>NW_027223752.1:174120344-174745344 GCF_028538775.1 Myotis yumanensis | reverse complement strand
AATAATTATGATAATAGTAAGTTCATATTAATTTTGCGGATTGTTTTTTCCATAGTGTGTAATGCCCTTAGGATGAAGGTAAGCGTTCAGAGTAAGTCCTCTGAGATAATCAGAAAGTGATATTTGTATCGTGCATATTTTAAATAATGAACAAGGGTGCGCAGGAAGAGAATGAAGAAAAGGCTATTGCTACCAATAGAAATGTCTCTGTGTAAAGTCATGGAGCCAAAATAGAAATCTGAGCTCCTGTCTTGAACATATGAGAATGTCATATGAAGCAAATATTTTTGGAGAAGGTAGACATGATTATATTTGGTTCAATAAAAGAAGTAAATTGATATCCAATAATCTCTAAAATTTATAGGGAACTCATACAACTTAACAAAAGGAAGATAAACAATCCAATCAAAAAACGGGAAAGGATATAAATAGACACTTTTCAAAAGAGAACATACAGAAGGCTGAGAGAAATATGAAAACATGCTCAAAGTCATTAATCATCTGATAAATGCAAATCAAAACAACAATGAGGTACCATCTCACACCTATCAGAATGGCTATCATCAACAAATCAACAAACGACAAGCGCTGGTGAGGATGTGAAGAAAAAGGAACCCTCGTGTACTGCTGGTGGGAATGCAGCTAGTGCAGCTCACTAGCTCCCCTACTGGTTTAGGCCCAATCCTCGAGCCTAAACCGGCAGTTGGACATCCCCCAAGGGGTCCCAGATTGGAGAGGGTGCATGCTGGGCTGAGGGGAACCACCACCCCTCCCCCCCGCATGAATTTCGTGTACCAGGCCTCCAGTTGATTTTCTAATGAAGGCAAGGGTGAACCAACAGAAATATTTTACTTAGGAAAATATGATCAGACACTTTAATGAAGATGTATCTGGTGAGAGAGTATACATAAAAATGGACACAAATAGTATTAAGAGTGCTTAGCAGGCTCTTGCAGTTGAAAGATATTAAGGGCCTGAACCAAAAATGGATAATAAATGAAAAGAAATGGCTACATTTGGGAGACATTTTATATATAGGGTGTCCCAAGAAATGTATACACACATTTTGAATAATTATACAGGCAGCCTTTATTAAAATACATTTCATTTTCAAAATTGAGCAATCAACTCTTAAAGTGTGTATACATTTTTGGGGACACATGTATTTAAATGGATTTGATGTCTATATGAAGGAGAAGAAGTCGAGATAAAAGAGTGAACAATTGTAAATTATTTTGCTTGCAAGTATAGATGAATACAGTTAAACTTAACTAAAAAGGCGAGAAAAGTCAGTTGGGTAAATACCTTAGAGAAGTAAGATAATTGGTCCTTTTGGGGATATGTTGGGGACCTCTAGATTTCCCTCTGTTGTCATCACATATATTCCTATTTAAAGTGGCACATGATTATGGCAAAAGAGTAGAATGACCTCAAATAACATTATTATGCTCTAATAGTCCAGAATAATTCTGGTCTTAAGGAGTTTTGAATTTAAACATTGCATAAGTGATAAGCATTATTATTCATATAAACCTTGAGGAAATCAAATATTTGGGTTAACATGACATTTCTTAGTATAGCATTTGAACTCTTGGATCATTTAAAACTTCTTTGGTTCAAGATTTTCATATCAGTGTAATAAAATGAGTCTGAATAGTTTGGTTTTTAAAATGTGACTCTCAATTCAGACAAAATTGAGTTTTAATCTTAATCATACCACTGCCTAGCTAGGTAACATGGACAAGTTACTTAATGGGAATAATAATTACAACTAGCCCATGTAAATATCAGGGTTAAATGACATACTTTAAGAAACTATTTAAAAAACAATGCCTGACACACAGTGAGTTCTAAGTCAATGTTTATTTCACTGTAATGATCCAGAGCAGGTAAAATCAGTATTATTTTCTATTTTCTCAAACTTTTTCTGTCTCATAAGAATTTTTGTTGTTGATGATGTTGTTTTGTTTTGTTTTTGGAGGTCATAATTAATTTAAAATATACATATTAGGAAATTTCTATTTAGGTAAAAAAATATCTTCAAAGAAGAGAAAGAAGTAAATATTTCTGGGGTGGCCCCCAAAATTGTTATTTTTCTCATAGACAACATTCCTTTGGAATTGGCCTTTTTCTACTCCCAGTGGTTCTGATGAGCCTGCGAATCCAGGATCAGAGCTCACCTTCTGGATAAAGTCATGGCCTGATTCAGAATCACTTTTCCAGATACAAACAGGGATAAAGAGGTTGGCACTGAATTGTTACTGCCTCATTCTAAAGAGATGTTCTGAATGTGCCTGCTGCTCAGAAGCTCAAGCTGACCCAATGCTGTCATTCTTGAAAACTTGTATAATGATGATTTTCATTGTCTGAACCACACAATTATTAATATAAGTCCTTTATCATCCTCCTTTATACCTTTTATTGTTTAAGTTCATTGGAATTGGAGTTTGTTGATAATAACCAAATAACCTAAATGACACAAAAATTGATACCTGAAAGGAAACTGGACAATAATGATCATTGTGAAATATGGGCTATTTGGAAATAGTTATCAAACTCAGATTGGGTAAATTGACTCTAAGTCTCTATTCATATTCTTGATTATTGGAATTAGTCTATTCCTCTCAGTGCCAACTGCATTAATCAGTTACTCCATGTGGCCTCATGGTAAGCACTTGGTAAAGTTTTAGGAGACTAAATAGCTGCTAATATAGATCAAGACAAAGAAGATGGGAAATGCTTCTTATCACAAAAATGAGTATTATTTTCCAAGCATGAAATATTCAAATTAAAAAACTAAAACAAAACTAAAATTTGAGATTTTTGTCTTTTAGGACCTTTATATGAGAACAATGAACAACTCGCTGCTTGCTTCTGTTGCTAAAAATAATATGAAGAGACTGATTGTGGAAGTTGCTGGGTTTTACTGACAGTTGGCTGCTAGGTAGGACTCTAAGGCTGATACTACTGCTTAGGAAGACTAAGAACATTAAGAATCCAATTTTCCAAATCCCTGTGAGAATCATATTTATTGTGCCTTATCTGTCTGAAGATAATGTTCTTTAGAAAAAAATTAACCCTGTTCCTCATATTATACTCCTTGTATTATTTTTACTAGGTAGCATAAATCCAAAGGTCATATAAATTTAAATTAAGAAAACATAGAATTGGTAAAGTGGAATCATTAGAACATTTTAGAAAGTATTTCATGCCCAGCCTGCATGGTTCAGTGGTTGAGTGTTGACCTATGAACCAGGAGGTCAATGTTAGATTCCTGGTCAGGGCATATTCCAGGGTTGCGGCCTTGATCCCCAGTACGGGGTGTGCAGGAGGCATTCGATCAAAGATTCTCTCTCATCATTAATGATTTATCTCTCTCTGTCCCTCTTCCTTCATCTCTGAAATCAATAAAAATATATTTTTAAAAAAGAAAGTGTTTTATGTGGAGGGATTTGCAGATGGTTTGAGGAACAGATTCTGGTTTATCATTGAGCTTTGTGGGAGACAGCACACTTATCCTTGGTCTGAAGATGAACCCTCTATCTCAGGTGGACACAGATTCTCTCACTTGTCTGGCTGTAAAGTTGGGAATGTGTAGCCACTCTGGGGTATCAGGCCAACTTGGTCCATGTAAGGGAGGCCTGGGCAGCCCCAGCAAGAACACATCAGTTTCATTAGTGAGTTATTTGCATAGGTACCAGTTCCTCACTGCCAACCACTGAAGTCAGGGAAGTGCCTCAGATCAGTTAACTAAGGAATGGAAACCTGGTCCAAGGTACAGCTGCCTCTGAAAATATGCAGACAACAGCAAAGAGAGGGCACTGGAATATTACAGCCTCATTAATAGGAAGTCCTTAAGGACAAAAGGAAAATTCTTTGATTAGGCAAAAATTTCAATCGTTATATTTTCATTTATACTTTGCTTAAAAGGTGTGATGGCCTGGGGTCAGGATCTCCACTAATACATGAGTTGTGACTAATGGACTAGAAAATTAAATTATTGGAAAGCTTTAGGCTGGAGGATTGGAGAAATTCAATCTTTTCTGTGAATTTCCACTACACCTGATTTTGGGCAATATTTTTGTTTTAATATGGAGTCCTCCATAAGTCCATAACACTCCCTAAACATACTAGATTTGGAGAAAATAGGCCTCATGACATTGGCCCTTGTAGGCTTTAACTAGACATTTTTTTAGATTGTCACTCTTAGCAAATCAGTGATTTTCTTTGCCATTACAAGTGGGCCGGTTGTGTAAACAAGAACATTTTTGGAAGTAAATATATGTGGGGAAGAAGGGTTGTTTTGTGTGTGTGTGTGTGTGGGGGGGGGGTGTATGTGTGATGTATCAAAACAAAACACAAATAAATAACAAGAATAAACTGTGTTTGTGTTATTAGTCCAGGCTCAATTCTCCTGAGATGCCTTCTTTCTGTCCAGTGTGATACTGAAAAGCTACCGACCACAGAATTCAAGCTCCTGTGTAGAGGATACACATGTGACTCAAGCTAAGCCAGTTCTTCTCTCAGAACTTTAACTGGAGCAGACTTGCTCAGAAGTGGACAGTCTCTAAAGAGAATGCAAACTTTCTTAATTGCCGAAGATACTAGTACCTGACTCCTACATTTTTAAGGCCTGTTTTTATGTGTTGCTGTTTTTTTTAACTCTCCTTTTTATAACTTGTAGTAATTACCCTTCCCTTGCTCAAACTCAGTAAAGTTAATTCTAATCAGAATTTATTAAGACTCTTATAAAAGCAGCTTAGACATTTTGTCATAAATATAAATAAAACTATGCATATTTGAAATACATAAATATTTCATTCATTACAATGTGGCACTAAGGCAATATTAATTAATTTGAGTTATAAATAACACAAACTGTCCCTAAATATTGAACAAATACTAATTTAACAATGTGTGTCAGAGAAGGCACACACATCCGGTTTCATTTGTCCCTTCATAACGATGAGACAGTAAGGGTGTTAACAATATAGCCGTATCTTCTGTCTCTGATGTTCACCATAGAAGAAATTCAGGTTGATCATTGACTTACTCCCCTATGTTTAACTAAGAACTGGTAAAAATATCTAATTTTATTCAATATAATTTAAGTGATATGATGGTAAGAAGTTTTTTAAAATGAAATATGGAGAAATTTACTCAAAACCTCCATTATCATTTCTAACACAATAGAACACAGTCCTATTTTCCCATCTATCCCTGTACAAATAAAACTTATTTACCTAGAAGTTTGAAGTTCCTGATGTGTAAAATGAACTTGGGTGACAGAATGAGTCATTTTATACTCCAAGCTATATATCTATAAATCAACCCCAGTTCTGCAAAAATCATAGTCCTGGCTTAACCTGGCATGTAAGTTAGTGCGTGAAACCATTTCCTGATAGTCATTTACTAGACACTATAAGAAAGGATTGACCATCAGTGATATAACCTGGACAGCCAACCTATTTGGCTGTTACCACGGTGATGTGGGAAAAATGTATTGTGAAGAAATGTGAATTGTTTACTTGTAGAGAGCATTCAGCCCTTCCTCTTCACCCTGGCAATTTTCTTATTTTAATTGGAAACATTTAAATATTTTAAAGCCAAATAGATAAAGAATTACATTTTAAAAGTTTTTAAGCCACATTTTAAAAAGCAAATATTCTTGGAACTGCCACATTTAAAAATATTAGTTATTGAAATTATTTCTGGGAAGTCAGAAAGTGAATATATTATAATGTATAAAGTGATTTGTTTGACAGAGTACAAGATTGATAATCATATCACAAGATCCTAACATTAATTAAATATTCACATTTTATAGTGTCCTTAAAGAAAAAGCATTAAATGGGTAAAATTTTAATGGTTATAGAATTATACTGTCTATTTTCTTAACCAAAAGCTTGACCTATGAAATTAGTAAGAAAATGTCATTTATCTGTATAGGAATAGTAGTGATTAATGAATATAAACTATTAGAAAGATTTGTACATAAGAAAATGTCTTAGTATTATAATGACATTTCTCCATAAGTTTTGTGGCTTCATTAGCTTTTTAAAGGCATATAAAAATCAAAGCACTTTCAGAATCCGTTTCTTAACATATGACATTGCTGAGGATCTCACAACTTCATTATACCAACATTTATGGTGTTTCCAGCCAACTTTATATGGTATTTTCTTAGTACACGTCTTAATAAATACACCTATTACACAAAGTTCACTCTTTACCATTCTTCACATCCTTGAAACCCTTTTCTGGTGCCCAAGATGTAAGCTTTTTCTATAAGTTATTCTTTCATGTTCTATCTTTATACTCTTAATGCTTCCTTCTATTCATGCTCCCAAATATTTCCACTGTGAATTCTGAAACTCCCATTCCATAACTAAAATCTACTACACTCTCATCTTCTCCCTTTAAACGTGTGCTCTTGTGGATATAGATTTCCTTGTAGAAGATTCCAGAAGAATCTATCATTCCCTTACACTGCACTGCCATATGGGTGGCAACTGAGATTTGACCATTGCTGGTTCCTCAGTGCCTTTTCTAAGCCATTATTACTAATTTCTCATGTAAAAAGTAGTCCAGTGCATTTGAGGCTTACGACTGTTGGTTATGCCCCCAGCTACTCTTCCTCATGCTTTCACTGATGGCTCCTGTCATTTTCCTCTCTTTCAGTGATAACTTTGTTACCTAAGTTTCCTTGTCTTACTTGCCATTCAAGTTCTTACTGGGTGATTGTCATTATAAAAGCCCCACATAATACACTGCATTCCCAGTACCTTGAACTGACATTTCTAATGACCAACATATTTGGCATCATTTGAGACATCCATGCCCTTGGACACATCCTGAACTTGGTCATTACTCAAGTTACTTTAACTGTCATATATAGAGGCCCAGTTTACGAAATTCGTTCACTGAGGGAGGGGTCCCTCAGCCCAGCCTGCTCCCTCTCACAGTCTGGGAGCCCTCAGGGGATGTCCTACTGACTGCTTAAGCCGCATTCTGGCCTCCCTCTGCAGGAGGCAGATCAGGGGAAGGCACCACCCCCATCACCCCGCTGCTGCTGCCACTGTCGGCAGCCACAACCACCAAGGTGTTTTCATCAACAACAAAAACTTACTAGTTTAAGTGATGAGCTAAATGATTTCTAGAACCATTTGCTGTCTAAATATTACACTTTAATAGTAAACAGTTATTCAATTGCTGTTGTGATGAACCATTATAAAATTCTATTTAAACAAACTGCTGTTTAATTAATAAAATGTATTGTTTTCCTGTGCCCTTTATCCCTTACTTCTTCTAGTCCTTCTGGATAATGTTCTGTCACTATGTCTTGCTCCTAAATTTCGAGCCTCTCCATGTATAATGGCATTTAACCTGCAATTTTTAAAGATCTGCACATTTTTTTCTAATGTTGAAAGCTTTCCTTCAACTTTCCTCTCCAGCCCCCAGCTACTGGCCTATTTCTCCTCTGTGGCTTGCTGGGCTTCATGGGAAAGAAAATTACTCCACATTCTCACATACTGGATTGGTCTCTATGGAAAATTAAGGCTGTTGAATTTATTTTCTTTCTTACAAAGTAGAATATTTTACCAAGTTATCTTAGCTATTCTTTGACATCTCTAACAATTATTTTTTCCACCTGCCTTGTGAAATTGTATTTCTCTAGTTATTTTTTTTTTTTTTAAATAAGGATTTCCAGAGTCCTGTCTTTGGTTCCCCAACCTTTCTACAATTCTCCACATTTCTCAGGGCTTTAACTAGCATCCACATGCAAGATAAAACAAAATCATTATCTTTTCCTCTGACATGTCATTTGAGCTTCAGACTTGTACAGTTACTCAAATTCATAGACACATTTATTTGATACATTCCTGACAAGTTTATTGAATGAACTGAGCTCTGTAGGGAACAATCAGAAAGTAACGCTATTTTTCCCCTTTCATTATCAAACACACTCTCTAACCTCATTGTTTTCTACTCTTTCAAGCATAGCCTGTCAATACTTCAGGTCCTTTTTAGTGCAAGAGAAAGCCTCTGTTTCAGTTATTTAAACCTCATATCCTATCAAAAAGTCATATTGATCTGTTTGGGAGCTCTTTTCCTTCCACAGCTCAGGCCTTTTTTTGGACAAGAATGGCATTTCCCTCTTTATTTCTCTAACTCAATGGTTCTCAGACTTCAGCAGAAATCAGAATCAACTGGGGAACTGGTTTATACAGGTTGCTCTGCCTCCTCCTGGGAGTTTCTTATTCAGTCAGCCAGTGAGGTCCCAGAATTTGATGTCTAACAAGTTCCCTGGTGATGCTTCTCCTGCTAGTCCAGGACCATACTTAGAAAACCACTTCTCTACTCCTCCCCCACATGCTGGCTTTTATGGGGCTGCTGTGGATACAAGAGAGATATAGCAAAGACCTCACTAGCTTGCTAAACTTTTAATTAGGTTTCAATGTCTTCAGGGGGACAAAGGTGTACTCTTTGGCTTTCTATGAGTTCTTCTAAGATCCTCCAGATGGAACTTGCACCTAAAATTCCTTTGACATGAATCTACTCCCCCTTTTAGTACTCCCTTCATCGTTTGGTCTGCAGGTGCTCACCTTATTCCTTTTAGGGTAATTGCTTTTCAGATGGCCCTAGGCCAGTAGTCATCAAACTGTGGCTCGCGAGTCACATGCGCCTCTTTGGCTCCTCGAGTGTGGCTCTTCCACAAAATACCATGTGTGGGCGTGCACGTACAGTGCGATTGAAACTTCGTGGCCCATGTGCAGAAGTTGGTATTTTGTGGAAGAGCCACACTCAAGGGGCCAAAGAGCCGCATGTGGCTCGTGAGCTGCAGTTTGCCGACCACTGCCCTAGGCCAATTAACCTTTAGAATTCTCATCAGGTCCTAAATGCACTTGTTTTTCTGCCTTCAGGAGAAATGCAGCTCTCTCCATCACAGCCCTTTCTCGCTACCTCTTGATGTTTTGATTTCATATGTAACTGAAGTGTTTTCCCTTCTGACTTACCATGGAGGAGTCAGATCTTAGACCTAATATCTCCCAAGAAGATGCATATCAGGCTTTCTGAACTATTTCTTGGAGCCCATTCACTTAACTTGAGATGATAGAGAAGCACTTTATTCTCCTCCTCCATGGTGAGGAGACCAAGTGACCTAGAATTTCAACAATAATTCATTTCAAAAAATTCTGACTCCTTACCCTGCACAATACCCCAACCCTATCTATAGCAACAACAACCAAAAAAGCAAGAGATGGGCTTTTCCTGGCAAAATATTACCTATTGCAATCCCTTTTAATGCATTACAAAAGTGTAGAACCTTGCTTGAGAATGTGGGGTACATGGAAACTGCTGTATTTCTCTTTGCCCTTGAACCCTAATAAAAATTCAGTGACATAACCAGCCCATAGACAACCTGTCACCCTTACCATGTATCACACACTACACAAGATTCTGGGTAGTCCTTGCTTTTGAGGGCACTTAATTGTGTAAACCAATCTAAATGAAGTAAAATATTTTAGGTGTCATGATAGAAATCTAAGGTACATCTAAATATAAAGATAGTAGTGGGCAACTCTGTTAGGGATCTCTGTCCAACTGGGATTATCAAAGACACCTCAAGCTCAGAAGACTAAAATGGACCCATTTTTCTTCTTCGCAGATCTGATGGGCCTCCTGAGTATACTGGGGAGGGCTGCTGCTTGGTAACCACTTCTTATTTGTCTGAGTAAAATTACATAAAATGGTATCCCAGAAAGGCACCCTTGTTCTTGAATTTTCACTCAGGTAATTTTTAGAAATTATATCCACTCAATAATGCACTTCCTACTCTTTATATTTTGAAAAATCAATACTTCTACATCAACTGTATCTTTTATGGATGTAGTACATTTCTTCAAGCATCTTAAACATGGGCACCTATGTTATATGAAGACAGACATTTTACTATAATGGTACTAAAAATGGATTGTGAGCTCGGATTGATTTTTCTCACATTAGTTGCTTTAAGTGGCTTTTATAAAGCAGACATATAATTGCATGGTTGTCCCCTGCCAAAATATCAAAGAGAAAAATATTTTAAAAGAAATGATATGAAGCATTTGGAAAGAAAGCCCATATCCATCCTCCTCTAAGTGGCCTTTGGGACATTTCTGCTTAAAATGTTAATGTGTTTTATGAGTTTTGATTTATAGATATTTTTAACAGTATGCCTTTAAGGTGTCAGCTCTTGGTAAACTAATTGTGTTCCCTTCCCCTTTCTAAAAGCCCAAGACTGCTGGGTATACCTTAAGGGGACTGAGTAAAATGAGTAGAAATCAGGTTTGTTAACAAGGTTTGATCTGAAATAGAAAGGAGAGAAATATAATAATGTTTGGAATTTGAATAACATGTTAGCTAATAGTAATAGAAAGAAACATCAATTCAAGCAGAAGAGGAGGCAGCTAGAATCATATTATATAGTCCACATTGCAGAAGAGCTGCAGGACTACAGTGAGCAACAAGGACAACACATCATTTCACAGAACACCTGACGGTGACTATTGTCTCACCCATGCAGGCATTTCACATCCTAACAGTTACTTTCGCTTCAAGAGCAGGGAGACACAATGTGAAAACTGGAATGTGAACCCAGAGGAAAAAGAACGCCCGAGTCATGAAACAGAAAAACACAGCCTTTCCTTTTTCTATGGAACTTCTACAGAATAAATCTTGTACTTGAGTAAAAAAAGACAATTTCAGTAAATACTAACAACAGTGATTGTAGCCCTGCCAGGCGGCTCAATTGGTTAGAGCATCGCAGCATGCACCAAAAACGGTTGCAGGTTTGATCCCTGGTTGGGGGTTGTATGGGGGACAACTGATCAAAGTTTTTCTCTTCTCTCTCTTTCTCTCTCTCTCTAAAAATATCAATAAAATCATATCCTCTGATGAGTATTTAAAAAAAACTGATTGTAGAAGCCATATTCTTAGATTTATAATGTAATAAATCTAGTAGTCAACAACAAAAGTAGCTGAACATTAAACAGAAATTTAAAGTGGATAGCATTTCTAAATAAAAAAGAGATATTTAAGAGACAATATATCTTATTAAAGCTTCCTATAAAAATGAACTGTATTTGTTTAAATAATTTTATTTTTCAGAAATAAAAGAAAATATATAGGCTATATTTATTTTATATAGTTATAAAATAAACTAAAAATTGAGTTAAAATTAATAACAATAAAAACTTAAATTAGTTAACATAAAAATGCATTTAAAATCCTAAATAGAGCCAACTTCTCTTTCCATAAAAAGACCAATCTCATTAAGAAAGAAAGAAAATGCATTAATACATAACTTAGGATTAAGAAACTGGAACTATTGACAAGAAAATGACATCCATTATTACGTGACAGTTCTATGCAAAAGCATAACATCTTTCATGATTTTCCAGAAAAACATATATTTTTACTGGCCTAAGAAGAGATAAAAGATTCCACATTCCAAAACTTTAGAGGAAAAGATTTTCAAAGGTATATGATCTTAAAAGACACTATGCCCAGTAGCTTTACTTACTTGGAAATTTTAACATATGTTCATGAGACAAACTCTTCATGCTTTAGAAAATGTCCTAAAAACTTCCCAGCTTAATTTATAATGCTGGCATTATCCTATCATCAAAACCTTATAAAAATAATTGCACAGCCGTGTGTGCATTCACGCATGCTTGTGACGCACACAAGCATACACACACATAGACACATGCACACACACAAATAGTAAATAAAAATGCACTATTGAATTTAGATACTTGGATAAATAAATAGATGCAATGAAGTAAAAGTATAACATTATAAAATAGTTATCTATTTAAATATATGCATTTTATTTCAACCAGAATTACAAAGACTTTTTTTATAGCAAATGATTCTGAAGTGCATAAGGAAGAATGAGTATGAAATTGCTAAACAAGTATTAAAAATGAAAAGTGAAGTCTAGCGGGCATGGCTCAGTGGTTGAGTGTCGACCTATGAACCAGGAGGTCATGGTCAGATTCCTGGTCAGGACACATGCTCGGATTGTGGGCTCAATTCCCAGGGTGGGGCCTATAGGAGGAAGCCTATCAATGATTCTCTCTCATCATTGATGTCTCTCTATCTCTCTCCCCCACTTCCTTCCTCTTTGAAATCTATAAAAACACATATTTTTTAAAAAAGAATAGTGAAAAGACACCTGTCTTTTGGCTAACAAGCAGTTGTGTGGAAATAATAGCATAATAATAATAATAATAATAATATGCCCCAAGTGGGGGAGCAAAGTGTTCCAAAATGGTACTAGGATAGCTAATATTCTATTTAGAAGAACAACAATATAATGTTCAGTCTCTAACATATAACAAAAAAATGTTTTATGAATTAAATTTGTACATGTAAATTTAAAATATCTATAACATTCGAAGAACATATGAGAATGTTTATATTATCTAGAAGTGGATAAAACATACTGAAGCCATTGACCTAAGTTCAAATCACGCCTAAAAATTTCCACACACAGAATAAATTACATAATATGAAAAAAACATTATTTGGAAAAAGACAACATAAACAAATATCACAAACTAACTATCACTCAGACTTCACCCCATTATCAATCTCAATCTGTCTCACATTTACAATAAAATTTAAAGTGAATTCCAGCTCCTATAAGGCCCTACCTAGTTTTGTCCATAGCTACCCATTAGAATTCCTAATACATCAAACATTGCTACTAATTGGTTAATAACTGAGAGATAAAAGTGCTTTTTTTTTTAAAAAAAAAATCTTTATTGTTGAAAGTATTACATATGTCCTCCTTTTTCCCCCATTGACACCCTCCAGCCTGCCCCCGCCCTCCACTCCACCTCAGGTCTTCAGCACCTGTTGTCTGTGTCCATGGGTTATGCATATATGCATACAAGGTCTTTGGTTGATTATCTCTCACCCACCCACCCTCCCCTGCCTTCCCTCTGAGATTCCGCACTCTGTTCCATGCTTCCCTGTCTCTGGATCCACTTCATTCATCAGTTTATTTTGTTAATTAGATTACACATATGAGTGAGATCATGTGGTACTTATCTTTCTCTGACTGACTTATTTCACTTAGCATGACACTCTCCAGGTCCCTCCATGCTGTCTCAAAGGGTAAGAGATACTTCTTTTTTCCTGCTGCATAGTATCCCATGGTATAAATGTACCACAGCTTTTTTTTATCCACTCATCTACTGATGGGCACTTGGCTGACTCCAGATCTTAGCTATTGTAAATTGTGATTTTAGCTATGAATTTAGGGGTGCATACATTCTTTCTGATTGGTGTTTCAAGATTCTTAGGATATATTCCTAGAAGTGAGATCACTATTGAGTTCCATATTTCATGTTTTGAAGAAACTCAATATTGTTTTCCATAATGGTTGGGCCAATCTGCATTCCTACCAGCAGTGTGCTAAGATTCCCTTTTTCTCCACATTCTTGTGCTTTTTATTTTTTAGAAAGTCTCTTTACCAAAGGAATAAACTGTAAAGCCATAAGACTAAGATATAGCTATAAGAAATAGAGTACTGTTAAGTATTTTTGACCAACAGAGGGCGCCGGAAATTTAAATGTAATAGCAGTGCTGATTTCACATCCACTGATCTTTCACTGCAATTTTTACTGGACAAATGTAACTGTAAATCATAGGGCAAGGAATATAACGGAGTCAAATACTTGTGCACAGAGTAGGGTTAAAAAGGATGGAAAGTGAAACTCTAGGGCCAAGTGCAAACTATTCAACCCAGAGAGATTCCATGTAGGAAAGAGGAGACCACGTTAAGCACAGATGAACAAAGTGAGAAGGCTGGCCTGTCCAGAGAACAGTTCAATTTGATGCAAAATAAGATCAGAGAGAGCCATGAAGGTGGGATAGAAAGTCTTAACTAGGTCAGATGTTAAAATGTAAGTAATTCACAGGCTATTAAATGGTTAACACACATTTAAGTAGTGAAAGTAATGACATGGCAAAGCTTAACTTATTCAGTAATCAGTTTTATTCTTCATAAACAAAATATTTTTTACAAGAGACAATAAAAATAAAACAAAAAAATTAAAAACATGGCAAAATATGATGATTTCATTGAAAAGGCATATAATTTAAATAAAACAATAGCGCAATGGTTGGAAAGACTGATGGGACATTTTGTAAAGATAAATCTATTCTGGGGAAGATACAATTCAGAGAGAAATGCTGAGTGTGTGCCATCTTATTTCAAGGATTTGTGTGTGTGCCATTTCCTCATTTACATAAACAAGCTGCACGGGGTATAAAGTGTCTCAACCAGAGACCTGCCTTCCAATGGGAAACAATAACCACCTACTCACTACTCTCCTTCTTTCCAACACAATTAAGGTCATCAGAACCGCATCTTCGTCACAGGGAGAGCACGCACAAACCTCCTAGCAGGTGCCGTGTAGTCATCAAGCCTCAGACTTTCTGAAGATAGAAAGCAAGTAGCTTTTGTGTGCATAACTGAGCATATCTGCTTGAGTTGTGTTCCCACAGATGTTATCCTGAGAATAGAAACACAATTGTTGATTCACTAGCAGCCTTCCAGAAGCACTGTGATCTGGGGCAGAAAAGAGCCAGCGATAAAAAAGAGGCATTCGCAATTCTGGAAGAAAACACTGGTGTGGAAAATACATAAAATGGCTGTTTTGTCTCAGGACTGCCTGCATTATTATCCAGCTTTGCTGGGTGTTCTGATTCCTGTGCCTCAGAGGACTGCAAGTAGGTATATATACAGACATGTATGTAGATAATACTGTCAAAGGCCAGCTTTTACTAACAGTGTTTGCGGTAAACTCGCTACACTTTTTAGGCTGGCACTATACGGGCTTAAGAGCAGCTACTAAATTGTAAAATCCTTGAGACCAGTGACTGCTTCTTATTCACTTTGTATTCCCATCTTGAGTCTTGTGCATAAGCAATATCATAAACAGTTTCAATATTAAATATCCTTTATATCCAATCTGTATTTGCAACTTGAAGCTGCTTAAGGGTAGGGATTTATCATAAAATCACAATATCTAATGTTTTACTAAAGATAGCTAACATGTATTTTCAGTGAAGTGTATAAATCCGACTACACTGCATATATGCTATCTCTATCCCCCCAGCTTCTGACTATGACTGATAATGAAACTTGATCTTGAAAGTTTTCTATTGAATCAAAAGTCAGTGTCATAATCTCTTTCAGGGCAATCCTCCAGGAAAGCACTCCCAATAAATCAGAGGTGGTAAGCAACATGCAATCTATTTGTTGTCCTAGATTCAAAGGTTTGTATCGTGTAGGAAACACACACACACACACACACACACACACACACACACACTTCCATCTATATACTCCTAACTCTCATTAACTACCCTCTGACAGCTAAACTTCATAATGTACCATAACTAACTAAACAATATAGTATAACTGAACTAAACTACTCAGTCACTATACTCAAACTAGCTAAATAATGTAAAACAGGAATGAGAGCTAATTTCATTAATCCACTTGCCTGGGTCAGGAGATGCCTAGATATGTGGTTAATTGATCACTATATCTGCGTGTGTTGTGAGGTGCTTTCAGATGAGTTATGTGTCTGCATCAGTGAAGTCAGTAAAGCAGATAGCCCTCCCCACTGTGAGCAGCATTATTGAATCTGCTGAGGACCTGAGTGGAACAAGAAAGCTGAGGAAGGAGGGATTTGGCCCTTTTTCTGCCTCATTGCTTGAGCTGGGACATCTTACCTCGTGTTCTCCTGCTCTTGGACTGAGGTTGACATCAGTAGTTGCCCTGGTTATCAAGTCTCAGGACTCGAACTGAGTTATATCACTGGTTTTCCTGGGCTTCCTGCTTGCAGACAGCAGATCATGGGACTTTTCACCTCTGCCATCGCATGAGCAATTCCTCATAATAAATCTCCTTTTACATCCTACTGGCTCTGTTTCTCTGGAGAATTCTGACTAATACACAAGGCAAAAGGAATGCACATATATTCCATTGTCACCATTCTGTGCTTTTGGAAACTAATACTGCATTTTGGGTTCTGATTCAGTTGTAACTGTTCATTTATTATATGGAGCTCTTGTGCTTTACTTACTTACCTAATTTCTGTTTGCTAAAACACTCCTGCTTGGGGAGACACACTTATCTTTGCAACAAATATTTACAGCATAGGTTAGGCCTTTCGTAGGCAATGGAGTTGTCCAAAAGGCAAGGCAGCTCTGGAGAAGCAAGATTTAAATTCCAAATTGCAGCTAGCCATCTTGAGTCCTGTCACCATCCTTTCAAGTATGTATCTGTGTTTATATTGTGGTGAATATCAATAAGCAATGATAACTCTGTTATAGTTCTACTTAGTATTATTTTATATTAATTTGGAAATTGCTCAATGAAATGAACAAATGGAATGAATGATTCATGAATGAACGTGTTGTTTCAAGACAATATGCTTAATATTATAACTGATATGTCATTGACTTACTTTCCTCCAAATTATAGTATAAAAATGGGTGTGATGACTCGGACACCACATTGGCACTGATCTTAATAGAGTCCAATTGAAGCAAGTGTCTCCAGAAGTGAAAAAATTAGGTCAGGCAGGTACTCATGGTTCTCACTGACTTATCATGTTTGGAGATCATCATGGCCAACAGTATGAAATAAGTGCAGGATGGATTCTGGACTTAGAGAAAGAAGACTAGTGACAGCTTTTCACAGTGACAGGGCTCCAGCTGAGCAGCCTGAGGTTCTGTTGGCTCCAGAGTCAATGGGTAATGAGTGTCCTAAACCAGAACTGAAGGAACTCACACCTGGGTAGTATAGTAAGTAAAACGGTGAATTTCGATGTCCAAAGTGCCTTCTCGGGCTCTGTGGCAGGTAAAAGGCAATGGGATGAGTTCCAGCCTCCATTTCTTTGTAGGGTCTCTTCTCCCATTGCTATCCCTGCCCTGCGTGATGGTCAGTTAGTCTAAATCAGTGATGGTGAACCTTTTGAGCTCCGCTTGTCAGCATTTTGAAAAACCCTAACTTAACTCTGGTGCCGTGTCACATATATAAATTTTTTGATATTTGCAACTATAGTAAAACAAAGACTTATATTTTTGATATTTATTTTATATATTTAAATGTCATTTAACAAAGAAAAATCAACCAAAAAATGAGTTCACGTGTCATAGGTTCACCATCACTGGTCTAAATCAAGAGGTGCAAGGTCTAAGCTCCAATGGAAACAAACAAACAAACAAACAGGGAATAATAAGGCTTTTCAGACTGTGTAACTAGAGAAATCCAAAGTGAGATACTTTATCTATATTCTAAATATATTTTCAAAATTTTCTGGTTTTTAGCACCTTTCCTAGTTTCCCATTTTTTTCTATAGCAATATTAAAGCAATATCCCTCCTATACTATGCATATTTAAACATAATATTTTGTTTTGCTTTGTGATTTCATTTCAATACATTGTTCAATTTCTGCCTAGTCTATTTTTCTTCAAGTTATTTTCATATCTGAGTATAATATTTTATTTCCCATTTCAATACCCCTAAAAGATGTATTTTATTGACCCTTATTTCGAGTCATTTCAGACTTTACCAAGATTTAAAAATAGTTAATCCAATATTAATGTATATTCATAACTTTTGCGCCAAGCTGTGAGATCTGTTGACTTCAATGTATGAACTTTGAAGGAAGCTGCAATCAATGAATGTTTCATTTTCTGTTCTGCGTGGTTCACTCTTTGCTCTCAATAGAGCTTTATGTGTATTATGAGAATTACAATAATTAACTATATGGCTATTTTATATTTTATTAAACACTACTTCTCTCCTCGAGATATAGATCATCTAGGAAGAAAGATAAAGTTCATATGCAAATAACTATGACAGGAGGTAAAATATGAGAAGTACCTCATAAGGTGCACAAACAGCATGTTATTCAAGTTCAGAATAAAAAGAGACCCAATTGAAATGGAAGAACTTTATCTAATAGGTTACATTTTCTTTAGCTCTCACAGTACAAAGAATATTTTTAAAATACATGTATTTGGAAACTTTTTAATTCTTGAGTGTTAAGAGATTGCATTGTCATATTTTAGGCTGCTATTGCCAAAAAGCTCATTACTGTATTTTTTTAAAAACTAAGAAGGAATAATAAGTGCCCAAGGTCATCCTCAGCAAAATAGTACAAATACTAATTTTCCTGAAAAATTATGCCTTGCCAAACACCTAAAGTTACTAAAACATATAAGTCACTGACATGTGTGGATTTTTAATCCACTACTTCTTGGGGTCTAGGCCACCTAAACATAATGCCATATCTTGTTTAAAGAAAAAAAATCTGGATGTGTGAGATAGTACCTCACTGTCATTTTAATTTGCATCTCTCTGATGATTAGTGACTTTGAGAATTTTTCATAACCCTTGGCCATCTGTATGTCCTCTTTGGAGAAATGTCTATTTATATTATAAGAAACTGGAAACACCAATCAAAAAGAATACATGTACCCCTATGTTCATAGAAGCACAATTTACAATAGCTAAACACAATTTACAATAGCTAATCTGGATGCAGCCCAAGTGCCTATCAGTAGATGAGTGAATAAAAAAGATGGGGTAAATTTACACAATGGAATACTATACAGCTGTAAAAAGGAAGCATCTCTTACCATTTGAGACAGCATGGAGGGACCTGGAGATTATTATGCCAGTCAGAGAAAGACAAGTATCACATGATCTCACTCATATGTGTAATATAATGAATAAAATAAACCCAGAGACATTGAAAAAGGGAACAGACTGACAAATCTCAGAGGGAAGGCAGAGGTGGGGAGATGTGTGGGAAGAGATTAACTGGGGGAATTTATTGTATACTAGAGGCCCGGTGCACTAAATTCGTGAACTGGGGGGCGGGGTTGTCTTTCAGCCCACCTTGCCCACTCTCACAATCCGGGAGCCCTCAGGGGATGTCCTACTGACTGCTTAAGCCACAGTCTAGCCTTCCTCTGCAGGAGGCAACCTGGTTGATCAGAGGAAGGCGCTACCCCCATCACCCCACTGCTGCTGCCACTGTCGGCCACTGCAGCTGCCAAGGTATTTTCATCAACATGGACTTAAGTCCCTTCACCACAAAAAAATGACAACTTTTTTTTAGGAATTTTTAAGATGTCTCTTTCATAGAATATGACCTTTCTTTCTTTCTTTCTTTCTTTCTTTCTTTCTTTCTTTCTTTCTTTCTTTCTTTCTTTCTTTCTCTCTTTCTTATCCTCACCTGAGGATATTTTTCCATTGATTTTTAGAGAGCGTGGAAGAGACAGGGAAAGACAGAGAGAAACATCAATGAGAGAGGGACACTGCGATTGGCTGCCTCCTGCATAAGCCCTGACCTGGGCCCTGACCAGAGAGAAGCCTGCAACCTAAGTACATGCCCTTGATCAGAATCAAACCTGGTCCCCCTGTGGTCTGCAGGTCGAGGCTCTATCCACTGAGCAAAACCAGCTAGGGCAGGATATGACATTTCTAAGTCCTTCCAGCAGCAGTCCTTCATCTTTTCCTCCAGGAGTGAAGTGGAAAAATGCTAGATCACCTTCTTGGAATCTTATTACCCAAGTTACTAAGAATATTACCAGTAGCATACAGGAGGCTTAGCCAATGAGCGGTCAGTAAAGGTGTTTCCTCTGCAGTTCGTGTGCAGAGGCAGGACTGCTGGCAAGGGCCTGCCCTCAGCTGTGAGCAGGCCCTCTCCCTCTCCCTCTCCCTCTCCCTCTTTCCCTCCCTCTCCCTCCCGTCCACACTCTCTAAAAAGCAGTGGAAAAATATC
The DNA here is from genome assembly GCF_028538775.1 of Myotis yumanensis. Classification (NCBI taxonomy): domain Eukaryota; kingdom Metazoa; phylum Chordata; class Mammalia; order Chiroptera; family Vespertilionidae; genus Myotis; species Myotis yumanensis. Next base: position 174,725,472 of record NW_027223752.1, on the reverse strand, counting down.
CTCTGGGAGTATTAAAAAACAAAACAAAACACAGAATGACAGGCCTCCTCCTTGGAAATGCTGAATATGTAGGCCTGAAAGAGAGAATTATTGACTCTGTGAAGATCCCTACATGAATATTATTAACAATATTTGGAAAATTAGCCTAAGCCACACCAACGATTCAAGTTTGTGCTTTTCTGTGTTCCAGGGAAGAATCAAATAATCTTTTGTTTTATTGTGTCAAAAAAAAATTTTGCATGTGTTAAATACATAATTCTTATTCAAATACATAAGAGCAGATGCAAAAGTTGTCTGGCAGGATGATAATGCCATTCAAAGGAGATTGCCAAAGATGAAAGCCTGAAGTAAAACTGCTAAATTAGATACAATCTGGCTAATGTCCTATAGGACAATAAAACCATCACTTTTTGAATTGGTGTGTCTTCTAGACAGAAATTAGTTACATCTTTAAAAGCCTAAGAAGTTTTTTCATCTTCTCACTTTGCTGATCATTATACGTAACTTTCCAGGGCTGTAAAATGTCAAAATATATGGAACTTATTTAATTGTAAATAATGTGTCAGAGTTATGTGTTTCATAGGAAAGGCAATGACCATTCTGTGGGCGTCTACTGCCCCAATTATACTGAAAGGACTTGCTGTCAACCTTTTACTCTGGGCCTGTGCTCAGCCACAGAGGCAGGGGCCGGGACCGCCCTTTCCTCTCTGGGCCTGCAATCCACCTGGGAGGCTGTGGGTGGGCCGGCCTTTCCTCTCTTGGCCTGCGATCAGCCGGGGAGACTACAGGCGGGCTTGACCTCTTCTCTCCCAGCCTGCGCTTGGCCACGGTGGCTTGGGCGGCCCCTATGTCCCTGTCCATGTCCGCTCCAGGTCCGGGGGGCCTGCCCTAGCTGCTGCGCAGCAGCTTGGCTGGCCCCCTGTCTCTGTCTCTGTCTCCACTCAGGACCTCACCTGCATGGGCAACCTCCTCCTGTCAGGTCATGACCCATTACAGTGTCCCAGCCTAATTTGCATATTACCTCTTTATTTTTATATATAAAAAATAAAGGCCCAGTGGAGGTCCCTCAGCCCGGCCTGTGCCCTCTCGCAGTCTGGGATCCCTCAGGGGATGTCCACTTGCCAGCAGGGAGCAGGTCTAAGCTGCAGTCGGACATCCTTAGTGCTGCTGAGAAGGCGGGAGAGGTTCCCCCCACCACCACTGTACTGGCAGCCATCAGCCTGGCTTGTGGCTGAGCAGAGTTCCCGCCGTGGGAGCACACTGACCACCAGGGGGAATCTCCTGCATTAAGTGTCTGCCCCCTGGTGGTCAGTGTGTGTCATAGTGACCAGTCATTCTGCTGTTAGGGTCAATTTGCATATTACCCTTTTATTATATAGGATATATATATATATATATATATATATATATATATATATATATATATATTTATATATATATCCCAGGGACACAGACAATAGTGTGGTGAAGAGCAAGGAAGAGAGGGTCAATGGGAGAAAAAATGGGGGACATCTGTAATACTTTCAAGAATAAAGATAAGTTTTTAAAATTTTCAAGATATGTTTTAAAAGCTTTGCTTCACTCCTACTGAGAGCCACTGAGACCATTGGCCTTTACCTTTCACAGTAGAATTTCAGTACCAATCTTTAATCTCTTGATATATTTTTTCAGAGTAAATAAAAGTTTTATCATGATTTGTAATGCAAATCAACTACTAAATTCCAGTACTTAGAATCACTGTAAATGCATCTTTTGGATTCAGATAAGTTAAACCATTGATCAAAGTTCCTGCAACACAGTAACTTGTTCGTAACTGCTCCCATGCAATTTTAGGTACATCATCCTAATCATAGTACTTTCTCTCCCTCCCTGACAATATAATGTATTTTTTTTTCTCTCATTTCCTGGCCTTTCTTTTCTCCTACCACTCACAGAAAAATATTTTTGTATTTCTTTCTTCTTCCTCCCCATTCTTCTCCTGTGCTTTTCCCCCCACCACTACAAATCAACACTTTATCTTCTGCCTTCTCTTCATTTAGTGGTCTGCTTCCCAGCTGACAGTCTATATGCATGGCTGCCCTCAGCCTGAAAATACCAAGTAAAGAGGTGAGCTAGTTTTAACCATTAGCAGGTTTCCTTTTATCTCAGCTTTCTTGTTTTAGAGACATGGTTTGTACATGTTGTTCAGATAAAATACGATTTCTTTTATATATACTCGACTTTGTGAATTAGCTACCTAATTTGTCAGATTCCTACTCTCCCTATCCTGTGGAGATGGCCTTTACCAATATGCACCATTCTCACAAAAATCAGATAAATTTTCATTCAGTCTTTATAGCTGCCCTGGTACATGGCATATAACTGATTCCAATTTGAGACTAGCAAATTGAAGCCCAGAGAAGTTGGAACTTCCTAAAGGTGTCTGAAAAGAAACAAGGCTAACACTAGAGCCCTGATCCAACTCTGTGGTCCAGCACTCTTTCCATCACTAATCATTAGTTTATCTGAAACAAAATACAAAAATAAATTTTAATATTTTATCAAATATTTTTCTTGTTTCTTGATGTAGGCCTCTAGTGCTATGAACTCACCTCTCAGGATTGCTTTTGCTGTGTCTCATAGGTTTTGGGTTGTTGTGTATTCATTTCCATTTGTTTCCAGAAAGTTTTAAATTTCTTCCTTGATTTCATTGGTAACCCATTTATTATTTAATAACATGCTATTTAGCCTCCATGTGTTTGAATATTTTAGAGTGTTATTATTGTAGCTAATTTCTCTTAAGATCTGGAAACATTTCAAGTGACCATTAGTAGATGAGTAGATAAAATAAGTTGTGGTACATTTGTACTATGGAATACTATGCAGCAGTAAAAACGAAAGATTTTTTACCCTTTGACACAGCATGGAGGGACCTGGAGAGTTTTGTGCTAAGTGAAATCAGCCAGTCAGAGAAAGACAAATATCACATGATCTAACTTATATATCATCCTATCTAATAATCCTATCTAATAAAGAGGGAATATGCTAATTGACCCTCACACCATTACAAAGATGGTGGTGCCCACAGCCAATAAGAAGGGAATATGCTAATTGACAGCCCTGCCCTCAAATATGGCAGTGCCCACAGCCAATATGGAGGGAATATGCTAATTGACTGTCCCACCCTCAAAGATGGCGGTGCCCACAGCCACAAAAAGGCCGTCAGGGAAGGTCAGTAGTGGGCGATCAGGCCAGCAGGGGAGGGCAGTTAGGGGCGACCAGTCCTGCAGGGAAGGGCAACTGGGGGGGACTGGGCCAGCAGAGGAGGGCAGTTGAGGGCAACTGCGCTGGCAGGGGAATGTAGTTGGGGGTGATCAGGCCAGCAGGGGTGTAGTTGGGGTGACCAGCCCAGCAGAGGGGGCAGTTGGGGGTGACCAGGCCAGCAGGGGTGGAGCAGTGAGGGCCAACCAGGCCAGCAGAGAAGGGCAGTGAGGGGCGACCAGGCTGGCGGAGGGGGCAGTTAGCGGTGACCAGGCAGGCAGGTAGGTGAGTAGTTAGGAGCCAGGGGTCCTGGATTGTAAAGGGTGCAGGCTGGGCTGAGGGGGACCCCTCCCATGCACGAATTTCATGCACCAGGCCTCCAGTCTATACTAATAATAGCCAAGGTGGCAACAAGCCCTCATGTTGTCACAAGATGGCAGTCACAAGGTGGCTGCACACACAGCAGAGGTGGGGCCCAGCGGCACTCCATGCAGTGAGGCCTGGGGGTCCCACAGCTCTGCACAGCACGGAGGAGGTCGGTCCAGGCATTTCTGTCACCTCACACAGAGGAGGTGGGTCATGACAGGGGAGGGCTGTTGTGGGTGATCAGGTCGGCAGGAGAGGGCAGTTTGGGTTGATCAGGCCAGCTGGGGAGGGCAGTTGGGGGCCATCAGGCTGTCAGGGGAGCAGTTAGGCATCATCAGGCCTGCAGGGGAACAGTTAGGCATCATCAGGCTGGCAGGGGAGTAGTTAGGCATCATCAGGCCTGCAGGGGAACAGTTAGGCATCATCAGGCTCACAGGCAGAAGTGGTTAGGGGCAACTAGGCAGGCAGGCAGGCTAGCGGGTAGGCCCAGCAGTCCTGGATTGTGAGAGGGATATCTGAGGGTGCAGGCCGGGCTGAGGGACACCCCCCCCCCACCCTGTGCACCAATTTCGTGCACCAGGCCTTTAGTTAAATATAATTAACAAAATAAACTGATGAACAAAATATGAAAACATGGAATAGACTGATGAATCTCAGAGGAAAAGGTCACGGGGGAGAGATATTGTCCAAAGAACTTATATGCATAGACTGATGAATGAAGACAATAGTGTGGTGAAAGCCTGTGGGATGAAGGGATTCAGTTGGGGGGAAGGGGGGGGAGGAAAGGGGTCATATGTAATACTTTTAACAATAAAGATAAATGTTTAAAAAATAATTTACATTGTCTCTATACTTATAGTTTCCACTGCAGCAAATGCAATTTCTTATAAAAAATAAAATTAAAGATGTATTTTCATAAAGACAATTACAACTAAAAGAAGTAAAAAGTTGAAAAAAATATGGGATTAGATGCATAGAGAGTTCTACAAACTCTTTAGAGCCTGTGAGGGTGAAGAGTTTGAATTACAGGAGAAGTTCTGTCTTCTTTCTTAAAGGACCTTGACCTTTATCCAAATGGTAACATACCCTTCTGAAGTCCTTTAAGTGAATATTTTGCTTCATATTCAGTGCAGACTACATGTTATTTTAACCAGAGTGCCAAATTCACTGTGAAAGAATCAGCTGGGGAATTGGTCAGTTATTAAGATGTCTGGGCCTACCTCTTGAAGTTTTTACTTAATAGATTAGAGAATCTGTATTTTTAAATGCTTTCCATGTGATACTGATGTGCAGCCTACCAGGGAACAATTAATTCATACTATGTATTGTCAACAAATCAGTAAAACTATGGCTTTTGAAAGAGGTGAATTTATTGAATTTCTATATGACAAGCATTTCTTGTTTTCCTGTAGGCTAATTTCATCACTTTCTTAAAAAGTGTTCTTTTTATTTTTCAGAAAAACATACTATAAGGAGTAGGACATGTTAAAAATGTGCATTGAGTTTATCTATTCACTTATCCAATCCATAGTAAATATTCATGTAGAGTCGATTACAGGAGTGAGGAGTGGGAAGGAATTAAAATCGAATGAAAGTTAATCAAAGAGAAGAACTTCCTTCAGGCTGGCCATGCATGCCTGGGGTTTGCCTGTCATTTATAATGCTGCAGCCTCTGGTTCATAGTCAAGCTGTAATTCTGCCAGTTAATGTATCCAATTAAACCCCACTAATGAGCTAATCAACAGTGTAAAATCTGTGTAAAATCACTGAGGGTGTATGATGAATGGAAAATGCACTGAACTCTCCCAATATAAAAAGCGCTTTATTACACTTGTTAAAGTGGCACTGTCTTATCCCTCTCTAAAGGGTAATTTATCACCAGGGTCCATAACAGTGCCATGCCCTGATAAGGCAGAGGTGGCAATAAACCCATCAGAAAATGATTACTCAGGCATGTGCAGCAATTACAACGTCTCCCTGTATCAGACTCATAGGCTGGAGTGCAAATGTGCTTTTCTGTTGATTCAGGATTCAAATAAAGAACCAGCAGTAAACCTGAAAGTGACCCAGAATACTGTTGTGAGCTGATGGTATTTTTATATGTGTGCATATTCACTTACGATGTTCCAAAGCAAGTATCTCTGCTATCACAATTTGCTATGGTAAGGGAGGATGGTGGTTCTTTCTAGGAAATCCGTACTGCAAGGCTGAGGCAGCATGAAGTTGGCTGCCCTGCAGGAACTATGAATTTCCTCTCAAATCAGTCATCTCTTATGAAAAGATTTATATCAGCCAATTTGTAGTCCTTTGCTCTAGCTAGTATACTGAGATAACATTCTAGAAAGGTTCCTTCTCATTGGGAATCCAAGGCTTTCCTTGAAGGGCAGGATCCAGAGTCTTCCTCTTCAGGATATGGATCCCAGAGCAAACCCCAGTATTTGCTCTCTCTACTCCTGTCCTTTTATGTCACAGTCCCTGGGTGTTTGATATGTTTAAAATCGGTTGGAAATCGTGGATAGAGTTCTAGGGAAGGAAAAAAGAGACAATCCTTCTTCATAGCTGGATAGTTCTCTACCCTACTTGCTACTTCAGTTGTGGTCTTTGAAACAGGAAAACCCCCTACTTTTTTGTGAATGTTCCACGTCCCGCATGGTTCAGGGTTTGGGCTCTGGAAGAGGGGCTGCATGCAAATGAAAGAGACGAGATAAGAAATAATAATTTGGAAATATTGGAGGCCAGGCGGGCAAGCCCAATGCAAGAGAAAGGACTTCCACTGGTGCTCAGGCCTCGCCAGCCTTTTATTCAATTTTGGATACACATCTAGCTCTTAGGCAGGCAATTGCGTTAACGGACAGAATATCTTAAAGGTCAGTAAATATTAGAAGGATTTACTCTGAGACTATTTGATCAGGTAATAGCTTGAGCCCCCATTATCTGGACTAGACGATCGGTGCATAACTCCGGCCCTTGCCATGGGCCCAAGGTTCACCAGCGTTCGGGGATCCTTGTTTATACTTCTCTGATAGTGAAGACAATGGGTGGCTTCCTGCACTTTTTCACCAGTAAGTATCTCTGCATTTCATTACTTCTGCCATCTTACCTTCAAGGGAGACATGACCCGCCCCCCTTCTTTCCAATGCTAACTCGCTCCTGTGTTGCATTCCTAGCTTTGCTCCATCCTTTCTTTGTTGGCTTTGTTTGCTTGTCCCTTTCCCCTGAAATTCAATCTTTAGTCACAAATATGTTTTAACATCACTGATATTTAAGATTCACCTTGTCCATCTTAGTCTTCCCTCTAGTTACAGTTTTTCTTCTTCCTTTCACATAAAAGCACCCCTTCCTTAACTATCTCCTCTTTGTGCATACACAGTGACTAAACCCGATCATCTGATTCTCTCTCTTTACTCTGCTAATCAAACTGAAATCCCTTCCTCAAGGTTTCTTACTACCCTTCAGATATCAAATATCAAACCCAGTGGTTTTGTGACAGTGATCATCGTAGTTAATCTTTCTGAGAAAATCTGACATCCTTGGCGTGTGCTTCCCTAAAATTCTTAATCCCTTTGCTTTGTATGCCACTGCATTCCTGTTTTCCTTCATGTCTCTGATTACCTGGAATTACCTTCTGTGGGCTTTAGTCAGCTCTTCTTTACATCTTTATATTCTACAGTTACATATACACATATTTAGAAATAGTCCTACCATATCTATATATACAAATTGAGCAACCTTCATCTTGCCTAATATTTTGACTATGTTTTCTATATTCTAAATGATTAAACTGCAGTTCTAACTTGTTTGTGAATTCCAGATCTGGATTTCCAAAATCCACTGTTGTTTCTGATATCTCACACTTAATGTTTGCAAAATTTAGCTGAGTATATTTTACTGCTTAATCAACCAGCACTTTTACACAGAAATTCCACTTTAACTAACTTAGGCTAAAGAAGGATGTATTGGAGAGATACTAGGATATGACTAGGCTAACCATTGTCAGCCTGTATACTTGTCTTCCCTCATTTTTTTCTAGCTGCTGGTTTTATTCAGTCCAATCAAAACACACTCATGCCCTAGCCTAGCCAGTTTGACTCAGTGGATGGAGCACTGGCCTGCGGACTGAAGGGCCCTGGGTTCGATTCTGGTCCAGGGCATTTACCTTGGTTGCAGGCCTCTCCCCCACTTGGGTCCCTAGTCTGGCGTGTGAAGGGGGAAACCAATTGATGTGCTTCTCTCAAGCTGATATTCCTCTCTGTCTTTCCCTCTCTCTTCCATTCTCTCTAAAAAAGCAATTGAAAAATATCCTCCAGCGAGGATTAAAAAAAATACACACACAAAACAAACAAACAACAACAACAAAAAACACACACACTTGCTCCACAGAATACGGGAGATGGTTTTCAACAGCTCCTGATTCCCATACTTGAAGCTTCCAGTTCTGAGGCTGTGACTGCATCTTCTTCCCTACCTCCAGTTGCACAATCATGAGAAATTCATCTGATCAGCTCACTGTGGGTCCATTGACTGACACCTGCCCATTTATGTTCACATGGGCAGAGTGAGGCTAACCTCAGAGGTGGTGAGATTGTTCTGAACCAGGCATCCACTCTAATGGTCACCCACCTGCTTTCTGTCCAAACAATGGCATCCACCAAATCACACAACCTGAGTACCATAGCATCATCTTTGCCACTTTTCTTCCCTCTAAATCCACAAAGCAGACCCTATTCTCATCATTGTCTCATTAGTATTTCCATTTCGCTCCTTCTCCAATGCTGCTGTTCTAGTTCAGACTCAGCACCAAATCTCTCTGAGAGCATCGTTACATTTCATTTCATACGTGAAACTCTAGCATTTGAATGTATTCTGCGTGTAGTCAAGGACAATGAATATCACTCTCAGTCTACATGCAGGCTAATTTCTCTCTCCCGTCCATTCACAGTCACATTTCTTTGCTATCCTTTATGACAGGGGTGGATAACCTTTTTTCTGTCAAGTGCCATTCAGATATTTATAACATCATTCACTTAATATAATTTACTTAGTATATATTTATGTCGCTATGAAAAAGCTCTTAGATTTATTGATTTTTGAGTCCCCCTTGCTGTTGCCTTGGCAGGTCCAGAACAAATGACTTTGCTGGCCTTGTACAGCCCATGGGCCAGACGTTCCCCACCCTGCTGTAGGATATTAGGATTTAACACAACTTTATAATAAAATTTCTTTAAAATGTTATCAATTGTGCCTTCAATTTTTTATACTCTCTTCTCTCTAGTAATTAGTGAAGGATCTTATCCCCACCAATCCATTAAGCCATTCTTTTCTAAACCAAAGTTACCCATGTAGCTAAATTAATTATCAGTTATCTATCTGCCTCCTTTTCACTCAAATCTTAGTGGTGTTTGGTACAGATGATCAATTCCTGGTCTTGAATTACTTCCTTCATGACTTCTTAGTTTCCATATGCTTCTGATTTACTTCCCACCCCACAGATGTCTTTGTTTCATTGTTCATAGGTAGCTCTACTTCCTCTTCCCAAACTCCAAATTTTGGCATACTCCAAGGGTCAGTCCTCAGGTTTCATTTTATTTTCTTACATAAACTTTATCTCTGGTGACCTGTACGGCTTCACCTACCCTCTGTGCATATAAACTCATCTCCAATTAATTCACATAGCTTACTCCTATGGTGTCTTTATAATTTCTTTGATACTATTTTATTTCTGTAGTACTTCCTGTGCTCTCACGTAGTCGACATTGAGATAGTCTTTCCCCATTCTCTGCCTCTAATACCACCACTATCCCTAAGACCCAATGCAGTGCTACCTCTCTTATGAAACCTTTCCTTATTATCCTGCCCAACTTAGCTGGAATAAATTGTTATGGTTTTCTCTCTGTGTTGTTTGTACCTCTTTTAATACTTATTTAATCCTGGATTCTCTTATAATTTGCTATTTAATATTAAACTATCCCTCCTAGACTGCAGTGCCGCGAAAGAATGCTGTTATCTGTCCCAGCACACCGTGAAGGTACTCTTGTAACTAAACTGTCCATAAATGCATAACTCAACTCCATCAGACACCCTAGACTTTGAATCCCTACCTACCCCAGCCTATAAGACTTTCTCTTCTCTAGAAGTTTTGCCAATCTTTCCAAAATCTGGTTTGCTTCCCAGAACGGGTTTTATTCATTTCTTATTTTCAATCACTTACAAGGTAGCAGACCAAGAATTTAAAATATTATATTGATTCACTCTATTTTGTTTATTTTTCATTTTTCTTATTGACTTATTCAAAAGTTTAGCATTTCATGTATTTAATTTTAAGGTTTTATAAAAATATAGTTGACATACAATATGTTAGTTTCATGTGTAAAATATAATGACTTGAAATGTATAAGCCTTACAAAGTGATCACCACAATAAGTGTAGCAACCATCTGTCATTGTACAAAGGTATGATAATACTGACTCTATTTGCTAGGCTCTACATTACCTCTCCACTGTTTATTTTGTAACTCTAAATCCCTTTTACTTCTTTGCCCATTCCTACTCCCTTCTATCTGACAACCACCAGTTTTTTCCTTGTAGCTATGGGTGTGTTTCTGTTTTGTTTACTCATTTATTTTGTTTTGTAGATCATATATATAAGGGAAATCATACAGAATTTGCCTTTCTCTGTCTAACTTATTTCACTTAGCACAATGCCCTCCCTATAGGTTCACCTATGTTGTCGCAAATGGCAGGATTTCATTCTTTAATAACTGTTGGAACGGATGTAGAGGAAAGGGAACCCTCCTGCACTATTGGTGGTATTGCAAATGGTACAACCCCTGTGGCAAACACTATGAAGTTTTACTCAAAAAACTAAAACTAGAACTACCATACAAACCAGCAATTTCACTTTTGGGTATTCATCCAAAGAAAATAACATTCATTTTAAAAGATATATGCACTCCTGCCTTTCTAGCTCCCTGGCCATTTGGGAAGCTGTTAGTTGGAGGCCTTGCCACACCTAAGGCAGGAAGACAGTGGCTGCAAAGAAGACAAAAGAGTTGCTGGAGTGGATCAAGTCTAGGCTCCAACTTGTTCTGAAAAGTGGAAAGTACGTACTGGGGTACAAGCAGCCTCTGAAAATGATCAGACAAGGCAAAGCAAACTGGTCATCCTTGCCAACAACTGCCCAGCCTTGAGGAAATCTGAAACAGAGTACTATGCCATGTTGGCCAGTCATCACAATGACAATAATACTGAATTGGGCATAAGTGTGAAAAATACTACAGGGTATGCGCACTGCTGTCATTGATCCAGGTGATTCTGCTATCTTTAGAAGCAGACCAGCACAGACTGGTGAAAAGTAAATCATGCAACATTTTCCTTTAATAAAACTGACCAGAGCTTGTTTTTAAAAAAGTAAAGGATATATGCACCAGTCTTTGCAGTATTATTTACAATAGCCAATATTGGAAGCAACCTAGGTGTCCATCAAAAGATGAGTGGATAAATGGGTCTATATATTCAATGGACTATTACTCAGACATAATTTTATTTTTATTTAATTCTCTATAGCCATATCCAAATGAGAACAAAGAACTACAGAAGTGAACTTGCCTAAATCTACAGGTTAATGAGGAAAAAAGTTAAAAAATATTTGAACCCATTTAATTCCAAAATTATAGACTTTAAGACTCTTACCCCTTCTCCTCATCAGTCACCTCCTTCCCTTCCTCCCCTCCTTCCTGCTTTGGCAGAGTGCTCCACACACAGTGGGAACTTAGTAAATATTTGCTGAATTGTCTATAAGTTTTGTGGAAATTGGTGATTTTGCCAAGAAAATGCTGGGAGGCAGGGAAGGTTAATTGAATATGAGTCTCAAAGTGTCTGTGTTATTTCTCTCCTTAGTCCTGGCTGGCAAACTGCACTTTTCTCCTTTTCCATTGCCTCTTATAACCAGCCACAGGGGCCCTGCAATGCTTAAGGCAAAGTCTACTAACACAGTCTCTCATGTTGGGGAAACTTAAGGCTCTGACAGAAACTTACAGCAGTTAGTTGCTTGGAAAGAGATCACAGAGTTGTGGGAAAGAAAAAACCCCCCACGAAACTGGCTTAAAGCACAGCAATACAAATGCAGTGCTTGGTAGTAAAAATGCAAATTCTATTACCTTCCTGGATTGCATTATTTACAGCATGTGTGAAATATGTATGGATTTTCTAACAGACTTAAGTTCAATGACACAATACTGAAAATCAAATAAGAAAAAACCCAGTGGTAGCTTTATCTTCCCATTACAGAACTTTATTATACCTTTGTCTGTTAATAGAACAATATTTTAAAATATATTTTTATTGATTTCAGAGAGAAAGAGAGTGGGAGACAGAGATAGAAACATCAATGATGAGAGAGAATCATTGATCGGATGCCTCTCCATCCCCCCACATGCTCCCCACAGGGGATCAAGCCCACAACCAGGAATCAAACCATGATGTCCTAGTTCGTAGGTTGACACTCAACCACTGAACCATGCTGGATAGGCACCAGAACAATATTTTAATTCTATAATTTATTTAGTATTGTTTGGTATTCTTCTGTTAATGCCTTCTGTTAAAGAAGAGTGTTCTGCCCTAGGCAGTTTGGCTCAGTGAATGGAGGGTCAGCCTGCGGACTGAAGGGTCCCATGTTTGATTCTGGTGAAGGGCACATGCCCAGGTTACGGTCTCAATCCTCAGCAAGGCAGCCAATCAATGATTCTCTCTCATCATTGATGTTTCTATCTCTCTTTCCCTCTCCCCTTCCTCTCTGAAATCAATAAATATATATTTTTTAAAAAGAAGAGTGTCCTGCCCTCTTTTATAAGTCTTTCATAGACTCATCAAATTATTTAGATTAATGTGTTATAGTATACTATTGTCACTTTACTATTTATTTTGATGCTCACATTATCCCAAATTTGGCTAATAAGAACCTATTTAAGTTTAGTCCTTTTTTTTATTATATTTATTACTGACAAGTTTCTAAACAATAAATAAACAAAATAAGCAACAGTAATAAAAATGTGAAAAGGGAAAATGTCAGAAAACAGTTACTTCAGTGTATTATCTAAAATGATTAATTTCAACAAAAACTCAAAATATATATAAACAAATACAAAAGTGTAACTCATACTTAAAAAAAAGACATTGTCTATAAGAGGGCCCAAATGTTGGATTTAACAGAAAAAAATACTTCAAAGTGGCTGTTATAACTATGATTAGAAAACTAAATGACACAATGTTTAAAAAATTTAAAATATGATTACAGTGACTCAATAAATAAAAAATCAGAATAAACACATAGAAATATATAAAAAAGAACCAAATAGAAATTTCAGAATTGAAAAAATACAATAAATGAAATGGAAAATTTCCTATATGGACTCAATAGTATGTTTGCGATAACAGGAAAACAAATCAATAGATTTGAAGATTGATCAATGGGAATTAGTCCATCTCAAGACAGGGACAAAAAAAAAGTTTTAAGAAAAATAAACAGAAGCTCAGAAACCTGTGAGAAAATCTTAAGCATATTCACACGGATATAATGTGACTGCCAGATAGATTGCAAAAACATAAAGGTGTAGAAATAAATATTTGAAAAAGTAAAGGTAAAAAATTCCCACATATGATGTAATAATAAATATCAATTTATAGATCCAACAAACTCAACAAATACCATGTAGGAAAAAGACAAATATATCTAGACTTAGATACCTCAAAATCAAATTGCTGAAAGACAGTCTTCAAAATAGCAAGAGAAAAACATGTACAGAGAAACAATACAATTAAAAAAGGATTAAGCATTAGAAACAATGATGCCAGAAAGCAATGGGATTACATAATACCTACAGCATATTTCATAGATGCCTGAGCCTGAAATCACATGGCTTCCACAAAGGTTGTTACACCTGTGGATTTCTTCCCTTGTACCTTTATTTGTATTTATCTACTTACATCTATCTATCTATTGAACGAATATATCATTCATCATGATAATTTCATCCTCATGCATTTACTTTTCAGTGTTAATAATTTTCGTTCATGTCTCTGTGAATAGTCAGTGAATTTTAGATATCCCTCTATATAGTTAAAGGGAAAGGAAATAGTTAAATATTTAGTGTACTCTTTTTAGTATACAAGTAATAATTGCATCATTTGTCAATCTCCTCAGAAGAAAACTGAATTTTAAACATTATTTTTTAAAGCATAGAGTACATCGGAATTAATTTTGGTGACCAATATTTCCAGAGTTTTATGATATTGAGATAGTCTGTTTCATATGTAGAAAACTTCATCAGACAGATTCCAGCCCGCCCACCCACCTCTCACTGCATAAAGCAGGTGGGATGATACTTCACAATGTCTCAATATCAAACAAAGCACCCTGGACATATTTTACTTCTTGAATACTAGCTTCAACATTAGTTTTAACCTAACTAACATATCTATCCTATCTAATAATAGACAAACATGGTAATTGACCATACCTTCGCTACGCCTCCCATTAGCTAATCAGCAAAATATGCAAATTAACCCAACCAAGATGGCGGCCTGCAGCCACACAGCTGAAGTGAGCAGGAGGCTTGCTTGCTCCAGTGATGGAGGAAGCCAAGGTTCCCCACCTGCCACGGCCCAGCTTTGAGCTCCAAAAGCAGCAAAGTTTCAATTATAGAAGCTAAACAAACCCCAGATACCTGCTTTTAGCAGGTTGTGGCCTCAGAGCTGGAGCGAGCAGGAGCGACTCTCAGCTCCAGTGACGGCAACAAAGTTTCAATTATAGAAGGTAAATAAATCTCAGAATTAAAGAAAAAAAAAAGAAAAAAAGGAGAGGCTGGGAGCTTCAGTCTCTGGCCAGCCTGAAAACAGCCCTCAGTCCCTCACCCAGACTGCCCAGGCACCCCAGTGGGGACCCCCACCCTAAAGGGGGTGTGGCCAGCCTGAAAACAGCCATCAGCCCCTCATCCAGGCTGGCCAGGCACCCCAGTGGGGACCCCCACCCTGAAGGGGGTGTGACCAGCTGCAAACAGCCATCAGCGCCTCACCCAGGCTGGCCAGGCACCCCAGCGGGACCCCTACCCTGATCCAGGACAGGATGGTGGCACCCATAGCCACAAGATGGCCACCAGGGAAGGGCAGTTAGGCGCGACCAGGCTGGCACGGGAGGGCAGTTAGGGGTGACCAGGCCCACAGGGGAGGGTAGTTAGGGGTGACCGGGCCAGCAGGGGAGGGCAGTTGGGGGGGACCAGGCCACCAGGGGAGGGCAGTTAGGGGTGACCTGGCAGGCAGGGAGGGCAGTTGGGGGCAACCAGGCCTGCAGGGGAAGGCATTTGGGGATGACCAGGTTGGCAGGGGAGTGGTTAGGGGGTGATCAAGCTGGCAGGCAGAAGTGGTTAGGGGCATTCAGGCAGGTGGGTAGACGAGCAGTTGGGAGCCAGCAGTCCTGGATTGTGAGAGGGATGTCCGACTGCCGGTTTAGGCCTGATCTCTGTGGGCCTAAACCGGCAGTTGGACATTCCCCAAGGGGTTTCAGATTGTAGAAGGTGCAAACTGGGCTGAGGGACACTCCCCCCCCCCCAGTGCACGAATTTCATGCACCGGGCCTCTAGTCCTATATAATAAAAGGGTAATATGCAAATTGACCCTAATGGTGGAAATACCAGTCACTATGATGCACACTGACCACCAGGGGGCAGCTCCTGCATTGTGTGTCTGCCTCCTGGTGGTCAGTGTGCTCCCACAGGGGGAGCTCTGCTCAGCCACAAGTGGGGCTGATGGCTGCTAGGCAAAGGCGGTGGCGGGAGCCCCTTCCGCCTCAGTGGCAGCACTAAGGATGTCCAACTGACAGCTTTGGCCTGCTCCCTGAGGTTTCCCGGGCTAACAGAGGGATGTCTGACTGCCAGCTTAAGCCAAATCCCCTGGGGAGAGGGCCTAAGCTGGCAGATGAACATCCCCCTAGGGGTCCCAGACTGCGAGAGGGCGCAGGCTGGGCTGAAGGAACCCCCCCACCCCACACCCAGTGCACGAATTTTTGTGCACAGGGACTGAAGATGTAATTTTTTGTCAGCTCATCAATGTTTTGGAAAGATCTGGATAATTTTTGATAATATATAGGGAAATCACTCACTGATTTTAGAGAGTAGGTATCATGGGTCAAGGTTTCATTAGGATTGCTAGTGGGATGCTATTCCTATGATTCTCAGGTACCCTTTAAGCCATCTCAATCCACAGGCATTTCCTCTTGTACCCTCCCATCCATCTCTTAAACCACATAACTTCAGTTTAAGGCAGACTGAAGAATGAGTCTCAGCTCAGACTAAAGTCAGTAAATCTCTATTGTATTTGTTACCCAGAACTCACCTCTACTTGCTCAGGGCAATAAGAAAGTCTTTCCAGGCTGCCACGACTTGACTAATAAAAGCCAGATATGAGGAAGCCTGGATTTAGTTTTGTAAACTTTAATTTTTAATAACAGTAGATTTAAACAGTAAGTATCTTTTGAAAGTATGGAATCAAATAAGCTAACATTATGGTGATGATTTTGAAAGATGGATTTTAGCCTACATGGTGATTTAATTGTTAGTGAGAAGCAAATGCTGGCTTGTAGCAATAGGGTTAGTCAGTATTTCTCTAAATTCAATATGAACTATTGATTCATGGCTGCTACAATATGAGGCCTTGCTAAAAGAGCAAGGGTTTCCAGATATCAGTAATTTTGAACAAGACAACCATTTGAAGAAGAAAATCTGTTAAGAGAACAAATTTATTTAATTCAAACTGAACCAGACTACTAGGAACTTTGAAAAGTATAAACTTGATTAATTGTGGCTCTTGATTTAGTTTTGAAAAGGTAGGCTGCTATGCTGATAAAATGTTCTCTATATTACTGTTTCCAAAACAATACAGCTATTGCAATAGTTTCATTGGTGATATTCTTCTGAACAAGATACATAGAATATCATATATACCCAGATCTTGAGTCATACAAATAATAAAGAATATATAAAATAGCAGAGGCTACCTCTTTCCCAGCCCTAAACTCTCTTGTGCACCTTTTATTATCTCTATGGCTTTATACATTTGCCCATTGACATCTCTTATAATGCTCAGGTAGATGTTAAGTTATAAAATAGGTAAAAATGATTTCAGTACCTCAAGCTTCTTGAAGTGTATTTCATTGTTTCCTTCACATCCCACATTCACTCATTATTCATTCTCTATTTCTCTGGCCTTCAAAATTTCTAAAAGCTTTCTTTCTTTTCCAATTTTTTACATTAAGGTAAAAAATTAAATTGCAGTATTGCCCTTCATAGTATTTGCATTTTCACAATGAATTGCATTTTAACCAATATGAATGGAGTCCATCAGAATTGGAAGTGAAAATTTTAGGTTAGTGTTTCCCAATGCAGAGGTTCGAGAGTTACACAAAATTCCCAGGGCAGTTGAATGTGTATGAGGTGCAGAGAAAATAGATTGAACATTTAGAAGCACACTCTGGATGATTGTAAAACATTCTTCCATATCTCCCTTTTTGACTGAGAAATACACCTAAGTTCCTGCCTCCTTCCACCGTCCCTAAAGCCAAGCTAAACCAATACCATTACCCTGCCACTTGCTGCCTGCCACCTCTGCTCTTCACCTCCTATTCCCAGATTACCAGATGAACCCCAGTAACTAGAGGAACTAGCATAGGATGTAAAGTTGAGTCAAATAACAAGTATTATAAGGTAAGGGACATATGTCACTTCCTGATACAATATTATTTTAGGGCAATTCTTCAGAATGGACTCAAAGGGTTGATTTTTTTCCTTTCGGATGTAGTCTACCACAGAGTTTCTCAACCTTCAATGTACATTAGAATCATCTTGAGAGCTTGTAGAAACATCAATGTCTGGCCTCCACCCAAAGATCTTCATTTAATTAATTTAGGAAAGGGTCTGGACATTGATTATTTTTAAGTTCCCAGAATGATTCTAATATGCAGCTGAAGTCTGGAATGTTTAGATGGCAAAAAGGCCACAGGACAAGGAATATGCTAGTTCAGTTTAAAGGGCAGTGTAATTAATTTAGGCATATTCTTCTTAAATCTCTTTACTAACAATATCCTGCTTTTATTCCAAAAATAAAATATATGAGGGTGATTTGACATTTTACAAATAAAATAAAATAAAAAAATTAGTGACTAATTTAAGTCCTAAAGGTAGTCAATGCCAGATATTGAAATCCAAAGCAGTGCTATGTACTGCTAGACCAGGACATTTTCCTAACAGGATGTTTTCCTAAAGAGACTTCTGTTGAGTACTGATTATATGTCACTTAAAAAGGACATATTGCCGAAACCGGTTTGGCTCAGTGGATAGAGCATTGGCCTGCGGACTGAAAGGTCCCAGGTTTGATTCCGGTCAAGGGCATGTAACTTGGTTGCGGGCACATCCCCAGTGGGAGGTGTGCAGGAGGCAGCTGATCGATGTTTCTCTGTCATCAATGTTTTTAACTCTATCTATCTCCCTTCGTCTCTGTAAAAATTCAATAAAATATATTTAAAAAAAGGATATATTGGTCAAATAAACTTGTAAAACTCTTTAGAAGATTTATTTTCAATATTTTTGTGAAAAGTATTCATTTATAATGCTCTTTGAGGTCCTGTAGGGTTTCTCTACCGCCCGCTGCTTTTGAGAGGCGAAAGGGGCAGCAGCCACTGCTCACAACCACTGACAGCGCCAGCCCCATTCACACCCGCTGCTGGCGCCAGCCCCAAGCGGGGATGGTGCAGTTAGCGCTTGGGAGCAGCGACAGCAGGGGCAAGGCTGCTGACAGACAGGGGACCAGGGACCACTGCGGGAGAGGCTGGGTGGGGGCATGGAGGATGGGCTGAGACCCTACTTGTGCCCACTGCAGCCTCGCGGCCCACAGTTCCTTTCAAGGTGCACAAATTTGTGCACTGGGCACCTAGTCTTATTTATGATATACAGGAAATTTCATGTTTTAAATATGAGTTTTTCTTAGCAGGATTATATTCATTGAAACAATTAGCAATCAGCTGACAAAAATTAATTTTGTGAGAAAAAATAAAAACAGGCAGTAAATAGACAAATAATATTTAAAAGCTATTGGTAATTCTTGTCATATTTTCTCTTATTTTTAAGACCTTAAAGTAAACTTACTGAAATGAAGCAAAAAGATACAATGTCATGTTTCTTTCCTTGGGACATTTTAAACAGCAGGAGGGACAAAATAATTGTCAGGTGGCTTTTGCAGCTGAATACAAAAGAAGTAAAGACTTCTAATTTAACCTAAATTTGAATTCTAGAGGCTCAGTCCAAAATTTCTGAAACCACCTGCTGTCTTTTGCTATGCACCTAACATTCTTATCTTCCTCAGTTTCTGCTGATTTTCTTTTCAGGACTGGCACATTCATTGGTACTGAATTCAAAACCTCTTCATTAGGAGGTTGATATATGTGAATTCTGATTCCTTTTTTGTTTTTATAGCATGAAATCTTTAAAAAGATATCTTAGTACCTGGGGGCTTATAACATTATCTTCATTATTGAGGCAAATCAAGCTCCTATATAGTGATTTATTTTGCCTTAATTTTTAAATTTATTTTATTTTATTATTAAATTTATTAGGGTAACACTATTTAACAAATTATATAAGTTTCAGATGCACAGTTCTGCAACACATCATCTGTACAATGTATTGTGTGTTCAGTGCCCTAAGTCAAGTCTCCATCCAACACTATTTATCCCCTCCATACCCTCCTTCACCTCCCCACCCGAGTTTCCCCTCACAATCTCCACACGGTTGTCTTTACCTTCGTTTTCTTCAACTATTACCCTGAAAATATTAATCAGATATTTGATCAACTAAACAAAAGAAAAAGTACTAATGCCAAGATGTGGTCTTCTATTCACTTAAGACCTTTCTGGTATAAACTTACCTGACTATAAAGACAAGAAGCCTTTTCTTTTAAGAGTTTACTAGTAGATTAAGATTCTATTGAATATTCCACCATCTATACAATGGTTACCTTTATTTTAAAACAAAATCATAATCTATAAGACCAAAGTTTATGTTCTGAAAACTGTTCCTATAGCTCACAAGATTTTGGAAAGACTGTCTTCAATCCTATATAATAAAGAGGTAATATGCAAATTAACCCTTACGCAGTAATGCTGTCACAAGATGGCGGTGACAGCAGGGGTGGGGCCGGCTGCTCCACACGCCTGCTGCTGGCTGCAGTTCCTGCTGCCCCGCGGAGCGGCAAGAGACCCAGTGGCCATGACGTGTGCCTGCTGCACCAGGGCACCTGCTGCCGGAGTTCCCTCATCCCCATGGGGGGGGGGGGGGGCGTGTCCCGGCTGCTTCTCTGCATGGCTTCCACTGTGGTGACCAGGCTGGCAGGGGAGGGCAGTTGGGGGTGATCGGGCTGGCAGGTGATCAGGCTGGCCACACTGACATTGCCCTCATTGTAGTTCTGTCCTACCTATCACTCTATTTGTTCTGAAATAATTTGGAACTACTCTAACTTAAAATGTACTTCAACTGCTATAACTTATGTTTCAGAATGCGATTTACCCTATTATTTCTTGGCTTTTTTAAAAATATATTTTATGTTTCCTTTTTCTGTCCATTTCTTTTCTCCTTTGAATATGTTTTGTCTCAGAAATAGTTTGCTGGCAAAATACAAAGTTCAAAAAAATAATAATCATTTACTTTTATAGTGTTTTTTTTTTTTTAGACAGATTTTGGAAAAGAATAAAAATTCCATAATAAAAACAGAGGAGAGGCTAATTCTATCTATCCTGATCATTACTATACTATTACAGTATCAATATGAAACCTTATTTAACAATCAGATAACTTAATTTTCAGATTTAATTTTAATGAATTATTTCAACTGAAATATATCAAATAGTGTTGAAAAATAAAACATGGTTAGAATCCTTTCTCTTAGAAAGATGTAATTCTATTTTAAAAGAACCATTATTTAATCAATTTTATATCGGGAATATTTGCATAATAGTGCTTAGGACATTAGCTAGTATATGACTAACTCAATCCAACAAATCTGAAGGCAAAATTTTGTTATTAAAATTATTGGGGTGATATTGGTTAAGAGCATCATATAGGTTTCAAGTGTACAATTCTATGATACATGATCTATATATTGCATTGTGTGCCTACCACCCAAAGTCAAATCATCTTCTGTCACCATATATTTGGCCCACTTTACCTTTTACTTTCCTCCTCACCCCCTTCTCTCTGATAACCACCATACTGTTCTCTGTATCTATGACTTTTCAGTTACATATCTTACATATGAGTGAAAGTAAATAGTTCTAAGCTTATTCTGACTGACTTGTTTCACTTAGCATAATATTCTCAAGGTCCATCCATTTTGTTGCAAATGGCATTATTTCATCTTTTCTTATGGCTGAGTAGTATTTCACAGTATGTATGTACCACATCTTTTTGTCTCCATCCTCTATTGAAGGACACTTTCCCTGTTTCCATGTCTAGACCACTGGGAGTAATGCTGCAATGAGCATAAGGGTGCATATGTAATTGTAAAATCATGTTTTTAAGTTTTTGTGGGGTTAAATATACAGAAGAGAGATTGCTGGGTTATATGGTAACTCTATTCTTATTTTTTTGAGGAACTGCCATACTGTTTTCCACAGGGGCTGTACCAATTTACATTTCCATTAGCAGTGAATGAGGATTCCTTTTTCTCCACACCCTCTCCAACACTTGTTATTACTTGTCTTGTTGATAATAGCCATTCTAACAGGAGTGAGGTGATATCTCATTGTAGTTTTGATTTGCATTACCCTAATAGCTGGTGAAGTTCAACGTCTATACATATATTTGTTGGCCATTTGTATGTCTTCTTGGGAGAAGTGTCTGTTCAGGTCCTCTGCCTGTTTTTACATTGGATTATTTGTTTGCTGTTGAGTTTTATGAGTTCTTTATATATTTTGGATATGAATCCCTTGTAGGAGTTGTTCTTTGCAAATATCATCTCCCATTTGGTTGGTTGTGGGGTTATTTTTGTTTGTTTGGTTGGTTTGTTGTCTGTTTTTATTGCTGTGCAGAAGCTCTTTAGTTTGATATAGTCCCATTTATTTATTTTTGCCTTTACTTCCCTTGCCTTTGGTGTCAAATGCATAAAATGTTCTCTACAACCAAGATCCATAAGTTTAGTGCCTATATTTTCTTCTATGTCATTTATTGTTTCAGATCTTATATTTAGGTCTTTGATTCATTTTAAATTAATTTTTGTATATGAAGACAAACTGTAATCTAGTGTGTTACTTTCCATGTGGTTACCCAATTTTACCACTTATTAAAGATGCTTTCTTTTCTACATTGCCTGTTTTTGGCTTTTTTGTCAAAAATTATTTGCCCATATACATGTGTTTTTTTAATATCTGGGCTCTCAATTCTGTTTCTTTCTCTTTTTTTTGAAGGTAGTATTTTATATATATCTTATTGTTTTCAGAGAAGAAGAAAGAGGGAGAGAGAGATAGAAACACCAATGATGAGAGAGAATCATTGATCGGCTGCCTCTTGCACGCCTCTACTGGAAATTGAACCACAACACAGGCATGTGCCCTGATCAGAATAAAACCCTGCAGGCTGAATTAAACCAGCTAGGGCTAAATTCTCTTTCATTGGTCTGTGTGTCTGTTTTTCGGTCAATACCATGTTGTTTTGATTATCATAGCTCTGTAGTATAATTTGAAATCAAGTAGTGTGATACCTCCGGCTTTTTTCTCCGAATTGCTTTGACTGTGCGGGGTCTTTTGTGATTCCATTCAAATCTAATGATTTTCTTGTTACAGTTCTTTAAAAAAAATGACATTGGGATTTTGATGGGGATTGCCTTAAATTAGTAGTTTGCTTTGGGCAATATGGCTAGCTTAACTATATTGATTCTTTCAATCAGTAAACATGGAACATCCCTCCACCTTATTGTGTCTTTTTCAATTTCTTTTAATAGTGCTTTGTAGTTTTAACCTTCACATCCTTTGTTAAATTTATTTCTAGGTATTTTATTCTTTTTGTTGTAATTTCAAAAGAAATATTTTTTCATTTCTTTTTTTGAAGTACAATTGTTAGTAGTATAGAGGGAAACAGTGGATTTTTGTACATTGCTTTTGTATCCTGCAACTTTACTGTATTTGTTTACTGTTTCTAATAGATATTTTGGTGGAGTCTCTAAGGTTTTCTATACACAGAATCAAGCCATCTTTAAAGAGTGACACTTTTACTTCTTCATTCCCAATTTGGATGCTTTTTATATCTTCCTTTTGCCTTATTTCTCTGGCTAGGACTTCCTGACCTATGTTGAATAAGAGCAGTGAGAGTGGGCATCTTTGTCTTATTCCTCATTTTAGAGGTAACTCAGGTTTTCACTATTGAGAATGATACTGAGTGAGAGTTTGTCATATAAGGCCCTTATTATGCTGAGGTATTTTCCTTCTATACTTATTTTATTGAGGGTTTTAATCATAAGTGGGTGTTGTATTTTATCAAATATATTTCTCCATCTATTGATAATAGCATATGATCCTTATCCTTTGTTTTGTTAATGTGGTGTATTACATTGATAGATATGTGTATGCTTAACCATCCTTGGGCCCCTGGAAAGAGCCCCACTTGAGTGTGATCTATTATTTTTAATGTATTGTTGTATTTAATTTGCTCATATTTTGTTTAGGATTTTTGCATATGTATTCATCAGAGATATTAGTATGCAATTTTCTTTTGTGTGTGTTATACTAGCCAAGTTTTCGTATCAGACTTATGTTGACCTCATAAAATGTGTTAGGAAGTATTGCCTCTTCTTCAATTGTTTGGAAGAGTTTGAGAAGGATAGGTACCAAATTGTTGAATATTTGGTAGAATTCACCAGTGAATCGATCTGGTCCAGGACTACTATTTTGGGGAGAGATTTTTTTTTTTAAATATATACTTTATTGATTTTTTTACAGAGAGGAAGGAAGAGGGGTAGAGAGTTAGAAACATCGATGAGAGAGAAACATCAATCAGCTGCTTCCTGCACTCCCCCTACTGGGGATGTGCCCGCAACCAAGGTACATGCCCTTGACCAGAATTGAACCTGGGACCCCTCAGTCCGCAAACTGATGCTCTATCCACTGAGCCAAACCGTTAGGGCAAGGGGCGGGGTCGGGGGGATTTTTGATGGCTGTTTCAATTTCCTTACTTTTTATTAGATTTTATAGACTTTCCAATTCTTCATGATTAGTCTAGGAAAGTTATAGATTGCTAGGAACTTATCCATTTCTTCTAGGTTATTGAATTTGGTTGCATACAGTCTTTCATAGAATTCTGGTATGATCCTTTGTATATCTGTGCTTTCTGTGGTAACTTCTCTTTCATTTCTGATTTTGTTTATATGAGTCTTTCTCTCTTTTTTTTTTTCTTAGTGAGTCTAGACAAGGGTTTTTAAATTTTATTAATCTTTTAAAATAACCAGCTCTTTGTTGTATTAATTTTTTGTATAAACTTTTTGTTCTCTATTTTATTCAATTCTGCTCTAATTTTTATTATTTCCTTTCTTTTGCTGACTTTGGGTTGCATTTGTTCTTATTTTTGTAGTTCTTTAAAATGTAGTGTTAGGTTGTTTACTTGAGATTTCTCTTGTGTTTTGAGATAAACCTGTAATGATATAGAGCTTTCAATGGAGTATTAAGGTTCTCTCTTTTTACTACTTTCACTGCAACCCAGAAGTTTGGATATGCTGTATTTTCATTCTCATTTCTCAATATATATCTTTTTTTTCAATTCTCACCTAAAGTTATTTTTTCCATTGCTTTTTTTGAGAGAGTGGAGGGAGGGGAGGGGGAGAGAGAGATCAATGTGAGAGAGACACATTGATTGGTAACCTCCAGCATGGGGACTGGGATCAAACATGCAACCCAAGTACATGCCTTTGAACAGGAATTGAACCCATGAACCTTTAGTGCAAGATCTGATGCTCTAACCTTTTAGCCACACTGGCCAGGGCTCACTCTATATCTTTTGATCTCATCTTTTATTTTTTTCTTTGATTCAGTCATTTTTTAGTAGTATGTTGTTGAGGCTAGTGTTTAAACCCAACTTTAGTCTATCCTTGAGAATGTTCTATGTGCACTGGAGAAGAATGTAAAACCTGATGTTCTGGGATGAAAGTTCTGTAACTATCAATTATGTCCATTTGGTCTAATGTGTCATTTAATGCCAATATTTCTTTATTGATTTTCTGTTCCGATGATATATCTAGAGCTTTCAATGGAGTATTAAGGTCCCCAACTATGATTGTGTTTGATCTGTTTCTCCCTATAATTCTGTTAGTATTTGGTTTATGTATTTTGTTGTATCCCTGAAGACAAAGTTTGAAGAATAAAAGTAAATGATGAAAATGTGGATTTTTTAAAACTTAAAATATTTATTAGTATGAATCAGTGTTGTTAACCTAAAATAACAGATAAAATTGGTTCTGTTGAGGACAATATTTTACTATGCAATGCATACAAGGTGGGAAGTCCTAACTGTCTACAGTGGTGTCTTCTATATGTGAGAACTTGGTCCAGCTCAGACAGAAGTCCTTTATAAAAACACGAGAAAAAGGAACAAAGCACCGACATTGGGTCACTGGATCTGGTTTCAACAATTATGGTTAAAAGAATAAACTAGGTAGCTAACAGGTCTGAATACAGCTCAGAGTCCTTCTGTGTATAAGTTAGCTCATTATTCAACTCCCTATAGCATTGCAGAGGAATGAGAAGTGGAGTCCTGTATAAAAAGCTCAATGCAGCCATCACATGCGGCAATCTTAATCTTAAAGGACGTATTTCAGTCATCTAAACCTCCCTCAGAAAACGAATTCATTTCTCATTAGGGCATAGCCCTTTTGTTGGCCAAGGGTTAGTTTTAAATCTGTAAATTGAATTTTAATCTAGTTCTGGGATGATGTAGTTATAATCTCTGAAAAGTTGTTTAATCTCTATGACCTCTTAATCTCTCACCAACCTCTTTACTGTGTAAAGTAATTTCCCCCATGCTAAACAGTAATCTTTCCTAATTATAATTTAAGTAAATTAAATTATAACTTATCCTATTACAAATCTTAATCTAATATTTGGACTTTTAAACTACCACCCCCATGCAAAGGAAAATATAAGCAGAAAAGAAAAAGAAAAAAAGAGATACAAATTATTTAATACCTATTAGTGTTTCCCAGTATTCTAGGTATTTTATAATTATTGTTCCATTTTGTTCTTATAATTACCTTTTGTAGTAAATGTTATATGAATTACAAGGTAGAAGATTTCATGGACTAACCAGATACATTGGCTAGTAAGTAATAGATTAATGCAGGCATAGACCTCGTATGACTGTCCCTCAGATTTGCGTTTGAATGTAAGATAAAAGCATGTCCTACCTTTATAACTCTTATAACCATTTGTCCCCCCTACATACAAGTTTTCATTAACACAAAAACTTTATGCAAATAACACACTTTTGTTGGTAGAAAGTCTGTGTCAACCACATACCATCATCATTTTATGTCCCCAAGGACGTCAGACATTAGTGTCACCTTTTTCTTTAAGAAATCAATGATTCTTCCCCCATATTGACACCTCTGACTCTACTTTTCTGACTCTATTAAAAAAAAAATCTACTTGGTGTCACACATTTTTAATGTTCTTGCTTAGTAAAGAGAAAAATTATCTCAGTTTTTTGGTAAAGTGAAATACCGTATTTTTCTGTGCATAAGATGTTATTTTTTTCCTAAAATTCTTAGACTGAAAATTGAGGGGTGTCTTATACCTGGAAGTCAGCCGAGGAGGGAGCCACGTGGGTGTGTAGCTGCCCATATCAAACAGGCTTCTTCCAAGCACGAGCCTTATTGTCACTGACGTCAGCTGATGCCCTAATTGGAGGTGGAGAGTGCACAGATGCAACAGGGACCAGAGCCTTCTGAGCCCATGAAGATGTCAAACAATAAAAAGATAAATACCTGTAAGTGATTGTCTTACTCTGCAAAATTCAAACTGAATGCAATCAGCTATGCAAGAGAGCATGGAAAAAGAGCTGCAGAGAGACAATTTGGACCTCCTCCCACTGAGTGTCTGATCAGACAGAGAAGAAACAGGAAGAACAACTCCTTCAGATGCCAAAATAGAAGAAGGCCTTAAGAGGAAAACCAGCAAAATGGGCAAACTCGGAGCACAGGCTTAAGACTTGGATTGTGAAGCAGCGCCAGAGTGTCTTATGTGTGTTAACCAAGCTGATTCAATGTCAGGCAAGAATGTTTGCAAGTGAAATGAACATTGTTGATTTTATAGGAAAGGCAAAATGGTGCTTCAATTTCATGAGGAGAGAAGGATTGGCCATGAGAACATGAACAAAGTTAGCTCAGAAATGCCACCAGTTTATGCGAATGATCTCACATATATAGACAGTGACTCAGGAGACAGCAGTGATACAATAGAAGTTGAAGAAATTGGTATGTCTGGAACTAATAGTGATGAAGAAGAGAGCAGTGATTCAACAGAGGCTGAATGAAGTGGTATGCTGCATAATATCATAGTACTGGTATGTAAACATTACTTGCAGCAATTACTAAATAAAATTGTGTTATGTTTTATGTTTAAAATATTTATTTCTTAATTTTAGGTTAGAAAACTGGGGGGGGGGGGGCATCTTATAAATGAGAGCGTCTTATACACGAAAAAAAATATGGTAATATATCAAAGCCTAGGTACATATTTACGTTTAACAAAATTAAAAATGGATTTAATGGCATTTGACAGTGGTTAGATTGGACCTCATTACCACATACTTAATGTTATCCTTATCTTCATTCCTGAATTATTTTATATTATCTACTTGAGGTATATGAAAGTAAACAACATTCATTCCAATTTTTTTAAATTATATTTTTCTGAACATACAATGTTATCCCTTGGTATAACTTATCAGACTAGTTTAGATTTTGAGAGAAAATATTATCAGTTTTGGCTGAATTTTATTATATCAGATCAAGACATATTTTCAGAGAAATCATAGACAAATGAAACTAATCAAATATAGCAATAAGGTAGTTAATTCTCTTCTGAAACCACAAGGGAGTGAATACAAATGACCAAAATAACAAATCATTGACCACATTTTATTGTATGTTATCCTATATAACAAAAGCCTAGTGACCGAACAGCAGAATGACCAGAACGAACCGTCTACCAGTTGCTGTGATGCACACTGACCACCAGGGAGCAGAGACTCAATGTAGGAGCTGCCCCCTGGTGGCCAGTGCGTTACCACAGTGAGAGTGCCACTTGGCTGGCTGGGATGAGTGGCTGCTCGCACTGCAAACCCTGGGAAGACAGGCAGGAACCCGGGCTGCAATCCTTGCCTCCTTGCCCCAGCCTCCTCCTCCTCACTCCCTCCACCTCCTCTGGACGCCCGCAGGCTGTGCAGCGCTGCTGCCCAGCTCACAGAGCTGACCCCGGAGGCTGGGAGGCAGGTTCGTGGCCACTGGGCAATGAGGCCCACTCAGCCGCCTCTCAATGCTATTGCCCCTGGGCCCAGCCCTGACTGGGTCCACTGGAGAGGCAAGTGCTCAGGCTCCACGGAAGATGCTGGTCCAGGGAACAGCCACTCAGAGGGCGGGCCCACAGCCCCTTGGCTGACGTGGATGAGAGGCGCTCCCACAGCTAGCGGATCCCCGCAGGCCACCCCCCACCAGTTCACAAATCCCGAGCACTGGGCCTCTAGTTTAATATAACGGATAGAGTATAGAGAGCAGGCAAGACAGTTCTGGTGGTGGGGGGAGTGGTAGAGAGGTTGAACAAAAAAGGAAAAAAGAGAACTCATGGTCAAGGACAATAATGTGGTGATTGTTGGAAGGAAGGTGTGGGGGGTGGTAGAAGATGGTATAGGGGGGATAAATGGTGATGGAAACAAAATAAAGAGAAAAATATATAATAATGAACCTTATGTTTATTGTTTCAGCATTAGATTCTAAGGAAGAAGCAATGTATTACTCTGTGTGCTTAGTGAAAGTCAGAAAGAAGAGTGTAGCTTATCTAAATATATTCCTATCCAGGAGTTTGTAGAAAAGGGGTTAGGAAAGTGCTTGAATCTGATTGGAAGAACGAGAAAGATCGTCTGTAAACCTCTCACAGGCCATGAGCGTAATAGCAGAAGAAAGAATGTAACTGTAGTACTGGGTGCCGTTTGTCCTCTGACATGCTTTTAAACACTTTAAAAGAGGCAAGGAGAAGGAAAAAGCTCTCACATGCAAGCTCCTAGAGATAAGCCTCCATTGGTATTTGTAGTTTGTGACTGAACCATTGACAGAGGATCTGAGTTTTGTAACATTAGCTAATAACTGTTACTGTTTCTTAAGTTTGCTAAATTTGAAAACCTTATCTTCCTAACAGAGTAAATTAATTAAGATAAATGTGATTTGAATTGATGCTATATGCCAAATATATACTGAAAAATATCTACCATCCTCAATATATATAGTACCAGTACTGACTTACTATCACTAAATAATACACTTTATATTATTGTTGATGGAGAAGTGATGGGTTTTTATTGCTGTGTCTTTCTAACATTCTTTTCAATCAAATATTCTTTTCTAACATGTTTAAATATGTTAAAAGAATATAACTGAATGTACATATGTTAAAAATGTAATTGAATCTACAGCTAGCTGTGGGTCTTTTGTGGCCATATAATTGATTGATGTTAACTGTTCATCTAATCAAATAGGGCACTAACCCAATGCTCTGAATGTGTTCCAAGAATACAAGCATGCAAATTACACTTTTAATTGGTATAACAAATTGGAAATGAATTAATATTAGTATCTGAATAAGAATTATATGTTTTCAACAGAAAGTTATAATTTGATATTAAAGGAAAATGGCATAAATAATAAATTGGTTAAATTAACATGTTTTCAGTGTCTTTGCTTTGATTATAGATATTTGAATCTGATAATAAAGATATAGGCAGTATCACACTCCTCTTTATCTTCTATTGTATTTGATAGTCCATGGTGATTGTGGTCTAAGTGCTTTCATTTTTACTTCTTGTAAATCAGATTTCCTGAGTACCCATTTTGTGTTATAACAGAGATAATAAAGTTTCACCATTTGATAGAATTTGGAATCTATCAATGAGACATTTGGGGGAAAAATAAAAATTCAGTGAATTGCTTTTCCTAATAGAACCATTTGTGTAAAATAATGTGTATTCTTGTTATTGTTATAATTATTTGATTTTATCTTCAACAATTTATTTTGATACATAGTACAAGCTGAAGATCTAATTTTATTTTATTTTAGTCAATTTTCTCAGCACCATGTATTGTTTCACCTATTCCTTATCGATTGATGATATTCCTTTTATCATATAATAACTATTAAATATAATTGGGCAAGTTTCAGGTTTTATTTCATTCCATTATCTGTCTGTTCTTGTGTTGTAACCATACTATTTTAATTATAGTAGCTTTATGGAGGAATTTTCTTTTTATAAACCTACTAGAGGTCCAGTGCACTGGGGGGATGGGTCCCTCAGCCTGGCTTGAACCCTCTCGCAGTCTGGGAACCCTCAGGGGATGTCTGACTGACAGCTTAGTCCCGATCTTGGGTAATCAGGCCTAAGCTGGCAGTCAGACATCCCTCTCACAGTCCAGGGCTCTCGAAGTCCAAGACCCCTTGCTCCTTACCCCCTGCCTTCAGCGAGGTGGGAGAGGCTCCTGCCAACACCACTGCACTCACCAGCCGTGAGCCCAGCTTCTGGCTGAGCGGCGCTCCCGCTGTGGGAGTCCACTGACCATCAGGGGGCAGCTTCTGCATTGAGTGTCTGCCCCTGGTGGTCACTGTGTGTCATAGTGACCGGTCGTTCCGCCGTTCAGTCAATTTGCATATTACACTTTTATTATATAAGATCTTTCAAAATTTATTTTCATGGGACATATCAGAAATTTTGAAAACACTTGGTCATATTGCTGAAAAATCTTATTAGACTTGCTATCCTATATAATGAAAGGGTAATATGCAAAACGATTAAACTGTGGAATGACCAGTTGCTATGATGCACACTGACCACAAGGAGGCAGCACTCAATGCAGGAGCTACCCTCTGGTGGTCAGTGTACTCCCACAGGGCCCACACCTGGCAGGTGCAACGGCAGTGGTAGGAGTCTCTCCAGCCTCCGCTGCAGCTCTAAGGATGTCCAACTGCTGGCTTAGGCCCACTCCCTGCCCCTAAGGGCTCCTGGACTGCGAGAAGGCACAGGCTGGGCTAAGGGACCCCTCCTCCCTGAGTGCACAAATCTCATGTCTCTAATATATCATAAAAATAAATAGTGTTTTGCAAATAAATGTTTTTAGAAATAGATTTGTTCATATCATTTCAGTATTTGATGGAATAGATTATAGTATACTACGGAAATAAATGAAAGTGTACATAAATTTTAAAAAAACATTTGACAGTTATTCTAAAATACAGGTTGCTATGTGTTGAATAAAAAATGTTAGATATTTTATAGAAAGTTTATATAGGGTTATTGTAGTATGTAGTATAATTTTTAAGTTTTAACAATAAGAGATCTTCATTTGTATTTACTCACACTAATAGTCCATTGATCAAAACAATCAAGCCAATACTAATAATGAAGCATAATGTGAGGGAGAAAAACACTAAAAATTTGTATAATCATTCCGTCTACATTTGAATTTTCATGTAATGCTTTTCCTATAAACTAGTCAATTCAAAGGTCTTTTTTAAAAATTGATTTTACAGAGAGAGAAGAGAGAGAGAGAGACATCAATTTGTTATTCTACTTCATTATGAATTCATTGGTTGCTACTTGTATGTGTCCTGACCAGAGATCAAACTTCTAACCTTGACATATCAAGAAGATGTTTTAAATAACTGAGCTACCCAGCCAAGGCGAATTCACCATTTTTTAATAAAATGAGAAAAATTCTATGATAAACTCATATTCAAAATCTTCTTTATTAAATGATATTTATTAGTAATGACATCTTTGAATAAACAGACCAAAATATATACACTTAATCTAATAAATAATCAGTTTGTAATTTAGAGTATTGATAAATATTTGTTCAGGTATATTTTGAATATATGATAAAATACTTAAATAATTCTTTACTACTTATGAAGTAATAAAATGTATAAAAGACTAATTTAGTACAGTTTTATTGACCCGTAAATTTCTGGTTTAAAAATATTTAATGAGAAGTTTTAAATTTATGATTAAGCCTTAAATCTTTATGTTAAGAGTATAAGTTGTGAGAGTAGTAATACGTTGTATTTTATAAAGGAGTATATGTTCCAAAGCAACAGAGTTTTGTACACTTCTAGCTTTGCAAATAAATATCGGTATCCTAAATTTATAGTACATTAGGAAAATACCTGGTATTTTTGCTTAAAAATTACATTGCAAAAACCAACATGAGGACTCTTTTTTTCTTAGCTTAGGCTGATCAACATAAAAGGCATAGATGACCACAATTTCAATATATGAGACTAAAATAAAAAGAAGATAATCAATTCAACATGAGCCCTCCTTTAAATTATGTGAAGTTTAAAAGAGCCTGTGTGAATGTGTAGTTGTGTAAGTGCCCCTCCTTTCAAGCAAGTAAATTTAAAAAGTGGGAGTATCATCACATTTCATTTTGGAACAACTAGTGGCATTTCTCACATTATAAGTGGCCAGACAAAAGAAACAGAAGAGAAAGCAAGTATTGGGCTTGTAAATATCATCAGGAAATGCCCCAGAGTAATTATAGTGTTCTTAAGCATAACATTTAACATTTTGTAGATCATTTTAATAGTTTTCTAAAAAGCCACTGAAAGTATAACACTTAATTGAAAATGCCCAGTGCATAACATTTTTTTCAAAGTAGTAGCTACCTGTTAGTCCTTTCATGTTGTTGCTAAGAAGTTGTCACTATTTAGATTTAATATCACAGGTTATATTTATCTTATGTATTTCTTATTTTGTGGAATGAATTTCTGAGTTTTTTTTATTTTGGTATTTCTTAAGTTAAGAGTGGAGGTCAGGAAAGGGATATAAGAAAATAATTTGTATCATAGAGGATGATCCTTTTCTGTAATTGGGTCGTTAATTTTTGTAGATATGTTACTTAAAAGGAGAGTAGCGCAGATCTATTGTTACTAGTTTCATGACCTTAGAGCAAGTAATGAATTGCTCTGATTCTCAGTTTCTTGTTTGTAAATGGAGTTAATAACAATAAAATGAATAACTACCTCACAGGGTACCCATGCAGATGGCTAGAAGACATATAGATGGCAAAAAAAGGCATCCAAATGCTCAAAATAATTTGTCATTAGGCAATATAAAATAAAACCACAGGAAGATATAAAAAACCATTCACCTACTTAAATGGCTAAAATGGGGAAAAAACTGACTACAAAAAATGCTGGTGAGGATGAGGAATAAGAGGAACTCTCATTCATCAATGATAGGATTATGAAAGGGTAGAACAACTTTAGGAAAATGTTTGGCCGATTTTTATAAAATTAAATAAAAACTTACCATACAACCCAGCAATAACACTATTATTATATATCCAAGAGATTTGAAAACTTATATACACAGAAAATCTGTGTGAAAATATTGAGGGCAGCTTTATCCACAATAGACCAAAGCTTGAAGCAATCAAGATGTCCTTCAATAGGAAAACTGATGAATTGTGGGAGAGCCATGAAATGCAGTACTATTATGAGATAAAAGTAATGAGCCATTGATTCATGCAACAATATGAGTGAATATTAAATACATTTTACTAACTGAAAGAAGACAGACCTAAAAATATACATGTTGTAGAATTCTATTCATATGATATTCTGGAAAAAGCAAAAATGATAGGGACAGAGAACAGGTTAGCAGTTGTCTGTGGTTGGGGGAAAGAACTGTTGACTACAAGAGAATGTGCAAGGAAAATTTTAGTATTAAGGAATTGTTCTGTATAGTACTGGGGTATCAGATACATGTCTCTATGTATGTAGCAAAATACATAGATAATATTCACCATAAACCATACATGGCACAGTTTGGTTCATAGTAATGTAGTTATGGCAGTTTCTTAGTTTTGGCAAATTGTTGTAACGTACCCCGCGAATCACAGGAGGACGCCTCAAGAAGTCGAATTAAAGAGTCACATTTATTGCAATCCGGGACTATGAGGGGTCATTCCCAAATCTCATAGTACCTATTTGGTCACAGTTCCAGGGTTATATAGGCAAAAAATCACAAAGGTATTGATTACATCTCAGGGTTTGGAATGAGGAACCTGGTTCGCAAAAAAGCAATTTACAGAAGCAGAATTAAGCATATTAATTACAGTTTTGGGTCTCCAGATCACTGAGTTGACAGAAACACATCATCTGGGACCGCTGGGTTGACAGGAACACATTATCTAGAGCCATCGAGGCAATTTAGAGTAATTGCACTGTCCTGGTCTTAGGACCACTGAGTCACTGAAACACATTATCTGGAACCCTCGGGTCTTGGGATAATTGTGCTGTCCTGGTTCCCAGGTACAGAGGAATGTGCTCTCTAAAACCAGAAAGATGACAATCAATGGGATAGTCACTCAATCGAATGGGATGATTTATACAATTCAGAAAATCAAAGTAACCTTTCTATTGTTAAGCCAAACAACAGGGTTAGAGTTAAACTACAGTTTCAATCTGAAATGATTGCTACCATACTTCAAAATGAACCACAGTAGTATAAGATTTTAAGCTGGATGAGAGATATACTGGAACTCCATATGTTATTTTTGTGATTTTTCTATAAATGTAACATATAGATGTAAAAATGATGTAAAATTATTCCAAAATAAATAGAATAATATGTTCCTCATTGGATTATTAAGAGGATTGAATGAATGAATGCATATAAATTGCATAAATTAGTACCTGGTGTATAAAAATTATGTTAACTAAATCTTCATACTGTCAGTCTGGTCATATTTCTTATGTATAAGATGTGGAAGCATCAAAAATGTTCAAAATAATTTTTCATTAGAAAATATTAAATAAAATCACAGTAAGGAGAGTGAGCATGCTGAATACTCAGTTCTCAGTCTATGGATATCATCCTCAACAAAAGGAACCAGGGCTCCTTGAGAAAATGGTTGGTGTTAAGTCTGGGGTCGGAAAAGTATAAGATGAAGCTAGAACATTTTATTGGGCCAGGAAATAAAGATGTACTCAAAGAATGATGAGGACATAACACAAGGACAGGAGCCAGCCTTGAGGAAGTTCTCACTGGCCAAAATCAGGACAATTTGAGCTTACATCCAATAGATAAAATAAAAATCTAGGTTTCCAGATTCATACAAATAAAAAGAATACATAAGCAATGGGAGGAAAG
Organism: Myotis yumanensis; assembly: GCF_028538775.1. NCBI lineage: Eukaryota > Metazoa > Chordata > Mammalia > Chiroptera > Vespertilionidae > Myotis > Myotis yumanensis. Next base: position 174,690,374 of record NW_027223752.1, on the reverse strand, counting down.
AGATAGCCTTTCCTCAGAATAAAATGTCAAATTAAAAATATACAATTAATGATTGAAATAGAAAATCATTTGGCAACTCTCACTTTGATGTTTGATTCATGAAGAAGCTATGAATGGATGCTAGAGCTGGGGGTAGAGATTTGGTGAGAAACAAGTATGTTTGAAACAAATGATAGAATTTTCTTTGTAGTATCTCACCCACAGTATTTATCAAAAGGCTGTGATATATAAAATATAACAGGGATATTCTCTATAGCTATCAAATTTACAGAAGACAAAGAAAGACTGAAGAATGGTACCAGATTGAAGGGGACTAAAGAAACAGGGCAACCTGTCCTATCCAGGTTCCTGGACCAGAAAGGAAAAATATACTCATTGAGACAATTGGCACAATTTAATGGTGGTATATAAACTGGATGGTGGTGTATAATTTTCAAGTTTGAATGGTTACATTATGGTTGCTCCTGTTTACGTGGTAGAGCGTCCTTGTTTCACTGACAAAGACATATGGATGCTGGGGATAGTGTCTACATGCGCCCCAGGTCAAATGATAGGGTGATGGAGCGAACAAGGTAGAATGTTAAGAAATGGAAAATCCGAGTGAATAAAAAGATGGGGATTTCTGTCCTTTGTACTATTCTTGCAACTTTTATATATGTGTGAAATTATTTTAAAATAAAATATAAGTAATCATATTTAAAATACAATTGATTAAAAAGATGTCAGAATGAAATACACAAGGTTTTTTTAAAAAAGAGATGAGTGTCTTGATCCATATAACAAGCTGAATAATATGTATTGTGTGTTTATGTTTATGTTAAGGCCTATAAGAAAGTTGGGGGAAAATAGTGTGTGATTTTCTGCTCAAAACCTACTCTTGGTGGGAAAATAAAACCAGATTTGATGTTAATTAATCTAGTAGTATTTTGAAATACTATAATGTTTATTTACATACCTATTTTCTTATTCCTTGCATTCTACAACAAATGTTTAAGGCAATTTATAAAATATATGTAATAGAAGAAACATAAGTTAAATTATAAGTTAAAATAAAATATCAATATATAATTATATAATATATGCATTATAAATTTAAACTAATAATCAAGGAATAGAACAAATAGTTAAGAACCTATGTAAAAAAGATACAATTTTGTAGGTTTTATTGAATGTCATTGAAATTTAAAGAGCTTGAGATCAAGTCATTGATTAAATATTAAACTATTCTATTTTGATTTTTTAATTTCACTATTTTAATATTTAAAATAACTTCAGTCGAAGGAAATTTCTGATAAAAATTTGGGACTAATAGGAAATATATTTGGAATTGGCCAAGTAACAGGCACCTTGACAACCAGGTTTTATTTAAAAGAAATATGATAGCACAATAGTCATGCGACATGAAAATACAAGTCCGATTCCTGAAATGATTGCTATGGAAGCAAAGGATGCTGTGGCTCCTTTTCACTCTTTTAAGGGAGAAATGCCTTATATCTTTCACCTCTGAGCTCCTTTTTCTATTTTTCAGTATCTCAGTGGAATTAGTTAAGGGTTACTGTGGCAAGCATTGTTTTAAAAATTGTACTATTAGCATATGATTTTTCCTTCATTTTCCTGTCTCATTGCACTTAATGTAAAAGCCTAAGTCTTAAGATCATGTTTTTGTTGTATATGAAGTTACTTCTGTGTCTATTGTGTTTGCCCCACCTCCACCAGACAAAAGTAAAGAACACCATGGGCAGGATTTCCAATTGTACAGGCTGCTTCAATGACGACTGTGTTTGAATGTTCTGTGTGGAAATGGCAGGTCTGTTTGCTGCATTCAGTGCCCCTTTCTTGATTCCTGAAAGACTGGACTTGCAGTGCACAGCTCCTGTTATTTACATCCTGCTTTTATGTGTTGCTGCTTTTATGGAGTGCTAAATTGCTTAATTAAATTTTACTGGCTTAATCTGCTTGCTCATTCATATCCTACACAATCCAGCCCATGACATTTTCTTTCTTTAAATGAACCCAGGAAGCCTTGTATTTTTAGAGGTGTATTTGGGCTTTGAAAATGGATAAGCAACTTAACGTGTGAGGTGCTATTTATTGAAAAAATAACTGAATACTCCACATGAGTATAAAAGTCATAAACAACACTGTTAGCAGGTTGGGTTTAACCAAGCTTTTGTAGGAGCAAATATTGGATTAAATATTTCGTCTTACCGGGTGTCATTACGGTTTATTTCTATGCTTTTATTCTAGCTTATATCTTTTGGAAAAACTCTTTATTCCTGAAACAAAGAACTGTGCATAAAATATCTCCTGTAACTAATTCTCTGTTTAGAGTCCATAAGAAGTGGAAATACTCTTGCTTTCTTTATCAAAATAGCATCATAATTGAAGGTGGCTGGTACATGAAGTACTTGAAATGTTTCCATATCACTCTTTTCAGCACTAGTTCAGAAATTTCCCAATTTCTCTGCGGACTATTTTTTTTTCTTTTTAGAGAACCGCATATCTTTACATTATAAAACTCTGACCATTTAAAATGAGTCCCTTCATTGTTTTTTCTTCACATTTTAAAGACTAACATTATGTGGGGCCAAACTCATCTCCTTCAGACTCATCCTATAATCAATGATAATTTTCCATGCTACTGAACCCTGCCTAAGCTTCTGTGAATTAACAACATAAATTCATTGTTTTTTCCTAATCCTAATAATTATGCCTAGTATTTTATATGTGCATTATTTGATTTTTGATTATACAAAAACTTATTTATTTGAAGGAGTATAAACATAGGCTGAATGTTTTCCTTCAGATGAGAATAGAGGCATTAGCACAATTACAAGTGGAGACTCTGTTGGTGGCTGCTGGGGTTCATATCAAAACTCTGTCATTCAAGTTTGAAGAAGAAGAAACAATGGAGTCATACATAATCTGGCTACATTGCAGTCTCTCAGAATTCATCACAGAACACGCTCCATCTGACTCACTCAGCACCAAACATCTTGACATCCTTCATTTCCTTAGTCCAAGCTCTTCTATATATTCATGCTACTGCCTGTAGTTCATCTTCCTTTACCACATTTTATGCTACTAGCTCCCTGCATCCTTTGGATCTCAACTTTCTTAATCATTGATGAACATTTACTGAATGTGATGGTTAATTTTATGTCATCTTGGCTGAGCCACAAGATACCTAGTTATTTGGTTAAACATTATCTGGTGTGTCTTTCAGAGTATTTCTGGATGAGATTAACATTTGAACCAGTAGACTCATTAAAGTAAATTGCCCTCGCTAATTGGGTAGGTCTCATCCAATCCATTAAAGGCCTGAATAAAACAGAAAGGTGGAGTAAGGGATAATTTGGCCTCTCTGCCTGACTGTCTTTGAGCTGAGACATAAGTCTTCTGCCTTTGGACATGTACTCAGACTGGAAGTTAAACAATAGGCTCTCCTGGTCTTAAGGCATTTGGCTAGAACAATGCCATCAACTCTCCTGGGTATCCAGCTTGCTGACTACAGAACTTGGGACTTTCATTCTCTCTAATGATGTGAGCCAGTTCCTTATAATCACACACACACACACACACACACACACACACACACACACACACACCATCGGTTCTCTTTCTGTGGAAAACGCTGGCTAAGATACTGAGTTTATATTATCTACTAATAAACACCCATATAACTATTTGGACAACATAAAGAAAGGACTACAAAGGAAAAGAAATAGAATGTTATGAAAGAAAGAAATATAGGTCATGTAGGTGGTCAGGAAAGGCTCCTAACAGGAAATGGCATTTTTACTGAAAATTCAAGTAATAGTTAGTAAACAAAGAGTCAGGAAAAATCATCTCAGGCAGATGGAAGATCTTTTGTGGAGGTGTTGAAATAGTGACCAGCTGAGTGTGCTGAAGGTCTGAAAGAAATCAGCCTGTCTGAAGTCGAGTAAGCAAGAAGATTTTTATTTGATGACTTTAGAAAGAAGGCAGAAGATAGACAATGTAGAACCTAATAGGCCTTGGTAGAGAATATGGATTTAATTTAAGTATAATGGGTATTCAATGAAATAGTTATTCAAAAAGGAGATAAGATCTAATTTGTATTGTTACATGTTACTATGGTGGCACCCTTGGTTTCAATCATGACACAATAAATGGTAACAGATTGGATCTGTTCATAAAAACTGCCATGAAATGGTAAAATATGTGAGATAAAACATTTCAAGTTTGAGGCAATAAGTAGAGAACTGTGATAGCGGAGAGAAGGGAAACACGCAAGGTGCACCTGATGATTGAGTCCCGGTGGCCCCAACTTTTTACCTGGAGACATCTCTATGCTGGGCTGAAAAGAAAAAAATATTAGATTTCTGGGCTTCTGGAGCAGCCAAATTGTACACTCTGAATATCTTAAAACAGGGAGCTATCAGAGAAGGGGCTCCATGAAGTCTGTGAGGAATCATCATAGGCCTGTGAATGAGGGCTAAGTACAGGTAGACAGTTGAGTCCCAGCCCTGTCTGAGTGGAAAGACTCCCCTGAGCACATGGGACATTCAGGAAGTGCCCTGGCTTAGAAGCAGGAACCACACCATGTAGTTAGTGGTATGCCTGATATTCAGTGAAAAACACAATACAATTTCCTTAACAAAGAATAAGATCAAACCTGACAGGACTACATACAGTATAAGTCAGTAAATTAAATTCCTGCGAAACAAAATGCAATGTCCTTTAATGGGGGACAAAATAATCCAAATATTCCTCAATAAAAGCCTCTATACTCAGCATAAAATTGAAGAAAAAATATATATCAAGTGTGAAGAAATAGGAAATATAACATCATAGACAAAGAGCAACCAAATTAAAAAAAAAGTCCAAAATGATTCAGATGTTGTAATTAGTAGAAGATAACTTTATGGAACTATTGGTCCTTTTTTTATCACGTTACCATGTAGACAGCATTATTTACAGTGTGCAGGCAAAAGGAAAAAGTATAAGAATAAAAATTACTGTTTTTTAAAATAGAAAATTTTTAGGTAAATGAACATATCTATAATCCTTGTTTATTCTTAACTTAAGTCATTAATATTTTTCTATTTAGCATTTTCTTTTTAAAAAATATATTTTATTGATTTTTTACAGAGAGGAAGGGAGAACAATAGAGAGTTAGAAACATCCATGAGAGAGAAACATCAATCAGCTGCCTCCTGCACACTCCCCACTGGGGATGTGCCCGCAACCAAGGTACATGCCCTTGACTGGAATCAAACCTGAGACCCTTGAGTCGGCAGGCCAACGCTCTATCTACTGAGCCAAACCGGTTAGGGCTAGCATTTTTTTTTTTATGGAAATAATAATGCTTAATTATAGTAAGCTTTAATCTTAGAAAATAGAAAATTAAAATAGATATTGCTTGATGGTTTTTAAATGGATTATAGTGGTACAAAGATTTGGCTTTCTTGACTTTAGTAACTACAAAGTTCATATATTTACCAATGCTAATTCATCATTATTATTTCTGAGTCAGAAGAAGTAGAGTATTGATAATTTAATTGATTGCTGGAAGAAATGTTCTTAGTACAAGTCATATGATACCCAAGGCTATGATAATCTTTAAATCAGAAATAGAGAGAAATAATTTAGTAAATGATTTTCTATGTAACACTCGGACTACCTTGCACAAGCCTTCACCTCTCTGAGCTTTCATATTCCTTACATGTAAGCTTGGAATAATGCTACAGATTTCATCATGCAGCTCTTTTTATTGTAGCAGTGGGAGGCGTGCTTCTTCAGCTTCCTAATCCAGAAGTGGAAAATAAAAGCCTTATTTATTTATTTTTAAAAATGCAAATTTGGTCATACTCTAAGAACTGTTTTACAATCTATTATTTTTACTTACTTATAAAGATAATAATTATATGTGGCATCATCAAATATAGACACCAGCATCTAATTATCCTTTTTTCTTATGATCTCCTATTTTTCTAGATCAGATAGTTCTTTCTGGAACAGAAACCACTTTTTTTTTTTTTGTCATGTACAGTTTTAGCAACAGGTTTCCAAAATCTATTTTGAAATTCATAAGCCGGAAATTTATTCATTATTTTGGTTCAACATTTCTGTTAGGTCATTATTCAGAAAATGAGAAATAAGCCAGTGTTGGAGCTATTAGATTTGGCTGGAAACAGGGAGAAGAGATTTCATGATGTGCTCCCCAAAAAGTTTACAATTCTATGTTCATGTTATTTAATGTATAAATAACACCAAAATTAAAATCAGATCACCCCAGTCCTAACTGCTTCTTTACTTACTGGATATGTACATGCTATTGCTGATCCCACTTCCTTGTGTTAAAGTGCAGGTACAAATCCAGCCTGGTTCCGAGAGATGTGGTGAGAATGAGAAAAACGTCACAATAGCTCTGGTGTATGAAAGCAAACTATAATAGTGAGATGATGGATTTCATGCTTCTTGTCATTTAACTAATTAATTAAATAAGCTATATTAATTAAAATACTAAAAAGAATGTATTAATGATCTTTGAATACATATATATCATAAGATATCTAAGGCTATGATAATCTTTGATCAGAAAATTGATTTTATTTTTATGGTTTTTCATTCTGAGAACATTTCTTCCAGTGATTTCATTTTCTCTAACAGAATGTTCTAAAATGTTTAATCATGGGTAAACTAACATAAATATTATTGAGGAGATACATTTATTTATTAAATATTAAATTGGTGTCTACTATGTAGCAGGTACTACTGAACATCCTTGATGTACATGGAATAGAGCAAGAACAGAAGAGAAAACAATAAAACCAGAAATATGCTCATGGAGCTTATATTCTGGTGGGGAGATTCCCAAAGACATATTATAAATGAAGATAGCATGTATCTATACTCAATATATATTTATATTCTTCTCACCTAGAAAACATCATTTAGTGCCTCAAATTTCATTTCATCATGCAACAAAATATATTTATTGATGTGACATTGAAATCTGTAATGCAGAAAAAAACCAATATTGCCTATTGCAAGGGAACATATCTAATCATTATTTTATAGTCAACAAAAGTATTTATATGTTAATATTTTAGTATAGCATTATATTATTTATAGTAAAAATGTCTTTGTTTTAATGAGGATTACATTCTAAGACTAACAATAATAACAGACACAATGTTAACATATTGTATTTACAAACCACTTCTAAAGTTCTTAATATGTAATGTTGCTCCAGAGGTTTCTGGCCAGGTTATAGTAATCAAAATGGACACAACTAGTTGATCATCTAACACTAAATAACCCAGTATTCATAATTGCATTGGGGGAAACCGTGATTGAGTGATTTTTAGTTATTTTGCAAACTGAGAGGTTCATTTTAATAGCTATCACTTTTTTAAAGGCATAATTAATTCAAAAAATCATGAGCATGATATTGAAGTTTTTTTTTCATAATTCCAAACTTCAAAAAAATGTAACCTTTCCACATTTAATAGATGGAAATATTGGTGGCCAATTTGGTAAAATGTTTAATATTTTTTAAACTAATTAGTCTCAGCAGAACCAGGACTTGACTAATTTCCAAATTTCTCAATTTCACACATTTATAAACTTGTCAGTATCATTTAAGTGCCTTTAAGCACATTTTAAATTGGTGTGAAGAAAGTCCTTCATCTTTAAAGAAGGGTTACTATATGGTTACCTTTGAATTGACTTTTTTCCTAATTACTAGTATTTATTTAGTCAGGAAACTAGATGTCTCCCAATGTAATAGTAAAATGTCTAGATTGACCGATCTTTTTAATTTTAAAAAAATCATTGTAAATAATTTTATGTCTAGTTTATAGAAGAAAATCACACATGAGATTTCTAATACATAATTATCTGTAGATATTTCTTATCTTTTGCAACTGTCTTTAGTGCTAATTCAATGATTATAAATTTTACCTCCTTCCTGCTTAGTCAGCAAAACAGACAACATTCATAAACATGTAAACAGGCAATCAGGTATATTAAATTTAAAAATGGAAGTTTTCTGTTTCTCTGTGTATATGTGTGCATGCACATATAAGATAAACCTGGAGTTCAAAGTAAAGGTATCTTAAAGATTTTTCTTTAAACATTCATGGAAATTGTTTAACAATTATGAAATTAAGCTATTTTTTAAATTTATTTTGATGATGGATTTGACCAAGTTTGCTTAAATGGTATCATTGCATTTATGCATGCCTTTGGCTTGACCTCCTTTGGAAGCATCGCATCAGTTGTCAAAAGAATATTTATCCAATGAAAGACATAAAACCTCTGAAAATAAGATAACAGATTTTGTAATAGCAATATTCCCTGTGCAGAAGAATATGGCATTAGGTAATAAAACAGCCTTCTATTGTGTGACTCCTTGCCATGTGGTCTCGGCATGTCTGTGAGAGAAGCAGGCATTTATTACTTTATATGTCCTCTGATACTTTGGGATTATCACTTAATTAACTCAGTACAAATAGATTGAACAAATGGTATAAATCCCAGTGGACACGACACTTAGAATTCTGTGATGGATCCTTAAAAGAAACTCTGAAAATGAACTAACAAGAAACGGAGAAGGGACACCTGCTTCTGATCAGGTTTTGAGTCTGACATTTTTATTTTTCTGCACACATATTTCAGTTTTGGCTAGCACATTTAGAAGTCAAAACTAGATAGACAGACATTTATAGAGCCTTATTCTAGAGCCTTTCCCATAATTCTCACTATGGGAAAAATATAAAAAGATTAGAGATTTAGTTTAATTCCAAATACAATTTTAAATATTTGTTCCATTGCAGTTGAATTTGAGAGATTCCAACAAAGCCATTAGTTGATGAAGGGGACATATTTTTATGTTTTAGGCAATAAATAGTATTTGCATATTATTTGTTGTAAAAGTATAAAAAGACATAACTAATATGATTGTGGTTTATTATTTTTCAAATTTCTCCTCAAAAGTGAACTTCAACCTTTTAATCCAATCTCTCTGCAACCATTTAGGAATCTGATTCAGCCCTTTCTGAGAGTACCCTACATAGTGGATTTAGAAGTTTTAACCCAAATTGCATCTAAAAGCAAGCATCAAAGAAAACTATAATGAAATTTAGCCAAACTATATCTCAGATTCATGTAAGAGCTGTAATTTTTCCTGGATTTTATTGTCAGTGGACCTTTTGTAAATGGAAATAAATATTCATATAAATTGTTATCAAAAGTGCACTAGACATTTTATAGCTTAATATATTTTAAACTATATAAAGAATAAAAAATGAAAGCATTATTTTGCTGACCATGACCAAGATTATTTTAGACCTTGAATACGAGAATACATTTGTGTTTGCATCTAAAGACAGAAGGGTGGCTTAATAGCCCTTAGTAAGGGAACAAAATCTCAGCTCCATGAAAGTCACTTCCGAATTGAATCCCGACAAGATGTCTCAGAGACAGGTCAATTGAATACATCACATCTGTTATGCAGAGATTTTTCCCTTGCTTATATCAAAGGGGGAAAATAAAGGAAAGAAAAAAGATTTTAAAAACTAAGATGATTAGAAAAGGGACTCCGAGAGTCTGTTTTGCTTGGCCAAAACTTCTAACACATTGATAGAATTGGACTTTGGAGAGCCATCTAATTTAACAAGTTGTTTGTATTTATTCCTTCCAGTGGTTACCAACTTTTATTTGAAGTGACTGCAGGGTTATCACATAGTGAGTGATGTTACTATATTGATCTGATAACAAACAAAAAAGTAAATAACAAAATGTTATTTTTCCAGATAATTAAATAAAAATCATCTTATAATTCATAAATTTTGATACTCTTGCATTTTCCTATATCCTATTTATTGACTTATACATACAAATTATACATAAAGTGGGATTTATGGGTTATTTATATTACTGTCACAGTAAACCATGTTAGTTTTTATTCCCACTTTACCCTTCCCTCGTGCATCAGGGGGAATATTTGTGGGAGTACCACCTAAAGGAAAAGACATTTTCTATAAGTAATAGCATAAGAAATCAGTCTATAATTGGGGATAAGAATGGAAACAATCCAAGTAGGAATCCTTGTCTTGAATTCATTACCTGGAGATGCATATGTCTGGGGAAGAGAACTGAGTATCCATGTGTCCAATTGAATATTGAGGACTAGTGCCACCTGACCAGCAGACCCTGAGCAACAGATGAATGGATTACTCTGACCCACATTTCCGTGAAAGAGAGGGATAAGGGACTGCTTGGTTATAGACACCAAGCAGCCCTATTCACCTGCCTCCTTAGGCTTTTATTATAACAACAACTTGAACTAAAATTAACTATTAGATACTATTAGCAGGGTAAGCATCCTTGAGGAGACATATGCGGCTGTAGTGCCCTTTAAGTAAGGACGTTTTGAAGTCTAAATATAAATATTCCAGTAAAATACCCAGGGGCTCTGACTTGCTTGTAAAAGTCAAGATAGGGTCTGCCACCTTCGGCCAGGTCCCCCAGAGGCCTCCGGCCTTTCAGGGGCTCCTCCTTATAGACTTTCTAACCAAGTCCCATGCTTCCCCACAGACAAGAGTACTGATAAAGTCTCTAAAGACACTGTAATCCAAACAGTATTTTTATAATAGCTTTTGGATCCCATGTTTCTACAGTTCTCAAATTCTGAGAGATAACCAAATTGACTATCATACATAGGCTCAAACCTGCCAGCAGAGAAATGTACAGTTGTCATTGCAGGCATCCAGTAGGTAACTATCATGCACTATTAATCCTCTTTATATTGACTTCCTATAAATTTTATTTCTCTGGTGAATGTCATTTATTTTCTCAATCCTAACTATGCTGCTGCTGGTCCTACCTATTTATGACAATATATCTTTCTGAACTTTATTTAGGAAACTGCCTTCCCTCTGACTTTTGAATATCTATTAAGATTATGATCTCAGGAGGTGGTTTGCGCAAATACCAGGATAGTAAGTATTTATAAATATTATGAGTGTAAAGAAAAATAACTTCTCATAAGTATCATGAGAATAAAGAGAAATAACTCTATAATACATTGTTATGTAAATTAAATGTTATTACATTCAATGATGTTGTTCTTCATTATACTTGGGAGGATCTACACACTTGGAATTACTTTCTACATTTCATTCATATAAACTCTTCACTAAAAGAACTAGCTTATATTTTTCTTTCAATGTTTTTACTACTAGCTTCTGGCTGCTCTGTCGTTTCTTCTTTCTAATTTTTGGCCCTTTTCTTATTGGTCTTTTAAACATTTATTGAACATGTTTTGCTCACAACAACACATTTTGACTCCCAATTAAGAATGTCATCTCTTTTATTTAAATTCACAAGTTCTTGGCAACCAATAGACATAATTTCTGTCATTTTAAAGTGGAAGTGCCTTTTACTTTACAAAGGTAAAAATGTTTTTTCTTCATAATAAATAACAGACAATCCTATGATTCACTCTACAATATAGGGAAACTCCTGGTTCAATTCTAAAAGGGATTGATATATACATTTATCATTAAATGGCCTATTTCCAACTGAATTAATGGCTTTTGTTGCATTTTTATCTAGCCAGAAGCATAGATTTTGACTTATTTGTTAACCAGGTCATTAACTAAACCTAATAGCAATAATTAAAAAAATAAAGTATATTATTTGTTGAGTCTGTCTACTATGTATTCATGTATTATGTTAGGAGATGATAGATATATGCTAGATAGATAGCTAGATAGATAGCTAGATAGATAGATAATAGATAGATGACAATCTATAATAATAAACAGGTAATATGCTAATTAGACCGGACAGCCAAATGACCTTCCAGTCATCCTTCCAGATGAAGCCACAGTGGCGGTTAGGGGCAATCAGACAGGCAGGTGAGCAGTTAGGGGCTATCAGGCAGGCAGGCAGGCAGGCAGAGTGGTTAGGGGCATTGAGGCAGGCAGGTGAGTGTTTAGAGGCAATGAGGCAGGCAGGTCGAGTGGTTAGGGGTGATCAGGCAGGCAAGTAGAGTGGTTAGGGGCATCAGGCAGGTAGATGAGTGGTTAGGGGTGATGAGGCTGGCAGGCGAGTGGTTAGGAGCCAGCTGTCCCGATTGCAAGAGGGTGCAGGCTGGGCTGAGGGACCACCCCCTCCATGCACAAATTTTGCGCACTGGGCCTCTAGTCTAATATAATTTTCACAATAATTTTAATATCATTTCCACTTTTCAAATGAGAAAATGAAGAATAATATATTTATAGATTTCAAAACTAGCATGATTTACAGGAATATTTGCATTTGAAGTCAATAAGACCCCAAGAGAACCAAAAGTTAGGTTCTTTGCACTATCCCCAACATTTCAAATTAGGACTTATCCCTCTCTTCTTTAAGGGTATGGAAGCAATTCCTAGGTGCCTGTAAATTAAGCCAAAACCAAGGCTACAAGTAAATATGCCTATAGCCATATATTGCAAGAAAATCCACATCTCCAGGTACTATTTAGTGCTAAAGCTAATCTTGTCAGAAAAAAAGAGATACATTCCTGATTTTAGTTTTGGGGAATTTGGCCCAAGATGAGGCAGAACATTTTATGGGATCTATATCATATACTTATGTTTCTGCAAATACGAACTATCTAATCGATGAGCTTTAAAATTGACCAGTGAGTTAGTAAGTTGTTTGTAACTTTACTAATAAAGTTAATTCTTCATTATTTACACATTTCTCATAATACTTTTTATAAGTATACATTTTAATATAAAGTTTATAATAACAATATAATGCAAACAGAATGATATTTTTAAATGTAGAGGTTTGGAGAGAAAGTACTTAATTTTACATTCTTTCATGTTTTGAACCAATTATGAAAGATATAAGAATGGAGTGATAATTTAAATAATAAATTCTTTTTTTGGTGTTACAACTGAACATAAAAGTAATCTAGGTTAGGGTGTAATATGTGTGGGCTAAAAAAATTGCCAGACAATTTGGTAAACTATTTTTTTACCATGGGAACAAAACCTTTCTGTACAGAGTTTGTACTTGGATAAATCTCTCTTTAAATACCAACAAGAAGAAAAAAATATGTGGGCTACATGTCAACACTTTGAAATATACTTAACCTTTAAATTGCAAAAGGAATAGCTGTTGAGAGGGAATGAAAGAAAGCGGAAGAGAGAGAGAGGGGGGGACCATCAATAAGTTAGCCTAAGTATGAGTACTATTCTTTAATGCAGTTCTAAAATGCACTTATCAAATCTATAATATTTTCTGTGTTTTTTTTTAATTATAGGTGCATTTTTCTTTCATCTCTTCAGTTTCTTTCAAATATTTTGAGAGATTTTATGTCTTTAAAGACTCTCCAAAATGTTGTTATTACTAATATTTAATACTTAAGGAGCATTTATAACAGTCTTTAGAAATTTTATTCAGTGCATTTATGCCTTTGTTCTTGTTTTATTCCATTTTGCATGCCTGTGTTTACTTCACGCATTAAACAAATCAGTACCTGCCAATATCCATTTCTGTTAGTTTTGTCATAGGTATTGATATTCTCTGAGAGGAAAAAAACAATGGGACCTGAATGAGTCAGAATGTTATTGAACTCCATTAAATCTTACTTTTCAAGATAATTTTTTGAGATGTAATGTGAAACAAAAGGATACATTGAACATTAGTATCACCATCATGGCTACAATTTCAGTGGTATTTCAAAGCAAGTAATAATTGTCCAATTATTGAGTAAAGTCATAAATAGCACACTGATTAAGAATTGTAAATTAGGAGGGATTTCTTACTCAGTAGTGCACAAATGTTGACTGTAACTAATTTTTTTCACTGATTAGTTGTGCAAATAGACTTTCAGTTGGAGAAAAGTTAAGAATTTCAACCCAGCCACATTACAGAGAAATTACCTTACGCTCTATAACCTGCCTTCTCCCCCCAATTCTGGCCCAGACTCTCCAGGTAGTCTATCATATGTAAAACATGCAACAATTGATCTGAATACCTAGATTTGACCAGCTGTTTCATTTTGCTACCAGACTTGCTGTAATAGAAACCCAGCTATTAATGAACCCAATCTCCTTAAAGCTGGCAAACCAAGCTTATCTACTTGCTACTGTGTCACATCCATAGTAAAGAAGATAAAGAGGGTTTTCTAGGTCAGGCCAGCTAAATGTGAATTGCATTTTTTTATTGAACCAGTTGAGTCAATTGAGACTTTCACCAGGAAGTCACATCAGGCAACAGAAGGGAGAATTGAGAGGGACGGGGGGTGGGGGTGGGGGGGAATGGAGGTTCTTCTATGCAAACAACAAGAACCTGGAAACATGGCATTTCACTGGTTGGGAAGTAGGCACCTGGAAAAGCAGACACCGTTCTGGAAAATGCACTTCATTGAGCCAGTCTGCTACAAACCCAATAGTATTGATACTGTTGTAATGTAACCCAGTTACAAATAATTGGAAGGAGCAAAGGGACTGCCAAATAGTCTAGTCATTCACTTGTGCAGCTTTGCCAGGAAGCTGTAGCTTACCACAGCCCAGGAAGCCACCAGTCTATTCCCCACAGTCCCCGGGGTAGGTATTGCACAGGAGGAGGATAGATGCATGCCCAGGAAAGTCTAGGTGGCGTAGGAAGGCACTTGACTGCCAATCATACCTGGGCACAGGTCATTGGCCAGAGAAGACATGGCCACCACAAGCACAGGAAAATTTTGGATGTTTAATTCTCTAAGCAAACACGTTCACTCTCTTGTGTTTTGGGGGCTCTTAGGACTCTTGTCGCAGGGGGCTCACTCTCTTGGTTCCTCTGCACTCACCCACATGTCTCACAGCCATGTGGACCCCACACAGTGGACTGATGGACTGCACCTAGCCTGATGCTGTATCAGACCCAGCTCCAACATGGAACTGAAACTCTAGACACTGGCTTTGCTTTTAGCTCTTCTGAATCCCCAGCTGCACATGTTCCAGGACTGGATGAAGGGAAATGGGGCCTTAGAAACCAAGGGATGTAATTCCATGCAAATAAAAATCATTCATCCTCCCCTGTCTCAGAAAATTCTCTTTTTTCTCCATATATTGTAAGGCCCCACCCCAAGTACTCAGTGGGAGCAGGGATACCTCACTTTCACTGATAACGGTATGTTAGGGTTAGAAAGCTTTATAAACCCAGGGTGTTTTAGCATATGTCCCATAGATTGCGGGAGCCCAGTGTGACCCCAACCTTCTTTGGACTATGCCATGTTTTCCCTCAAAATATGGACAAAATGGGAAGTGATGTGAGAACCTCACCTTCTTCTCTGTGACCTATTATATGCCAACATACAGAATTTAATTGCATTTAGCCCTATATAAAGTGGTAAGAAATATAGCCCGTTTTCCAAAGTACTGAATGCTCTCTAAGTAGCATTAGCAGAGACTAGTCAATCTACACAGAGATTACTAGAGCAAAATCTATTTAAAATGCACAAGAAGGAAATATGAACACAAAGCTTTTAAATTTCAGAGTGATAGTAATCTAAATGCTTGTCAAAGGTTAAAGGTTGAACCCTGGCTGGGTGGCTCAGTTGGTTGGAACATTTTCCATACACAAAAAGGTTGTGGGCTCTATTCCCAGTCAGGGATTTGATCCCTGGTCATGGCGCATACTGGAGGCAAACGATCAATGTTTCTCAGATTGATGCCTCTCTCTTCCTTCCTCTCTCTAAAAACATAGCCTCAAGCAAGGATTTAAAAAGTTAAATGTTGAAGTTAGGGAAAATTAAATGGTGTAAATATTTTACTGGGGTAATAAGGATTCAATAGAGCTATATTTAAGGATAGATGATAAGATATTTATAATTCATTCAACCAACATTTATTTTCAAATTGTCTAGTAGCTGTCAGGCGTACTGGGTAAACATTAAAGAAGAAAAATAATGGCATAGAGACTACATAACTACAAATATTATACTTTTTGGATTTTTGGTAGCAAGGATGGTAGTTGTCTTCAGTAAGGAAATAAAATAACAAATAAAGCCCTAAATATAGGAGGGATGGGTACAGAAGGAATTAACTGAGGTGAAGTTTTTGGTCTCACACAAATTACAACTCAGGACCTGCTAGCAATTTGAGAATGAGAACAGTTCCAAAACACAACCATCCTGACTTTTAATTAAGGGAGAAAAGCATATTCAGAAAAATACAGATTAGTAACCTTAAGATCACTAATTGAACAAATATTTGTATATTTATTAAGCATGTCTAGTCCCAGGAACTAGACAGAGTTTACCACCTCGGGGAGACATTGTCATGTTGAACATTTATTAGTCAGACAGTAAGGTGAGCACTATGATGATAGAATATGCGACGTACATATGAGGTTAAAGAAAGAGACATACCTACATCCCTGAAGAGGTTTAAAGAAAGTGTATTTGTTAAGCTACCAGTAACAGAATAATGAACTAAACATGGCATAAACACTAAGGACATTTAGCACATAACTTTAAAAAATTCCCAGGTGGTTTAACAATGTTGTCAAGTACAAGCATGCACCTGTGAAGGACAGGGGTTCAGTCTAAGAAGTGCGTCATTGGGCACCTTTTGTCGTTGAGCATGCATCATAAAGCGCACTTACACAGTCCTAGATGGTGGAGCCTACTACACACCTAGACTGTGTGGTACAGCCTATTGCTCCTCGGTCACAAACTCATACACCGTGTGACTGTACAAAACAGCATGACATTCAATCAAGCACAAGAGGAAAGGATACAGTCAAAGGACACAGTGAACAGGAGCTGGAAGCGGCTGCTGCTAGAATAACAGGGTATACTGTTTTCCAGCAAAGTTTTTTTTTTTATAAAGAAACCAGTATAGTACAGTAAATACACAAACCAGTAACATAGCCATGTGTTATCACTATCAAGTAGAATGCCCTGTTCATAATTGTGTGTGCTATCCTTTTATATGACCTCAAACACAGTAGGTTGGTTGACACCAGCATAAACACAAACTTATGTAACTGCTGCATTGCACTACAACTTGACCACAGCTACAAAGCCACTAGATGGTAGGAATTTTTCAGCTCCATGATAACCTTATGGAACCTCCAACGTATATGTATCTGTCATTGAAAAAAAACAAACATCATTCTATGGCTCATGACTGTTCTCAGGGTCCTTACATCACTGCTCAACCATGTCTCCCTTATGATCCAAAGATGGTCCACACATAAAATACCTCCTCGACAAAGAAAGCAGAATTTCCACCATGATATTGGGCCAGTCAGGTTCAAGATCTTTTCATTGAGGAGAGCTCTACTCCTTGGTTCTTTTACAGAACTCAAAACAAAATCCAGGGCCTGTTAGCCAGGAAAGGAAGGAAACGACTGTTGTGAGGCCTTCAACAGGTCTGCCTCACACAGAACTGCTAAGATGGTACTCAGACTTCCTCCCTGCAGAACTCATTCATTCATTAAACACACTGCCTAGGACCCATAATATATTTGGAACAGAGACAATATCTTAATTTCTTTTAAATCAGAAGGAAAAAAATTTTAGGTAGAAAAAATGTTTTAATATGTCGCATCAATACATTTATCTTTATACCAATGTGAATGTGAACCATCATCTTAATATTTTTCTGTAAATAAGGTGCCCATGGAAGTCATTTTAGAACCCTATCTCTAGCATGAGTGTAGCAAGCCTGGTGCAGAAAGAGAGGAAGGGCATTCAGGATGATGGGAACAGCATTTGTAAAAGTGAAACTCCTCCATTTCAGAGGAATGGATATCCACACTCTCAAATTCCCAAGTGGCCCTAGACTCATTATACGTATGAGCAGACATCTGCAGTGAGGACACTCAGACTAATTTATTCCAAGTCAATTTCCAATTAAACTGGACATAATAAGCAGATTTCCCCAGTGGTGTCAATGAAAATAATGCTGCAACACAATTTCAACAGTGTTTCCTTCCCATTTTTCAAAATGATAGATTATTGTTTCTAAAAGAAAGGTGTCCCTGTTCTAAAACTCACTCTGTGCTCCACAAACACTGGGCCATATACATATGGGCACAGCACACACACATCCATTTTTCCTATTTGACATATTTTTCAAACTTGTACACTTGATAAGTGGCTTTCTCTGTATTGTTGCTGTCAAGGTCCTTTATTTGCCAGCTGGTTAGGAAAGAAGGAGGCAAAGGTCAATTTGCTTTTCCCCAGAAACAAGTCTGTCATATCACTGATGTTCCAATGCAGTAGCCTTGTGGGACGGAGGGGTGCCCGTCCTCCGCCTCCAGGGCAAAACAGATTTTCTTCCGGCTGAATCAGACACCAGAATGACAATCAAGGTTGCTATAGCAGAAAACATATGAAGTCACAATAAACTTGACCACACATTTCCAAAAATCCAGTCCTTTAAGATGCCTTGTATAGTATATCTGCACATAAAGATGTTCTGGGTTTGTAGATGCAAGAGTCTTGCTTTAGAGAGCAAAACTGCAAAGCTGAGTGATCAAAGCATAAGAGATCCTCTGGCAGAAAGAGGTCCAGTTCACACCTGAGTAACTATGCATGCTGAAATGAAAATCTCTTCTTCTAATACACTACCCTGGTTCCAGTCTTGAATTTCTATGGGAATTATTTACAAAGACAAACCACAGGGAAAACATCCGTTAATCTGCTGAATGAAATTTTGAATCTATTCTCAATGCCCAGACCCCCTCCTGGTGCTTGGTAATTACCCCAATATTTTCTGCACGCTTGTCCCAGCGTCTTCCTCTGGGGCCTCCTGTGAAGAAGGCTTTCTCTCTGCTGATCTGAGAGGCAGCTTGCCTTATCGCTCTGCCTCATTCCATCTGCAGCTCGCGGGGGGTCCCGCTAATCATTGTCATCGGAACATTGGATGAGCAGTCTGGGGACATAGATAGATGTGACACCCAAGGAGACCAGCGACTTTCCAACAGAGTGTTCATCTCCGTAAATGCATCTTGCCCTCCCTGATTCCAAGCAAGAGATGAACTCTTTCAAAGCAAATGCTTGCACTTTAATTATACAAATACAGTGATCAAAGTTATTATCACTCTCTTCAAAGGGCAGGGACGTATTAGAATGATGTTTTGTTCCCTTGACAGAAGATGTTTGGTCCTCGTGAAGTGAAAAAGTTACCAGAAAAAACACGATGGGGGAGGAAAGAAAGTCAGAAAGAGAAAATGGACTCACAACAAAAGGCTATTTTCAGAGAAATGCAATTTAGAAAGCAGTTGATGCAAAAGGAAGATAAAAGCTGTGAAGTGTGGGGTTGTGAAAGAACTGCAAAGTTGATTTAAATGTCACATTGATTTTTTTTGCATCTATAAGTAGCAAGTTTCAAAAGATAAATGTGATCCACAATTTATCCACACATCATTTATCTATAAACAGGGGAAATAAAGCACAGTGATATTTTTTCATATAAAAGGAATCTCATTTGGAAATATTTATCCTTTACTTTGCTTAAATAAAGATGATCTTCATACTTTTGGAGACTGACATGTATGAGTAACATTTTCTAAATAAGTTTTTTTTCAGAGATTCACTGAAAGTGTCTGTCAGGGCTCTGAGGACAAGCTGTGCTACTTTACTTGGTATGTAATAAGTGAAGGTGTGCAATCTAATTCAGAAAACTCAAATATATCATCTAATAACATGAACTATTAGATTTTTTTGATGGACAATATTTGAATAAAAGAAAATTAAGTAATAGGTTAAGGAAAAATAAAATTACTTTTTTTCTTTTTTAAATTGACTTTAATGGAGTGACATTGGTTCACAAAACCAAACAGGTTTCAAGTGTACAACTCAACAAAACGTCATCTACACACTACACGGTGCTCCCATCGCCCTGAGCAAAGTGTCTTTCTAATTCCTCCCCCCCACCCCCCCACCTGCCTCCCCGCTTTGCCCACATCCACCTATCCCCCACCACTCTTTCCCTTTGGCTATCACCACACTGTTGTCTTTGTCTATGTGTTCTGTATGTATGGTTTTTGCTTAATCTTTTCACCTTCTTTGTTTCTATTTTGTTCAACAGTTTATTTTGTTCATTAGATTCCACATATAAGTGAGATCATATGGTATTTGTCTTTCTCTGACTGGCTTATTTCACTCAGCATAATTCTCTATAGATCCATCCATGCTGTAGCAAAAGGTAAGATTTCCTTCTTTTTTTTACAGCTGAGTAGTATTCTTTTGTGTCAATGTATCACAGCTTTTTTATCCACTCATCTACTGATGGGCACTTGGGCTGTTTCCAGATCTTGGCTATTGTAAATAACACTGCAATGAACATAGGGGTGCAGATATTCTTTACAGTTAGTGTTTTGGGTTTCTTTGGATATATCACCAGAAGTGGGTGGGATCACTGAGTCAGACGGCAGTTCCATTTCCTAATTTTTTGAGGAAACGCCATACTGTTTTCCATAGCAGCTGCACCAGTCTAAATTCCCACCAGCGGTGCACAAGGGTTCCTTTTTGTGAGCTGATATCTCATTGTGATTGTAATGTGTGTAAGTGATGTTGAGCATTTTTTTCATATGTCTATTGGCCATCTCTATGTCCTCTTTGGAGAAGTGTTTATTCAGGAACTTTGTCCATTTTATAATTTGATTTTTGTCTTCTTAGTGGTTGAGTTGTATAAGTTCTTTATATATTTTGGAAATTAATCTCTTAGCCACATGTGTCATTGGCAAATAGATTCTCCCACTCAGTGGGTTCCCTTTTCATTTTGTTGATGGTTTATTTTGCTGTGCAGAAGCTTTTTTAGTTTGATGTAATCCCATTTCATTTTTTCTTTGTTTTGTTGTGTGTGTTTTTTTTTGCCTGAGGAGGTATATCAGCAAAAATATACATGAGAGATATCTGAAATTTTGCTGACTATGTTTTCTTCTAGGATTTTTATGATTTCTCAACTTATATTTTAATGTAGTTTCTCATTTATAATGCCTGCAGTTTTTCAGACATAAACATATAATATCATAAGCATTACTACTCTACTTGCTATCATCCAAATAATGTAAAATATTAAGGAGACTATATTTTGAAATAAATATTTAGAAAACCCTATATGTTTTATTTTAATATCTATACATCCTACTTCAACATTTTACCCATAAAAAGAAAGATCCTTTTGTAAGTACAGGGTAGAATTCCAAAACCAAGATAAACCTTGGTTAAGACTCAAATCTCTAAATTAATATCTAATTTGTTTCTTCTTATTCTCTCTTGGGAATCCATGCTAATAAGGAATTGCATTGACCAATTCACCATAATGTCCACTTGTTATCAAATTTCTTCCTGTTGCTAAAAAAATAATGGTTAATTCTCAGATCTTATTTGGTTTACATAGCAGAGACATTTGTCATGGTTTTTCCGGCCCTTTCCTCAAACATCTGCTTCCTGGACTCTAGGACACCATTCTGTTCTGATTTCCATCCTATATAATAGACTTCTCCTTCTGGTTTATTCTGATTTTGTTGCTTTATCTGCATTCTCCTAATTTCTAATCACTTTAATGCAGTGGTTCTCAACCTGTGGGTTGCGACCCCTTTGGTGGTCGAATGACCCTTTCACAGGGGTCGCCTAAGACCATCCTGCATATCACATATTTATATTACAATTCATAACAGTAGCAACATTACAGTTATGAAGTAGCAATGAAAATAATTTTATGGTTGGGTCACAACATGAGGAACTGTATTTAAAGGGCCAGAAGGTTGAGAACCACTGCAAATGTTTTAATGCTGAGTTCTCAGATCTTTTCTATATATCCACATCTACCCCCTTGGAAGTCCCATTCAATATCATAGTTTTCAATACTATCTGTGCCTCTAACTAAGAATTTGAAATTTTCATCCTGCATATCTACCTTGTAATTCAGACTTTTATATATAACTTTTTACCTTACCTAACAACGATAATGGATGGTAAATATCCCAAACTTAACACACTCAATAAAAAACTCCCAATCTTCCCCTAAATATACTCCTATTGAGGTTTCCTAAACTCAGTAAAGGAAAAATCCATTTTATCATTGCTAAAGCAAAAAACAAATAAACACAAAACTTGGACCCGTCTGACTCCTTCTTTTCTTTAACTCTCCACTCTTAATATCTCAGCAATGTGTTAACACAACATTGCTCATAAAACCCATGTTCTCTTCCAGTGGGCTACAGGTTGAAGTTCATTGCTACATTTCTTAATTCATCATCCCTTGCTCTTCCCTTTGTTCATGGAATAGCTGTCAGTCTAGATTCCTGCTGTTCCTTACTCAGGCCCAATATGCTCTCATCTTTGCTTTCCTGGTGCTCTGTCTTGAAAGTGCATCTTTCACATTTTTTTTAGGTTACTCCATCATTTCCATCAGGTCTTTGTTCATATCCATATGAACATATATGCTCTTGCTAGTGGCAGTAAACTATCAATTTAATCTGCACAATACTGATGAAACTTACTTTAAGATGTAACTGAGATAGTAGAACAACATTAACAAAAATTGTATGAGTGACATACATCTCAGTCCACCAGAAAACATGCTACTGGAGGTTTATAACAGCAGATTCTATAAAAGCTTAAAATGTGCTAAAATAAAGTGTATACCAGCACTTTTCCACCTCTTACTGCAAGATTGCATACCTAGTCTCTCTAGAAATCAACCAGGAAAGAAATGATCTATAACAATCCAGACAAGTAGTCAATGTATTTGTTTAGAATGAGGATAATTCCTGTTATATGTAAGAGCAATGAAGTGAAGAGACTAAAGAGAATATTCTTCAAAGTGAGGTGAGTCAGAAGCCTCAGTCTAGTGCTATAGCACTATATTAACTCAGATCAAATGTTTGAATGTTTCAGGATCAACGTTGTCTCCAGAGTCATCATGTACACCAGTAGTTACATTTGAGAAGCAGTAGTGCAGTTCATGACATGGACCTTTGTGCTTACTATCTGGGCTCAAATAAACAGTTTTCTCCTTATTAGTATGCAAGTGAAGCATGGATCAAGGTTGAGTAGTGATTCAATCTCTCTAGTTACCTAACTTCTCTTTGACTAACATTCATATTTGTAAAGTGGGAAGAGTGGGGCTATATACTATTTTTTTGTGATAATCAGAGATGTAAGCCTTACAGCCATTCCTGGTTAACAGTAAGTGGTCAATGTTTATTAGTCATTGGTGTCATTAATCAAAAAGTAAATATTTTGTGGAGACCTGAATGGAAAATCAGGCAGCTCTATGTGTACATAGAATCTAATGCAAATAATTGACATTTCTCAGAGATAAATGTGTCTAGTTACAAGTGTTTTGTATGGCTTCAGTGATTCCAATGTATCAAAATCACTATCACTTTGAAGAGACCAAGTAATTCAAAGAACCTATGTTAGTTGTGGAGGACCCTGAAACTTGAAATTACTCTTTAGACCTTTGGAGAATTGAGAACTCTGAAGTACTACAGCTTCCTGGTAAGACTGATAAAACTTATTTTGAATTTATCTGTTCTAAATTTCTATCCTAATGGTTTCTCAGGGATAATTTATTTTCCAAATCTGATTTTCTAGAAGGCAATCAGAATGATTTATTTTAGTCTGGACCAAACTGTGGGTGCAATGTATACATCAGCTGAATCCTGAAGTGAATGTTTCTCACTCTTAGCTAATTGATAAAAGGAATAAAGGAAATGGCTGACATCTGTGGCTATAAGAGAATTTTTTTAATATATTTTATTGATTTTTTACAGAGAGGAAGGGAGAGAGATAGAGTTAGAAACATCAATGAGAGAAACATCGATCAGCTGCCTCCTGCACATCTTCTGGGGATGTGCCCGCAACCCAGGTACATGCCCTTGACCGGAATCGAACCTGGGACCCCTCAGTCCGCAGGCCGATGCTCTATCCACTGAGCCAAACCGGTTTCGGCAATAAGAGAATTTTTTTAAACTAGTCTAGCATATACCCAGTCTCTTCTCACTGATCATGTGTTTGAAACAAATACAGATTTCAATTAGTTTAAGTGTTATATATCTAGTTATAACAATATATCTAGTGTTATCTGAAATGCAAATTGTTTTACTTCCATTTCTTATCATGATGACATTTTAGAGTGCTGTTGCTTTCTTTTATAATGCTTCCATTTCTTCTGGCTGGAGTCATAGCACCAACTGTATGTATGAGTGTGTCTGCAACATAATTGTAGAATCATAATGCATCATTACCATTTTTGCTTTCATATAAGCTACATACCATTTTAACTCTGAATAAATTGTACATTTAGTTATGGCTCATACTTAGTAATTGCTTTTTATTCTTCATGTGTGTTATGAAAATTGTTCTTTTACAATTTTGTTTTACCATAAAAGGGGAAAATTAAATACTAAAGTGAAATATTCCAAGGTTTAGGTACAAATCTCTTATGAATTTACAAACACTACTGATGAATTAAAAGTATGTTGACTGAGCAAATGAATATATCATTTAGGCAGCTCCATACACTGAAATAAATTTAGGAAAACTCTATAATGGTGAATTTGAGAGACAAAAGGTGTATTGTGCTTTCTTTATTTCTGTTTATTTTATACACAGGACACTAAGAAGTTCAAAATATCATGCTAATTCTTGTATTAATAATCTTTATGAAATATCAATTCAGTATACTGTCTTAGGTGACTTAAAAGTCACTTCTCTCTTTTTAGCAAATAAGAATTTGAGAAGATGATCTCCTATCCATTTCATTAATGTATGTATACAATTGGAAACTTGCAGACTACAGAGTCCTCTTTTTACCTTAGAAGTTCGAGCCTAACTGTTGATAGTGAATTAAAGAAAGAAAAGTGTTAGGTTAAATTCATGACCCAAGAAGTGTCTGTGAGGTTGTTATAGGCACTTCTCACTGACACCAGGGAGGTGTAATCGGACAGGACAGCCCCCTGAGTCGGTGGGAGAGGGCTGTCCCCAGCCTAGATCCTTGTCTTCTTATGAAAATGAATTTATACAAGAGACCTTGACTGTGTTGTGAAAAGCCAATTTATTAAAGCAATTAAAACATGCTCCTTGCTGAAAAGAGCAAAAGCAAGCAAAACTGTACATCTGGCTTATGAAGCATGAACAAGCTCTCAGCTAATCTGAAGAGCAAGTTGGGTGGGGAATTGAGGCGTTACCTTATATACCCTCCAGTCTATAAGCTTCAAAATTTCTCTGTTGACTATTTTGGTGCAGATTAATTCTCAAGGTCCCATTTTACTTTGCTGTGGCTTTCCCAGAATTCATGAAAAGCACCTGGCAACTTTATCTTGCCAAGTCTTGAGACTCCTGGCTTCTCCGCTTAGGAAGTAAAAGGATCCTTCTTCCCATTTCCCTTACCACCCCTTTCTGCATTCTCTCATTAGGGAGGTTTTTAACCACTTGCTCTGTGTCTTTGGCTGGGGAAGATAATGGTTTGTTAGTCACAAGCTGGCTGTAAACTGCCCACACTGTTTGGCCTTGTTTTAACTTTTCTGTCTCAGTTTCCCTGTTCCTCCTGCCCTGGAATCCTGTAATATTCTGTACCTGCAAGATGAACATCATTGTGGTTTGGAGCTCAGCCCTGCTCGGCCCTGCAGTTATGCCTGTACTTTCTTGTTCTTCCACCCCTTACCCTGTCTGCCTAACCCTGTTTCTAACGCCTCTCAAAATGTTTTTGAGAGTCAGAGAAATGGAGAATGAGAACAGTTTGAGAACTTAATTTGCACATGACTTTTATTATGTATTTATATATATGATATATGTAAATAAAATACATTTGTAAGTATATGATTTCCTCTTTTCAAGCGAGAGAGAGAGAGAGAGAGAGAGAGATCACGTGAACTCACTTATAACTGGAATCTAATGAAAATAATAAACTGACAAACAAAATAGGTCCAGAGACATGGGGGCATGAAACAGACTGACATATCTCAGGGGGAGAGGAGGGAGACAGGAAGAGATTAACCAAAGAACTCATATACACATATGCATAACCAATGAACACAGACAATAGTGTGGTGACAGCCTGGGTGGGGCAGGGGCTGGAAGGAGAGGGGTAAAGGGTGCGGAGGGGGAGGGGGATTGGAAGACACCTGTAATACTGTCAACAATAAACTGAAATAAAATTTAAAATATACATATTCAGAGCCTAGCAGTGTTGTGAAAAGCCAATGTATATACTCTCATTAATACATTTGCACATCAAAATAAAAATTGACACTACAATAAATGTTTTTTTATTAAAAAAATAAATTGTAAACTATTTCACAAAATGTCTGAAAATTTTCTGAGTAATGAAGGAATCTCTGATGATGACAGAGTTGTCTAGAGATTACTGGCAAACAAGTCATCAATCCTCACAAACACAGAAAACAATAGAATGCCAGTTGTATAACAAAAAGGCACATTTGTTGAATGAGAAAAGACTCAGTGAACTTAGCTTACAAAGAAAATAGAACATCACATGCTTCTGAATGTTAGGTTAGGGAGAGCACAATGTTGTTGCTTTTCTGGGAAGCCATTTCCTTGCCTCTAATCTAATTTGTAACTTAACCTTGTACAACTTCATAGTTTGAATGGTAATTATATAACTTTATCTCACTGCATTTTAAACTATAATCTTGTGTCCTATTAACTCTTAGACAGTGTTGATTTTTATTTCATTATTCTAATGCAGTGTGAAGAAACATTTCGATGGGAGAACTTTCTTTCTTAAATGTTGAATATCACTTCTTTTGAGAACAGAAACACTACACATGCAACAAAGATTTGTTCCTATTTATTATTCATTCCATAAACATTATTCAGCATCTATTATATGTAGGATAGTCTCTAATACACTTTGGAAACTCTATAAGACCTATCCTTTTCTTCAATAAATCTTACCAAGATAATGGCAAAATTGTTGATGCTGATTCACTTACCCTCTGAGCTTGCCCAACACTGCCTGGCTGGCTGCTTAAATCATACCAGAACTCCATTTCTTCATCTCTGTCGCAGGTTAAGATGGATGCTAATCTGAGCTACACCCCTACCTGTTTATTTATTGCCTCTTTAGAAACATACACACACACACACACACACACACACACACACACTACCTCTGTAGACATTGGACATTGATCAGATGACATTGACAGTGGTATGTAAACCCATTTTGAGAAAGAGAATATTTCTTTGACTTGCTTATATTCAGAAAGCCATATTATAGTAAAAATAAAGTTCATTTCTTTCCTACTTCCTTATGTAGATGTACTGAACTAAAACCTCGCTGTTGTTATCTTTTAATTATGGTTCTTGACTTCCCAGTGAATGTTTTGGAAAACTAATTTTAGTCAAAACTCATTTTTGAAAGACTCTTTTCTTCTCTCTGGAGTCTTTCTATTATGCACAGTGTCAAGGAGCACTACAAAGGAGAGACTGCGGGGCTAGAATTGCTGTATGATTCGCTGCCTACGTGAGTTTCTGAATTGGGAATGGCTTGCTGTGGGATATGAAGCTGGACTCATGTAGAAGAGACTGGCCATAGAAGCCAAGAGACGTGGAAAACCACAGAGCTGACTTCCTCCCCTAAATGTGGGACTCAGGAACGGAGGGTCACTGATCATCCTTCTGAAAGCCCAAGAACTGGCTTAATCCCAAAGGTCTCAAATTTGGGAAAATGTACCGCTGAAGGAGCAGAATGAGATCTGCGTTTCTGTAAATGTGGTGGCAATTATTACAAGGGCATTATGCAGTTTGTACTTGAGGAAAGAAAGGCTGTGACTTATCAGAACAGTTAAGAAATTAAATGTGTGCTCGTGTGGAAACCTTTTGATGAAGGGTTGTAATTCCTTAGATTCTCTATTTGCAGACTCTCGGGAAAGTTTGCTTGAGGAACCCGCATGCCAGTTGTACAATGGACAACGGCCCATGACAAAATCAGGCACAGTAGAAAGAGAGCTCACTGTGCTGAGAAAACTTCAAAGTTCACAAATCAAAAGACCAAAACTTTTCTGCTTACCCATTCTGGCATGGGACGGCTCTGAATGAATAATCATTGGCCATCATACTATATATCTTTGCTATTCACATGAGATGTCCAAATAAAAATGCTCATGTGCTAAGCAAGAACTATCTCAAATGAATGACTGTTACGTGAAGAGACTGTCTCCTCTACTACATGACGTTGAATACACATTTGAAATCTGTATTTAAGACTTTGCTTACAGGCTGATGCTGTAATAAGCAAAGAAAAATACATGAAGGTATAATATATGTGTGTGAGTGTAAAAATTTGGATACATGTCATAAACTTGATATAATCCTGTGATAATTATCCTGTGATATAGATATAGATATATTTTTTTTCTTGCTGATCGGCCTATAACCTAACTTTTCCAAGTGAAGAAGTTCAGACATCTCAGAACCAAATCCAAAACAAGAAACAGGACACTACCTGCCTTTCAGAGGCTCTCTTCAAGCCCTTTCTCAGTAAAAGTCCTTCATCTCTTTATAAATAACTTTCTGAAGACCACATTTTTTCAGAGCACTGTTCAAATGGACTTTTACAGCACACATCTTTTTATGTTTGACTGCAGAATTATGATTGTGATATCAAGCCATGTTGTTGCACAGAACTGTCATTTGTTCTTTCTCATTTCTATAAACATTGTATGAATACCACTGTTTATTTTCTTTTGAACAATTTTTTGTTTCTTATTTGGGGTCATCCTATATAATAAAAGGGTAATATACAAATTGTCCCCCCAGGAGTTCAACCAACTTGTAGTTCAACTGCTCGCTATGACATGTGCTGACCACCAGGGGGTGGCACAGAACGAAGGAAGGCCCTGGCCAGAAGCCGGAAGGCCCCAATCAGCCCTGATTGCTGGGATCCTATCCATGCAGGATTTCATGCACCAGGCTTCTAGTTTTAAATAATGTTGCTACATTTTTAACATGCCTTCTGGTGCATAAATATAAACAATTTTCTTGTTTTTGTACTTAGAAATAAAATTGCTTAGGTATGGAGTATTCATGTTTACACTTAATAGACACTTTAAAAAATTTCAGCAAAGTAGTTGTAACACCAGCTTGAGGTTTGTAGTGCTATCTTAAATCTGTTGTTTGGTGTCTTGAATATTTTTTGAAAATTTCTGTACTTTTTTGTCAAATATTGTTTTTGCCATACTCTTTCTTTTCTCCCTTTGTAACTCTAATTGCAAACATTTTAGAATTGTTTTACTATGTTTCATTATGTGTCTTACCCCATTTTTCTGTATTTTCTGTTCTTTACTTTGGTTAATTTCATTGATTTGTTTTCAGATCCTAATTCTTAACTGGGCTGTGTGCAATGTACCATTAATCTAGTCTGTCAAGTTCTTAATTCCAGGTAATGGTTTTTAATGCTAGAATTATTTTTGAACTTTATTTTGTACATTTTAATTTTCTGCTAAAATTCTCCATCTTTCCATATATTTTCATACATGAAAATTATAGCTATTTTAAAATCCGTTACAGTTATTGCCACTATTTTTTCTGTAGGTCTGTTTTTATTGTCTGGTTTTTCAATCAGTATTTTTTCAATGCCAGACATTCTGAATAAAAATTTGTACAGATTATTTGTGGGTCTGGGAAGTGTAATTATTACTATTTTTTAATTTCCTTTGCTCCTAACATTTGGTCAAATGAAATGGATATTGCTTTAATTCTATCAGGGACTAAGATGATTTGAGGCTTGGTTTCAGTCCTCATGAAAGTGATTCTGTATTCTTTCTGGCTGCTCTCTTTGGACACATCTCATCAGGGATCCCATTTGAAATCCTAGAATGTTTTCCAGAGCTTTGCTCCTCTTCATGTGCCCATGGTAATGCTGAAAGCTTTTTTTTTTTTTTTTTTTTTTTTTTTTTTTTTCAGTTTCTCAGCATTTCTTCTGCTTCTTAGACTAAGAATGTATCATCATGGTGTTATCAGGGGTAGAGCTGGTTGAAGTTAAAATCTGGCTGCTACTTGTAAATAGGGAAGTAACTCCAAAGTAAGAGCAGCTTCCAATATCAAACTCACGTCTTTTTTGTCTCTTATCTCTGTAAGATGTTGACCTCTAAAGGTTTGGCTGACGTGATAGTTTTCTGATGCCTTCAAATTGATTTTAAAAAATATTTTATTCATTTGTCTTTCTTTTCTCAGGGGGAGAGTTGGTCTGATACAACCTGGTCTGCCATAGCCAACAGCAGAAATCTTATATACTGATTCTTCACACGAACCATGCTATACGCACACATGTATTATTCAACAAGAACAGCAATGTTCTGGGAGGTATAATGTATAACTTGTGGTTTAATTTATAAACACGTCTTTTATCAATCCAATAAAACATTTTAAACATGAGCCTTGCCATTAAAAACACAAATTTATTATTCACATACATACACTTATTTGTGTTCATGTATCATGTTTGGGCTTTGTTTCTAAAGATTGATTTTTGGCAAATGATTAGAATTATTTGACTGCAGTCTAAACCTAAATGTAAAAGTAAAATAATATTTTTATAAAGTGATCTTTATTGGGTGTATAAATATAGGCATATGAAGCTATTGATTTTTAGATGGAAATACACAATATATATGTATGTGTATATGTACACATACATATATAATATATATATAATTTCAAGTCATTTGTTTCATGACTATATTTTCCTATATTTGAGAATAAATCTATTGAATATTTAATGAAATAGTGTATTTTTCCTTTGACTTTAAAAACAGTAATTTTATTAAATTAGAAAATAGTAAAAGAGTGCACTTAAGAGACCATTGTGGTGATCATTCAACCACTGCAGATATAAAGAATATAATATTTTTAAATCATTGTCTCAATTTTGAAGGTGTCTTCAAGTTTTTAATTTATTTTACTGCTGGCTCAAAACCTGAAAACAACTCTTTTCTTCACAATTTAAGAGCAAGTGAATATTTTGTTTGAAATATGGAACATTTAGAGGTTGCCAGAATATCTTTCCAAATAATTATGAAATAAAAAACACAGGCCCTTCAATTAGAATGTAATTATTTATTTGTGTACATATTGATGTTTCCTTAAGCACGTACCTCCTCTCTTCATTTTCTGCTTGCTTTGATGAAAATGGAATACCTTGTAATATTTACACAAATTAAATGCTGAATGAAATAAAATGAAATATGCTATATTGATTAAACGCTTTAGTTTTGTATTTTTTATGCTGTTATCCCTCATCCATCCATCCCCAGAAAACCTGATGCTGCTAGAGAGTCCCATCTGATGGCCTTTCAATAGCTCAATAACTTTTATTCAAAGTATATTCACTAATCCTCCCTATAGTTTGGTCCTCTCATTCACACCCAACAGTCCTGATCAGGACTCTGTGTGAGCAACCTGGCTGGTTTCCTAATCTTTGGTAATGAAAAGGTCCTGACTCTGCCCTGGATGCATCCTTAGAATCTGCATCCTGTCTACCTTCTGGATCTATAAATCATCTTTGCTCTGACTTCTACATACATTCACACAATGAATATTGGCCTTCTGTTAATCTATGATACTTTTATGTGTATGTGTTGGGACAAATTACTATTTTGTTTTATTTTTTTCCCCAATACATATTTGCTATTTTCATGGACCATGATGAGAAATTGTTACACTCACTTGAGAATGTCTTCCAGACTAGATTTCCTCAGTCACCAAGATTCCTATGGTGGGGCTTGTTCCATGGTGTGTCAGGCCATAGCCTCTTTTTTGCTTCCAGTGTCATTTGTTAAAAATTAGCTGCCATGCTTTCTCGGCAATTCAGAGATGCAACAGACTTCATATAAACAATCCTTTTCAGTGTCATAGAATTGACGGCTCTTTTGTTTCTTCCAAAATATATAATTATTCAAGATATAGAGACAAGTTTACTACTTTAAAATGACAGCCAAATATTTTTTCAATCTTAAACATAACCAAACATAATATATAATATCTAACATGAAGGGAAAATAGAAATCTCGATTAAGTGAATATTCATTTATTCATTCCAGAAATATTGTTTGAGGGCCTATTATATGCTAGCAACAAAATTATTGTGTATTTATAAATGTTGCTATTATCAATGAAAGAAAATGAATTATGAACAATAATAAAAATTAAATATATATTACCAATGTCATATTACAAATATATGGCTTTAGGTAGTTATTCCGTTTGACTCAAATCTCAGCTTCAGGCAAGATATGAATGGTAGAGTGAAGAAAGAAAGTATACACACTAATGAGTCTATTTAGGTAATCAAATAGTAAAAAGTTTTTGCAAACAGATCACCTTTACCTACAAAACATAAGACAATAAATTATTCAGTTAGTTAATTCATCAATGCACCTTCCCCCCAAAGATGGAATCTAAAATAAATGGGTAGATAACATTGAGAAAAAGCTCTTCTGACACTTAATTTGACCATCAATTTTGATATATTTTTTTTCATTTTATTTTATTTTTTAATTTTTTTTCTTTTCTCTCTCTCTTTTTTTTATTGCTTAAAGTATTACAAAGAGTATTACATATGTCTTTTTTTTTTCCCGGCCCTTGACAACCCCCCCGGCATCCCCTAACCCCCAGTGTCTTATGTCCATTGGTTATGCTTATATGCATGCATACAAGTCCTTCGGTTGATCTCTTACCCCCCCACTCCTGCCCCCCAACCCTCGCCGGCCTTCTCGCTGTAGTTCGACAGTCTGTTTGAGGCAGCTCTGCCTCTGTATCTATTTTTGTTCAAAAGTTTATTATGGTCTTTATTATCCATAAATGGGTGAGATCATGTGGTATTTTTCCTTCATTGACTGGCTTATTTCACTTAGCATAATGCTCTCCAGTTCCATCCATGCTGTTGCAAATGGTAAGAGTTCTTTATTTTTTTACAGCAGCATAGTATTCCATTGTGTAGATGTACCAGTTTTCTAGTCCATTCATCTGCTGATGGGCACTTAGGCTGTTTCCAGATCTTAGCTATGGTGAATTGTGCTGATATGAACATAGGGGTTCATAGATCCTTTCTGATTGGTGTTTCTGGTTTCTTGGGATATATTCCTAGAAGTGAGATCACACGGTCAAGTGGGAGTTCCATTTTTAGTTTTTTGAGGAAACTCCATACTGTCTTCCAGAGTGGCTGCACCAGTCTGCATTCCCACCAGCAGTGCACGAGTGTTCCTTTTTCTCCACATTCTCTCCAGCACTTGTTGTTTGTTGATGATAGCCATTCTGACAGGTGTGAGATGGTACCTCATTGTTGTTTTGATTTGCATTTCTCGGATGATTAGTGACTTTGAGCATGTTTTCATATGTCTCTTGGCTTTCTGAATGTCCTCTTTTGAAAGGTGTCTATTTAGGTCCTTTGCCCATTTTTTGATTGGATTGTTTATCTTCCTTTTGTTGAGTTGTATGAGTTCCCTATAAATGTTGGAGATTAAACCCTTATCAGTAATAACATTGGCAAATATGTTGTCCCATGTAGTGGGCTTTCTTGTTGTTTTGTTGATGGTTTCTTTTGCTGTGCAGAAGCTTCTTATTTTGATGTAGTCCCATTTGTTTATTTTCTCTTTAGTTTCCAATGCCCTAGGCTCTGTATCGGTGAAGAAGTTGCTTCGGCATATGTCTGAGATTTTGTTGCCTTTGGATTCTTCTAGTATTTTTATGGTTTCCTGTCGTATATTTAAGTCCTTTATCCATTTTGAGTTTACTTTTGTGTATGGTGTAAGTTGGTGGTCTAGTTTCATTCTCTTGCATGTATCTGTCCAATTTTTCCAATACCATTTATTGAAGAGACTATCTTGATTCCAATGTATGTTCTTGCCTCCTTTGTCAAATATTAATTGAGCATATTGGTTCGGGCCGATACACCAATAGTCAACTTGCAGAGAGACTAAAAAAACAATCCCATTTACCATCGCACCAAAAAAATTAAGCTACCTAGGAATAAACTTAACTAAAGAGGTAAAAGACCTCTACTCAGAAAACTACAGGACGTTGAAAAAAGAGATAGAGGAAGACATAAAGAGATGGAAGAACATACCATGTTCTTGGATTGGTAGAATCAACATCATTAAAATGTTCATACTACACAAAGCAATCTATAAATTCAACACACTTCCCATTAAAATACCACCAATTTTGATATTAAGGATTCATTTCACTTAACTGTTTTATGTGATTATTCTGACAGGATAATTTTGATAAGGTAAATTAGGAAAAATAAGATTTTAGCTATTTTAATTGCAAAGTAATATGAAAGCTTGTTTTCATCCTCCATCTGAATATCGCCCTATCACTATATGTTCAGGATAAGTGAGACTCAGGAATTAGCCAAACAAAACATAACAGCTCAGATTCACATATTAGTTAAAATGGAGAATATTTTATGAATAAGTCCTTGATAGAAAAAGAAACAAAGATGAGATAAGAGATAGAATGAAGTTCAGAGATAAAGCTCTGAAAGCTTAGGGAGCACTATTTTTGCTATAAAAGCAACCTTTAAATATTATGGTGTCACTATGCATAAATGACTGCAATATAATTATTTTGTACAATTAACTATATCACATATCCTTTTTCATCACCTAAAAATGTATCTGTTAAGAGTTAAAACATTAAAAGATGTGCATAGAAATTTCTGCATCAGTCACTGAAACTAAATCAGTAACTAAATATAAAAATATCAAAGTTTGAGCAAAATGACCTAGTGGAAGCCTCAGTAGAGCAACGAGAGAAGGTGATTTTGAATAAAGCTTAATTGCCATTGATTTCACTGTTCTTCAGAGAAAGACTGTGTGAACAGAAATGCAATGTTTCAATGGAGCCCAGAAAAAAGGCATGCAAAAGGCTAGACTCTGGCCATGTGACTTCACATCTATTTAGTTTGGGAAAAGGTCCACGTGGCCCAAAAGGGAGGTGCTGCCTCAGGCTATCCCAGCTTGATAACACCAGCCACTGCAATTATAAAACTAATTATCCTTGCACTGATTCTGTACTCACCAAACCAAATCCTGGTTGGAAATTGGCCTGTCAAAGAAGACGTTCCTACAGAGAACGGAAGTCCTGGCTAGCCACCATGGACATCACAGTTATACTGCTCGTTGCAAATCATGATTTTGTGATTCTGGTTACAGTTGGAGCTTTTTAACTATTATTATTATGGATTAGTTTTAAGAGACAAAACAACTTAAGGACTGAACAAAATAATTATTCTGCTCCAGAACAATGAGAAATAAATATACTCAATAAATAGAATACTTTTTATTCAGATATGATGTATGCTCAACAAAATGCAGAGTCAAAGTGTTCACTTGACTAACCTCTATACCTGTGTGCACAACACGCAGAAAAACAGTCTACACTCTAGAAAGTGTTCTCGTCGTCTTTTTGAGATAATCTCTTTCCACAGAGGCACTCAGTGTTTTAATCCCTATCACCAGAGATTATTGTAGCTTCTTCTAGAACTTTATATAAATTTAGGCATAGGGCATGTAGTACTTTTTTTTCTTGATATTTTCATACAATATGATAGCTGTAATCCATGTTTTGTATGTATTAGTAACCATTTTTTCTTGCTTATATTAGACTACTGAAAGAATATACCAAAATTTGCTTTTCTATTTTTCTGTGGATAACTATTCTCCCCATCCCTACCCCACTTTTGAGCTATTATAAATAAAGACAGCAGCAACTATTTCATGTCTTGTTGATGGGAAATATGAACATATTTATTTTCATTGCACATCAAGAAGTGGAAGTGACAAGTTCTGTAGTCAGCAAGCTGGATACTCAGGAGAATTGATGGCATTCTTCTAGCCAAATTCCTTAAGGCCAGGAGAGTGATTACTAGTATATCTTCAAATATATATATATATATATACATATATATATATATATATATATTTGCCTCAATCACTCTCCATCTAGATTCCAACTATACATATATTAGACTACATGATATAGTTCCATAAATCCCCTGAGACTATTGAATTTTTCCCTGTATTGTTCAGATTAGATTATTTCTATTGATCTGACTTCAATTTACCTGACTCTTTTCTGTCATCTCAAATTTGCTGTTAAACACATCTGATTAATTTTTGTGACATTGTCATTTTCTATTTTATACTTTTGTGATATTTTTAAAAAAGAACTGCATTAAGTTATAATTCATATAGCATGAAGTTCATCAGTTGTAGGCATATAATTCAATGCCTTTTAAATAAATGTATAGAATTGGAAAGATAGTTTTAGAACATTTCCATCATTTCAAAATGATTCCTGTTTTCAGCTGATGCCCATTCCTACTGCCAAATCATGGCAGCAACAAATCTGCTTCTTATCTTTAAAGAGTCCCCTTTTATGTACATTTCTTATAAATGGCATCAGATATGCAGTCCTTTGCACCTGGTTTCATTCACAAATGTAATATATATAAAGTTTATCCATATTACAACATGTAACATTTCCTCATTTTTTTGTATATTTTTCCATTTACCAGTTAAAGACATTTAGTTTTTTTCTATTTTTTACTTTGTTTTGTTTCATATGAATAATATTGCTATGGAAGCAAATATAATAGTTCTGGGGATGTAAGTACAACATGGTGTTATAGTTAAAATACTGTTTTATATACTTGAAAGCTGTTAAGAGAGTAGATCTTAAATGCTCTCACTACAAAAAAGAATTGTTAATTATGTGACGTGATAGAGGTATTACCAAATACTATGTCAGTAATCATTTTGCAAATATGAGTGTATCAAATGAATAATTGTTTATCTTAAACTTAAAAAAAGAATTATTAAATTTATTTCTTCATTCTCAGTGTTTACAAAACTTAAAAAAGGGAAAATCCCTCCTTTTTCCTTTATTGTAAATTAAAGTAAACAATTAATTAATAATGTATTAATAGTAATATTATTGAACTTTCCATGCTGAAGTGTGTTTAAATTTTAGCTTCACAGTCAATTCATTTCAAATAAGGAATCTTAACATAAAGAGATTATATTCAGCTCACAGTTAATAAATAGCAGAGTTGGGAATCAAATTTTGACAGTCTGAATGAAAGTTGAGTTCTAATTCATAATAAAACACTTGAAAGCTGTACGAAAGCATACAATAAAAAAATGAATTATTTTAACCTCACTCGACAAACTTAATCACTTATTCTGGTGTTCATTCTCTCCAGACTTTTTTTTTATTTTTGCATAATAGTATAATGCTATTATTTTAATTGAAGTATAATTGGCATGTAATATCCTATTAATTCCAGGTATACATAATAGTGATTTAATATTTATATACATAATAAAATGATCCACAATAAGTTTAGTTACCATCTGTCACCATACAAAGTTAATGAAATATTATTACTATGCTATACATTACATCCCCATGACATTTATAATAATAAAAGCATAATATGCTAAATAGACCAGACATCCTTCTGGACAACCTTCCAGACGAAGCCGGGGCTGCAAGTTAAGCTGGGGTCCCGGATGCCAGAGGGAAGCCAGGGCCGGCAGCCAGAGGAAGGAAGACCTACTCTTGCACAAATTTTGTGCATCAGGCCTCTAGTTTATTTTATAACTGGAAGTCTGTACTTCTTAATCCCCACCACCTATTTCGTCCACCTTTCACCTCTCCTCTCTCTGTAACCACCAGATGGTTTCCTGTAATTGAGTCTGTTTCTGTTTTGTTTTGTTTTTTAGATCCCACATATAAGTGAAATAACATGGCATTTGTCTTTCTGACTGAGAAATGGACACTGAGTTGTTTTCATAACTTTGCTATTATAAATAGTGCTACAATAAACTTAAGGGTGCATATATCTTTTTCAATTAATGTTTTCATTTTCCTTAGATGAATACCCAGAAGTGGAATTGTTGAATCATATGATATCTGTAGTATAATACTTTTTATAATTTGTACTCCCACCAAAACTGAATGACATTCTTGGATATGATAAATATTGTTTCAATCAATCCAACAATCTAAATATATTATATCCCAAGCTTATTTAATTTCAAGACTGTGAAGAAACAGTTTTTTTTTTAAATAATAGGACCTATATTCAATAATGAGAACTGTATAGTTACTGGTTGTTCATATACAATGAAGAATAAAGGATGTAAAGCAGTGGTTCTCAACCTTCCTAATGCCGCGACCCTTTAATACAGTTCCTCATGTTGTGGTGACCCCCAATTTCATTGTTACAAATTGAACATAATTAAAGCATAGTGATTAATCACAAAAACAATATGTAATTATATATGTGTTTTCCAATGGTCTTAGGCGACCCCTGTGAAAGGGTCGTTCGATCCCCAAAGGGGTCACGACACACAGGTTGAGAACCGCTGAAAAGGATAAGGAATATTCTTTATCAGGTTTTTTCTTACTAAGGCTACTGATATGACCCTTAACCAGCCAAATTTGCTGTAGGATATCTCCTTGTTCAGTCTTTATTTTGTACCTTTGTTTTAAATTAACATTGAGCTCCTTAAGCTGGCCTTTGCTAAAAACATCCTCAATCTGATTGAGGTCGACCCCTTCCAACTCTCCCATCCACACTCGTCTTGTATACTTGTTTCGTCTATTTCCTTTCGTTCATCCTCTCTATATGTCCAAACCATCTCAACATAACTGTCTGGGGTCGGGTGGGCTGTAGGATGTTAAGCCAGTTTCAGTAAAAGACCATGAGGGAATTGAAAGAGAGCAATTTATTTCTCACAGGTCCCAGAGGAGGTACAGGGCCTGCCTCCAGGAGCCACACAGAGTGGCCAAGGCAGGTGCAGGCAGAGGAAGAGGTGGGACTGGATCCTGGCCTTTATCTGGACCTGGGAGTGGAGTGTTCTGGGCTTCCCAGGCTAAGAACAGATTGGTCACTTTAAACCGAAAAGAGAGACATTTGAGTAAGCTCCCCGGGGTCTTATCTATGGAGCACAGAAGGTGAAAGGTCCTGGGAGGTAGGGGAGACTGTATATCTCTAGGGGAAGTCACATTAAGAACTTCATTTGCCTGTGACTGCTGCTATCCAGGTCAGGAATTTGCATCAGGCTCCCCCACCCTGGCTACTTGGCCAACAAAATGGATGTCAATGCAGCAATACCATGGAGTAACTTAGTTAAACTCTGGACACCTTACCACTGAATTCTCCGTCTTCTCTTTTCACTCCAAGTGAGGCTAGACGAGTGGTCAGCAAACCGTGGCTCTTTGGGCCCTTGAGTGTGGCTCTTCCACAAAATACCATGTGCGGGCGTGCACGTACAGTGCGAAGTTGACTTAAAAATTTAAGTAAAGTTTATTAAGTTAATTTTAGGGAACGTTGTGGAGTGAAAGAAGATGTAGTGTCGAGGATTGAGACAGGTACGTTGAGATGGTTTGAACATATAGAGAGGATGAACGAAAGGAGATAGACGGAACAAGTATACAAGACGAGTGTGGATGGGAGAGTTGGAAGGGGTCGACCTCAATCAGATTGAGGATGTTTTTAGCAAAGGCCAGCTTAGGAGTACCCTAATTAAGTTAATAACAATGTACCTACCTATATAGTTTAAGCTTAAAAACTTTGGCTCTCAAAAGAAATTTCAATCGTTGTACTGTTGATATTTGGCTGTGTTTTGACTAATGAGTTTGCCGACCACTGGGCTAGACAATGCCTCTACGTTCCTCTGAGCTTGTGAACTTGTCTGGACTCTCCATAGTGATCAGTGTTTTCCTGCTCTGAGAACTCCTGCTAAGCTACAGAGGTGCCGGGCAGTGGAGAAAGATTCTCTCTGCTTAGACTTTGAATGAAACTTGGGTCCCTTATTTGCAGAGTCCAGGACTCATTACTATTTAATCACCTTCCCTTTAGTGAGATGCATGGTACAAAAGCACAGGTTTCTGTTCTGTTCTTGAATGGTAAAATTGGAATAATTCCTATTTTACTTGTTTTCTGAGCAAATAATGATATAATGTATGGGCAATAATATTTATAGATAAGTATATTAGTAATAATATGATTTTTTTATGAACACATGATCTGCTCACATACTGGTTTTTTTTCTAGATATAGCATTTCTCACAGATATCAACTGGGTACAGTGAGGATTAGGTATAAATTCACAACCAATGGTGGAGAGTTTCATAAAAAGGAACTTGGTTTTTTGTTTGTTTGTTTGTTTGTTTGTTTTAATTTATAGAATAAAAATTTACTGTTTTAGTGTTTCAGAACAAAAAATTAAGCATTGGCATACTTTAAAGAATTTATATGCTGAAAATGAATGAATCAGTTAGGAAAACATACATGTAAAATTTATTTCATGTGCATATTATGCTTCCTGGTGCATTACATTTTTATGTTTACTACTTCCTCTGGGTGGGGAAACAGAGGGTACAACCTCCCTTTTCCACCACTGTTTCTAAACAAAGTTACAGGAATAACATTTCCAACTGACAAGGGTAATTGAGATAATTAGTTGTCAAATGAAAACATTTTATTATCGGTTTTACTTAGCTTTTTAAAAATTAAATAGGCAGTTTGAATTGCATTTTAATATAAGACCTCTGATATTTTAATTTTTACTGCTCAAAAACCAAAGCAATTTATATAATCAGAAAAGAATGTCTAGTCTATGTACAAAGAACTCCCAAATTCATTAAAATCCTGTGTTCTGAGTTGCTCTGGATGATTTAATGTAGATTCCTCAGTGATCAGTGTTCAAAATGAAATATGTGAAAGATAAGTGTGTTCTGATAAGGTGTATTCAGCAGACAGCTGCTTGCATTAGTAAAGAAATAAAAGCCCTGCCATATCCTCATTGGGGCTAATCATATAATTCAAAACTCCTGCCTTCACATGTATAATTTGTAAACACAGAAATATGTTAGCCAAAAACCAGTATTGTCATTATCCTATAAATTGTCTTATTAAAATTCTTTTATATAAATATTTTAAAAACACCAGTATAATACGTGCTAAGTATCTTAACAATGGAAATGAGAAATTAAATATTTCTAAGTAGGGCATGAAAATCCGAATGAATCATTTGGGAAAACTTCCAACCTAGCAACTTCTTAACAGAGCTTTACTGCCATAATAGCAATGATGAGCTTAATTCCTCTGGGTGCATAAAAATCACATAAGAATAGTATTGTAATTTTAGATGAATGAACGTGTTGTGAAGGGGTGCAAATTGGCTCACACACACATTTCCACAGCCCATGGGAGAAGAGATGAGCCTGAAACAAAATCCTTCTTGAGATTATGACATTCCGCTTATGAAGCTTATATTTCATCTAGCAAAAAAATACACCTACCAGAAAAATCTTTTGTTAACCTTCTGTTGTGACTTCACCTCACACTAGCGAACAGTGAGATGCAGTCACTCACACAGCAAGTGCTTCTGTTTGAAAAGAAATTGAACATTCCCAAAGGGTGAGAATATGGCTATTTGCACCTCCAAAATGGAATTGTCAGCCTGGGGCTCAAAACATGGCTTTATAAGATATAAATTTGCCACAATGGACCACCTCAGCTTCCTTCAAACTCCTCTTCAATCTTGGAGATATTATCATGTTTTAGTACCTGTGCAGGTTTAATTATGCCTCGAGTCTCTGAGAATTGTTTTTCTTTCTGCTTTCTAAGTATTGGCTTTGTTATATTTAACTGGCAGTTGGACATTTTCATTTAGAAGTCCTAGGTTCATTAACCAATGTAAGTCTAACTAAAATTATAATCTTTCCTCTCAAACTGCTCATCCCTCCAGATTTCACCATCAGTATCAATGATATCATTATTTTTCTTGGTATATAAATTTAAACCCTCAGAAATATATTTGAAATGCTTCTCCATGTCCTGGAATTTAGAGATCCCAAATAGTTATATCTAAAGAGTCAACTTGGGCCCTGGCTCCTGTGCTCAATGGTTGGAGCCTCAGCCCCAGCACCCAAGGATTGCAGGTTTGATTCTTAGTCAAGTGCTGGTACTTGAGTTGCAGGTTCGATCCCCTGCACAGCTGAGGCATGTGTGAGAGGCAACCCATAGATGTGTCTC
Source organism: Myotis yumanensis (assembly GCF_028538775.1). Lineage (NCBI taxonomy): Eukaryota > Metazoa > Chordata > Mammalia > Chiroptera > Vespertilionidae > Myotis > Myotis yumanensis. The sequence goes on along the minus strand of NW_027223752.1, from coordinate 174,648,294 downwards.
TCTCATATCATTGTTTCTCTCTCTCTCTCTCTCTCTCTCTCTCTCTCTCTCTCTCTCTCTCCCCATTCCCACCTCCCTTTTCCCTTCCACTCTTTCTAAAAAAAACAGATCAGTGGATCGCTCTCTCTAAAAAAAACTGATCAGTGGAAAAAATGTCCCCAGGTGAAGATTAACAAAAATAAAAATAGAAGAGTCAACTTTGATATCTATATAATTAAGATGTTAACATCATTCAAAAATATTTAGAATCCCTCCTTTAGAACTATCTTTAGAGGCAATTTCTCACAAGTGGTCATATTTGATCTAGAAAAGGGAAGTGTCTTGGCTATAAAACGTTTTCCACACCAAACAACAAAAGATGTGTGGATGTATATATATTTAAACGTTTATATGTTTGTAAAGGAAGAAAACATCATCAGCCTCAGCTAAAAAGTCTGAACAGATAGCTTCCCCCAAGCTTTGCCTCTCAGTAATGGACAAAGTGAGGCTCGTTTTTCTGCCTGCAGCTCTTCTGTTAACATTTCAGAGGAAGCAAATCACTCTGGCTTACACTTTCCCCATCTTTTAAATTCATTCCAAATACATGTTTTAAACTGTCAGTTAATATAACAAATGCAGTTCTTGATTGATACTGATTCATATTTTTAAAACAGGTATATGTGCTTGATGAATGTGACACAATGAATGCTACTTCTCTGTTTGCAAAAATAAGACAAGGCATCAGAAATTATTTATACCAAATAATTTTTCAAAAGTCATTGATTTTATTCAAGTCAATGTCTGAGTCCAAATAAGTTACACAGCATGTTGTTTTAGTTTACCCAGCTACAATCTTTCTTTTGCCTCATTTGTAGTTTGTAATTGTCACCTCTGCAGTCCATTTTAAAATTGAAAGAGAATATTGCAGGGAGAGAAGACAAAATATTAGAATATATTTAAAATTAAGAACTAACAATTTCTGTTCAGAGAGGCTATAGAAATTTTATTATGTGCTACAATCATTTATTTAACAAGAACTCTGAATGTTATCCTTCTCTGTGCCTATAAAGCTGAGGCAAAAATCACATCCTTCAGGAAAATCAATAGTCATATGTTTTACTTCAAGTGTAAAAAGCATATGTGGGCATACACACACTCCTAGATAAAAACACTCTCATCCACCCCAACTTTCAAGGACTAAATTGAAGTATGACATTTTAGATTATTTACATTTTACATTTGCTTCCTGTATTCCTTACACATATTGTTTCTGATTTTCTTACTAAGTATATACAAGAAGTATGTGAGGTACGTATTGCTGCAGAACACATTTTGCAAAAACTTAGCAGCTTAAAACAACAGACATTTATTTAAAAAAAATATTTTATTGATTTTTCACAGAGAGGAAGGGAGAGAGATAGAGAGTTAGAAACATCGATGAGAGAGAAACATTGATCAGCTGCCTCCTGCACACCTCCTACTGGGGATGTGCCCACAACCCAGGTACATGCCCTTGGCTGGAATTGAACCTGGCACCTTTCAGTCTGCAGGCCGACGCTCTATCCACAGAGCCAAACCAGTTAGGGCCAACAGACATTTCTTACCTCACAGTTCCTGTGCATCAGCTTAGCTAAGCCCTCTCACAGGGTTTCCTACCGTGAAGCAACTGAGGAATCCTCTGGGGCTACAGTTATCTCAAGTCCCCTCTGAGGAAGGCTCTGCTCCCCAGCTCACTCGCCTGTGGTTGGCAGGACCCAGGGCGTTACAAGTTGGTAGACTGAGGATATCTGCTCCTCACCAGTTGTTGACTGGAGGCCTCCATCAGTTCTTTGCCATATGAGTCTCCCCATAAGGCAGCTTACACATGGCAGGTGGCTTCCAACTGAGAAAGCAAGAAAGAAGGCGAGAGAGGGTGAACAAGACAGAAGTCACAGTCCTTTAGTAACCTCATCTCAGAAGTGACATCCCATTACTTTGGCCCTATTCCATTCATCAGAAGTGAGTCACTACACCCAGCCCTCACTCCAGTGGAGGGGAGTACACGAAGGTGTGAGCACCTGGAGGTGAGGTCTTGGGCAAGGCTGCCTCCTACTTAGTGCACAGAATGTAGTCATCATTTAGGGAATATTTTCCAAATAGCTAAATGAATTTTTCTTATTATAAAAATTAGCCTGGTGACATGTCAAGAAGACAACAATTTACAAAGAAATTCAGTTCCATAGCTAATCATAAATATTCTAATTTAATATTAACATCACATTTTTTATATAAAAATGTTATTGGTGGTCACTTTAATGTGGTGCTTCCTGAGCCGTGGCTTTCTGGTGCCAGCAGACCTCGAAGGGGAGATGTGTATCCTAAGCATTTAAGCTTAGCATGTGCACATACATACACTCAAACATGCTTAACTGTCAAATACAGACATTCTCGTAAGCATAAGTGTGTATCTGAAAGACCATATTTATGGGAAGTAATTAATTTATTGTATTCTACTTAAGTGTAATTTGCTTCAACAATTTTAACAATGTGGCAACCAGTTCCATTGTGTGATTTCCCGGCAGTAAGACCTAAAAATTAAGAATATATATGAAAGCATTGGTCGTAGAAAAAGAGAAATTATAAGAGTCAGTCTTTGCATATCTAACTAGGATATCTTTGAAAACTAAGAGTCAAGACATTGACATTATTTTTTGAACCCATCAGAAATTTAATGTGTCTATATTTACTATAAAGCACTTACTAATAATATGGCTAACTTTGAGGGAAAGAAATATAAACATAAAATGAAGGAGATTCATTTTAAATGGTCTTCTTTGTCAGTAACCAATACAATTCATCAAATTTTTACATTTTCATTAAAATAAAAGAGTGGCCAAATTAAAAATATGTTATCTGTCATTTATATCTCCAAGAATGCTGATGTTTACATTTCTGATTTGCATAATTTAATGCTATTTCTGTTAGTTGCACTTAATAGCATGGATCTCCAGGTCTTCCTATTCAGGCTTTGCATCCATAAAGTTTTGTTGATTAAACAAAATGTAAATTTGGTATGAGAATTGAGACTAAATGATCAAATAATAATAGTTAATGCATTTATCTTAAAAACATCTGATTTAAAGTTGCAAAAAATAATATTCCAATTTTATATTGAGAATGACTTTATTTATGCACAGCAACTATTCAATGTCACCAATATAATGGGCTCCTATGGGGTTGGATAGTGTCCTTCAAAGAACTATGTCTGAGTCCTAGCCCCTGCCTTGTCCCCGTGAAGATGATCTTACTTGGAAACGTGGTATTTACAGATGTAATCAAGTTAAGAATCTTGAGAGGAAATCTTCTTGGACTTAAGATGGGCCTTACATTTTATGACTGATGTCCTGATAAGATAAAGGAGAGGAATATGGAAGCACAGATGGGAACACCTTGAGAAGACAGAGGCAGAGGGTGGAGGATACAGCTACATGCCAAAGGGTGACAGGGATTGTCCATAGCCACCAGAAGCCAAGAAGGAGTCATGGCTTTGGTTATTCTTCAGATACTTTCAGATATTTGGCTTCAATGGTGAGAGAATGAATCTCCATTGTAATCCATCACATTTGTAAAGTTTGTTATGGTACCCTAGGAAAGCAGCACAGCCTCATTTGACATATAAAAGATGGAGATTTTTATTTTCCCCAAGATGAAAAATAATTAACATGATATGAGAATATAAAGGCAAGAGTGAAATATTCAGTCAGTATACGCTGCATTTCCATTTATCTTGGTATGCCGTAGAGTACTACAGCGTTTGGTCAAAGCAGTTATCATTAATTTTGAGTTGATAGGTGATTTAAGAGTCATATTCTGAAAGTGAATAAATATTAGGACCATTTTAACCAATACTTTATTTATGCTTTCTTTATTAACAGTCAAAAAGTGATAGCAATCTAGTTAAGCTTAGTCTAAAAGAGTTCTGTTAATAAGTAAACACTAACAAATTGAGGAATAATATATTATAGTCTATAGATTTTTATTTTTAGAAGGAACATAAAGTAATGGTGCATCTTGTCATGGATTCTTAGATTTGATGACATATCTGTGACTGTCATATAGGCTATGTTAGTTGAAGGAGGTTTGAAGAGAAGTTTTTGTAAAACATCTTTCCAAGGAAACTTCTCTCTTATGCAAAGAGACCTGGAAATGTCACATTATCACTTGTCAGAGCTGCCAAAAATATCTGATTCCCAGTAAAGAAGAGGTTTTTCTCAAATAGTGCTAATGTTTTACAGTACTTAGGAAATTCTATGGGAAGATAAAATGTATTTTTTATTTAAAATAAAAATTTCAGACCTGGCTGGGTGTCTCAGTTGGTTAGAGTATCATCTTTACACCAAAAGGTTGTGGGTTCTATTCCCAGTCAGGGCACATATCTAGGTTGCAGGTTCTCCCTCTCTTTCTAAGATCAATAAATAAATACATAGGTAAAACTTTGGATGAGGATTAAAATAATAATAATAATAATAACAACAATAATAATTTTTTCTAATTTTATGGTTATGTTTTAGTGCTTTGATTGTTTACCTTTTCATTTGAAGTTTTAAACCCAAACATGGTAAAAGTTGTGTATCTGGCACAGGTTATTCTGAGATGATGCTTTGCAGAGTGGTTGTGGTGGGCAGAACCTGGGATGACTCTTATGTTTATACACTGTTTAATCCCCTAACTTGGCAAAGGTGGTGATATATATATATATATATCTTTGTCTGTACTTATCCCTGTATAAATATACACATACGCTCATACATATGTATACAAGCAAAATATTTGCATGTTAGCATTCAGGTAGACTTCTTCCTCTTCCTGGTTTTAAAGAAATAAGCTGTCATCTTGTGAGTAGGTCTATGGAGAGGACTCTGTGACAAGGAACTGCAAGTAGGAGCTGAAAGCAGTCCCTGGTCAAAGGGCAAGAAACTGTAAGGAGACTAATGATGCCAGCACCCTAAGAGAGTGTGGAGGTGAATTGTTCTCCTTAAGCTCTGATGCGAATACAGTCCTGGTTAACACCTGAATTGCAGGTTAGCCTTGACCCATGGAAACTGAGATAGTAAATGTGTTATTTTAAGCTGCCAAATTTGTGGTAATGTGCTATGCTGTAATAGAAAACTAATACAGTAGTCAACTCTTCAACAATATTGATGACCCACCCATTCTTTTCTTCTTGATCTACATTGCTGGCTTTTGGTATGAATTAAAATATTTTGTAGTAAATAAAAGCTATTAAAATATATTTTTCCTGCTCCTTTTCCATTTTGATTTGTCATCCTATTTTAATGGTGATTCGTCAGAAATTAACCTTCCTGCTTTAGAATTAGAAAATGTTAATATGGTAATAAGGTTTTTTGTTTGTTTTAACTTTATTTTGTTTTAGTATAATTCATATTCATTCCTGGTATCTGCTACTTGATGATTCACAGAAGAAACTCATTAGCATATACATGCATTATATCAATGAAAAAATTAATTTTGCAATTGTGTTACAAAATAATTTCTTAATAAAGTGTTTTTAATTGTCAACTGCCTATAATCAAAGGAGTGATTGCCATGAGTAAATGCTACCATGTTAAATGTCTGATGGTGGTGACAAGTATGATAAAATTGTTCAAGAGCTCTTCCATCTGACTGAGGACATTGAGTTTGTCCCATCTTCCTAAAAGCCCATTGCTATAAAAATTATAATGACATTTGACTTTTTATTTTATTTTTGTTTTTAATGTATCAATCTAATGTCCTGGTTAATAGAGATACTGGAAAATATTTCTATTTTATTCTATTTATTTGGCAGGTTTAACAGACTCTCTTTAGAGAGGTTTTATTTTGTTTTTAACTCAGTTCAGTTTTTGTTTGCTTTCTGGCACTTGTATCAGTCTTTGAGGCTTTGCAAACTCTTGAGAGGTGCTCCTGCCCATGTCTTCCTCCTCCTTAGATCTGTCAGCCAAGCCAATCAGCAGTGAAACCCTTTCCCCAGTACCAGTTAGTGAATGATGAGATGTGATAAATGTGTATTTTGTAGATTCCGAATGCCACCTTAGCTTTTACCTGAGTCTATTAAAAAGTCTAAACCATCTGTATTGGTTGTTAATTTTTCTTTCTACATTGTGATTTTTAAATTTGCTGAAGGCATTTCAAATTTAAGCTTTAAGGAAATGAGGGCAATGTAGAAAGTAAAGAGTGTAATTCCTGAAATCAGGCATGATGACTCGTTGGATTCCAATGCTTTCTTTGCTATTCACTGACTTTGTGGCTTTGGGCATGCCGTTCAATCTCTTGGAGCTCCGCTCCCTTGTCTCTGAAATGAGCATAACTGGAATGCTTCCTCACAGAGAACGTGAGATAAATTGATGAGATGATACGTGTTTAGCACCTATCTAAGCACTTGGAATACAATTGTTCTCAGCCATTTGTTATTATCAATAAAACTGTTAATATAATAAAACATTTTAGATGCCAGTGGCTCTTAAACAGGCATGATTTTGTCCCCCAGGGGACCTTTGGCAAGGTCTAGAAATATATTTGGTTGTCACAACCAGGACAGTGAATGAGAGGATTCTATGGCCTCTGGTGGGTAAAAGACAGAAAAGATGTTAAATATTTTAAAATGCCAAGGACAATCCTCCAAAACAAAAAGTCATCCATCCCAGAATTTCAGGAGTGCTGAGGTTGAGAAATTCTGCTTAATTCTGTTTGCTAATCAACCTTTCTTCTCCAGCATTGTTGTTTCATTTGAAAGATCATACTAGCAAAAACATTTTAATTTTTCTTTCTTTATGTGCTTTAAATTTATGGTTAGGTTTCTTCAAGCTAATTGACAAAATGAATGACTAGCCCAGCTAGTGTGGCTTAGTGGTTGAGCATCAACCTATGAACCAAGAGGTTGGGGTTCAATTCCTAGTAGGGGCACATGCCTGGGTTGTGGGTACAACCCCTAGTGGGGGATGTGCAGGAGGCAGCCTATCAATGATTCTTCCTCATCACTGATGTTTCTCTCTCTCATCCTCCCCCTTCCTCTCTGAAATTTAATAATAATAATAATAATAATAATAATAATTAGAATAGTAAATAAATGATTCTAATGTATAAAATATTAGGTGTAGAAAACAAATCTGAATAGTTTCTCATGAAATGAAGATTTAACTCTTTTCTTACAAAATACATTATTCTATTCATTATACAACAAATTATGATGCTTTTGGCCTTTATTAAGATATATTTATAAAAAGCTATATTAAATAGTCATTATTGCTAAGATATTTAGTGATCTATGAAAGTTTACTCAATGTAATTAAAACCCAGATAAATGTTATGTTTAAGTAAAAGTAAGTAAAATAAGTTGTCTTAACTTACTATTGGGTTTAAAGTGAAATTTTTTTCCAACAATAAGCTAAATTGTTGCAGGGTTTAGCAATTGTGTTTAATCAGTACAATTAATCATCATTAGTGCACACTTTATAGTGATCAATCACATTCAATTTTACCACCAAAGTTGATCACCAAAGAATGAATTCGTAATCATCCAGAAATTTTAAAAAATGGCTGTTAGATCCCATTTTAAGTCACTAATATTTTTCAATACTGACACTTATTTGAATATTTTCTATTTTTTCATTTACATTAATATTAATGGACAGAAGTGAATATATTTAAACACAATATTTGCAAATTGAAAAAAAAGTCCTACACTAATTTGTGTATTTACTTAAAAATTTTAAACCTTTTTCATCTATTTAACCAAAATGGGATATATATTACATATACACATCTATAAATACATAGACATAACTTAAACATATATTTAGGCATAACAAACATATATAAATAGATATAGATTATAGATACATACATAGATATATCTATAATCAACAGATTTACCAATTTCAAATCGCAGTTTCTCTGTGAAGCCTTTCTTGGTAATGTACTTTAAAACAACAGTCTTGCATACACACTTTTTCTTCATTTCTTTCTTTGCTCTATTTTACTCCATAATATAAACAACTATCTAATGTGCTAAATATATAAATATATATATATATATATATATATTTATCTATATTTAATGTGATCTCTTTCTCTTTATCTCCCCCCGCCACACACATACACACACACACACACAGACACACACACACACACACACACTGGCACATATACCTTAACCAATAAAGAAATTAAAGATTAAAAAAAAACAATAAAAAAAGAATATGATCTTTGGGGTCTGTGTGCTTGGTTTTAATTACAGCTCTGCCTGTTATGAAATGTGGGAGTTGGAAAAATTAATAACATCTCCATGCTTCAGTTTCTGTGGGAATAGTAAGGCTACCTATCTCATAGAATTGTTCTGAAGTTTAAATAAGTTAATATAAAAGTACTGAGAACATAGTATACTCTATCTAAGTGTTAGTTTAATGATTAATCTTCATGATGGTGAAGGCTTGTTTCTCACTATTGTACTTCCAGGACCTATGACATACCTGGCACATGATAAGCAGATGAAGGCTTGCTTAAAGAATGAGTTTATCCTTAACTACCAAAGGTTCTCTGATTTCCTTTTGTCACAAACATTTTACTTTGCTCTCTTGGAAACTGTCCTGTCCTCCAACTCTTCTCCCCAAAATGAGGAGGAAGGAGAAAGAGTAAAGCTGCAATATTTGCAACCTAATTGGAAGGAGACTATTTTTAGGATTGTACTTTATTGTTTCTATCATATAATTTTACTGACCACCTTTGTCACTTCTATCAAAATATGGCTGACAAGACAGCGACTATGATAGATAAAACAAAGTAAAAAGGAAATATTATAATTGTAAAAACTAGTTAATCTCTTTGAAGGCAAATTAAGCATATTGGATTAAAAATAGTTTTCTTCTTAGACAATGTGTAAGGTGAAAATTGAGTTTAGATACACATGTAACTAATGCAAAATGAAAGCATTCTGTTTTGTAGCTGACAAACCATCTGCTTGGGGATATGTGCTTGATTTATTATTGAATCTTGTAGAAGACATAATAAATAAAATTAGACTTATAGCAAACATCAATATGCTTTCTTTTCACTTATACTTGAGAATGATTTTTATAACTTAAATACATCTAATTGCTCAGATTGAGACTTAAACAAATGTAAGCATAAACATTTTTATATTAAACTTTTATTTTCTTTGATTTCATACATCAAATCTAGAGTTAATGACAAGCTAACATGTGAGCCTAACACCTCATTAAATCCTCCAAACACAGGTATGAGGTAAGTTTTACAATAACATTTTATAGATTAGAAAATTCAAAGTGAAATGATTAAGCAACTTGCTCTTTGTAACACAGCCAATATTCAAATGCAGATGTATGAGACTATAAAGCCTATGTTTTAACATTATCTCAAGTCTTGTCTTCATCGGTAGAACCAAGATTCTATAGATTTTAGCACAAGACTTTTAATTTAAATTTTGATTGATTTTTGCATCAATTTTAAGTAACAAATTTCTGCTTCTATCCATGAAGGAGGAATAAGGACAGGCCTTCCCCCATAAACAACTAGATAAAGTACATGACAGCATTTTTAGACATTAGGCAAATGGACAGTGCAGGTTTGTGATCCATGAAAGACGGAACATAAATCATGTGAGACATACATTTCCCCATTTCATTACCTAGAGACGATTCTCAGATCATTAAGATAAGAGGGGAAATACAAATGGAGATCAGAATTTTGGGATTCTGTGTCAGCCAGAAATGCAAGGCAGAATTCTGAAGAGGAAGGTATGTTGACAGATTACTCTGTAAATTCATTTAGAGAATCTTTAGTGTTTGCTAAACCCAAGACTGTACAAGCATGAAGTAAAATTCTAAAAGGTAGTGTGAAAAAGTCCAGGCATTTATAATGATAGCAATTCCAAGGGCTGACACAGAGCAGGCAGATGCTGAAGCCCAAACCCACCACAGTAGAGACTCTTCAGTAATAACCTATATCATTCAGGGACATCTTATATCCTAGCATGTGTTGAGCACTCTCTGGTTCTCTGGAGTGAAGGGTTATCTACTTCTATTCTAGCAAAGTTTAAAAACAAATAGGAATAAAATTAATTAAAAACATCAATTTAAGGCAAAATTTCCTATACTATGTAAAGGAAAGTAAAATTACAGTGCTCAACATCAAATAACAATTACTACACAAGTTAAACAGCCAGGAACTCTGACACATAATAAGGATAAAGTTTATTTTACAAAAATAGGCCCAGAAGTCATAGAGATGTTAAATTTATATGACAAAAATGCTAAAAGAGTTATTATAGTTATATACAAGTATTTAAAGTAAAATATAAATATAGTCGATAGAAATTGAATTTTTTAAAAAGAACCAACAAACATTTCTAGACATAAAAACTAAACAATCTAAAATTAAATATTTATTGGTTGGGATTAAGTTATTTAGAGACTGCAGAAAGAAAAAAGAAGAATCAATGAACTCAAGGAACTTGGAAGCATAGCAAAGCAATCTATCCAAAATGAAGGGGGGAAAAAAAATTAAAAAAGAACACAAAAATGGTGCCTCTGAATCTATGGAGTAATTCAAAGCAGAGCAAAATAATATATTTACAGTTCAACATAAAAGGGAATACAAAAAAATATATTAAGAAACAATGATTGAAGAATATCCAAGTTTGATTTAAAAACAAACAAACCTATAAACCTACCAATTCTAAAAGCTCGGGGACCTACAAACAGAAAACACTCACATACCAACCACATCAAGGCTTATTATAGCTACACTAGTGGCCCGGTGCATGAAATTCATGCTGGGGGTGGGGTTCCCTCAACCCATCCTGCACCCTCTTCAATCAGGGACCCCGTGGGAGATGTTCGACTGCCAGTTTAGGCCCGATCCTACAAGGAATTTGGACATCCCTCTCGCAATCCGGGACTGCTAGCTCCTAACCACTCACCTGCCTGTCTGCCTGATAGCCCCTAACTGCCCTCTCCTGCTGGCCTGATTTTGCCCCCAATTGCCCTCCCCTGACGGCCTGATCTCCCCTAACTGCCTCTGCCTCAGCCCCCGCCACCATGGCTGTCTGGAAGGAAGTCAGACATCTGGAAGATGGCCGGTGGACCTGGTCTAATTAGCATATTACCCTTTTAGTAGTATAGATAGATTATATAGGATAGGATTGCTTAAATAAGAGGGAAAAGCCTTTTTTAGCAGCAGGAGATGCTCTTGGCAGACAAAAATACATAATCCCTATATCTGGACTGATAGCCAGTCATATGCACTATACTGCCAAACCGGTCATTAAAAAATTGAACTGCTTTCTTACACCTTACACCAAACAGCTGTTGCCCTTAAAATCCCTCCTCAGCCCCCACCTTAGGCTATGCTTTCTCAGTTCACCCAGATTAGGTTCTAATTGGTTGATTTCTATGCCAGTCAGCTTCAGAAGTTCCGCCTGCTAGGCAGCCATTGGCTCCTTGCAGTTCACCCAGATTTGGTTATGATTGGTCAGTTTCTATGCCATTCAGCATCTCCGGGCCTATCTCTGGGCCTGCTCAGAGAGGCGGGGCTGATCAACTGCCACCCCAGGCTGCTGGCAAGTGGGTTGAACTGCTGCTCTCTCAGAAGGAGAGAGGTGTGGCTGCTGAGGAGACCCAGAGAGAGAGAGAAGCAGGGTCTGATCCACAGGCTTGAGGCTGCAGATCAGACCCTGCTTCTGTCTCTCTCTGGGCCTTGCCAGCAGCCATGGTAGCCACAGATCAGCCCTACCTCTCTCTCTCCCTGAGAGGTCAGCAGCTCAGCTCGCTGGCCAGTCCCCGCCCACCAGAGCCTGCTGTGCATGCAGCCTGGCATTCGGTGGAGCCTTCAGTCGTTTTGGACATTATGGGTTTTTATATATTAGGATTTCTGAAAATTAGCAACATGGAAAAGAGACATGTACAACGAAACCAAGGGAAGAATAAATGGGGGCTTTTCGTAATAAATAATGAAAGTCAGAAGATAATGAAAAACATTTTAAAGTAATGACAGAAATTTTGATAATCTAGAATTATGTATCCAGCAAAAGATATTCTTCAAAAATAAGAGTGGAATGATTCCAGAAAAAGTGAAAGAAGAGAATTCATCATCAGATTACCAAAAACAAAAAGAAATATTAAACTTTCCCCATCTCTGATGTAAATTTAACATGTTTAAAAAGTAGTATAATATCCCTCATTCAAAAATGAAAACAGATGCTCAATTAAAAATTTTACTTTAAAAAATATTCAATTACACACAGAAGTAACAAAAGGAATTACAAGTTCATTATTAATATTTGGCTAATAGCTCTAGCTCATCTAATTATCTATTTACCTTTTAATTGTACACATATTATCCGACTGCAGGGAAAAAGCTTGACCTGGGCCTCTGGAATCTGGCAGACACAGAATTTTGTGCCTGCCTCTGGAATGGAAACGCCTAGATTTGAAGAAGTGTCAGAGTACAAACAGGATTACATAGGAAGCAGTATTTGGTTTGTGGTTTTGTGGGTTGTTTTGTTCTTCGTAACTTTAATTTTTTTTTTAATCTTTATTGCTGAAAGTATTACAGATGTTCCCTTTTATACCCCATTGACTTTTTCACCCCTCTCCTGCCCCAATCCCCCTTAGGTCTTCACTGAAAGGGCCGGCGGGGCACGTGGCCCCGCAGGCATCCGGCAGGGAGGATGACGGGCAGCCATGGCCGAGGCAGCACCTGACCAGATAGGCGCAGGCCCGCGGATGCCCAGAAGGACCCGGGCCGCCCTCCTCGGCCTCTGAGTCACTTTCGGGCCGAGCAGCGGGCGACCCAAGGGCCAGGCGGGGTGGTGGGCGGCCCGCCTCCCGGTGACGCCCACGGCGGCAGGCCTTGCATGGGAGCCGAGTGGCTGGCTTCCCATCCATTAAGGGACCTCCATTTTGTATGGAACCATGTGCTCAGCGAAGGCTCCTTCCCCCTCGGAAGGAGCCTCTGCTAGCCACACCCACCATTTCTCTGGACTAACCAATGGTAATCAAGGGAAGTGCACACCATCGCTATGACCACATCCTGTGTAATGGGTCACCAGCTCGCACCTGGCCAATCGGCGGGGGGCACAGCCCCCTCTCCTGCCCCTACTCCAACCCTCTATAAAACCCCTCGTTCGAGCAGACTGCTCTCTCTTTGCCACCTGCTGCTGCGTCAGTAAGGAAGGTAGAGGAGCTAAGCCCGGGCTTAAAATAAAAGACTCTTTGCTTTTGCATCGGACTGGCTGGCTCCCTGGTGGCTTCTTGGGAATCTTGAAATCTGGGCATTGTTAGGTCGGAGAGAGCGCAGGATCAGATACATACAGACATGGGATGAGACAATGGACTTCCTCTGGAATTTCTCACAGACCTGGGATTTCTCACAGGTCAACGTGCCAGACACAGATGGCTCCTTCTCCCTGAATACCTTGCTGACCCCCCTGCAGCTGAAGCCTCCTCAACTGAATACCTCAGCTCATGTCCCCGCCCCTCACCCAACCGCAGTATAAAAAAAGCGCCCCCCTCCATGTTGGCGTGAATCCACGTGCCCTGTCTTTGGGGGTACGTGGGTCTCCCGGGGACGCAGAATAAACTTTGCTTTCCTTTCTTTTCTGATTCACTGGACTCTATTTCTTGCGCCACCTCCTGAGCCACCTAACCTAACAGGCATAACATTCACCTCACTATTGTCTGTGTCCATGGGTTGTGCATATAAGTTTTTTTGGTTATGAAACTGTAAAAAAGAAGGCTCTCTTTTCCTTTGAGACAGCATGGAGGGACCTGGAGAATATCATGCTAAGCAAAATAAGCCAGTCAGAGAAAGACAAGTATCACAAGATCTCACTTATATGCAGAATCTAATGAACAAAATAAACTAACAAAATAGACCCAGAGCCCAGCTAGTGTGCTCAGTGGTTGAGCATCAACCCATGAACTAGGAGGTCAAGGTTCAATTCCTGGTCAGGGCACATGCCTGGATTGTGGGATAAGTTGCTGGTGAGGGGCAGGAAGCAGCCAATGGATGATTCTCTTTCACTATTGATGTTTTTGTCTCTCTCTCCCTCTTCTTCTCCCTCTGAAATCAATAAAAATCTATTAGAAAAACATTAAAAAAAGAAAAAAAGATCCAGACACATGGAAGCATGGAACATGCTCATATCTCAAAGGGAAGGGGGCAGGCGGGGGGAGGGAGAGGGCCAGAATTGACTACTCTAGTCTGTGGTTTTTAAAGATGCAGTGTTTTCCGATGTGTCCCAGATTAGGCTGCAAGGTCAGGAGAGATGGAGCTGTTTTGAAAAGAGGATGTTGTCTGAGGGTCCCCAGAAAACCCAAACAGAAAGTTGCCATACAGTGGTACCATCAGAATGCGAATTAAAGGGAAGTCAGAAGATGTCAAATGCATTGCCACCTTCAAAAGTAAAGATATGTGTTCCTATGTATGGGGTGCCGTGAGAGGTGGGAGAGAGAAGGATGCTCTCAAATGCACAAAGGAGAAAGAGCTCACCTTTTAATACAAACACACAAAGGCACCAATGATCAAAAAGGCAGCATTTGTCAATAAAGACTTTGCCTTTTTTTTTTTTTTCATTCTTGTTCCATCTGATTTAGGAGGAGTCAAGTAGACTTTTAAAAATTACTGGTGTAAGTAAAGCAAGGAGTTAAATAATCCAACAATGATTCCCTTTCCCATGACATATAACTGAGTTTGAGTTTTGCCTTAGCTGAGGACGGAGAAGTTTCAAATTGGATGTGAAAAAATAGATATATGATAAGGCTGAGGGTGCATTTTAGTGGCTTAACTAAGTGATAGGTTCAATGTGTGTACAAGATGAAGGATAAAGGTCAGGGATCTGCTCTATCACAAAGAAACAAGGAAGGTGCAGTGGCAATTTGAAACAATAGAGGGAGGAAAAATAAAAGTACTAAGTGATGACTTCCTACCAGATCCAGACCTTTCAATACACCTTTCTTATTTGATTTGCATCCACAGTTTAACAAAACCACTCAGCAGTTGTTTCCAGAAAATATGCAGGACATTTGGAAAACCTGTTACCTTTTTGTTTTTGAACCCGCCTTTTTTTCTACACAGATGGCTGCCTGCAGCTGAATTGCTTCTTTTTCTGAGAAGATTTGTCTTCAGAGCCAGGAAGGAATCTTAGAGTGCCTGTGTGTTCAGGCAGAAACTTAAATTAAAATGTGGTTTGTCATGCTTTCTTATGCTCAAATTTGGAAAATTGTAATTTTTTAAAAATTTCTGTGTGTTTTTTTTTCCTACAAAGGTGGTGATTTTTAGTTTAAAATGGATATCTGTTAACTGATTCTGGGCTAACTTCCACTAGAAGTAAATGAATTTCAGAAAATAAAACCCAAACAATAACAGTTCTCAACACGAAAAACTAAGACAATGTGCTGCTAGCAAGCAAACAAAATTTTCTATGATTTCAAATTTTGTAAATTTCATTCATATGTTTACTTGCAAACCACCTACATTATTATTTACTTAATACATTTCTTGAAATTAGATTGACTTTTTTATTTATCCTGATACTAAACAATAATATTTTTGTTATTACTTTTTTCTATCAAGAGATCCATATCTTTATCAAAATGTTTAATGACATTTATATGACATAATTAAGCAACCACATAAAACAGTATGCATCCCTAACTTCTCATCCTTTTTAAAGTCTTATGTGATTCCTCTTGTAAGACACAAGATAAAACAACTTTATTATCTTACTACAGTGGGTAACTTATTAGCAAGAAATCAGAAGGCATCTATCATTTTAATTTCTCTAGTGAATGAATGTCTGACTATTGGCAGTGCTCTTTCTACAAGAGAAAAACATATTTGAAACCTGAGAAAATACTAGCATTTACAATCACTCTGGTACTTGAACTAAACACTTATGCCATTTGCTTATTACTAGTTTTGTTATGCTTTCCTCTTCCCCATCTTAAGTGCATAAACATGTCCATGAATATATATGCATATAATAGCTTTCTTTCCTCATTTTCACACCTCATTTATAAACCATTGTTACTGCTATGTCAGAGAATGCATAAAAGAAGTCCCAGGAATTGTGATTAAATACAGTTTGACATGTTTACTTCCCTCAATTTGAGCTCTTTAAAATGTTTTCATATAATGTATTATAATAAAGTCTAAATATTACTTGAGTCGATGTTTATGACTTTTTTCCTGTTTTCCTTTTTATTGGATTTATTGGGGTGACATTGGTAATTAAAATTCTATAGGTTTCAGATGTACAATTTAAGTACCATATGATTCCACTCATATGTGGACTCTAATGTACAAAATAAGCTGAGGGGGAATATAAGAGGGCAACCTGGGGGTGGGAGGGTAGCAGCTTTATACTCTGTGCCTAATTAACCAGTATCCTAATGCACATTCTTGTTAGCCTATAATTAAGTAACTGCCCCTTCCTTAGGCAATAATCTGTTTTCCTGAATACCCCCAGTTTACAAGGGCCATAAACCAAGAATTTATCAGTTTAGCCAGAGGGGATGTCACTGGTGCCACCCAGGCCAGGCCTTTAGATGTAACTCTTACTTCTCCGTTCTAACTGACTTAGGTAGAGCTGCCAAAGCCCGTCATAAAAGCCCGAAAGTTAGGAAACAAAGAATTTAGGAATATATAAGGAATAATCTCATTGCATCCGATGTTTAGGCTTTGGATCTTCAAATCCCCTGAGCCAGCAGTGCTGCTTTGAATAAAGGTTTTTCCCTGAATCTTCTGAGTACCTGTTGTGTGTTTTCCGGTCACCTGGTAAATTCTGCAACACTAATAAATAAAATGGAAACTGATTCATAGAGAACAGACTGACAGCTGTCAGAGGGGAGGAGAGTTGTAGGGCTCGGTGTAAAAGGTAAAGATATTAGCAGAAACAAAACAAAAGAACTCATAGATACAGACAACATTATGGTCATTACCAGAGGGAAATGGGGGTGGGGGGAGGTAGGAGAGGGTATGAGGGGATATATGGTGATGAAAGAGACTTATAGAATGTTTATTATTGTCAATGAATGCATAATATGTGTTTGCCCTATGCAAAGTGACATTTTTACACAGTAGGAAATACAATAATAAATGATGTTCTGATAACAATTCTGCTATAGATACCTGCTATTCATAATAACAGTTATGTGATATAGATGTAGGTGTAGAGGCTCTGAATGAGTCACCCCAAGATGCACCCTCTGTGGTAGGCTGATTGTTTTGAGCTAAAGCAACCAAGACACTGGGGGATTAAAAAGAGACCCCTGCCCACCCTACCCCACAGCCCTTAACTAACTAGAAGAATTTTAATTAGGGAACCTGCCCATAATGAGAGCTTATCAGAGAGAACTTTTTTTACTTATCTACAGGGCAGGCAAAGTTCTAATTACTGAACACCTGCTTTTCTCATTGACCTACAGTGAACCGCCTCCCGTCTGAAGCTCCAAGGTGGTCCTTAGCTCAGAATGTTCTATACACCACACTTTCCATTTCTCTCTTTGAAGTTCTCATTTGTGGGGTCTCTGACTCTTGTGTATTTGGGATTTCCAAACATATTACATTTATAATTAAATTTGGTCTTTCTCTTGTAATTCTGTCTCATGTCTATTTGATTATTAGACCATCCAAGAGAACCTTGAGGGTAGAGGAAAGTTTTTTTTTTCCTCCCTCACATAGACATATATAGAGATAAAGAAATTCATATATATATATATATATATATATATAGAGAGAGAGAGAGAGAGAGAGAGAAAGAGAGAGAGATTTAAAAACATTAATTGAACTTTAAAAAACAAGTTGGTATAGTAGTAATTTTTTTCAAAGATCTCTTATATACAGAACTTTTGAAGATGTAAAATGAGAGAGTTATAAAACATAAACATCTCTTTATTATTAAATGTTATCAGTAATCATTTTACATCATCTAGCTTTCTGGTACTAAAAATAGACAGAATTAAAATTTTTAATTTTCCAGGAACTTTTTTTTTCTGCACTTTACTTCCAGTTAAAGGTCCCTCTCAAAATTATGTTTTGATTTTCTACTAATAGAAAGGTAGATTCCAAAATATAATATCTACTTAACATTAATGAAGTTATTTCTTAGGGATTTATATTAGAATTATGATGTATAAATTGTTTTAAAGTTGGAAAATAGAAATTATATTCTTATAAAATATAAATATCCAGTAATTTTCTCTTCTTTCACATCAATGTTTAGCAAAACATAGCTAAGAAATATTCATATGTGACTGTAAGGAAGGAAAGTAACATCTATTGGAGATAAAGAGAAAAGAAAATATTTACTTCAATCAAAGTTTTGCTTTTTAAAGATTTCTTGCTGAGGTAGAGATAAAATACATTCATTGTAACTGCAATTTTATTTATTGACTTTATTCACTTGGGTTAAGCATTTTTCAAATAGAAAAAAATACTGATTAAGTATATCTCTTTTTTATTTAAATTTATCACTCTAAATAATATTGAACAGTATTGATTTAATTTGCTTTATATTGATGTCATACTCCTACCTTCATTTTGGGAGCAATACCTCAAAAAATATTTCTAGGTCTCAAAGTTGTCTTTATAAATAAAAAATCTAACATAACAATTAGCTAAAATGTATCTGTATATGTAAAGTATTCTGCATATATATTGTCAAGTGTAAGCAATTATGTAACAGAATACAGATTCACAATATGTATTATATCTAATTTTGAAAACCCCAATTCATTACTCATGTTTTGAAGATAATTTATAACCTGTTTTACCACATACTGTTGCATTATAAAAACTAGAAAACAGGGCTTCTCTATTCCAACTCTAAAATGTTCTATCTCACAAATAATAAAACATTTCCTAATGTACTTACAGATTCATTTAAAATGATCCAGGACTTGCATCTTTAGAGGACTTGCATTAATCATCCTCATGCTAATCGCTTTTCAGAAGAATCTATTAATAATAATCTTTTTTTTTTAAATATATTTTATTGATTCTTCACAGAGAGGAAGGAAGAGAGACAGAGAGTTAGAAACATCGATGAGAGAGACATCGATCAGCTGCCTCCTGCACACCTCCCACCGGGGATGTGCCCGCAACCCAGGTACATGCCCTTGACCGGAATCAAACCTGGGACCCTTCAGTCCGCAGGCCGACGCTCCATCCACTGAGCCAAACCGGTTTCGGCTGTTAATAATAATCTTATGTGGAAAGAATCCTTGGTATATAAGTGCATAAGCATGCAAACAATTTTTGTAGACTCAATTTAATTTCCACAAGTACAAGACATTCTTGTGTGTTTTTTTTATTTATTATTTTTAAATGTTTTGCTTAATGTAGCTATTCATGACTCAGTTAAGAGTTCAAGAGTTGATACATTCCAATAGCTCATTCCAAAATCCACCCAATCTTTTAAAAACTATAAAAAAGTTGAAAGGATAGTAAAATGAATATCTGCAAACACATTAGCTAGATTCACCAAATATTAGCATAGTATTAGAATTCTCTCACTTTCTCCGCCATTGCTCTTCATATGTGTTTGCTTCTAAAACATTTGAAATTAGTTTGAAGACATCATTACACTTACTCCTAAATATTATAACATATGTTCTTATTTTAATTTAATTTAATTAATTTTTCCCATCAGCATTTATCCCCTCTATGCCCTCTTCCACCCCCACAATCATCAGACTGTTGTCTACGTTCATGAGTTCTCTCTTTTTTTTCTTTTTCCTCAATTCCTCCACCTCACCAACACCCCTCCCCCAACACACACACACCATATATTCTCCTAAAAAAAAAAAAAAAAAAGAAGAAGAAAACACACTTCTCTATAAGGCCAATACCATAAAAACATCTGATAAATAAAACATTTAATCCAATATGATCAACTTTAATGATAATGAATATAAAATTTATATTCAAAGCTTCTTAATTATCTTAATGTTTTTTATTTGCTTAGATCTAGACTTCCATCACAAATCATGAGTGACATTTTGTTATTTTGCTTTGTCAGTTTCCTAAAAAACCATTCCCCAGCCTCTTGTTGCCTTTCATGCCATTAATAATATGAACAGTCCAGATCAGTTGTTTGACAGAATGTCTCTCAGATTGTCCCCACATGAAAAGATTGAATTTATATATTTTTGGTAAAAATAACACATAGGCAAAATATTACAAAAGTACTTCGTATTAAATCATATCAAGGTTGTGTAATGTCACTTTATTCCATTATTGAGGACACTAAATGAGGTGATATTACAGTCTTATCAAATACTTCCATTATACAGGCAGTTTTTCTTTTGTAAAAAATAAGTAACCTCAGTTGCAATAGTGTCTGATTAGGTTTTAGTAGCCATTAATGATATTTGCCTCATTTAAATTTATATTAGAAATTGTAAAATGGAAATTTTTTATTTTTACCATTTCTTCATTTTGTAAGTAACCAATATCTAGAAGAAGATACTTTAAGAATGTTTAATTATCCTGTTTCTCCTCAATCATTTGCCCATTAATTTTAATATCCAGTGGAAGACATTTTCTGCAGTCTGGTGTCCTAATGGTAATTTTCTGTTTCCTTCACTTCTTCTAATAATTGGAATTAAGTACTTTTGCATCTGATTATTAATTTTCATACCACTTGTTTTAATAACCAGAGAGGGATTGCTGGGATATATGCCGAGTACTGGTTTTCCACAATAGCTTTACCATTTTGCATTTTCACTAGTAATACTAGTATATGGGAATTCCAATTGTTCCACATCCTCATCAGGACTTGGTATTGATAGTATATATGACTTTATTCCAATAAGTTTATGTACTATCATAGTGTGTGTGTGTGTGTGTGTGTGTGTGTGTGTGTTTGAGTATGTGTTTTAACTCTATGTGATCACCACCATAATCAGGAAATAATATTTCCCACACAGCACCCCTTACCCACACACATCTAGGTCTAATTACCCACCATCTATATAATCTAGAACCATCTATCTCTCTATATATATATAACGAGTCAGGGGCCATCACAACCAAACGAACAACTGAATGGATGACTGAACAGGCTGAGTGGGGCGACAAGGCCGGCAAAGGGGGGTGCAGTGAGGGGTGACCAGGCTGGCAGAGTGGGTCAGTGAAGGATGACCAGGCTGGCAGGGGGGCAGTTGGGGGCTACCAGGCTGGTGGGGGAAAGTTTGGGGAGACCAGGCCTGCAGGGGGAGCTGTTGGGGGCAACCAGGCAGGCAGGGGTGGCAGTAAGGGGTGACCATGCTGGAAGGCGGGGGGAGTTAGGGGTGATCAAGCTGGCATGGGGGCCAGTAGGGGCGATCTGGCAAGCAGGCAGTGAGCAGTTAGGAGCAAGCAATTCCAAAATGTGAGAGGGATGTCTGACTGCCGGTTTAGGCCCGTTTTAGGATCGGGCCTAAACCGGTAGTCAGACATCCCCCGAGGGGTCCCGGATTAAAGAAGGTACAGGCTGGGCTGAGAGGAACCTCCCCGCCCCTGTGCACCTATTTCGTGCACCAGGCCTCTAGTACATTATATAATATTCTGAGATGGGCTTCTTTCACTCAGGATTAGACTTTATATTTTATATATTTGCTCATATTAAAAATATAATTTTATCAGCGAGTAGTATTCCACTATTAGAATGCATGACAGTTTGTGTATCTATTCAGAAGTTGAAATAAATTTCAGTTGTTTCCTCATCCATGTTTTAATCATATCATCTGCAAATAGAGGTAGTTTTATTTATTTATTTTCAATATATATGCTCTTTATTTCCTTTTCTTAACATATTGCACTGGGTGGGATTTCCAGAACCATTTGAATAAGAGTGGCGAGAAAAACATAACATGTGTTTTTTGTATAATGCCAACTTCTTGATTTGGGTTTAATTTTTCTTATTTTACTTGTTTCTTAAAGAGGATGTTTAGGTTAGTGATTTGAGACTACTCTGCTCTTTGATATAGATATACGGTACTTAAATAATAACTGCATTAGCCACATCTCATAAATTTTGATATATTTTTATTCAGTTCAAAATATTTGGTAATTTCCTTTAAGACTTTCTATTTGACTCCTAGGTTATTTTAGGGAATTTTATTTAATTTTCATGTTTGGGTTTCTAGATATATTTCTGTTACTGATTTAAAATTTTATTCCATTGTGATCCAAGAGCATAGCTTGTACAATTACATTTTTTTGTTTGTTCTGGTTTGTTTAATGGCCTAGAAATGGTTTATATAGTTGAAAGTTTCAAATGCATTTAAGAAAAAGTGTATTCTACTATTGTTGAGTGAAGAGTCAATTAGATCAATTTGATTGACTATGTTGTTCAGGTCTTCCATATCATTACTAACTTTCTTTTTTTGTTGTTGTTTATCTAAATTTTATTGGCACATTATTTGATATTTGATATGACATATACATGCACCTGGATTTGTATAATATCAGTACTTAGAAAGAAAATAATTGTCACTCGTCACCTTACAATTGCATATACATTTTTCTCTGTGTCTGATGTACTTGTTCACAGATTCATGGGATACTTAATTAAACTGACTGTATGATATTTATTGCATTATGAAACAAGCTATAATCAACCTCATTGTAAATCAGAGCAGGGAACATTCACTATAATCTCTCATGTCTTACTAGTTGTATTGTCATTCATTCTTTTGGTTGCCTATATTACACTAAGAAAAAAAGAAAACATTATTAAGTAAAATATTACTGGTGGCTCTAATGACGTTGTGAATATAATTCCTGTCCTCTTAATGTTTATCATCAGGACAGTTACAATGTTCTCACTTAAGTTACCCAAGTTCCAAGTGAGTACATTAATGATTGTGAGTTGCCTATATTTTAAACCCTTTTAAGGTGAGAATTAACTTCAGCCCCTCCTGGTGATTTTCCTGTTATTCTCATTGTAGGTTTCATGATTAACGGCCTTCAGTGTCCAGTACACTGCCTCACCCAGTTTCTAGTGACCACCTGCAGCTGGCCCCCACCTGCACTGGTCTGACCGGTTACTCTGACTGACCTTTACAAGAGACATAAATATCCCGCTCCCCCTCCTCTGTGTTGCTGATGCCAGTTTGGCCTCCGCCCTTCTGCTAGCAGATGTAATAATAAATTTATAATTCTTTACCCTGTTTGGCCTTGTGAGTTCCTCCTTCGGCGACCCTAACAGTGGTGAAGGCTATTTTTCAGTACAAAACTTTTAAACAAGGGTCACTTTTACAGACAGGGGCTGTCATAAAACAAAAGGACTTCAGGAAAGCACTCTGTCTTGATGAGAGCCCAAATTCTAATGCCCACTTCTGGGTAGAACTGCTTCCAAAAGGCTCCAAAAAGGAACACACCAGTTAGGCTTGAAAACTAGACGTCTTCAACTAACACTTGCATTTTGTACATTCAGGAAAATAAAAGAAAACCACAGTTCATTATTTATTGAATGTCCAAGTTAGGAGGCTACAAAATAAATGAGCAATTCATTCATTCAACATTGTTTGAGTTTCTACCATGAAGTAGATGTTGCTCAAAGCAAACCATACAAAATACCCTTCTCCTAATGGAGCTTGGGAGAATTAGGGAAGATTTACTGAAGAGGGAAAAAATGAAGGTATAATAATGCAAGGCCACATTTGTAGTAAAGGGTAATTTGAACAGAGAAACAGAAGTCGGGACAAGTAGAATCTTTCTTAGAATGGCTCAAGTGATTCGTGCTGATTGGAATGTAGGTGAGCAGGGGGAGACACCTACAGAGAGGTGAGTGGGGCTCACACTCTGGAGGACCTCAGATGCCAAGTTTGAGGACTTTGTACCCAGTTTGCTAGTCATAGGATCCAGCATAGGTTTATAAATAGGCAAATAGTTCTTAGAGGTCAGAATGAAATAAACAAAAGGAGTGCACTAATGAGTATTGATATTATTTTAAAATATTAACTTGCCTCCATTTTGTTTTCATCTCAAAAGCCCTTTAGCAGATGAAAACTTGTATTCACAAGCTACTAGGAAAAAGAGAACAGAAAGAATAAAAAAACCCTTAGGATCTATTACTTCTTTTACAGTCCCTCCCTCACTCTCTCCCGCCTTCCTTCCTTCCTTCTTTCCTTCCTTCCTTCCTTCTTTCCTTCCTTCCTTCCTTCCTTCCTTCCTTCCTTCCTTCCTTCCTTCCTTCCTTCCTTCCTTTCTTCCTTCCTCTCTCTTTATATCTTCTTTATTTCTTAAGAAAGATTAATGCAGGCAAATAAGTTGCAACGTTTTTGTAAGAAGAGCTACATCCAGCTACTAGTTTGTGATTGAGCTCTTTGACCTATTAGTCATTTTGAAAGAAAATGAAATGGCTCTGTCAGAAGTAGAATGTACCCAGATCAACACCATGCCCAGCCTCGGTGCCGTGATGAACAGCTTATTGGGGCACCTATAATTTATATTCACTTCAACTTGTTTGCTCGTTTTTCATTGTCAGTACCCATAGAGATGAAAGAAATAAGTTTCATTATTGATGAACTTCAAATGCAAACCAGCTTGTGGAGAAATATAGACAAGCTTAGGGAGAGATGAAATCAGACAGATGCATGTTTTTCAAAATTAATGTTACATTCAACTAAGGCCTGCTAAAAAGCACTAATTAAAATGATGTTTTGCATGATGCCCTTACAAGTCACCTTTTTTAGACTGTTATTTACTTACAACCATGTATGTTAACTATCCTTATAAAAAGGTCACACCAGAAAAATCAAACAGATAATTTTGACTGGTAATATCACCTTTGTCTTTTGCTCATACAAACGCATAGTTTGAACAGCAGATTTCTTTTGGGTAAAGGCCTGAAACCTTTATCATGACTCAGCTTGCCACTCTAAGGTAGTATTCATTAACCCATGAAACTTTCTTAGGCGATAAGAAGATTCACAATAAAAATAGTAAATAGTCTTGCCTCCTAGCAGCTCCGCAGCAATTCATACTGTCAGGACAGACTTGCAGAATTCTTCTCCCTGGTTAGCTTTGTGACCCTTGCTTGAGCAGAACAAAATGAGGACAAGTTCAAGTCTAAAATATCTCTACAAAAAAACTAACTCTAAACACTTTCATGTGTACATACTAAAAGAATAATTAAATACAAAGAATTCCTAGCAGTACTAATCAACTTCCCGAAAAACACCAGGCTAAAGCAATCATTTGCCCTATGTTAGCATTCTGGCCTTTTTGCAACAGAGCCCCGAAGAGTAAATGGTGTGGGATTTCCTTCACTAAAAAGATCTTTTTGACCATTTCCACAAAACATACATTAAGTTGCTTTAGAAGTCACTGCTAATGACCCTGCTCTTTAGACCTCGGCTTGCAGAGATAATGAGTTAGAGTTGCTAAACATTTCATCTCTGTTCAACTCCAGCATGGTCAGGATACTGAATGACCCCGTCTGGTAAAACATAACTGCTCTTCCTTTATTCTCATTACAGTCGGGAAGTAAAATCTCATTAGCTATCTGACTGGAGAACTCTGTATGGTTAATTAAAATATGACCCATCATCTGGGAAGTTTTCCCTACTTTTTATTGCTTTAACATTGTGAGGCAGACCAGGAGAATCAGGAAAGTTCCAGTCGCTCTTCAGTAGGAAACTCATTTAACCCTTAGTAAATGCTGTCTCCAGAAACTACATTTAAATTCATTAAAATCCTTTTCTTGAAAGTTTTCACCAAATATTCCTCTAACTCTAAAACATGGATAGAGGCAAGAGGGAGAAGAAACTTAACCTATTAATTTATTTGATATAATTTCATTTTATTGAAACAGTTATAGCTAAAATACAACTTTCTTACTTTAAAAACTGGGGACTATTACAAAATCTTACATCTCCTGTCTAGATGCTAAGCATGTTACAATTATTGTGTATAGTAATTCCTATGATTCAGTTAAATCAATACCAGTCAACACACGACTTTGGCACAATTGAATGGATTTATTCATCCACACATTAGTTAGTGCCATATTGGGCAGTTTAAGTATAGAGGAAAATAATACATAGGCCCACATTTAAATTGACGAGACAGGAAAATAGCCAATTATTGTAACACTCTATCAAAGACTGTAACAGAAAGACTGAGTACATATTTATACATTTATAATACAGAGCACTTATAGCTGGAAGATTCAACAGAGATGTGCTTTATGATAGTTCATTTCCACTAACGGCATTAGTATTCATATGAAATTTTCACAAGTATGCCTGCATTTCACACATCTTGGATTTCAGTGCAAGCAATCAAGTTTCCCCAAATGTTTCTCAAGAGTCCATTTCACAAAGAGATGCCTGCAGCACAAAATACCAAGCTTATTTTTGTCCAAGGAAAACTTGGAGTGAGGCTATCAGATGCCTGTCTCCAGCCTGCTCAGAGAATGCTAAGACAAACAATTTGCAATAGACATGCCCTGGTAAGGAGCAATTTTACATGGTTCCCCAGTCTCAAGTCATACCATAAAGGGATTGGCCTGAGGTTAGCCTGAGGCATCTTCAGTTGTGTTTGGTTGTGTAAAAGCAGTGCCTTTGGTCAATTCATTTCGCTGATGTCTTCTCTCCTTAGCTGCCCTCCATAATGGTAGCTCAGTGGACGGGGACTTTGCTTCCTGCTCTACTACTGGTGGGCACTCATCTCTCTTCTCCTGGACAGAGTGCTCAACTGGGACATTAGCTTCTATGTGCCAAGGGGACATCTCTTCTGGGAACAGACCTAACTGTCTTGCTGCAAGTCATTCTTCCAAGCTTTCCTGGAAATGCCTGCTATATCTAACCTTTCTCTCCTACCTAATTACATTTCAACATGAGAGGAGCTGTACTACCTTCCAGAGAAATTCATCTTTCTCAACTTTGCCTTCAGTAACAAAAAAAGCATATAAACATCCTCACTTCTGTTGTTTGAGATCACAGGTGAAAGAGCTTATCCTTGATTTCTTTATGTACATAAAAAAAAATAACCTTAAAGTGATCACCACATTTACTTTATTTAATTTATCCTATATAATAAAAGGCTAACATGCAAATTGTCCCCTGGACAGGGAGTTTGACCAGGAGTTTGGCCAGGGAGCGGGGCCAGCCGGCCATCTCCCATGTCCCCTCCCCCTGGCTGGCCCGGCCCGATCAGCCCTGATTGGGGTGGGCCAGCTCGGCCCCACCCATGCACCAATTCATGGACCGGGCCTCTAGCAGAATTATAACAGAGCCAAAGGGTATAAATAATTGTGGTGCTGGGCATATTCTCTCACCTCTGAAGCTCTACACAATCAGTTTCCTCTGTATGAAGCCTCCTCTTTTGCTTCCCCTATTAATTCTTCAGCCTTTGCTTACATTTGCCTTTCCCCAGATTTTTCAGATACATGAATGTACATTAGATTTTCTTGGTTTTTATGCATGTACAGCAATTTTATTTCATCACAATAAACAGGGCAGGCAGCCTTCCACACACTTCCCTTTTCTCGGAATATCCTCCTCACAAGCTTTCCAACCAAGTCTCTTGTGCTCCCCAACATTGCATGAGAGGATATTGTAGTATATGGGCATTTTTAGTCCACAGCATCAGCCAATTATCACCTGCATGTCTGCATGTACCACTTCTCCTTCATGATCTGCCACAAGTGTAACATTCAATATGTCCTGTATTTCCTCAAAGTGCTTGTTCCCTTTTGGAATTCAGTTCACTGCTTACCTTCACAATATCAGCCTTAAAAAAAACTCTAATGGGTTATAAATTATATTTTCGTAACTTATATGGTTTCTGTTCTTGGTGTGGAAGCAATATTCTTCTCTTGTGACTTTCTAGATATAAGCAGGACTAAACTTACCTTTAATATTATAAACTCTATAATTGACTGTGTCTCTCAATTTAATTAAGACCTTGAAATATCGTAACAAAAATGAATCTTGATTATTGCTTATGCTTTTTTAAAAAAGTCTGGTTTTTAAACAGAAGTACAAAGAGGTGGAATGACTTATCTAGATATATGTTGACTGATGGGCACAGCCGAATTTGTAGCACAGCTAAATCTGATACCAGTATTTGTGCATACCTTGGAAAACCTGTCAAACTGGGTCAGGTTGACTCAAAGTCTGCTTGCATAAGGAGTTTAGGAGCCTCTTGGGAGCACACATATACAAAGAGAAGAGAGTGAAGCAGACACTAGGCAGATTTAGTAATAAAACTTCAGTCATTAGAGGTAGGGAACTATGAGAGCTTAGCATAGTGTTTGAAACTCCAATTTATCTTCAGACTCACTCACTCATGGAAGATGGGTAATTCCTCAAAACCCTCAGGCACTAGTCCAAGATTACACTGAAGGGCACAAGCACAAGCTATTAGAGCTAGAATATTTTAAAAACCCAGACATTGACAACTCCAATGTTTCATCTTCTCCTGATGTAAAAGTAGTAGTCACCCCCTTTATAGATCTCTATAGCTCTATATAATATACAACTTGGATATGATGTTTTTACCTTCCATTTAGTAGATTGTCAAAAATGTTTATTATATGATGAATGCAATAAATAACCTTTACATTCCTCAGTCATCTACCTCTGATGAACACAGGCCATGTTACTCTAACACAACTCCCTCTTGATTTAGTTCTTGGATGACATATCCCTTAAGTAGCACACGTTATAGCACAGCAACCGACCTCTTAAGCACAGCAATATATGCACACTTCACACTCATGAATCCTTCTTCCTGTGCCTATGCCTGCTATTCTCTTGCCTCACAATTGACTTAGAATCCAAGCACATTTTTCACAATAATTATTTTTTGCTTGCTCTTTTTTTCCCCATGTCTATGATTCAAGTGCAAGGAAAAATGATGTGTATTTGTGGTGGTTGAAGGCGACAGTAGCTACAAATAAAAGCCAAAAGCCTTACTTCATACAAGTTTTTGTAAGATATTGCAAAGTAAGCACTAGACTTTTTAAAAAATATATATTTTTATTGATTTCAGAAAGGAAGGAGGGAAAGAGAAATAGAAACATCAATGATGAGAGATAATCATTGATCGGCTGCCTCCTGCATCCCCCACACTGGGGATTGAGCCCACAACATGAGCATGTGCCCTGACGAGGGACTGAACCGTCTCCTCCTAGTTCAGTAGTCGGCAAACCGAGGCTCACAAGCCACATGGGGCTCTTTGGCCCCTTAGGTGTGGCTTTTCCACAAAATACCACATGTGGGCACTCACGTACAGTGCGATTGAAACTTTAATAAAGTTTATTAAGTTAATTTTAGGGAACATTGTGGAGTGAAAGAAGATGTACTGTCGAGGATTGAGACAGGTATGTTGAGATGGTTTGGACATATAGAGAGGATGAACGAAAGGAGATAGACGAAACAAGTATACAAGACGAGTGTGGATGGGAGAGTTGGAAGGGGTTGACCTCAGGGAAGGTACCTCAATCAGACTGAGGACGTTTTTTAGCAAAGGTCAGTTTAGGAGCACCCTGATTAAGTTAATAACAATGTACCTACCTATATAGTTTAAGTTTAAAAACTTTGGCTCTCAAAAGAAATTTCAATCGTTGTACTGTTGATATTTGGCTCTGTTGATTAATGAGTTTGCCAACCACTGTCCTAGTTCATAGGTCAATGCTCAACCACTGAGCCATGCCAGCCAGGCAGCACTAAGGCTTTTTCTACCCGTGAGGATAAAGACAACGCTTAAGCAGAAAGAGTGGATAACTGCAAGCTTCTATAAGGTTCACAAACTGACTTTACCTAAGTAAGGTCTTTAAAAAGCACAAATTGCCAGTAGCAATGGTGATATCTAAAGGAAGGTGATGCCAGTAATGGCTAGTAGTCGATAGCTCAGTGCGAGGGACAGCACCCACTAGAATGGCCTCACATATGGGCACTTAAGGGAGGACTAGCTGTTACCAAAGGTTTCCAGAGCACTGAAGATAAAATTGAATGATAACTTCTGCTCATATCTGAAACATGCCCAGGGAACACCTACAGTTAATTAGAATGGGGAGACTTTTGAGAGCATTGGAGAGCTTGCAATAGAAATTGGGGAAATCAAGAATTATCAATTTGCAAATGGTTAAAACAAGAGGTATAAATCAGAACATTAACTAAGATATTAGCTATAAGGTTTTTTTTTTTTTTTTGCTTACTATAACTAATCCTATTAATTGGGGTAAGAGAACATTTTTACTGTCTCCATATTTTTTAATAGCATTGCTCTTTTCTAACCTTTACTCCTTGTGATAAAAATAATAGTACTATTTTTATAAAAGTAAAAAATCTTTAAGCCGAAAGGGACCTTGAATATCATCTCATGGCATCACCTCATATTATAAAGAGATAATCTGAGCTAAGCAGTTATCCAAATCACCCACCTGGTATTTCAGCAAGAACTAATGACTCAAAGTGCAACCTTTGGAATACTGCACCTTTTTAGAATAGCTATTTTTGACTTGAGGGATCAGTTTCTGAATAAAAGATCATCATAAAAATTAAAATGCTCAAAATTATCAAGATACCAAAAGGGAAAATATAAATTTATATTCCCACAGGCAGACTTTACTAAGCATATGTTTCAGAACCAGTTCCATGATTCCGAATGTCACTATGCCGGCCTTCAACCTTCACCATCAGCTTCCTGAGTCTCCAGCTCATAGATGGCAGATCTCGGGACTTCAGTCTTCACAGTTCTCTGTGCCAGTATATAAAGGAGAGATGCATTAGTCTGAAGAATCTCGACTAATGCACACCGTGGAAGAGGGGGTGAGGGGAACACAGGGGAGCACAAGCCAACAAAGCTCTGTAACAAACAGAGACTCTGATCACAGAGCTACTTAACCTCTTGTAATTTCTTGTAATTTCTTGAGTGATGGAGGTGATAGGAACATCCTTTATTATATTTGGTCTTAGTCCAGGTTCCTTGACATAAAAGCTTCTAAAACCCTCTGAATCCCCAAAGAGGGAGTGATGACTGAGGTTTTTGTATGCTAATGTGATGGCTTGTGCCTGGGGCTCCTTGATAGCTTCTGATAGAAACTGGTCTCCAGAAAAACTAAAACAGGATGAGAGGGTTGGAACTTTTGAGCCAGCCTCTTACTTCCTTTGGGAGAGGCAAGGGGCTGGTGACTGAATTAGTCCTCAGTGGCCAATGATTTAACCAACCATGCCTAAATAATGAAACCTCATTAAAACCTTTTCCGATGAGGTTTGGAGAGCTTCCAGGTTGGTGAACACATCCATGTGCTGGAAGGGTGGTGCACCTCAAACTCCCGGCATCAAGAACTCCTGCACTTGGGACTCTTCTGGATCTTGAACTATGTAGCTCTTTATCTGGTTGTTCATCTGTATCCTTTATAATAAACCAGTAAACATAAGTGTTTTCCTGCATTCTATAAACAATGAGAGCAAATTAGTGAACTTGAGGAAGAGGCTAGGGAACCCTCATTTTATAGCTGGTTGATAAGAGGTACAGATGACCACCTGGGACTTGCAACTGGCAGTTGAAGTAGGAAAGCAGTTTTGTGCAACTGAGCCCTTAACCCTTGGGTCTGTGCTAGCACCAGGCAGTTAGTGTCAGAATTGAATTAAATTGTAGGACACCCACTTGGTGACCAGAGTTGGAGAATCAATTGTTGGTATGAGAAAAAAATCCACACATTTGGTGTCAGAATCGCTGAGAGTAAAAACAGTTTGTAGACCTTCTGATGATAAAGCTAAATTCAATAACAAATTGAAAAGTTATGCATAGAGAAGTGGCTTTGTTAAATTTGAACAGTTAATCTCCAGCCTATTAATCTCCTCCATTCTGATGCAACCCTGAAATCAGAATGTGTAACAGAATTGTACTTGTGAAAGGGCGAGGGCTATGCCCTCCATCTTGCCCTGTATCCTCCATATTGGGGCAGCAGCAATGTGCTCAGGATAGTACCTTCTTCCCGGAAGCCCAAGCCTCTGCTAGCCACGCCCAGGATTTCTTTAAACTAACCAATGACAATCAAGGGAAGTGCACGCCATAGAGATGACCACATCCTGTGTAAAGAGACACTGACTTGCGCCTGGCCAATTGTCAGGGCCCACAGTCCCCTCTCCTACCCTGACTCCACCCCCCTATAAAACTCCTCTTCACACCGAGCTAGGCCTCTCTCTGCTTCCTGCCGCTGAGTGGCTAGGTGGGGAGCTGAGCTAGCTCGAATAAAAGACTCTCTGCTTTTGCATCGGACTCGGCTGGCTCCCTGGTATGGTCTAATGGGGATCTTGAAATCTGGGAATAACACTTGTTATTAAATGTGAGAATTGTTATTAAGAGAAAAATGTTTCTGAAAACATTATGTTTTAAGTTTAGGGAGACCCAGACACATTCTTGCCCTGGCTTTCTGCGGGCTGTTATTTTAGCAAAACCAATACTCCTCTCCTAGCCTCTGAGTTCAAAGATAATATTAGAGGAGAACTAAGAAGAAAGAGTAATGACATTGTAGCATTCATGGAAGAAAAAATAGAACAACTTATAAGAATTGTTCTTAAAGCTTGAGACAAGCCAATGTAGAGGTGTAAGTCATTGTTATCCCGTGACTCCACTTAAATTTCTAATGCCAGGAAATGGAGGTTAGAATCTAATGTTGCCTATCAGCTTCTGGTCTGGAGGACCTCCAATGATTGAGTTCAAGAGTATGAGCATCAAAGGAATGTCACCTGAGGCCTTTAAAGCAACTGTAGGTTAGTTGGGAAAATGTGGTCAAATTGTCACTGGACTGCTTCCATGCCAGGGGCTGGCCCTGCCGTGGTACAGTCCAGGACATTTCACATGACATGTGACCTCCAGGTTCATGATTCATGCAGAAAATATTTCGAGGAGAAGTGTATTAAAGCTTGGGACAGTGAGGCAAAGGAAGTATTTCTGGAGAAGGATCAAGGGGTCAGCCCAGGATGAGCTGCTGCTGCCCATTGCTCTCCTGCGAGCAAATTAGATGCTTGAGGTGCTGTGACATTTATGGTGGGGTTCAGGATTTGAAGGAGGGGCTGACACACAAATGAAAATGCTATACAAGAAATATGAATTTAGATGGCATTGGGGGCCATGAGGTGTCCCTTTCGTGATACTGACCTCTGGCTGGTCTGCTTTTTATTTACTTGAATACACATTTGCCCTTTAGCAATGCATACAGGCATATCAAAGGTAAAGTTTGGTAAACAATAAAAGTATTATCAGGTTAGGGAATTGCCTTGAGCCACCACTATCTCAACACTCTGTGCTTAGCGTCAGCCCTGCTAATGCCCAAGGTCCATCAGCCTTCTGCTTTCCTTGGTGCACTGACAGTATTAGCAAGCGGTGGCTACCTGCACTGAGGAAAGGGGGTTGTGAGTGTACTCAAAAAATGATTTTATTTATTTTCTATAGGTGGGAATTTTAGGGAGTTCCCAGGGGAGGATCTCAATAGAATATTCACTACATTTCCAGGTGTGTTTTTTAGCATGCTGATGTATTAGAATGAGCATATAATGGGGCTTAGGGTCATTTTATGATTTTATCTTTATCTTGGATTAGTCTGGCTCTAATTGGCTTTTTGTTATTTATCTCCCTAAAGTGATTTAAACCACCTACTGTTAGATATTTTTGGTGAGGATGTACATATTTAGACCACCTGCACTTAGGTATCTATGTTTAGGCAGAATCCAGTATTATGATTTATCAGCTGTCTGTTAATTGCTCAGCCTTTTTGGCCACTTGTTCAACCATTTGTCTCAGTTTCTTCATTCCATTTGCCAAGGAATCTTCCTAATTTCTCACTAACCTGCCTCAAAATCTTTCAAATGACCATGAGTATCTAGAGGAGCTGTTAGAGAGAACGCCCTCCATCAGTGGAGCCTATTGGAATCCCCAAATTTTCATATAATTTCCAATAGCAGTGTGGTGGGCATGATGAGGAATAAGGCAGATGCTAAGATACAGCAGAGTTGAAGGGCTACATAGTTCATATCCAGAGGGATTGAAACAGGAAATCTGACTACTTCTGGGATATGAATAAAAATGTGAATGGAGCTATTGAACTAAATTCTGGAGTAAGATAAATACTCTAGAAGGAAAAGATGTCAACGTGGACAGTAATGGTGATAGTGTGATTTGGTAATTGAAAAGAGACAGCAAAGACAGACTCTGAAATCTGCATTCAGGTCCTGTGACAATTTTGTTATTGGACTCAATTATGTTACATTACTGATATATAACTGAATAAGTTTTATCATGAGGGATGACTCATCTAAGCACATGTCAGTTAGTAAGGAAATGCAGAGTTTTGTTAACTATAAATTAAGACTTAATGGGAATCTGTAAGCAATATTTGATCCCAGGAACACAGCTTTCTATTTTCTTAAGGAAGACTAATAGCATAAAACAGCATCCTGCCTCACTGGTTAAACAACAGAATGAGAAGACAGGGACTGTGAATTCTAATTTTGAATAATGATTTATCTCACACTAGGTGAAGCAATTAACTTTGGTTTCCTTGGGTATAAAATGAAACAAATAATACTCAATTACCTTGTGGAAATATTATAATGAGAAACTCAAGGTGCATACTGATAAATAACCTCAAAAGTATAAAGTTCTAGGTAACATAAATAATATTTCAAAATTCATCAGTCACATGCAAAACATGTTGCTAGTTTTATGCAACATTGTTGAGCTACTAACACAAATGGTTTGTGAATGTGGTAAATGTGTCTTTACATTTCTAAATAAAATGACTGAGGCAAAATTAAATTTATTCAAAGAATTTTAAAGTTACAAATATTAAGACTCAATGACATTGGCCTATAGAAAAACTGACCAATGGAACAGAAAAGATTGCAGCAAGAGAGCCACACATACAGGGTGGGGCAAAAATAGGTTTACAGTTGTTCTTGTGGAAAATAATACAATAATTAATAAATAATAATACAAAAATAGATTCTGTATTTTGTGTACTCACTACTATAAGCCTACTTTTGTCCTATGCTGTATACAGTGACTGAATGTGTCAAAATAATTACTTTACGCAGTGAGGAAATAATTGTCTTTTTTATTTTAGAAACTGTTTATTTTCCATCAACCTTATTTACATTTTGTTTATGAGGTTGCTGATGAACAGCTGAAGACCACTCAGTGGTAGTTTCTACCCACTCAGTGGCCTGAGCAGTAGGGGCTGCAGACTGGTTTTCAGGGGCTTGCTGAGCACTCCAGTCTTCAGCAGGAACCTTCCGGGCAGCCACAGAGGGCACCTGTGCCTTCAGACCAGTCTGCGACCTCAGGCTGAGCACAGTGAACTCAGGAGCTGGAACTCCGTTCACCCTGAAATTCCTCCCTGGCCACAGCCTTTTCAGCAGCGGTCTGCTCTTTCTTTTCAATCTCTTCAGGATCTCTGAAGAAGCAGAGATCAGGCACGACCTCCATGGGTGTTCCAGGGAATGGTACCATGCATGCGCAGAATTTCCTGGGCCAGTATCCACTGTATCAGACCCACTGCGTAAGCGCCCTCGTCGTTGCCAGGGATGGTAATGTGTACATAGTGCAGAGGCAAGTCTGTGTTATACGGAGCAATGGTAGCCAGGTTAACAGAAGACTCCTCTGTGAGAGGCTGCTGGTCAGAACTGGGATCAGTAACCAGCAGAGGTCTCGGGACCCAGAAGTCTCTTGGGATCTGATTAGTGAAGCTTTCAGGAGGGAGGCGGTCAGCAAAAGGAGTGGCTCCAGGGGCAGCAGCAAATTTCAGCGCAGCTCGTTGGCAGATATCCCTGGAGGATAGGACACTGACATCACCTGGGTTTTCAATTGGCAACAATGGCATTAGCGGACAGCGAGAAGCTTCTCCCAGGTTTTCGTCAGATTTATGAGGTAGACGCCATGGCTTTTCCTTTTGCAGCGGTACCGTTCTATTCGGATCTCCAGGGTGGTGCCGCCCAAGTGGGTTCCTGCAGTAAGGAATTTGAGGACACCCTCCTCACTCATTTGCAGAGCATCAAGGTCTCCCTTTAAGTTATGTGGGAGCCCAGAACAATGTCATATGGGTCCCTCTCTCGATAGCATGAATAGGCGAAAGAATGGTCTTTTTAATAACTGGTACTGGGCTACATTAAAATTGAAAACTTCCATTTGTTGAAAGATTCTACTTATAGAATGAAAGGTAAGCCACAAACTGATGAAAATACTTTCAAATAAGATTTCACAAAGGATTCACGTCTAGAAAACATTTATTTTAAAACTCCTAAAATCAATGAATAAGACAATAGAAAATTGGCAAAGCAATTAATCCTCCACTTCACAAAACAGGTTACCTAAAGGACTGACAAATAATTACTTATGTGTTTGTTTTGAATCGTTTTAATTGATTTTTAGAGAGAGAAGAAGGGAGAGGAAGAGAGAGAAATATCGATGTGAGAGTGATACATTGCTCTGCTGCCTCCTGCAAGCCTCTACTATGGATTGAACCATTAACCCAGGCATGTTTCCTGACCGGGGATCAAACTGGCAACTTTTTGGTGCCTGGGACGACATCTAACCAACTGAGCCACACTGGCCATGGCCGGACTGATAAATATTTTAAATATACTTTACCTCATTGGTCATCAGAAAAATACAAATTAGAACCATAGTAGAAACATGTCCACACAGA
This sequence comes from Myotis yumanensis, assembly GCF_028538775.1. NCBI lineage: Eukaryota > Metazoa > Chordata > Mammalia > Chiroptera > Vespertilionidae > Myotis > Myotis yumanensis. Next base: position 174,611,606 of record NW_027223752.1, on the reverse strand, counting down.
TAGCTAAAATGTGAAAGAGTACTATTATGGGCTTAATTGTGTCCTCCAAAAATCTTATGTTGAAGTCTTAACCCTAAGTATATCAAAATATGACTATTTGGAGATGGGGGTCTTAAGAGCGGTAATTAAGTTAAAATGAGGTAATTAGGGTGAGCTCTAATCCAATATGTCTGATGTCTTTATAAAAAATAGATATTTGGACACAGATAGGAGACCATGTGAGGCCCAGGGAGAATATGGCCATGTACAAACCAAAAAGAAAAAAAAACAACCCTGTGGACACCTCAATTTTAGACTTCCAGACTACACACTTGTGACAAAATAATTTTCTGTTGTGTAAGCAAATCAGTCTCTAGTATTTAGTTACGGTTGCCCTAGCATACTAATACAATGACAATACCAGTGAGTTGGGATATAAGCTGGTATAATCACTCCAGAAAACTTGTTTGGTGGTATCTGCTAAACCTGAAACAGTCTACTATCTAGCTGTCTTACTCCCAGGGTGGTGGATATGTTCACCAAAGGACATATATAATAATATTCATAACATGACTAGTCTTAGTAGCCCAAATGGGTAACAACCCAAATCTCTATCAACAGTAGAAAGGATATACTATGAGCTGGGGTACTTTTTACTCTGTATCTTTTTGGAACAATTAGACATAAAAGATAATTATTACATTCAAAAAGCATGGATAACTCTTGCAAACATAGTGCTAAGCAAAATGCCAGATACGAGGACGAAGGAGGAAATAACTGCAAGTAGAATTGGGGCAGTGGTTGCTTTGCATTACCTAAATGTTTTCTTGTCTTTTTTGTGTTTTGTTTTGTTTGTTTTTTGTGTTTAGTTTAAAAAAGAATATACAGAAAGTACATCAACTCTTCATTCAAAATACCCTAAAGACTCAGCCTCTCATTCAGAGAACAAGCTGAAGACCTTGCTTGGCTTACACCCTTCATACCTCTGCTGCTTCTCTGCCATGACCGCATATTGCATCACCTTTGCTCACACTGGCCTCCTGGCCATTCCTCTAACACTCCAAGCTTACTTTCACTTCAGGGCCTTTGTAATAACCCCATGGCTTGCTTCCTCACTTACAATAGGTCTCTGACCGAATACTAATTTCTTGTGAGGTCTTCCCTGATATCCCTATCTAACATATTGACACAGTACAGATTACATAACTAAATTTTATTTAAAATAATAAAATTGTTTAAGCAATGTAATTTGAGGTCAGTTACTCAAATTAAATAAAATTATAGATCAATATCCCTGATAATCATAGATGCTAAAATCTACAACAAAATATTAGCAAGTAAGATTCAGCAATACATTAAAAAGGTCATACACCATGACCAAATGGGATTTATTCTGAGGATGTTAGGCTGGTACAATACTCACAAATCAATAAATGTGATATGTCACATAAACAAAATGAAAGATAAAAAATCACATGATCAAATCAACAGACAGAAAAAGCATTCAACAAAGTCCGGCACACATTTCTGATAAAACTCTCAGTAGAGTGTAAGTAGAGGGATTATACTGCAACATAATAAAGGCCATATATGACAAACATACAGCCAACATCATACTAAATGGGCAAAACCAAAAACATTTCCCTTAAGAACAGAAACAAGACAGGGATGTCTGTTTTCACCATTTTTATTCAATATAGTACTGGAAGTCGTAGCCACAATGATCAGACAAGAAGAAAAAAATGAAAGGCATGGAAATTGAAAAGGAAGAAGTAAAAGAGTCATTATTCACAGATGACATGATATTGTACATAGAAAAACCTAAAGACAACCAAGAAACATGCTAGATTTAATAAATGAATCTTGTAAAGCAGCAGGATACAAAATTAACACCCAGGAATCTATGGCATTTTTATACACCAATAACAAATTCTCAGAAAGAGAAATTTTACAAAAAATCCCATTTACCATTGCAACAGAAACTGAGATACCTAGAATAAACTTTAACCAAGGGGATAAAAGACCTGTAATTGGATCCTAACTGGTTTGGCTCAGTGGATAGAGCGTCGGCCTGCAGACTGAAGGGTCCCAAGTTTGATTCCAGTCAAGGGCATGTACCTTGGTTGTGGGCACATCCCCAGTAGGGGGTGTGCAGGAGGCAGCTGATCAATGTTTCTCTCTCATAGATGTTTCTAACTCTCTATCCCTCTCCCTTCCTCTCTGTAAAAAATCAGTAATAAATATTTTTTAAAAAGACCTGTACTTGGAAAATTATAGGACATTGGAAAAAAAAAATAGAGGAAGATACAAACTAGGGAAAACATAAACCATTGCCCTGGATTGGAAGAACTAACGTCATTAAAATGTCCATATTTCACAGATATAGAACAAATACTCCAAAAATTTATATGGAACCAAAAATGATCCCAAATAGCTGCAGTGATCTTGAGAAAGAAGAACAAAGTTGGAAGTATCACAAGGCCAGATATTTATATATATAAAAACCTATGCAACCTTCTGACCCTTCAACTGTTTGACTGTTTGACTGGTACCTATGACGCTCACTGACCACCAGGGGGCAGATGCTCAACACACAGGCATGGAAACATGGAACAAACTGATGAATCTCACAGGGAAGAGGGGAGAGGGGAGGGTGGGAAGAGATTAACCGAAGATCTTATATGCATACTAGAGGCCTGGTGGGGTCCCTTGGCCTGGCCTGCTGGGAGCAGGCCAAAACTGACAGTCTGACATCCCCCGAGGAGTCCTGGATTGGAAGAGGGCACAGGCCAGGCCAAGGGACCCCACCAGTGCATGAATCTGTGCACTGGGTCTCTAGTTTAACTACAATACAAAGCCATTATAATCAAAACAGCCTGGTAGTGGTACAACAACAAGCATATAGATCAATGGAACCAAACAGAGACCCCAGAAAGCAAACCAAGCCATTATGGTCAATTAATATTTGACAAAGGAGGCAAGAGCATACAATGGAATAAAGAGAGTCTGTTCAATCAATGGTATTGGAAAAATTGAATAGGTACTAGTACATGCAAAAAAGTAAAACTAGATCATCAACTTACACCATACACAAGAATAAACTCAAAATGGATAAAAGACCTAAATGTAAACTGTGAAACCATAAAAATCCTAGAAGATAACATAGGCAGTAAAATGTCAGACATTTCACTTAGCAGAATCTTCTCCAGCACATCTCCAGGGGAAGAGGAAAACAGGAAAAAATAAACAAATGGGTCTATATCAAACTAAAAAGCTCCTGAACAACAACAAAAAAACCATCATCAAAATGAAAAGGGAACCAACTTAATGGGAGAACATATTTGCCAATGATGCATAGATTAAGGGGTTAATTTTCAAAACATATAAATAACTTATACAACTCAACAAAGGAAAACAAACAATCCAATTAAAAATGGACAAAGGACCTAAATAGATACTTCTCCAAAGAGGACATACAGATGGCCAATAGACAATAAGATATAATGCTCATCACTAATCATCAGAGAGATACAAATTAAAACTAAAATGAAGTATTACCTCACACCTGCCAGAATGGCTATCATCAATAAATCAACAAACAAGTAACAGTGATGGTGTGGAGAAAAGGGAACACTAGTGCACTGCTGATGGGAAAGCAGACTGGTGCAGCCACTGTGGAAAACAGTATGAAGTTTCCTCAAAAATTAAAAAAAAAAAAAAATGGAACTACTGTTTGACCCAAAGATCCAACTTTTGTGAATATATCCTAAGACTCCTGAAACACCAATTAGAAAGAATATGTGCACCCCTATGTTCATAGCAGCATTATTTACAATAGCTAATATCTAGAAACAGCCCAAGTGCCCATCAGTAGATGAGTGGATAAAAAGCAGTGGTGCATTTATACAATTGAATATTATGCAGCTATAAAAAGAGGGCTTTCCTAGCCTATGAAACAATATGGATAGAGCTGGAGAATCCAAAAATATAAAGATAGTGTAAGAAGCCTCTGGGACAACTTTAAGCATACCGACATTTGCATCATGGGGGTGCTGGAGGAAGAGGAGAGGGAACAAGAAATTGAAGGCTTATTTGAAGAAATGACAGAAAACTTCCCCTACCTGGTGAAAGAAATAGACATACATATCCAGGAAGAGCAGAGAATCCTAAACAAGAGGAACCCAAAGAGGCTCACCCTAAGAAACATAATAATTTAAAATGCCAAGGGTTAAAGACAAAGAGAGAATCTGAAAAGCAGCAAGAGAAAAGCAGTTAATTGCCTCTAAGGGAATGCCCATATGACTGTCAACTGGTTTCCCAACAGAAACTTTGCAGAACAGAAGGGAGTAGCAAGAAATATTCAAAGTAATGAAAAGGAAGGACCTATAACCAAGATTATTCTACCCAGCACTGCTATCATATAGAATTGAAGGTCAGATAAAGAACTTCACAGACAAAAAAAAAAGCTAAAGGCATTCATCACCACCAAACCAATATTACATGAAATGTTGAAAGGTATTCTTAAATAAGTGAAGAAGAAGAAAAGATAAAAAAATATGAACAATAAAATGGCAATAAATATATATTTATCAACAATTGTATCTAAAACTCAAAATAAACTAATGAGGAATCTAATTAACAAAATAGACTGACTAATAAAATAGGTCCAGAGGCATGGATGCATGGAACAGACTGACTGATCTCAGAGGGGAGGGTTGTGGGGGATGAAAAGAGATTAGCCATAGATCTCATATGCATATATGTATAGCCCACGGACACAGACAGTAGTGTGGTGAAGACCTGGGGTATGGAGGGGGCTGGGTGGAGGAGGGTAAAGGAGGGGAAAATGGGGGACATCTGTAATACTAACAATAAAAAAATAAATTTAAAAATTAATATCCAAATAATCAAAGGGACATATAAATCAATGGAATAAAGAGGTGCTTAACTTTGGCCTTCTGCCAAGTACAAGTGTTTTGTTTCACCACATATATGAATTGTATAATTATTCAGTATGAATTAGGTACTATTTCCTCTTTGTAGTCAAGTATGGATTGCATTGTTTGATAGAAAATTGCTTTCTTCAATTCGACGTATTTTCTCCAAAAGAAGTCTTGTTCCTTGTGCAACTCTATCTGATTTGTCTTTTAAATATATTATCCATTGTCTTATTAACACAGACACAAATAACGATATCTAAGTTGAAATTAGAATTTCCCTTTTCTAAAGAATCCTATTAAAATGCTCGAGGATGAAAAAAAAATGGCGGAGGCTTAGACGGACGTGTTGGTGCTTTAGCCCAGAGCAGATAGGGGCGAGCAGCTGAAATGGGTAACAATCAGCCCGATCAAGCTGGGGAGGTTCAGCTGAGAGACAGTCTGCAGCCAGGAAAGACAGAGAACTCCTAAAAAATGCGGATGGTTAGAGATTGATGCTGAAACCTCCCCCTCGGTGCCAGCGCAGCGGCGAGACCGCGCCATCTTAGGTAGCTGTTACCGGCATCCAGAGATCGGCTACTAACCCGGCGGCTACTAACCCGGAGGCAACGACTCGCAAGCAACGCGACTGTAAGAGCCCAGAGGAGATCTGCACCCCTCCACGGAAAGGTTAGACTTACCCCAAAGGTGCGGTTTGCAGTTCAGGTTGGAGCGAGGAACACGCGCGCACGCGGGCGCAGGGGGAAATCTACCCCCTCCAAAATCCGCGCCCATAGAGGCCAGCGTGACCCGCAAGTGGGGAGGGCTCCTGCAGGGCTGCTGCCAGAAGGTAACACTATAAATGAGCCCATAGTTGGACTGGATGCAAAAGGGCGGCCTCAGAGTTTCCCTGATAGCCGGCTACTTGTCGCCAGGGGCTTGAGCGCGCGCAGACATTCCGCGCATCTTGTTTGCACACTTCCTCTTACTTCTGTGAGTTTGATTGTTGGCCCAGAGCATGTGATTGCCCAGTTGGGGTCACTAGCAGAGCTTGTAGGGGAAGACTGTTTTTGGGGAGCCTGGAAAACAGAGCTGGGAGTGGCGCCTGGGGAACCAACTCTGGGCGGAGCTGGTTCAGGTACAATAGAGAGCTTCTGGACAGAGAGAACTTTTAGCCTCGGAGGTCAATCCAGACACACTGCCACCCAGAGGCAGAGCCACGAACTGACTCTTCTGTAAATACAGATAAGGCAATAAGGGGATTTTACAGCCGGCCTTAAAATCAGGACTGTGGCTTACACCACGGAGGAACAGTGTAACGGAGGAAAATTCAACATTCTCCTGAATTCTGGGTGTGCCAATAAGAAGAGTAGAAGATCTGAAGCACCTGCATTACTGCACATTTTTATTTTTATTTTTTTAAATTACTTTTTCTCCTTTTAACTAAGAAAACATTTTTTTTCTTTTTTTCTTTTTTCTTTTTCTCCATCACCTGATTTTGCCCTTTCAGCTGCTACATTTTTATTTTTAACTAGTATTATTACCGCTACCATTTTACCACTCTTTAAAGTGTCATTTTATTTTGTCTTTATTTTATTTTGGGACTAATGTTCTCCATTCTATTTTCATCGTTCCTTTAGCAACATTTTTCTCTACCTCAATTTGCCTCTGTGCTAAACAATCTCCCCCACTTTTTCCCTTTTGCTGTCCTGTTTCTCTTACCCTACTCCAGCTTTTGATTTTCCCTACTCTTTTTACCCCCTGTCAAAATTTAACCCTGCTTATATATCCTACGTCCAATCCCCTGTTCTAAATCCTTATACACCTTTCCCTTATCTTCCTTCACTATCCAATTTTTTCTTCTTTTTTTCTCTTCTTCTTCTTCTTTTCTCTCTCCATTGTTTTATTGTTGTTTGCTTGATTGACGAGTATATTGGGTTTTTTTTTAGTTTTTTTTTTAGGATTGTTTGTGAGGTTAGACTGCTTATTCTTTTTATTTTCCTGCCCCTCCCTCTCCTCCCCCCCCCCCCCCCCCCCCGGTTATTTCTGTGCTTCTGTTTCCCCTTGCGTCGCTTGATATTATTGGTTGTTTGTAGTTTGTATTCATCTCCAGGAATCTGTTGCTGTAATTTGTTGGTATTAGTGGCGGACCTATAGGAGTTTTCTCCTCTTATAAATAGTCTCTTCCCCTTCTATACTTCATTTTCTTTTCTCTCTTACTTTTTTTTTCTTTTCTTTTTTTTTTCCTCCTCTTTTTCCCCTCCCTTTTTCCAATTTCATTTTTGCACTCCTTTTTTTCTTTCTTTCTTTTTTCTCTTCTACCTTTTTCTCTTCTTTCCCCCTTATCTCCCAACTCTCTTAGCTCGGGTGGCCACCTTTATTTGGGGTTAGTAATATCGTAAATACAATAGTGTTCAGTGCCTGGTACGTTGTGCCTTGTTGTGTTGTATTTTGTGCCTTTAAATCAACGCAGCAGATTCAAGCAACAGCGGCCTCCTGATCACCACACGCTCTACCTGGGGAACAGTTGCTGTGTGTGAAGCCTCCCTCCACCAGCCAGAAGAGCCACCACAACTGTGAACAGCACCCACCAGAGGCTCTGCTGTCAACAGAGGAGCCGCTGCTACCACAACCGCCCAAGGAGCAACCACAGCCCGAGGAGCCACTGCCACCCAGGGAGCAGCCACTGCCACCCAGGGTCCAGCCACTGAATGATTCAACAACTAGTCATGTCAGTAAGATCAAACATGGGTAGACAAAGAAATCCCCAAAGGAAAGAAAAGGAGGACTCGCAAGAAAAGCAGCTAAGTGAGACAGAGATATGCAACATGACGGAAAAAGAATTCAGAATAAGGTTCCTAGAGTACATGCACCAGATGTTCAAGAAGCAAGAAGAAACAGATGAAAAACTCAACTACTTATGCAAGAAGCTAGAAGAAACAGATGAAAAAATCAACAACTTAAGTAAGTCACAAGAAGAAATGAAGAGCGACATAGCTTCAATAAAAAACTCCATTGAAAGTATCAACAGTAGACTGGGAGAAGCGGAGGACCGAATTAGTGAATTAGAAGACAAGGAAGCAAAACACACTCAAACTGTACGGCAAATGGAGAAAAAAATTAAAAGACAGGAGGAGAGCCTAAGGGAGCTTTGGGACAACATGAAACAAAACAACATACGAATAATAGGGGTGCCAGAACAACAGAAAGATGAACATGGATTAGAAAACCTATTCGAAGAAATAATATCAGAAAACTTCCCTGAGGTGGGGAAGAAAAAAGTCACACAAGCCCAGAGAGTCCCAAACAAGGTGAACCCGAAAAGACCCACACCAAGACACATCATAATTACCATGGCAAATGTTCAGGATAAAGAGTGAATCTTACAGGCTGCAAGAGAGAGACGGAAAGTAACATACAAGGGATCTCCCATTAGATTATCAAATGATTTCTCAACAGAAACACATCAGGCCAGAAAAGAATGGACGGAAATCTACAAAGTGATGCAAAGCAAAGGACTGAATCCAAGAATACTCTATCCAGCAAGGCTATCATTCAAAATTGAAGGGGAAATAAGAAGCTTCACAGACAAAAAAGGGCTAAGGGAGTTTATCACCACCAATCCAGCAATGCAAGAAATGCTAAAGGGACTGGTGTAAAAAGAAGAAATATCAAGCTCAGAAAGAAAACAGCCACACACACACACACAAAAAGAAATGGCTACAAACAAGTACCTTTCAATAATAACTTTAAATGTAAATGGACTAAATGCTCCAACCAAAAGACATCGAGTGGCTGAATGGATAAAAAAACATGACCCATACATCTGCTGTCTATAAGAGACCCACCTCATTAGAAGGGACTCACACAGACTGAAAGTGAAGGGATGGAAAAATATCTTTCACGCAAATGGAAAGGAAAAGAAAGCTGGGGTAGCAATACTTATATCTGACAAAATACATCTCAAAGTGAAGGCCATAACCAGAGATAAGGAAGGCCACTTCATAATACTAAAGGGATCAATACAACAAGAAGATATAACCCTGGTAAACATATATGCACCCAATGCAGGAGCACCCACATACATAAGAAAACTTCTGGAAGATATCAGGGGAGAGATCGACAACAATACAATCATAGTAGGGGACTTTAATACACCACTGACATCACTGGATAAATCCGCTAGACAAAAACTCAGCAAAGAAACAGCAATCCTAAATGACTCACTAGATCAGATGGACTTAATTGACATCTTCAGAACACTTCACCCCACAGCTGTGGAATATACATTCCTCTCAGGTGCTCATGGGACATATTCAAAAATAGACCACATATTGGGTCACAAGCAAAGTCTCCACAAATTCAAGAAGATTGAAATCATAAAAAAGCTTCTTCGCAGACCACGATGGCATAATGTTAGAAATAAACTACAATAAAAACAACCCAAAATACTCAAACACTTGGAAGCTGAATAGCATGTTATTAAATATTGATTGGGTTACCGATGACATCAAAGAAGAAATTAAAAACATCCTGGACACTAATGACAATGAAAACACAACAATCCAAAACCTCTGGGACACAATGAAAGCAGTCCTGAGAGGGAAGTTTATAGCTCTACAGGCCTATCTCAAAAAACAAGAAAAAATGGTAGTTAGCCATCTAACTCTACAACTCAAAGAATTAGAAAGAGAGCAACAAGAAAACCCCAGAGTGAGCAGAAGGAAGGAGATAATAAAGATTAGAGCAGAAATCAATGACATAGAGACCAAAAAAACAATACAGAAAATCAATGAAACCAAGAGCTGGTTCTTTGAAAGGATAAACAAGATTGACAAACCCCTAGCCAGGCTCACCAAGAAGCAAAGAGAGAGGTCCCAAATAAACCAAATCAGAAATGATAGAGGCGAAATAACAACAGACCCCACAGAAATACAAATGATTGTTAAACAATACTACGGGCAACTCTACTCCAACAAACTAGACAACCTGGAGGAAATGGACAAATTCCTAGAAAAATACAACATTCCAAAACTCAATCAGGAAGAATCTAAAAACCTCAATAGGCCAATAACTATGGAAGAAATTGAAGCAGTCATCAGAAAGCTTCCAGCAAACAAAAGCCCAGGGCCAGACGGCTTCACAGGGGAGTTCTACCAAACATTCAAGGAAGAACTAAAACCTACCCTCCTCAGACTACTACAAAAAATTCAAGAGGAAGGAACGCTTCCAAGCTCATTCTATGAAGCCAGCATCACCCTAATACCAAAACCAGGTAAAGACATCACAATGAAAGAGAATTACAGGCCAATATCCCTCATGAACATAGATGACAAAATCCTCAACAAAATCTTAGCAAATCGGATCCAGCAGTACATCAGAAGGATCATACACCATGACCAAGTAGGATTTATCCCAGAGATGCAAGGATGGTACAACATCCGTAAATCAATAAATGTGATACATCACATAAACCAATTGAAAGAAGAAAACCACATGGTCATATCAATTGATGCAGAAAAAGCATTTGACAAAATCCAACACCCATTTTTGATAAAAACTCTCAGAAAGGTGGGAATAGAAGGATCATACCTCAACATAATAAAAGCCATATATGACAGGCCCACAGCCAACATCATACTCAATGGACAAAAACTAACACCATTTCCCCTAAGAACAGGAACAAGACAGGGATGCCCACTCTCACCACTCCTGTTCAACATAGTACTGGAAGTATTAGCCATTGCAATTAGGCAAGAAGAAGAAATAAAAGGCATCCAAATTGGAAAAGAGGAAGTAAAACTGTCCTTATTTGCAGATGACATGATATTATACATACAAAACCCTAGAGACTCCATCAAAAAGCTACTAGACTTAATACATGAATTTGGCAATGTAGCAGGATACAAAATTAACCCCAAGAAATCTGAGGCATTTCTATACACCAATAGTGAACTTTCAGAAAGGGAGATCAGAAAATCAATCCCATTTACCATCGCACCAAAAAAATTAAGATATCTAGGAATAAACTTAACTAAAGAGGTTAAAGACCTCTACTCAGAAAACTACAGGACGTTGAAAAAAGAGATAGAGGAAGACATAAAGAGATGGAAGAACATACCATGTTCTTGGATTGGTAGAATCAACATCATTAAAATGTCCATACTACCCAAAGCAATCTATACATTCAACGCACTTCCCATTAAAATACCAATGGCTTTCTTCAAAGATCTAGAACGAACTCTCCAAAAATTCATCTGGAATAAAAAAAGACCCCGAATAGCTGCAACGATCCTGAGAAAGAACAGAGTAGGTGGGATCTCAATGCCAGATATCAAGCTGTATTACAAAGCCACTGTTCTCAAAACTGCCTGGTACTGGCACAAGAACAGACATATAGATCATTGGAATAGAATAGAGAGTCCAGAAATTAGCCCAAACCAATATGCTCAATTAATTTTTGACAAAGGAGGCATGAACATACAATGGAGCCAAGATAGTCTCTTCAATAAATGGTGTTGGGAAAATTAGACAGACATATGCAAGAAAATGAAACTAGACCACCAACTTACACCATACACAAGAATAAACTCAAAATGGATAAAGGACTTAAATGTACAACAGGAAACCATAAAAAATCTAGAAGAATACAAAGGCAACAAAATCTCAGACATATGCCAAAACAATTTCTTCACTGATACAGCTCCTAGTGCAGTTGAAACTAAAGAGAAAATGAACAAATGGGACTACATCAAAATAAAAAGCTTCTGCACAGCAAAAGAAACCATCAACAAAACAACAAGAAAACCCACCTCGTGGGAAAACATATTTGCCAACGTCATATCTGATAAGGGCTTAATCTCCAAAATTTATAGGGAACTCATACAACTTAACAAAAAGAAGATAAACAATCCAATCAAAAAATGGGCAAAGGATCTATATAGACACCTTTCAAAAGAGGACATTCAGAAAGCCAAGAGACATATGAAAACATGCTCAAAGTCTCTAATCATCCTAGAGATGCAAATCAAAACAACAATGAGGTACCATCTCACACCTGTCAGAATGCCATCATCAACAAATCAACAAACGACAGGTGCTGGAGAGGATGTGGAGAAAAAGAAACACTTGTGCACTGCTGGTGGGAATGCAGACTGGTGCAGCCACTATGGAAGGCAGTATGGAGGTTCCTCAAAAAATTGGAAATGGAACTCCCATTTGACCCTGTGATCCCACTTCTAGGAATATATCCCAAGAAACCAGAAACACCAATCAGAAAGGATATATGCACCCAGATGTTCATAGCAGCACAATTCACCATAGCTAAGATCTGGAAACAGCCTAAGTGCCCATCAGTAGATGAATGGATTAGAAAACGGTGGTACATCTACACGATGGAATACTATGCTGCTGTTAAAAAGAAGGAAATCTTACCATTTGCAACAGCATGGATGGAACTGGAGAGCATAATGCTAAGTGAAACAAGCCAGTCAATGAAGGAAAAATACCACATGATCTCACTCTTTCATGGATAATTAAGACCATTACAAACTTTTGAACAATAATAAATACAGTGGCAGAGCTGCCTCAAACCGATTGTTGGACTTCAGTGGTAAGGCCAGGGAGGGTTGGGGAACAGGAGGGAGGGGAGTAAGAGATCAACCGAAGGACTTGTATGCATCCATATAACCATAACTAATGGACATAAGACACTGGGGGGTAAGGGAGGGCAGGGGCTTGTCAAGGGTGGGGGGGAAAAAAAGGACACTTATGTAATACCCTTTGTAATACTTTTAGCGAAAAATAAAAAAAAAATAAATAAATAAATAAAAAACACAAAAAACAAATAAAAAAAAAATGCTCGAACCTCACCATTTGCTTCATGAGTTACTGTCCACAGGTAATTCTTATTCATAGCTGGCCGACTTGCTTCTTCATTATGAATGCCCGACCATCAGCACCCAGGCTGTCTTTTTCCCCTTGATCAGAATTGGTCCACAACCTGCTTGCAAGCATTTCTATGGAGTTAGAGATAAACACAGCAAGTCACCTTCCACTGATTTATTATTTTTATTAGGATTGAAATCATCACCATGGAAGAGTGCCCACCAGGCTGTTTTGTTAAATCATGATCAAGACCCAACTCAGTAAGACATTCTTATCTGGTTGCCAACTTGCTAAACTTTTGTCATTTCCATCTGTTTTGTTCCTTTTGCACTTAAATCTCTAGCTCTAGGCCTCTTATCTAATTTTTCTCGGTCCTTTGAACATTCTGCCAACTTCTCTTACTTCTGTGATTAGATTCTTTTCATTTATATTGTCTTTGAAATTTTGTTACTGTGGTTGGTCTTTCAGAGTATAAATGGAAATATTCCAGAAATGTTGCATATTCCCATGCTACTATGTCAAGTTTGTGAATCACACTGTATTAACAGACCAGAAGACTAAGAGCCTATGATTTTAAGCTGCTAGTATCATATGTTTAGCATATGTCTCTCTTCCAGACTCTGATCATTATGTGAACATGATTGTCTCTATCTTGTTCCCGCTGATATGTCAGTGACTACCTCAGTGCCTGTCACATAGACAATGCTTAATAAATGTTTGTAAATGAAGTATGTTTGCTTCCTTCTATTTGGTACTCACACAGCACATCCATACTTCAAATATCCTTAGCTACCCATTAACCTTCATTGATTATTTAAATCTCAGACTAAAATAATTCTAATGTAAATGCGTTCTGTGAATGCTCTTCTGGTCAGAGTGTGGACTGTTAAATAATGGAATTCTACAATTTTATTTCCCATTAAACTCTATATATTTTCTCCTAAAATATTATTCCCGTTAGAATAAAACACATCATTTTCTATCCATCATTTCAACCTCCTATACATGAGAAAAAAAATAATTCTTAAAGAATTAATTATGACAATGGGGAGAATTATGAAGGGGAAAAGTAAGTTAAAACAAAACTGTGAAAATTATTTTGTTCAGATGAATATGTAAAACAATCACTTGCAAATATAAAAGCTGTGGCACTGAAAAGAGCAGCATCTTTTCTCATTAACCTGTAATGAAATGATGCTTGCAAGAATCAAACTATCCATGGCTTGTCAAATAGAACTCCTCCTATGTTCTTTTGGGAAAGTTAAGCTAGACCGAAACCTAGGTTAAAAAAAAGATACAGAATTTTAATATATTTTGACAGTTCTGGGGTAAGATGCATAAACAATAAGAACTAGTTTTCTTCTTTAAGGAACGCATTTCAACACAAGAGAAATAAAGCATGCAATAAAGAGCTTCAGAGGATTTCCACTCATTTTGCCCTTTTTAGTTAATTAACTGACCCCAATAAAGTGGAAGGCATCCATTTTTTAAATCTCAGGATCTCAGAAGAGTAGATTATATCTGCAAATCAAAACCCAATGCTCATCTCTGCTATCAGGGAAAGGGCAAATTCATGGGTGGATTAATTTAGTTTTGGTTTTCATCTATTTTTTCATTAAGTTTTTATCTTTCCACCACTTAATGCTTAAGTTTTCAGTTCTAATGAGATGAGAGATAGGGAGAGAGAGAGAGAGAGAGAGAGAGAGAGAGAGAGAGAGAGAGAAGAAAAAAGAGAGATTAAACTCTTGGCTAAAATTAAGTTTTTGAATTGTTTCTTTTATGTTTTTACTAGAGGCCTGATGCATGAAATTCGTGCACTGGTAGGGTCCCTAAGCCTGGCTGGAGATCAGGGCCAATTGGGGTCTGATGGCTGCCGGCAGGGGCCTTCCTTCATTCTGCGCCACCCCTGGTGGCCAATGCATGTCATAGTGAGCGATTGAACTCCCAGTCTCCCAGTCAAACTCCCTAGGGAGCATTTTGCATATTAGGCTTTTATATATATAGGTGTTTCTCTCCTAATTGACTATTAGACTACAAAATCAATTATTTTAGTATTAAAAATTGTGAAATGATGTGAGGAGATTATTTAAAAAATAAAAAAGTAAGAAAAGTTTTTATTGTTTTGTTCTAAAATGGAAAAGCAGGTGTCTGGCCAGCCTCATCTAAAAGATGGGTCAAAACCCTGACTTTCAAGGAGGCTTGTGCTGCTGCATCACAGGGCTGCCAAGAGTGGCTCCCAGCTAGGGAAAGTTCCAGCTGGTGCCAGGGAGAGAACCTGTCTCCAGGTCTACAGAGATGTGAAACCTCTTTCTTCAGAGCCTATATGAAGAAAGTTTGCTGAAATCTAAGATTAAAGAGGAAGATAAGATTGGAGGAACTGAATAGGGACATAAAGCATGAAAAGGTTTGCCATATGACAAGCTGGTGCAAAGATTGGTTCAGTAAAACATCCATAAATCCAACTTTCTTACAAGGCTTCATCCTATGGTCCCTATGGGTATTTTTTTAAAAAAACAGAGTCAACAAAAAAGCGTGTTCTATTATTACTATGTGAAAGGTTTTGTCATATTTAACGTTACGTTGTCCTTAGTGCCTACAGAGTTTAGTAAATAAGTACTCATTTAATTAAATTAAATTATAGGTAGAAACTCTAAGTAGCCATGGATCAAGCCAGGGATATAATTTTATTTGATTTTTTACTTTAGCATTACATTGACAATTTATTTTCTTAAGAGATGGATTTACATAAATAGCAAAGACATTTATTTAACCACATAGTTAAATATAAAAATAATGGTAAACCTTTACAAATATAATTTTTTAAATTTTTTAACATTTTTTGCTTAGTTAATTTTGTTACTTAACTAATTTAATTAGGTTAATTTTGATTGATACTGATAAAATAATATTCATATATTAAAAAGGAAACTTTACATTTAGGTAAAATTTTATCAGACTTAAAAAATAGTTCTGACATAATTGTTTGTTTACTCAGAAACAAAGAATGGTGTTCTGTACTAATCATGGATATCTAAAAGATAATATTATATGCTAATATCAGTGTCTCCAGCTAGGTTTTTTAAAAGACAGTTTTATAGTACCCTATCATAAAAGTTTACTTGGCAGTATGTAAATATTTAGCATAATTTTTCTGCTTAGACACATATTATTGATTCATCATGCCATTTTTGAAGATAGTTTTTAAAAAGACTGTTTATAGTGATGACAAAATAGTTATTTCTCTACATTACACATAAAACACTGCTCTTTTGTAAACATCCCAATATTGTCATGCTTCAGTTTTATTTACATTCTTCTTTTACCATAATCTAGCCCAATGCACAAAATATTATTTATCAGGTAGCTACCACATAATTAGATTATTTTATTGAAATACAGTAATATTGTAAACCTAATATAAAACCAAACATCATACAAAAAATGAAAGATGTTATAAAAATTTTTGCAAAGGCTAGCTTATGACTGAATTATTTGCCAAAGACTTCAAGAATATGCACATATTGACTGTTTTTGAGAAACCTAGTACAGTTCATCATCCAGAAAGGTTAGCATTGACTGAGAAGAATGTTACATTTGGTTTACATTTTGTCCTAGGGTCACAACTCCTATTCGGAATAAAACAATGATGTGCATTAAATAGTTAAGGTTAACTATTTAATCTAATGCACAACATTGCTTTGTTCCTAATAAGTAAAATGCGCTCAATTGGATCTAGACTTGATTGATGTCAGCAGGTCGTAGAGATATAAGAATTTATAATCTTTTTGACATAAACAATTGAACTTTATTTGATTTTTCTTTTTTGACACATAATGCCCTCCCCGCCCCTCCCCCCCCCCCCCCTCCCCAGCCGCCATATCCCCTCAGGATTGAGTGCAAAATCACATCCCCTCAGGATTGAGTGCAAAATTCCCTCCTCCTTTCTTGGAAGAAGACAAAACAGTTTGTTTCTTAAAAAAAGACCTCCCCAACCAAAGAGATAATGTGAGAGACAGGTGACACAGAGACTATTTTTAGTGTGATTTGATCTATTAGTTAATTTCCTTTTCTTTACAAATAAAGGGTTAATTTGAGAGTGCGACAGAAAAGACTATGGGATCCAAAAGGTCAGAAACCACTGAGCTCAGGGAGCCAATGCAGTATAGGGTGGCCACCAAGGGCGGCCTCAGAGACATACCAGAAGAGAAGCAGAGCTAGCGCCCAGGAGTGCAGGACTTCACATCGCCACCTGCTGACTTCTCTCACACCAACAATGGTAGGAGAGGCAGTAGATCCACAGTACAAGATTTTTTTTTTTTAATATAATTTATTGATTTTTTACAGAGAGGCAGGGAGAGAGATAGAGAGTTAGAAACATCGATAGGAGAGAAACATCAATCAGCTATCTCCTGCACACCTCCCACTGGGAATGTGCCCGCAACCAAGGTACATGCCCTTGACCAGAATCGAACTCGGGACCTTTCAGTCCGCAGGCGGACGTTCTATCCACTGAGCCAAACGGTTAGGGCCAAGATTTCTTTCTTCATACTTCCATTATCTGTGAAAAAGTGTTCCAGCAAACACCTCTTCCCAAGTACTCGTTTCTGCATAAAATGATTGTTGTTTGAGCCGTATGTGTGAAGTGAAATCTTCTTGTGCGACTATGACCACAGTTAATCATATCACGATAAAGTGTCTAACCAAACTGCAGTTATAGTTCCAGTTGAATGTGAGAACTGTTAACTGGTGGGTTTAACAATTTGTCTCAGTTAACTAAACTCTCCTGTGTAGTGTGAATGCTGGATGCACACAGGTAGATTGGGTCCTTTAAACTCAGGTCATCTCTCAAATGACTGAGCTCCATGTCTGGCTCTCTATCTGGATTGCTTTGCATCCCAACTTGGATCTCATCTGATCACCTTGCCATATTGATAAGAAGGAGGTGATATACAAATATTTGGATATTCAATGCCAGCAATGGCAGGCCAAGTCTTTTTTTTTTTTTTTTTTAATATATATTTTATTGATTTTTTACAGAGAGGGAGAGAGAGAGAGAGTTAGAAACATCGATGAGAGAGAAACATCGACCAGCTGCCTCCTGCACATCTCCCACTGGGGATGTGCCCACAACCCAGGTACATGCCCTTGACCGGAATCAAACCTGGGACCCTCCAGTCCGCAGGCCGACGCTCTATCCACCGAGCCAAACCGGTTTCGGCAGCAGGCCAAGTCTTTATCAAGATGGCATATCTCTTTTTCTGACTCTTCTGCTTTCCTCTTCCCACTGTAAGGGCTTCTCTGATCACATTAATCTCACCTGGATAATCCAGAATATGCTCTTTGTTTCAAGGTCAGGTGATTAGCAACTTTAACTTCACCTGTAACCTTAATTCCCCTTTGCCATGCAACATAACACATTTGCAACCTCTAGGGGTTAAGATGTTGACATCTTAGAGAACCATTATTTTGCTTACCATAAAAGTCTGTTTATGACAACTGAGATAACATTTCCCATTCATAAGAGGGGTTGTCATTTGTATGGTACACAGATACCAACATCAGTCCTGCAAAATACCTAGTAGCTTGAGCCAGTAAGACTGATTCTGGACTCAATCATGCTATTGTGGATGTTTCTGTGGCTCTAGGATTGGATGAGGTTTGAACTTCAGGGAAACAGTTTATTGGTTTACAGCTAGAGTCATGGAATACCACTTTCTCATTAATAAATACAAAATATAATTGCTACCAATTTTATTTATCTTTTTTGCTAAACAAATGCATACTATTACTTTCTTATGGTTTTGCTTTTCTCTTAGAGCTTATTCCATTACTTTTAGAGCAGTGGTTCTCAACCTTGGCTGAACATTAGAATCACCTGGGGATCTTTTTAAAATCCTGATTTCTGGGCCTCGTCCTCTGGAAATCTGTTTCTTTGTTACTAATGTTGTGGCCCCACTCCATAACAAAGAAACAGAACTTCCGGAGGCCCAGAAATCAGGATTTTAAAAAGATTCCCAGGTGATTCTAATGTGCAGCCAAGGTTGATAACCACTGTTTTAGAGGTATAGCTCAGAATCCAGGTGATCTTGACTACTACTTGATTTAAAGTGGAGGAGGTTGAAGGAGAAAGGAGACTGATATGTGGACCAGGGCAATGATTCTAAATGGAATGCTGTGTTCTCTTATTATATCTTTCTAAATGATTTTTGGGGAGTGAGAATTTTTGTCACAATAATTAGTAGATAATTTTTCTGGCATTTTTATGGACAAAGATCAGGAAGATTAGGATATCTATAATGCCCAAAGCAGCAAATAATGTATTTTCCTATATCCTGTACAGTGGGGCCTTGACTTATGAGTGTCCCAACTAACGAGTTTTTTGAGATAGCAGCTGTCTCTCGGCCGATTTTTTGCATTGAGTTGATAGAGTAATTTGAGTTAACGAGCACCTTAAGGAGCTCCTTAACGAGCTCAGTCTCGGAACGAATTAAACTCGTAAGTCAAGGCCCCACTGTACATGTGTTTATACACATTATTTGTAACCCTCATAATAACTTGCCTAGGTAAGTATTATAAACCTCTTCTACATATTGAGAAACTGAGGCTCAAAGAGTATAAATGAACCCTACAAAATTCACACTGAGGTCATTCTGGCCTTTCATCTTATCTACTAGAGCAGCCATGGTCAAACTATGGCCCGCGGGCCATATCCGGCCATTTTGAAATGAATAAAGACCGTACCCTTTTATGTAATGATGTTTACTTTTAATTTATATTAGTTCACACAAACACTCCATCCATGCTTTTGTTCCGGCCCTCCGGTTTAGTTTAAGAACCCATTGTGGCCCTCGAGTCAAAAAGTTTGCCCACCCCTGTACTAGAGCCTCCACTCTATCACACTGCCTCAGTGTTCAGGCACGAAGTCTACTTATCTTTTCTAAAAGCATGTCTATATATATATATATATATATATATATATATATATATATGCCTAAGTGGCCATTACTACTGGAATGACCAGAACGACTGGTCAACCAGTTGCTATGACACCCACTCACCACCAGGGGCAGACGCTCAATGCAAGAGCTTCCCCCTTGCCCCCTGGTGGTCAGTGCACTCCCACAGGCAACCTCCTGTATCCCCCCCCCCCCCCCCCCGCCCGCGCCAGCCACCCTCCTGATAGGCTTCGATCCCGTGCATGAATTCATGCCCCTGGGCCTCTAGTATTTTATTTAAGACCTCTTATGTTCATTTTCAGCCACATAGATGGCTACCACTGACATACTACCCTCCCACCTTTTTTGTAACTAATTGTGCTACATATAGATAAAATCTTTTATTTTTATACTTGTATTAAAAATGATAAATAATTAATGCAAAAAATCTCTCTGCTTTAAAATAAAAACTAGTTTCCAAATGTAGTACTAATGATTCACCATATAGTAGATATGGCACTGATAAAATTTTCACATGAATTTTTGCCTTTAATTCCTAGAGAACTAAAATTTTATTATTTCACTTCCTAAATCTTTAGAGGGTGATCATCTGAGCAGAAATATCCCACAACATTTCAAGTATATGTACTCTTACATTCAGGACTATTTTATAAATACTATAAATGCACACCTCCTTCCAATATTTCTATGCTAAACTACATCATAAGTTAATATTCACCTTTAGTCTCACAATTAAAAATTCTGGACAGTTACCATATCATGATTGGTTCTGGTGAACATCAGAGTTTTCTACATTGTAAAATTTAGGTTTATTCGATACAACAGTGAACACGATTTAAAATTATTCAATTTACTTCCCTTTTGAAAATGATCTGGTATGAAAACCTCCAATTTCATTGTATTTTTAAGGCTGATGTAGTTTGACACAGTCACTAAATCATGTTAATGCTTTAGCTATGTAGAGAGATACGTTACACAGGAAAATATGAGAAACTAAATAAGTGAGCACTGCTAGAGCACTCTTCAGGCTCCTCAACGGCCTCTAAGGATATGCGTTGCTTCCCTTCCCTTCCTCCCTTCCTCCCTTCCTCCCTTCCTCCCTTCCTCCCTTCCTCTCTTCCTCCCTTCCTCTCTTCCTCCCTTCCTCCCTTCCTCCCTTCCTCTCTTCCTCCCTTCCTCTCTTCCTCCCTTCCTCCCTTCCTCCCTTCCTCCCTTCCTTCCTTCCTTCCTTCCTTCCTTCCTTCCTTCCTTCTTTCCTTCCTTCCCTCCCTCCCTCCCTTCTCTCTTTTGCCCTATTTGATGAGCAGTTATCAAGGTGGATGTCTAATGATGATGGCACTCTGGGATTCATGCCCAAAAAGAAAAACTTGTTTATATCTACCTGTGGACTCATCAATTTACAGTTGATTTTCTTCTTTGGTTCTCTCCCTGCCCCACCTCAACTTTATTTGCTACATTGCTGACAAGCCAGTGCCACTTCCCCTGGCAGCACTGTAAGTGGTATTTATACTTGCTCATGAGTGTTCAGCAGTGACCTTCATGCCAGAACATTTTCATCTTTTCCTAAATTTTCTTTGTTTCTGTGTTAAAGGACTCCCCATAGCTATACCACCTGCATCTGATGTTATTTGATAATTTGTTTCCTTGTATTTTGTTCTATCTCTTGCAGACTGAGAGCTGAAAGAATGTTTCTTTTCTTTCTGATATGAATGCAAACCATAAAATCTTAATGCTGGCTAGGGTGGAATGCCAATGAATAGGTCTGTGCTTAGTAATTCCATCCTCATACTGAGATTTGCTCATCGTTGGTTTTATTTCTACCTTTGCGATCGACTTTTATTAAGACATTAAACATCCACAAAATCTGTGTTAAAAACTCATTTATTCTTTTTTAAAGCAGAAATAATACTCAACAAGTAATCTACCTCACTGCAGTTAATATAAAGTGTTTTTTTTTTTTTTTTTATCATGATGACTGTTCTTCTCACACAGCCCTATTTGATTTTTTAGGGTGAAACAGTTCCATTTAAATATCTTGAGAAATACTAAGAAGCCCATCACTAAAATAGTTATGATACATTTTCTTCCTTATCACATATACATGTTGCCATTATGTACCTACTGTGCAAAGCCACATACCTACTATGGGAGAATGTGGAGAGGTAGATAGGAGCAAAGTCTAATAACCTTACTTGTTTCTTATTATTCTGTCCCAGTGCCTAAAATATGGATAATAGTAGCTAGCATTACTGCATGATGACAATGTACTATGTATCATCATAAGCCTTTCATATACACTAACCTTTTATTCTTCACAAAAATCCTAAGAACTTAGTATTTTATCTACACTTTATGATTAATAAACTAAGTACTAGAAGTCTCACGGACTCATTATCCAAGGTCTACTAGGTTCTCAATATCTCATTTTATTGAAACTCAAATTGACTTGATCCCAAAGACTGTGTTTTAAATAGGCTTTACTTCCTCAACTTCCTAAAATCAGTGCTTATCTTCCAAGAATTGGGTGTCATCTTTCAATACTAGGAAATATCCTCACCAGAGCCAAGTAGAATTGAAAATCCTTAAATGAATTAATCAGTGATTCCCATCAGGCCACTCTCTCTTGGCTAGTCATATTCTGACACATAATTATTTTCTAGTTCCTTGTAACCTAGCACTCAAAAGTCATGTACATCATTTTCATGGTCCAAATCTGAAACTTGTTTCAAGTGCATAGCAGCCTCCCTGGCACTTTTTAGAACTCATGTTTACTGCAGTCTCATTCCTACCCTCCAGTTCCAAGGCCCAGTCTCTCTGTAGATTGATATATCCTTCTAATCTCACTAAAGCATCTTCTAGATCGCTGCCTAATTCAGGCTGACTCTCGTGAGTCTTCTGGTTTGGATCCTCATATTTTTAGTTCACTCATAAAATTTGGTCCTCTCAGACTTACTTCAAAACAAAATGGATTTTTCAAATCTCTGAATACTAAGCTTTTTGATGGGGTCTATTTGTAATACTTGCTTAACCCTAGTGTCTCTTTGGGCTGGCCTCAACCACAGGAAGATAGAGGAGATGCAGATGGCTGGCCAGGCCTGCCACATCATGTCCCCAGAAATAAAACCTGCCAAGAGAAAAAAATCGCCAGATGCTGACACACATAAGAGAGAGCATTGAAATCACCGGAGAGCTGGAATGTAAACCTGCACACGGCCATAATTCCTTAGTTCCCCTCTTTCCATGATCCCTCTATAAAAAAAGCCCTTTGCCTCGCCTAAGATGTTGAGATGGGCTTTGGAAAAGAGTACCCCATCTTCTCAGCTTACTAGAACTTGAATAAACCTTTTTTTCTTTTTTCTTACCTGCACCTGTTTCATGAGTTTGATTTTCATGGTGGCAGGCAGCCAAACCTTGATTCTGATTACATTCTTACTACCATTATACGCTAGGTAGGGTATTAAAAAACCAACTCAAGTCATAATTCTGAAGTTTTTGGTTTTTGTTTTAGGTTTTTAGAATAGAGATTTATGAAACTCTCACTAGATTGTTCTTATTTTTCTCCTTTTGATGAGCCCAACACTAATTCATATATAGGCTTTTGGATACTGCTGAGTTGGAATAACACATTATCTAGAAATTCCAAAAGCCAACAAACAATTCCCCCAAGCCTAAAAATACTGAGTATATAAGTACCCAAATGATCTTAATCTTGGCTTTATCTTTCACTATGTACAGAGATTGAAGACTGTCTCCCTAAGTCTATTCTCCCCACTACTCTACCTAGCTCAGTGATGGCGAACCTATGATACGCGTGTCAGAGGTGACACACGAACTCATTTTTTTGGTTGATTTTTCTTTGTTAAATGGCATTTAAATATATAAAATAAATATCAAAATATAAATCTTTGTTTTACTATGGTTGCAAATATCAAACAATTTCTATATGTGACACGGCACCAGAGTTAAGTTAGGGTTTTTCAAAATGCTGACACGCCGAGCTCAAAAGAACCTAGCCTTACCCTCTCCACTTTTTCTTTTTCCTTTTTTTTCTTCTCTTTTTTCCCCCTCCTTATAACTCTTATCCACTTCCCTCACTCCTCCTTCCTATTTCTCCTTTTTATCTTCTTCTTTCTCCTTCAGCAAGAAAACACTGGTTTGGGCTGAGCAGAAGACCACATGCACCCTAGTGATAGATGTGTCATATAACTAAATTCTGAACAGTGAAATTGAAGTGGAAGTCATGTGCGCAACCTTGTAAATGTCCTTAAAGAGATAGTTGTAATCTTCCATTACCCTACCTTCTTTCTTGCTGATTAGAAGGCAGGCATCACAACAGAGGCGAGAGGAACCATTTTGGACAATGAGCCACATTTTAGATGATGGATTTCTAAAATAGAGTGACCTTAGCCTTCGATGACCACAGAGTAGCCATTCCAATTCGAATTCCTTGCACTCATATAATCTAGAAGTAAAATACGTAGATATTGTTTAAGATTCTGCCATTACTTATCAATAAAACTAACCAAACAAACACAATATGGTTCAAATGCTTTACTAGTACTTTGAGTTTATTCAAAATTAGGAACATTGCACCTCTCTTATGCATTACAAAAAAATCTAGTAAACTATTAGGTAATATCATCTCTATTATTATATGTGTATTTTTGAACATTCTTATGTATACTGTGATCATACAAGTATTCTTATAACATAGCTATCCTCTACATTTATAACTTATGTAATATATACATAATTGATTTTTTATAATCTTGAAAGCAAATGAAAGGCAATATGTACAGCAGGAAGAAAGTTAGATACATGTTGCTATCTACCATATACTTTTACAAATATATTTTATTGATTTTTTTACAGAGAGGAAGGGAGAGGGATAGAGAACTAGAAACATCGATGAGAGAGAAACATCGATCAGCTGCCTCCTGCACACCTCCTACTGGGGTTGTTCCCACAACCAAGGTACATGCCCTTGACTGGAATTGAACCTGGGACCCTTCAGTCCGCAGGCCGACGCTCTATCCACTGAGCCAAACCAGTTAGGGCGTCTATCATATAATTTTATGTTTCTTCAGGTATATTTTTTTAGCTGTCAATTCATATAAGCATAAGCACGACATAATGCACATTAATAGGTATAACATATGATAGAACACAGACAGTGCCCTGAGAGGGATGCATGGGAACTGCCATGGAACAATTTTTCCTTTTGGAGAGAAGCAGTGGGGGTTTGGGGACAGGTGAGCTCATTACTGACAGGCAACTCAAGACCTTGCAGACATGTGAGGCAGGAGCAATCCTAGCGGAAACAGCCTCAAAGGCCCTTGGGCAGTTTAGATGAAGCTGTTTAGAAGATGAATAGGAGGGTTTAAGGTCAGATAAGGAAAATGTGCCTTACCAGCTATTTTAAATGGAAAAGAAGACATTCGGAGAATTCCTTCAAGAATGAAATTCCTGTGAATTTTGTGTATCTACTTAACAAGTGATTATTCAGAAATTGACTTTTTTTCATTAATGTGTTCAAAAGTGGAAGAGAAAGTGGCTTTTTACATAATAAGGAGATTTTATACTTTTCAGAAATGAAATAATGACGATCGGAAGTGCTGTGATCCAGTTAAAATTGAATTATGATGCATTTTCAGCTCCAGAGAAGCCAGCAGAGGGGATCTGTGAGATAGACACCATGGCCACAAGGGAAAAGGGTAATTACCACTGGGTCACATCACTATGACTGAGCATTTTCCAGACCATTCCATAGATACACCTTGGGAAGCTGAGTATAAAAAGTTAGGAAAGCCTGACCAGTGTGCCTTAGTGGTTGAGCATTGACCCACGACCAAGAGGTCACTGGTTTGATTCTCGGTCAGGGCACATGCCCAGGATGTGGCATTGATCCCCAGTAAGGGAGTGTGCACTAGGAAACTGATTGATGTTTCTCTCTCAGCAATGTTTTTATCTCTCCCTTCCTCTCTCTCTCTAAAAATCAATAAAACATATTTTTAAAAAGTTAGGGAAGAGTTTTCAGGTGTGGGTGATAAGGGGCAGCAGGAACTGTGGGCTGCGTCCTTGGTAAAATAGACTCAAATCTAGGCAAAATGTCCTAGTGTTGACCTCACAAACGCAGAAGCAGAACAATTAGCAGCTATGTGCCAAGCGTCACCTGTGCCTGAAGGGTAGTAGAAATTAGTAAGGAAAGTAGAAAAAATGAAGGAGAATAAAGAAGATGATTTTTATGTAGTGGTAGAAAAAATAAGAAAAAATAGTACAGTGGAAGAAAATGTTAGAAAATAACAAGCAGCTGCTTAAAGAAGTCAGGTGCACTCTAGAGGGAAATTTTTTTTGTTTGAGAGTTTTGGGGAGAGAAATAATGGGGAAGACTATTATAAGGGGAATAAAAATGGTTCATGACAACTAGAAATAAGGTCCATCATAAAAGAACTCAGAAATCCTATCTAATAAAAGAGTAACATGCAAATTGACCATCACTTCAACACACAAGATGGCCGCCCCCATGTGGTCAAAGATGACCTGCAGGGGAGGGCAGTTGTGGGCTATCAGGCCAGCAGGGAAGGGCAGTTGGGGGGGACCAGGCCTGCAGGGGAGGGCAGTTAGGGGCAATTGGGCCAGCAGGAGAGCAGTTGGGTGTCGATCAGGCTGGCAGGGGAGTGGTTAGGGCAATCTGACAGGCAGGCAGGCGAGCGGTTGGGAGCCAGCAGTCCCAGATTGGAGTGGGTCCAGGCTAGGCTGAGGGACACATACCACCCTATCCCATGCACGAATTTTATGCACTAGGCCTCTAGTTTTAAAATAAAGAAATGTGACAAGAATGGATGGAGAACAAAAGTTCAGACCATTGAAAAACAGATCAATATTAAAAACTTTGAAGAAAACAGGTATCTATAATAATTAAAGTGTAATATGAACATTGACTGAATGGCTGAACAACAGAACAACTGTCTGGACGACCACACTATGACACGCACTGGCACTAGGCCAGCCAAGGCAGGTGTGATGCGATTGGTCAGTCCCCCCTCCCCCATTGCCTCACAATTGCCCCACAGAGGGAGGCCTAGGTCACTGGCCAGCAGGGTGGTCAATGGGGGTGGACTCCATGATCGCCCCAAAGAGGGATGCCCATTGGTCAGTGGGCTGCCTCGGGTGAGCGGGGCCTCCCTCTGGGAGGTGATCAATCATGGGGCTCCCAGAATGCGAGAGGGCACAGGCCAGGCTGAGGGACCCCCTCCCCAGTGCATAAAATTTTGTACACTGGGCCTCTAGTAATAATAATAACAGGTAACATCTGTATGATGCTTACTCTGTGCCAAGGAGTGTTCTGAGTAATTTATACATATGAACATATTCATCCCTACAATAATGCTAGGAAGTGGACACTCATTTAATACATGAAGAAAACTGAAAAACAGAAAAAGGTGCAAATAAAAACTGAAATTCCAAACTAGGCAGTCCAGCTTCACTAGGTTCTTAACCATTAAGAATGGAATGGAAGAAAATTTGAATTTGGGTGGTAAACACACAATGCATATACAGATGAATACAGATGATGTATCATAGAATTGTATACTTGAAACCTATACAATTTTACTAATAATTTAAGAAAAGAAAAAATACTAACAAAAGAAAATTGCTTCTAACTACAATGAAACACCACTTCACACTCATTAGGATGGCCTTCAGAAAATAACAATAAAAATAACAACAATAACCCTTGGGCACTGCTAGCAGGAAGGACAATAGTGCAGACATTGTGGATGACAGTATGGAGGGTCCTCAAAAATTTAAACATAGACTTACCATAAGATCCACAATTGTGTGTGTCCATGTTCAAAAGAATTGAAAGTAGGAACTCAAATAGGTATTGCATACCCCTGTCCATAGCAAAAGTATTCTTAACAGCCAAATGTAGAAACAACCCATGTATCCACTGACCAATGAATGGAAGAAAATTCTAACACTTACTGGAAAATGGATAAAACTTGAAGACATTATGCTAATTAAAATAAACCAGTTGCAAAAGGAAAATAATATTGTATGATGCCATTTATATGTTAGCTAGAGTAGGCAAATTCATAGATGGAAAGTAGAAAGGTGGTTACCGAGGACTTGGGGGAGGAGGGAATGAGAACTTAATGTTTAATGGGTACAAATGTACTTAATGTCAGAGCTATGCATTTAAAAATGGCTAAAATGGTAAATTTGATATATATTTTAAACACAATTTAAAAAAGAATACTGCCTTTCTCTGAATTTAAATGAGTGCTGTTAGAACTTAAAAGCTTAAAGACCAAAGAGAATAGACAAAAACATGATGACCAAAAACAAAGAAATATGGGTAATCTGTACATATGGTAATCATATATATGTTGTTTCTAACTTCATTTTTAGTCTGCTACTAGGTTATTAAGAATAACAAATACTGAGTAAATGATTTTTAAAGTAAATTTGGCAGAAATAGGTAGAATAAATGTCTGTAAAACCTTTTAAAAGATGGTGCAATTACTATAAACTGGTATACAGGGAGCTCTCCTGAAATTGATGTTCTTAAATAAATATGAGGTATTTGTTGTCTTTCAGTTATCTCCGTATTCTCGTTAGGTATTAACTGAGACCCGAGTAACAATGACACCTCATTTTCAGCCATCCTGTAATCATCATGTAGCATAGTATTTAAATTTTATTTTCATCATCTTTTGTCAACAAAGTTAGGGTAGAAGATACCACAAAGAAACTGAAAACTATGTAGAATTTTCCCCCAAATCTGAATATATGACAGAGGTCAGAAGAACAGGATAAACTATTCTAACATTTATTCTACTTCCCCATCCCCATTGGGCCTTATAACTAAAATTTTGGAACATCTCTGTTGTCTTTTAAAACTTTATTTTTGCTATTATATTTATTTACTAGAGGCCCGGTGCACAAAATTCATGCACGGGGGGGCGGGGGAGTGAAGAGTGTCCCTCAGCCCGGCCTGCACCCTCTCTAATTTGGGACCCCTTGGGGGATGTCCGACTGTCGGTTTAGGGATCGGGCCTAAACCGGCAGCCGGACATCCCTTTCACAAACTGTGACTGCTGGGTCCTAACCGCTCACCTGCCTGCCTGATTGCTCCCTAACCGCTCCCTTGCTGGCCCTATCGCCCCCAACTGCCCTCCCCTGCTGGCCCAATCACTCCCAACTGCCCTGTAGGCCAGTTCTCACCCCCAACTGCCCTCCCCTGCTGGCCTGCTCTCTCCCCCTACTGCCCTCTCCTGCCAGCCTGGTTGCCCCTAACTGCCCTCCCCTGCCAGCCATCTTGTGGTGACCATGTTGTTGTGGCCATCTTGTGGTGGCCATCTTGTGATGATGCTGTGCGACGCCACCTAGGCTTTTATTATAGAGGATGATGTAAGAAATGAGAATTAGTGTGAAAATACAAATCTTATTGGTTAAAGTTTCAACTATTTTGATATTCAACTGTAGAAAACAAATTCAACTTTCTGCTCTAGAAATTACCATTATAAGCATGGTCATTTGGGCAGCTTCACCAGGAAGCTGCAATGTCACACTCCCCAGGGAACCACCAGCCCATTCCCTGCAGATCTCCTGGGGAAAGGACTGGACAAAGGGGAGATGGGCACCTGAGCAGTAAAGTCAGGGTAAAGCCGGGAAGGCGCCTGCCAGTCTAACCTGGAAACAAAGTTAATCGGCTAGATGGGTGGAGCCACTGTGAGCCCACAAACATTTGGGAACACATAACCCCCCAGACAAAGGAGCTTGTTCTCTTGTTCCTCTAGCTTTGCTCCTACCTGTGTTCCCTCCACAGCCATGTGCCCACGGCCATGTGGACCCCCACATACAATGGACCAATGGACTACAGCTGGGAACACATACTAAGGTAGCCTGATACTGGATTGGGCTGTGAAAGCATGGAGTGGAAACTCTGGGCAGCAGCTTTAAACCTAGCTCTGCTGAAGGCACGGCTAGACCTCTTCCATGGTGGAATGGAGGGAGAGGGGGCCTGGAAACTCAGGGATGTTATTCCAAAAAATGCCACTCACTGTCCCATGAGAATCTCTGAAAATGTCTTGTTGAAAGAAGCTCACTTCCCCTGGCAACAGGTGGGGCCACAGAGAGCTCCCCACCCATAACAGTAGTGTCAGAGTAAGTGTTCTGATTATGGAGTGTTTGATATTTTGCTATTTAAAAAGGCAGTTTTAAAGAAAAATTCCAAAAGCTAAAAGGGTATAGACAGTAAATAAGAAATGTAAGTTCAAGCTACAGCATTCATTCTTTTACTGCACAGGGTAATAGACTTAAATCACTTCCCAGATGGAAATTTACACTTGAAGGCCAGTGAGCTGTGAACTCTGCCCATGCATCACCATTACTGCAACACCTGCACCAAACTTCTTGGGGATGATGCACTGAAATTGCACTGTAAAATGTGAAACAGCTTTCAGACTCTCTCATTCTTGACTCAAAATGGATTTCCAGTGATAGAGCATTGCACTGTATTTCAGAAGCTTTCCAGACTTTGATTTAATATCAACTGATGTAATTTTAAATGTTACTCATAGGAAGACCCATCTATGCATCTGCATTTATAAATTGATATTTCTTTTGACTTTCCGCTTTTATCTAAAGTGCCACTTTTACCTACAGTACAGGGCATATTGATTATAAAACATACTTGGATTTAGATCATGCAATGGCAAGAGAAGAGACCTTCAGGTAGTTTCTTCTTTATCCTAGGGCAAACGAAGACAAAAACAGAGACATGAAAAGAAGACACAGGCTCTGAAATGATACCATGTATGTGTCCTTTTTAATGAAACACATGTCATAACTGAAATGCACACAGTGATATGTGCCAGGTGCTTTTCTAAACATTTCACAGATCTTGCCTTTGTTTATCCTCATGGTACTCCACCAAGGTGGGTATTATGTCCCCATTGTACACATGAATCATCTGAAATAACTTGCTCACACCAATTAAGCAGCATAGCTAAGAGGTGAATGCAGAAGCCTCTAGCTCCAGAGTTAGTGCTGCTAACTGTAAATTCGAACATATTTTAACAGATGTCTTTTAGTTCAGAATATTTAAGCCTTAACCAAATTCTTCCTGTGAAAGCGTCCCTGCTTTAAGGGCTCATGGAAGCAAAGGGCCTCCTTTGCTGGGCCCACGCAGAAGTGCATACACAGGCTGGCAGCAGGGAGGCCAGCTGGCCCAGACACCAGAGCATTTGAAAACTAAGCGGTGCCACGGGGGTGACAGTCTGCCGGCAGCATCCTTTGGCTCTCGGATTCACATAGGCCTATCTGCCCTGTGAGGGAAGTAAAGGGGTCTGTTTCACTGTGGCAACATGCATGTCTAACAGCAAATTCTTTCCTGAGGTGCTACAGAGCTGTAATCTCAGATATGTTTCATGAGGCAGTAGTTGAACTTTTTAAGAAGAGTATTCAGATAAAAATAAGTGTAGTCCTAGCTGGTTTGGCTCAGTGGATAAAGTGTCAGTCTGTGAACTGAAGGGTCCCAGGTTCGATTCCGGTCAAGGGCATGTAGCTTGGTTGCAGGCACATCCCCAGTAGGGAGTGTACAGGAAGCAGCTGATCGATGTTTCTCTCTCATCAATATATCTAACTCTGTATCCATTTCCCTTACTCTCTGTAAAAACCAATAAAATATATTTTTTAAAAAGTGTAGAGGTTTGAATCTTATTTCATAAACAAAATTATACAAGAAACATTATATTTATCTATTTTAAAAGTCAAATGAGGTTGTTGTTGTTAATCCTCACCCAAGGATATTTTTTCCATTGATTTTTAGAGAGAGTAGAAGGGAGGAAGGGAAGGAGAAATTGAGTGTGTGTGTGTGTGTGTGTGTGTGTGTGAGAGAGAGAGAGAGAGAGAGAGAGAGAGAAAGAGAAGAGAATTTAGTTGCCTCCCACACCCACCCCGCTTGGTATTTAATCAAATTAAAGTAAATTTTTGAGTTACCTGTCTCCTAGTTTGGCAGGAAATTCAACATTCACCAGAGTCTCTCTCTACTGTTCAACTCTAACCCCAGGTTACACAAGAGTACAAGAGGTTTAGTGAAAGGTGTAGGGATTACTGTTCATGCTTAGTCCATCATGGCAACTGCTGATGGCCTCGTTCTCTCACATCATTTGATCCCCTGTGGCCTTTGTGCCAAGCTTGGGCCACAGGACTTTCTAGTTACCTCATGTTTAAAGCTCTGGGACCTAGGGTCCTATCATGAGGCCCTTCCTCTCTGGTTTTTGTCATCTGTTGTGAGTGATGTCATGGAGCGAGTACATCCCTGGATGCCAAGGACTTGGTGTCAGGACTGGTTCCTACCCTGGAGAAGCTTCTCATGTATGACTCTGTTCAGAACTATCCCTTTCCCTCTTAAGACACTGTCATCCTTTCGTTAATAACCTTAGACTTTCACAAAGAGAGAAAGAGAGGAGAAATGAGCCACCTGAAGAATCTTCTGCTCCGGGCCGTGAAACAAGAAGCCAGGGAGGCTCTGGCTACTTGCCTGAACGAGGGGAAGCAGACACTGCAGACAAATAAAAATGAAATAAAACCACGGTAACTCATTCTGTCACCAAAATTAAACACATTTCTTTCCTACAGCACTTCTCAGAGTATTGAACCTCTGCCAATGCATCATCAATCTAAGCCAGGGGAATATTATGTAGTATTTTCCAAACATCTTTGTCTATAAAAAACTCTTCTTCTCTGAAGAGAATCTTTGCAGAACTAGTTTGGGAAATGTTCTCACTGTCGAACCTCAAATATTCTCGACATTTGGGTTTCCTATATTTCACAGTCTCTCTCTACCTCGTCTCCCAGAGAGCATAGGAGAGGATAGCTTGTTATATGATGCCTCACAAGGTGTATTTCTATGTTGTTTTAATTCTAAAAGGAGTTGGAAATGTTATAAAGACAGTGAATGTGCACTCTTTTTGAAGTTCCTTTGGAGGTAATGACATATTTCCTCAAAGTCCTACTTTTTCAGAAAAGGGCTCTGTGTCTTTTCAGGATGAACAAAGCAACAGGTGACTGGAGAGGCACTGTTTAATGGCTGTGCCAGGCTTCATCGATGGGATGATGAAACCCAGTGCTGGCAAGCTTCTTATCCTGAATCGCTGGGTGGATTGGGAGCTAAACAAAAGGGAACAGAGAAACATTTCTTTCTCTATACTCTAAGGAAAATAAAACTCAAAAAAGGAAGAGCACAGGAGACTTAGGGATGTATTGAAATGTTGGATAATTCATTGTCTAAAATGCTAAATTTCCTGTGCTATCTAACTTGAATTCAGAAGTGGATTTTTTATTTATTTCCTTTGAGTGGCAATATTGTTTCAAAAGAGAAGAATTATATGAACTGTTTATTGTATGACTTTGGTCAATTAGTAAGGTTTATTAAATTGCTTACAAAAGAAAGAATGAAAAGATAAAAATATCACTGACCTAGTGACCTTTTGGTCAGAAAATGAATAAACTATTGGGTTTAAAAGCCTTCTTAGCAGCATAGCGAGCCCAGTGTTGTTCAAACAGATAACTGGTTAGACCTTCGTGTATCTCATAGCCTCATTTAAGGCAGGCAGACTTTATAAACAGAGAATAAATTATTCTAGAGGATAAAGTGGTATGGCAATATAAAGTGTAGTATAAGTAAAATAAAATAAAATAAAATGTGGTCTTACCTTAGTTTGGGGGAAAACTAAACCAAGATTAAAAAGAAAGGGAAGTTAAAGACAGGGATGATATTTCATACTGATTTTGGAGGAAAAAGCCAGACCTTACATGTGTGCCACAAGATATACAGAGCACATTTGTTTCTCTCTCTATTCAATTTGTTCTGGCAAAGAATAAATAAAAGTACGAGTTTCTGGTCTATAGCTTTTTGTGTTTTCATACTGTTCTCCATGAAATTTTTCCACCCACCATCATTTTTCCTAATCAGTATGTTTTAGGGTGGATTTATTGTTTGTTTTTCAAATGTGAGGCACAGGTAAAATAAAAATCATAGATTGTGAAAGTGGTTTTTAGCGAGGAAAATTAGATATTTTCTATTGTGCAATATTTCTATCTCAACAGTGCATTTTTCCTTCCTTCCATCCAAATCCATACTCACCAATGGCATTTGAACAAGGTATGGGGTGGAGGTATTGTGTAAATACATCAAATAGCAGTTTTGTTTAATCACTATCCTATCAAATGTTTGACCTTGGTACTCTAAGCTCCTAGAATCTATCTGATAGCATCCACATCTCAGTCCTCCAACCCCCTGAGCTCCCAAGAAATAGCTTTCTTGGTCAACCAACAGTGTGAAACAATTCAGGCTTTCTAAAGCTGGACAAAGAAGCTTTCCAAGTCTCTTATATTTCAAGTGTCTTCATTATTATCAATTCTAAGAGATGTACCTGCTTTCTTTCCTTCTTAGTAGCTACTACAACAGACTGGTTTGGGGGATTTTAGTCCCTAATTCAGACTGTGGAATAGAATGCCATCTTCCCAAACCCATCATCCCCACCCCATCAAGGTTGGTCCTGAAAACAAGCACACAAACCCTGTCATACATCACTGTTTCCCTCACCATTTGTCATACCTCTTAACCATATCTTTTATTCAATGTGTTTCCTTATGTGTCTTTTTTCTGTTTTCCTCATGAAAATGTAAGTTTGGTGAGATTAAGATCTCTATCTGTTTTGTCTCCAGAATTTTGCACTCAGTAAGTATTCAATAATTTTTTGTTCAATAAATTAATAAAGGAAAGGGTATTTATCCCTCCTCCTTTATCCCACTACTTAGTATGCCATACTTCTTTCCTAAATCCTATGTAATAAAAGCCCAGTGACCATAATGGCAGAAAGACCAGAACGACCACTCAACCAGTCACTATGAGGTGCACTGACCACCTCTCGATCCCTTTCCCTGGCTGGCAGCCTTCAATTACCAGGACCCTGGGGTGGGTGGCAGGGGATGCAGGTGGAGCCAGGCAAAGGTTCCAGCCCTGCAGGCCCCCCCCCCACACACACACAGAGGGCGACCTGCAAAGGGAGTGGGGCCAGTGAGCGGGTGGGAACAGCTGACCTCTTGGTCCCTTCCTCCGGCCATCAGGCTCCAATCGCCTGGGAACCCGGGTGGGTGGCAGTGGGGGTGGGGCTGGCTGCCAGCAGCATGGGAAGATGGCCCTGATCACAGGCTAGGCCTGGGGACCATACCCACGCACAAATTTTGTGCACCGGACCTCTAGTGTTTAAAAAAATATCAAGTGTACTGATGGAAATTCCAACCACAAAACAAATTGAAAATAAACATAGGGAACTTCAAAATGCTCTAAGGTTTTACAAAGTTGCAACAAGCTATTTTTTTTCTTTCCTTTTCTTTTTCTAAATACATAACTCAAGTCTCTGCAGACTTCTCTTTATGAGATTTGGGATCACTTATATTTTATACTTTATCTTTAGGGACCTCTTTTCTCTTCTCCTTTCTCAGAATTTAATTAAGAAAGTACAATTTGGGTCTCTAAACTTAAATGTGCAATCAGCATTATTTTCTGTCTCAACTTCATTTCCTAACTCAGTGCACATATAGAGACTTGCCCCTTTCCCAATTCTCCCAGGAAAGCAGTGTGAAGTCTTTCTTGCGGGCTGTTTCCTGCCTCCTCGGGTGACTAACATTAGGGGCATCTTGGTGTCAGCACCTTGTAGTGAAAGTTCCAGCAGTCCCATGGGGGTCTAGGCAATCATCCGGAGGATCTGAGATGATTGCTCTTGGCAATGTATGGGAGAGAAATAATAGCTCTATCAGTCCCATCTCATCAATATTTAGTCACTGGATTTATTTGTCGTATAAGAGCCCAAGGCATTATTGCTGTCAGAATAATAGGAAGGAAATGTTGTACTGAACTGAATTAACTGGGGAACTTTCCTCATTACTGCTAGTCAGTCCCGCCTCTTAAACTGGTTCTCATTATATCAGATCTCAGTACCTAAGGTGCTAGTAAACAAAAATGATCAAATCATTAATTCCATATTGAAACAGTATGAATTGTGCTGGTAATACTGACAACAGGAACTGAGACACACCCACCTAGGAGTCTAAGCAGGTTTTCTTTAATTTTCTCAAATAATTAACCTGATAGAATACAACAAGGTTGGCATATCCTTCCTTAACAATTTCCTGATGTCTGGGAAAATATAAAATACAGGGAAGAAATTCTCACAACTATTTATATTAGTGAATATAAGGTACCTAAAACAATATTAATTATATTATTAGCATAGCAAGTTGACTATCGTCTGAATGAATTTGTAGCCAAAGCAAACAATATTGAGAGATATGTAGACATCTCGAGTAGGCTTTTTTCACGCTGTGTCTTTCTATTGCTGTCCTGTAAGTCATGCATTTCTATTGTACTGATGAAGACTCTCATCTTCAGAGAGCTCCCAGTAAATTACTGACTGCCTCAGTTGTTTGTAGATGGGCATCATCACCTTTTAACCTGTGACTCACCTTCTTAATTGTATAAGACATAAAGCATAAATGAGTTTTTGTTTTTATTGACTGTAGTTTTCTCTCTTCATTCCTGGAAATCTCTGATCCAATTACCATTTGGTATATCATTTTTAATTTCTACTGGTGGCGGTTCTGCATAACCAATCCACGCAGTCCTTTCATTCTGGTATATCCTATAAGAATTCACTGCTCTGATGGCTTTTGCTTTTAAGTTTTGGTTTGTTTATTTTTGCTGTTTCAATGATGCTGATTCTTTTCTTTGTATTACTTGTTCTTGATGATTCTTAATGAAGGAGGTTTTGTGCCAGGACTTAAAGATGCTTTTTTGTTGTTGTTGGGAACCTATAATAATGGTAAAGTTTATTGGCTTAATAAGTTCATTTGCCAATCCTTTTGGGGAACAATAGACAATCTACACTAATAAAAGAGAAAAATGGTAATTAGCGTACTACCGCTACCCTTCCCATTGGCTAATCAGCATATCCTTATGCAAATTAACTGTCAGCCAAGATGGCGGCCGGCAGCCAGGCAGCTGGAAGTGAACATGAGGCTTGCTTCCTCCAGGGACTGCAGACTCCAACGTTCCCCGCCTGACTTGCCGGCCTCTGAGCTGGCAGTTTGAAACTTTGTAACAAATATAGCCTGCTGGGATCTCAGAGCTGAAGTTATACATTGTTTCGATTATAGAACGGCAAACAAACCAGCAGAGGAAGCCTCAGAGCTAGAGCCAGAGCTAAAGCTGGCCCAGAAGAAAAAAAAAAAAAAGAAAAAAAGGAGTGGTTGGGAGCTTCAGTCAAAACCGCCAGCCGGAAAGCAGCCCTCAGCCCCTCACCCAGACTGGCCAGGCACCCCAGTGGGGACCCCCACCCTGAAGGGTGTGTGACCAGCTGCAAACAGCCATCATACCCTCATCCAAGCTGGCCAGGCACCCCAGTGGGGACCCCACCCTGATCCAGGACACCCTTCAGGGCAAACCAGCCGGCCCCCAGGCCTTTATCCTATATAGTAAAAGGGTAATATGCCTCCCAGCACCGGGATCAGCGGAGCCGAGAGGTCTCCTGGCACTGGATCAGCATGACAGGGTGCAGCGCCCAAACCCCCTGATCGCCCTCCAGCTCTGTGTGTGACAGGGGGTGGCGCTCCAACCCCCCCCCCCCCCCTGCCCCACGGGCCCTGCTCTGTCTCTGACGGGGTAAGCCATAACCTCCCCATCGGCCCTGCCCTGAGTGTGACAGTGGCGGCGCCCCAACCCCCTGATCCGCCCTGCTCTGTGTGTGACAGGGGGCAGTGCCCTAACTCCCCTATAGGCCCTACTCTGTGCGTGACGGGGGAGCTCCCCAACCCCCTGATGGGCCCTGCTCTGTGCATGAGAGGGGGGAGCTCCCCAACCCCCTGATGAGCCCTGCTCTGTGAGTGACAGGGGGCAGCACCCCAACCCCCTGATTGTCCCTGCTCTGTGAGTGACAGGGGGCAGCACCCCAACCCCCTGATTGGCCCTGCTCTGTGCATCACAGGGGGTGATGCCACAACCTCCCCATTGACCCTGCCTTGAGTGTGATAGGGGGCGGTGCCCCAACCCCCCAATCAGCCCTACCCTGAGCGTGACTGAGGGTGGCATCACAACCTCCCAATCCGCCCTGCTCTGTGCATGACAGGGGGCAGCGCCCCAACTCCCCAATCGGCCCTGCTCTGAGCCCGACCAGGGACTGCACCTAGGGATTGGGCCTGCCCTCTGCCAGCCGGGAGCAGGCCTAAGCCAGCAGGTCGTTATCTCCCGAGGGGTCCCAGACTGCGAGAGGGCACAGGCCGGGCTGAGGGACCTCCCCTTCCCCCCCCCCCCGAGTGCACAAATTTTTGTGCACCGGGCCTCTAGTAAATTATATTTGTACAAATTTGGGGATTACTATTTGTTACTGTTTCTCATTATTTATTAAATAATGAAGAATTATTGGAAATAATCATATTGTCATGAAAATAGATAATTTGCTGTTTTGAGATTTTACATTTATATTTGAATGGTTGAAAAATATAATGCTGAAATTAGATGGTCAAAAGTATAGGCAATAAAAATTAAGTATATCAGAAATAATATCTTAACAGAGAACAGGCTAATGACTGCCAGAGGGGAGGGTGTTGAGGGACTAGCAGAAAAGGTGAAGGGATTAAGAAGTACAAATTGGTAGTTAGAAAAGAGTCACAGTAAAGTACAACAAAGGGAATATAGTCAATAATATTGTAATAACTATGTATAGTACCAGATAGGTAGTGGCAATATCAGGGGGAGCACTTTTTGAAGTCTATGATTGTCTGACCACTGTGTTGTATACCTGAAACTAATATAAAACAATATTAAATGTAAATTGTAATTTACTTTAAAAATATAGGAAAGAATAGAATGCAAAAAAATAAAATCTTCTGTACTATTTTTTCTAAT
This sequence comes from Myotis yumanensis, assembly GCF_028538775.1. Classification (NCBI taxonomy): domain Eukaryota; kingdom Metazoa; phylum Chordata; class Mammalia; order Chiroptera; family Vespertilionidae; genus Myotis; species Myotis yumanensis. Next base: position 174,572,889 of record NW_027223752.1, on the reverse strand, counting down.
ATTTTAGCAAGATTTTTAAACTCATAATTGGTACATAAATATTTATATTATACACTTGAATAACTTTGTGAATTTAAGAAAATATGTAATTAAAATATCTTAATTTATTTCTCAAAACATTTGAATAAATAAGTAATGATAATTAAGTTAACAGATCATGTATAGAGTGGAAATAATTATTTGCCACAACTAGGTTATTAAAAAATTTTTCCCCTTAAGAAAATAGTTTTTATTTATTTTAATGGTCATGTTTCTTTTAGAGAAGGACAGGACTATGTTTATAAAAATTCTCAGAAATAACAATACACTACTATTTCTCTGTAACTGACAGCAATATATTAAATATTTTGGATCCTCTTGCATTATCTGAAAGCACTTGTATTAGGCCATATGGGGGCTACAAAGTTGTCCAAGGCATGATCCCAGGCCTCAGGAAACTTGTAATTTAGCAGAAGAAAAAAGTTGTGTATCATCAACTCAGAGCAGAGTGTAATGATGCTATGAGAGCTGCCTGGGGCTCAGAACTGGCAGATGTTACTTCTCATGTGGGAATCCAAGAAGGCTGCATGGAGGGGATGGCCCTTGAGTTGGCCTTTTCAGTTTAGGTGAATGAAGCTTGTGCAGAATGAGGACACTGATGGTTCGTGTGGTTGGAGATTTGGACAAAGGCTCATGAACCAAAAACCTTGTTTGGTATTAGGGAGTGATGAGCAGCTGACTGTTGTTGGATTAAGGTGTCTGTGGATGAGAATTAAGGTAGAGATATGGGTCAGGACCAAATGGTTGAAGAGTTGTGAATGCCACAACTTAGCTATGAAGGGGTTGGCCTGCTTTCTTGTTCCTGTGACCTCAGAGGAGGGGTAAGTCAAGTTCTGCTACATGGTCCAGGACAGGCCTTATGCACAAGCAGACTATGTGGCCAGGTTTTCAGGAGGGTACACATCTCAGTAGGACTATGGACTAATTTTGAGTTGAGACATGACATTGAAAACAGATCCTTTCTCCTCTAAGTGAATTGGCCTTTAACAAGGATGCAAACATGGTGAGTGGGAAAAAGTACAAGAAAGGTTTTTGATGCTTCTAGCCCTCACCTCCCTGCTCCCCCAGGCTTTCATCACGCTGTTCTCTGTGTCCATATATGCATTCAAGTTCTTGGTTCATCTCTTCCAACCCACCCACCTACATTGAAAAATAAGCCAAGATTAGGAGATTAAAATGCTATCACATTTTCCTCACTTTATTAGTTATATTCTGCATTGTTTAGTTTTCAGGGCAGCACAATATTACAATATTACCTATAAATATTGTTTATATCAGATGTATTATACCTTACAACTAAACTTTCTATTCTTAATTCAGATGAATTCCAATCTTTTCAGAAAGAATTTGGCTTGTATAAACTGAGGGAAAGTTACAATACTCATAGCTATGAACAAGGATTTCCTTATAGAGCAAATTAGAACTCTTATTTTTTTCAGACATTTATTGTTTCATAGTTAAAATCATTGGAACTTCTTTTCTGACTGTTGTATAACACATTGAAATGCAAAAAAAAAATGAAACCTCATATACACTGAGTGGCAACATTATTACGACCACCTGACGTTTGTAGGCAAATTAGCCGTACACTGCATCCTACGGAATATGGAAGCCAGAGGCCTGTTCGAACACCTTTGCTGTCTGCAGTTACCAAGATAAAATGTCTCCAATTCGCACAGGAACACAAGGATTGGACAGTCGAGCATTGGAAAAAAGTCATGTGGTCCGATGAATCACATTTCCAGTTGCATCATGCAGATGGCAGAGTGAGAATTTGGCGGAAACAGCATGAAAGCATGCACTCCACATACAGGAGTACAACCCTTCAAGCTGGTGGGGGCAGTGTTATGGTTTGGGGCATGTTTTCCTGGCATGATTTGTTCCTTTAATTTGTGTGGAACAACGTCTGAATAGCACAACATACCTAAGTATCATTGCTGATCAAGTTCATCCTATCATGTTGATGGCGTATCCCAATGGAGATGGCTTCTTCCAACAAGACAATGCGCCATGGCACAGTGCTCATATCGTGCAGGAGTGGTTTCAAGAACATGAGGGAGACTCTACCTTGCTTAGGTGGCCCCCACAACCACCAGATCTCAATCCAATTGAGCATTTGTGGGACGAAGTTAAAAGAGCCACCAGGCAGCTTTTTCCACAACCATCTAATCTCACAGAACTGGACAGTGCTATTCATCAGGCATGGTGTCAGATTCCTTGCATCACCTTTCAACATCTCGTGGAGTCAATGCCAAGAAGAATCACCACAGTATTGAAGGCAAAAGGTGGCCCAACGAAGTACTGATGGGGTGGTCATAATAATCTGGCCACTCAGTGTATACTTGAAATGTAAAATTCTTAATACCTTGGGGGAAATAATGAAAAAAAGTATATCTTTCATTCTTTAGAGTTTGACAAATTCATGTAACTATGATAATGTTTAGGTGAAACCTCCCTCCATTAGAGAATGGTCTTTGTCCCATTTAGTCTACTAAAACAGTACTTTTCAAACATTTTTGCTCATGTACCACCTACAAGGCTTCAGAAATGATATACGCTCTCATAGGTTTTCATGTTGGCTAATATTTTACACTTAAATAATTGCCAGGATAGAATCCTCTGGGTATTATGTATTATTTCTATGCTTTAAACATATTTTCACCAAAGTCTTTGAAATACAAATTTAGCACATTCAGTTTAAGAAAAAAAATATCTGGCAATTTTTTGTCTTTGATACACAAAGCAGCTAAATGGCACCATTCTGTGTGAAAATGCATGCCTTATTTTAACATTTGAATTTATGTGTTGATAAGCATTACTGAGAAAATCTTTTCTCTTGAATGCCAATTCTAAGACAGAGACTACTTATGTATATAAATAGAATGTTGTCCTAAATTTATAGCATGTAAAATTTAATGCTTACTCCTTTCCAATTTGGTTAGAAGTCTTATTAGCTTTGCTCTTACAGAACTCACATCAGGTGCAATATATTCTAAAAAAACCCTTGTTTGGTTCCTTTGGAGCTAGATAGAAAAACATTCTGCCTACATTGTAGAAAATAGATGACAGTGAATATAAAGACCAGAGCTAGCAAAACAGTCAGATGGTTGTTGCAGCAATGATGTAAAAGTGAAAATTGTGATGCTCTAGATTTGAATAGGGCAGTAAAGATGGGCAGACATGGACACACTTGAGAGATATATACTAATACTGATCAACGGAATATATTGATTGTTTGGATGAGTCAAATTTAGTTCTCAGAGTTCTTACTTGAGAAACTAACTGGTTGATGGTGACATTTACCAAATCAGGAAACAATTGATAACACTTGGCCCAGCCAGCAAGGAGAGATGATGATGTCATTTTGGGAAATATCCTTGAGGTCCTCTGTGACATCCAAGTGGAGATCTAAATAGACAGTCATATACGTCTGAACCTTAAATATGTCAGAGGAGAGAGGTAAATATTTCCTCTCTTTCTGTCAAGCAGTTTTAAAAATATGTTATTCATTATTTTTCCTTGATTGATTATAAAAATAGTGACATTGGTTCTAAGTACAAATATTATACAATTTCTCCTTCACCTACTATTGCATATATTAAATATCACTGTCTATTACACATCACAGTAAAATTCACTCATTTAATCTTTCATTCTTCTTTAATAAACCTACACACACATATACATACACACACACACACACACAGAATTACTCAACCATCCTATCTAATAAAATGATAATATGCAAATTAACCATCACTCCATCACAAAGACGCCAGTGCCCATAGCCACAAGTCCTCTCAGCACCCAGTCCTCTCAGCCCTGCCGGAGTCCCCCAGTCCCAGGGGGGCGGCTGCTGAGAGTGGGCAGTGTGAGCGGCCTTGCAGAATGCTTGCTTCATCGCCATGGCAATGAGGCAAGCATTCCAACCCGGCCATGGAGGGCCTCTGGGCAGCGGGCACAGAGCGGTGGTGGTACTGGGGGAGAACGCTTGTGTCGTCACTCTGGCGACAAGTCAAGTGTTCCACGCCCAGCTGCAGATGGGCCTCTGGCCAGGCTGGGGCACGGAACACTTGCATCTTCCACGCCCGGCCGTGGACGGGCTTCTGGGCCACAGAGAGCCTCTGGGAAGTGGGTGCAGGAGCAGCCAGGCCCCGCAGAGAGCTACTGGCGCAGGATTCGTGTGCAGGGCTACTAGTGTAGATATAATTCAATGAATTTCCACAACCTTAATACATCTATGTAACCACCACCCAGAGCAAGAAATATAATACTACCAATAATGCAAGAGTCTAGTCACATCTCCTCCCAATAACTTTCTTTTCTTTAATAAAATTAACCATTATCCTGAGTCCTAACTTTATAAATTTTTCTGTTGTTGTTATTGTTTTTAACTTAATATTGTGGAACTCACTTGGAACCTCAGGGTTAGTATTAAATATTATTTTAAGCCAAAGACATTTGAGATTTAACAGATACAGAAAGTACCCTTCTTAGAGCTTCCCTTATCTGACTAAAAGCAGTAACTTCTGAGAAATGAAGCTCTTATAAATCTATTCTCCTGGGAGGTTTCAGGGCCATGAAAAATATCAAAACCACTCACACCTGCATAAACAAACATTATCATAAACTTTCTTATCTCCCATTAGTTCTCCTAAAAACCCATTTGTCTTTGCTAAAGAATCCTATTTTTTCTTCTCATAAAATACTTTTCTGCCCTCCTTGCTTTTTCCAAGTATATTAGGTATATAAACTTCTAATTTCAACCATTTGGTGAACTAGCTACTTCTTTGCTAGCTCCTATGTTCATACAAAGAAACCTTTCTTGTTTATCTGTATTTTGTCAGTTTAACTCCCAGGCCCCCAGGAAATGAATACAAGAGAGTAGAGAAAAAGTTTCTCTTCCCCAATAATATGAAAAGAATCATATATCATGTTCATTTATGTGTCTGGAGTTTTTGCTCAAAATTATATTTGTATGATTATCCTAATTGCTGAATAATATTTATTTGTATGAAATTATAATTTATCCATTCTGCTACTGAAGCAGTTTGGGGCTGTTTTACTTTATCTATTCAGGTATTAACATGTATGACATATATTTATTATGTACCAAGTTAGCATCAGACATTGTGCTAAGTAAGGATAAAAATATGGATAACATACAATTTATGCTTTCAAGAGACTTACACTCTAATAGCAATAATAAAAAATGAACAAATGTAACCAATGCAAGTGACAGGAGATTATATTAATAAGATAGAGTACACTGGGGCAAAGAACATAATTAATTCTGCTCCAAATATAAGGCTAAGAAATAATTGAGGAGCAGGAAACCTTTGATATAGAAGCCAGACCAGGTATAAGATAGAGGGAACTGCATGTGTAAATAAATTTAGAAAATAAAAAAAAGATGACAGCTTTAGAAAGAGTAATTCCAAATGTATATAATTTTTTAGAGTGTGGTTATAGGGATAAGTGATTATTTTGTAAATGAAGGCTAGGGCTGTATAATTACGTTATATGTATTTTCTAGTCAGATTTTTGTTTTTGAAAGGATTCTTGTCACTACAGATAGAAATGATGGACACAAGGGGAAAACAAAGAAAACTAAGGAAAGAGACTCATCAAAAGATGAAGGTAAAAGCAGAGGCATTAAGTTGTGGAGAGAATGGGATTTGGCTCTTAACTAATGAAGGACTCTAAGGTGGCATTTCAATTTCTTAGCTAATAGTTTTGATCTCAGTATCCAGGCTAAGGATGGAATAAAATAAAAAATAACACATGGAGTTCAGGTTGGTACTTGTTGAGTATGAGATGAAAGAATTATCTAGTAAGCAGTGAGTTTTTCATAGAGTTTGGGAAGTTAAATGACCAGGTTTAGTGAATTCTATGGCAGGAATGAAATCAAGCAAAAGTGGGGTTAAAAAATTGTGAGAATAAAATTAAAGATTAGTTCTGGGAAATAGAATTTAAGACAGAGAGAGGAGGAAGAATTGTGTGTATTCCTTTAAATGTGTACTTTTTCATAGTCTGCTTTGGTTATATTTCTTTGTTATTTATTACTTGCACGAAATTCATGCAAGGGGCTCGGCCCTCACAGCCCCGGCCAGCCCTCACACCCTCATAGCCCCTCACAGCCTCAGCTTTGTCCAGAAGGTCGTTCAGACGGTCCTTCGACTGTTTGGTCTAATTAGCATATTAGCTCTTTATTATATAGGATGGATTATGTAATTTTGTAAAACAAAGCTATGAACAATAATTATCTCCATAATATACTTAGCACCACACTATACATGGGGTCAGGCAAAAGTAGGCTTACAATTGTGAGTATGTGAAATAATTTATTAATTATTGTATTATTTTCCATATGAACAACTGTAAACCTACTTTTGCTTCACCTTGTAGTACACCTATGTAGCCTATACATATTTATTCTCAAGATAAGTAGATAATCTTTTTTTCTTTCTTTCTGACAGTAAGCGAAGAGGTATGAGTCCATCATTCTTCACAGCATCTGAAAAAATATTGGTTATCAGTACTTGAAAATTTTTCAAAATGCATCTCCTTTGTTTTAAACTTTTATTTCCGTTCATTCTTTTTACTGTTGCAACCATTCAAATGGGTTTATGTCTATGTTTTTTTTTTTTTTTTGGGGGGGGGGGGGGGCGTTGCCACAAAGTGCATAGTATCTAAATTAAATTAAATGGTTTCTCTATCAATGACGGTTTTTAAGACCTATTCATGTCATTTGGATATCTAGTTCATTACCTCAAATTGTTATATAGTACACTGAGTACATCCTCCATAGTTTCCCATCCACTTCCCCAATTATGGACAACTTTCAACACACTGCCTCAGAGGAATCAGAAGCTGTGTGAACTTCTGTGGGGCAGGGTCAGAGTTGCTGGATTATGGGAAAGGCCTGCACTTAACATGGCTAAATGTTGCCATGCTGCTTTCCAGAATCTCTGAACCAATCTACTAGTACAGACCTGCCGGGAATATTAAAGAAGTGATGAAACCAGGGGCCCTCTTCAAGAAAAAAGAACAAGTACAAAATACTCAAAATGAATATGCATTTAAAGCAATAAAAGAAATCACAACCAATTTTAATTTGGGAATAGTAGACAAAGATAAAAATATCATGTCACCTAGGGAAAAAAAACACTTTTTATTTTACTTGACCACTTAATATTTTCATAAAATACTCTTTCCCTAATTTTTAACATATTATTCTTTAATCTCTCCTTCCTAAGGAATAGTGTGGAAGTAACACTTCCTGTTGATAATGGGAAGATCATTTAGCCTTCCTTTATTATGGTTGTGAAATAATAGCTGAGATGCATAAAGCATCAATGTATAAAACCTTTTAATATTGGCACAGAATGTTTTCTGAAATTCAGATTAATTTTACTTCATGTAATCCTTATCACAAATGAAAAACATATGCATGACAAGTTTATGATAGGAAAAGCTGCATTATAACATATTTTTGCAGGAAAGAACTCTGATAAAGGGGAAATGATTATAAAAATATTATTTTACTCATTTAATGATTGGAAACATTTTTTATAGAGCTACTGCTGACTCATAACCTTAAACTTTGGTTTCTTCTTCATACACTCATATTTTCTGTGCTTTATGCCAATGGTTTTCAACCTTTTTTATCTCATGGCACACACAACCTACTAAAATTCTGAGGCACGCCATAAAATATATTACATTTTTGCCAATCTGATAAAATAAATAGGTATAATTTTTATTAATTTACACCAGACAACTATTTTTGTGTTAGCTGTTGTCATTTTTTAATTAACAATCTAAGAGAAAAGGAGTCAGTGCTCCTGACAAAATAGGCACTGCATGTTTTAAAAATGCTTGCTGCACATCAGTGTGCTGTGGCACTCTGGTTGAAAATCACTGCTTTATGCTTTAAGACACATTCACATTTTTCTAAACTTCAGCTCGCATCTTCATGTCATGATACAAGGTGGATGGTATAATATTTCTGGAGTCTTTCTTACATTGAAATGGATATCAATAATTTATCTATATAATGTTACGTTTTTTTGGCTGTATAGTCATTGATCACCTCTTCATGTGGCAATAATTTGTAATATCATTCTCTATAGAGGATATGTTATAAATCCAAAAATATTCAAATAAATCCAAAGTACATGTACCTGCAATTTAACTTCTACTTACTCAAATGCCAAATATACCTGCAGCTGCTCCAATAGTACTTGACACAGGCAAAATATAATAGTAAATGTCCTACTTACAGTTTAAAAATTTAAATTTAGAAAATCTGTTATGAAAATAAATCATAGCCAATATAATCAAGACCTGAAAACAGTTATGGTAAAACTATTAAGAATTAGTTTACAGCCTACCTAAGAAACATTGAACATCTTTACCTGGGTAAGGTTGATATTGTAAATCCTATAGTATGATCAACAATGAAGATATAGTTAATTGATTTTTTTGCAATAACAGAATATTAATGTATATTTGGTGTAGAACCATATCTAACACAAAGCAATGTTCTTACTATATTAAAAATCTTATGAAGATATAGAATTGATAGTAGTTATGATGCTCATTATCTTTTAACTGCATTTTAAGAAATTGCATTCTTTCCCTAGTTGAAATAAAAGCTAAAGTTGTAACAATATACAAATATACTTGTTGTATTTCAAAAGTTATAGTTATTTTAGGACTGATTTTGACCCTCAAATGTGTCCTGGCTGTGATGATGTAAATAAGATGAACACATTAGCCAACGAAGCAATTAGTAAACAAAGTAAAATACTGAAATCTGTGGTCCTCATGATGATCCACTAAAAATTTATGTACCATTATCTTATGGCGCTTCTAGTCACTCTCAATTTGTTTCAGATTTTCAAGGGTGACTTTGGGGTGAAAGATGCCATCTCCTATAGTCTCTAATGCAGTTAACTACCCCACACATTGGAACAACAATTTTTATTGGGGAACATTAAATCAGCTTTCCCTTTGGCACAAAACGTGAACCTCTGCTCCCATGCTAGTCGTACTCATGAATGCCTCAGCCCCTCAGAATGAATGATTGCTGATAGCAGATACATGTTTCACAACTTACACAGGGAATTCCTGACCTATCTGTTATTTTAAAAATTATAAAATCTGTAATGCAGTTATAAAGATAAGCTGTAGTTAATATATCAAAGATCTGAAGAAAATGAGGACGAGGCTATTACAATTTGGGCCACAGCCAAGCAAAGACATGTAACAAACTCAATTTTCATTACTTAGTTGTTTTATGCATCTGTGGAGTGTCTCTTAGACTAAAAGCTTTAAGCAAAGAAATATTGGGCAAAATGCAGGCAAAATTTACCTTCTAGATGGTGACGCAGACAATGATTTTTTTTAGTACATTTGCAAGGCAAAAGTAGTTTGAAAACTTGTTACACAATTACTTTCTGAGTTGAAGTTGATACCCAAAGTTACTTAATGGTTTCCCACTTGAAGACTGAAGTAGGGAATATAGAAACATGGAGAAATAATGAAGATAAAGCACAAAATATAGGTAATAAAGGAAGAGAACTGATAATCAGCTAAAATGTTGTTTGATATGTTGTTGAAATCTCTACTGAAATTCAGGTTGACTTCAATGACTCTTACATTGTGTATGAACCTGTTTTGTGGACGCCCTCCTCTAACCATTAGGGCAGTGATGGCAAACCTTTTGAGCTCAGCGTGTCAGCATTTTGAAAAACCCTAACTTAACTCTGGTGCTGTGTCACATATAGAAATTTTTTGATATGTGCAACCATAGTAAAACAAAGATTTATGTTTTTGATATTTATTTTATATATTTAAATGCCATTTAACAAAGAAAAATCAACCAAAAAAATGAGTTCGTGTGTCACCTCTGACACGCGTGTCATAGGTTCGCCATCACTGCATTAGGGTATTCTGCCCACTGAGGATTTTATTGACCACAGCAAAGAGTAGCTCCACCATCTCTGGTCAATGAGAATATAAGCTTGACAACTTTAGATGATTTGTAAAAAGCACCTCTTTAAAATATAGCAACAGCTTGAAGAGGTATAATGTAATGCAAATGGATTCTAAGTCCTCCACTTCTCCTTGTGCATGGGCAGTTAGTCCTGGTGTAGTTGGAAATGTCTGTGTTACAGGAGGTAATTTAACAGAATACCTAGCAATGCTTTACTTTTTATGGAAAGATTATAACATTTCCCTTTCAGGGATTAAACAGTGAATTGTGGCTCTGAGCGATAGTAAATTCAAAAGTGTTAATAGTTTTAAATCTTTTATAGGTTATTTAGAGGAGCCAACTCCTGCATGCGTGTGTGTGCCTGTGCGTGTGCGTGCGTGCGTGCGTGCGTGCGTGTGTGTGTGTGTGTGTGTGTGTAGTAAATGATAAAGTAGAGACTGATCAGAATAGGTTTTAAGTAGCTTTGGTAATGTAAATATGACAGGAAGTCTGAGAGAAGAATTTAATTAAGATCCCTTTTAAAGGGACATAAGATTTTGAATAGTTGATAAATTATGCATGAGGTTACATTTCCTCCTCCTGGCACTGTGGAGTCACCTAGACAGAGTCATCCTGTGTAACAGGTGTCCAGGAACAAAGCTTACAGCTTTCACAGTGCATCCTGCAGACAGAGTACCAGGTATGTAGTTTTACTATACATATATTGAGCACTTAATATATATGTCAAATATTATTCTTTGTATTTTACATAAAAAACTCATCTAATTTTCACTGTGAAGTCATAATATAGACACTATTATTGCCACCCCCCCAATTTACAGATGAAGAAACTGAGACACAGGCACTATAAATATGACTTGCTCAAGGTCATGGTGTTTGTAAACAATAGGGCCAGAATTTGAATCCACAGAATCTCACTAAAGAGATATGTAAATACTTGGTATGTAATTACCAAGTTTGCTCATTGCACCTACAACTTGTGAAATTGAATAAGCAATTACAAGGCAACATAATTGCTTTAAAAGAGTACAGACTAAATTACAGGAACACAAAGGAAAACACTTAATGTAGACCTCTGGGCCCAAGGTTTAAATACTCTGTGTATATAAATTATATATAAATTGAGTGTGCGTGTGGAGAGAGAGAGAGAGAGAGAGAGAGAGAGAGATTATATGTATATACTATATAGCATTGAATACATACATTACACACACACTATATCAGTTCTTGTAGGTGGCTTTAGTCTTCAATTTGATTCTAGTTTTTGTATAATAGCATTTAATCCACTTAAAAATGAATTTTCAAAAATCACTGCTTTGTTAGCCTTATCATCTTATCATTGACATTTTCCAACTGAATTCCTAGAAAAAATTTTAGGTTTAGATTGTTTTACAGTATAAAAATAAATATTATTCTAAAATGTATAAAAATTAAATTCTTCTAAAATGGATATCATCATCATTTTTTTACATATAAAAATATATTGCACACACTCATGTATCCTTTGAGTTAATAATATTGTCTAAATTATTACAAAAAGTCCAAAAGTTATGATAACCATATTCGTCTTTTAGCAATATAATTTTAATATTTGCAAATGGCTTGCAAAAGTAACACTCTGAAAATGTAACAATTGTACTTATTTTTTCAAGTTTGAAAGCTTCTACAGTGCTTCAAAGTGTTTGGCATATTGGTCATCTGTGAGAAGGCCCACAATTTCACACTCAACCTCTCTAGCATTTCCAAATTCAGTGTTCATTGAACTCATTGCCTATCTCTATACAGACATGAATAAATTACCCCACCAAGAGGTAATCTTCATTATTTATTCATTGTTTGTGTGTTAATCACTGACAATATAAAAAATAGTTCCACCAGCAGGAAATCCAGAGTAGTAGAGAAAACAATTCCTTGATTTTGTTTAATCCTTTTCAGATGAAAAATACAACAGCCTAAGTCTGAACCTCAGTGTCTTCCCAAATGCACCTGCAGGGAAAAGCCTGATGTGCAGAGAAAAGCTGATGTGAAGAGTGAGCCGTATCTATGGACCATTAAAGCACAGCTCTGAGCCAGGCTGCTGCATGGCACCACTGCTGGTGGCACAGTCACACGGACACTTAGGGAAGTAGCGCTCCCTGGCGCTGTGCAGGTCACAGCACGCTGAACCCACACCTGGCAGTGCTGACTAGGACTCCACTTTATGATGCAAAACACTTCCAATGAGTTCATTTTGGAAACATGAAAACATCTAACAAACAAAGGCTGTTCCTCTTAGTTTCAGAAGCAGCTGATTTTCAAGATAATAGAGAAAAAGCACATCATTATGAAATTCAACATTTACATTACAGATCATTAGTGATTAGTTTAAGAGATTTTTATAAGTAACCATGCTTGCTTGGGGACATGAAGCCAAACTTCTGTGAATGATTTGATCTTGCTCTCCAGTAAAGCTTTTAATTATGGCTACTTTCTAAAGTGCATTACATTAATTAGCCATTTGCTCAACAGGCTGCTTCCCAAGGCTTCGTCTTCAGTTCCCTTGACTCCGTGGAAGGACCTGGCAGTCGCTACAGCAAGAGTTCAGATGTTTGGAAACAGAATTCAGTGATCTTTTGCCAACATGAAGAAGATAGATATGAGCATAAGAAAACGAATGCGTTGCTCTGCAAAAACGCTGCTTCATTTCTCAAAAACAGAGAGAGGGCAGAAGAAAATAAATTGTGTTGGGCTGTTTCTCAGGCTTAAAATAGAGGTTTACCAGCAGGTTTGTTTTCCTTTTTTTTGTACCACACATCATTACTTTACATTATTTGGATAGGAAACTGATTTAACTCAATTACCCTTAACTGAATTCAGGGCATTTTAGTCACGCAAACAGGAAAGGAAGAGTGGAGTAGCATGAGAGTTATTAGGGTTGAGACAGAGAAGAAATGTTCCACCCACTCAGCTGCTCCCTAGCACCATTTCTTTCTCCATCCATAATTACATCGCATCCACAATTTCATCGTCTTCACGGAGACACATAATCTGACTTTGGGCGTTGTCTTTCTAAAGGCATAACACATTAGGGAAGCCTCACATTTTTAGAAGTCCTATTGGAAATGCTGGACCATCCTCCCTCAAACTGTTGCCTCCTGAATATGAGTTCAACCCCCAATTTAGGACCCTAAAGTCTTTGTTTGCAAATATTTTTAGTGGTATCCTACTTACATTGCACAAACATGAATTTGTTATTTAAAAAAGACCAACAGAAACAGAACAAACAGCACATGGAAAGACTAGAACCTGGGAAGGTCAGACTGTTGCAGGGGCCTAATTTGATGTCAATTAGCAGTAGGTGGTAAAGCAAAGTTTAGCATCTGCCTTGTGCAGTTCCTGGCAACATCCACTACTGTCAACTTCTGTCTTTTTATCTTCCTGTCCTGTTCTCCCTACTCCAGCAGGACAATATTTCTAATCAGGGCAAAACACAGCTATCTTCTTCAAGATAAAATATTCACATTTCCTGGCTGTGTATTGTGCAGTTACCCCAGGTAATGCATTTCTTTATAATGTTGGCTACTCAAGCTTTGAATGCGTTAAGCACTGATTTGATTTGGATATCACCTGCAGGATTCTGCACGGAATGGGTATAACTCAGATGGGACATCTTATGCTTGTTTTTTTATATAAATATATGATCTATTGAAAAGACAAGAGGAAAAACTATATATCAAGTACTTTCCTTTTTGCCAAATAATTTCCATTAGCTTAAAATGTCAACATTGATGATGGCTTTTCTGGAAAAAAGCTTTCTCAGTTTGAGACTGTTTCAACATTTTAAGCATAGATTTCAGAAATGGACTGTGTTAATGACCCTGCTCAGAGATAGAGGCAGAGAAAACAAAGAGACTGTGGGTCTGTGGAAGGCTCTTCCAAGCTGGCTCTGGGGCTCAGTGTTCCCAGGAAGGGAAGACTTGTGCACAGCCCACTGGTGACTTCCTCTCATGTCAGCACTCAGAGCCCTTGAATAGGGACTAATACTCTCTGTTCTTCAGATGAATGTGGTTTCTCCTACCTGTTTTGCTCAGAGACAAATGAGGGTGTTGCAGGCCCTTTACCCATCCAGTCTCTACTCTAAGCAGGAACATCCTATCTAATAAAAGGGTAAAATGGAAATTAACCATCACTCTGTCACAAAGATGGTGGCACCCATAGCCACAAGATGGCAGCGCCCAGTCTCCTCAGCCCCGCCAGAGTCCCCCAGTCCTGGGGGAAGCCCACTGAGAGTGGGCAGCGTGAGCAGCCTGGTGGAATGCTTACTTCATTGCTGCGGCGACGAGGCAAGCGTTCCACCCCAGCCGCAGAGGGCCTCTGGGCAGTGGGCGTGCTTGTGGAGCATCCCTCCCTGGCCTTGGAGAGCCTCTGGGCAGTAAGCATGGAGCGGCCAGGCCCTGCAGAGAGCAGAGAACCACAGGGAGTGGGCGTAAGCCATGAGGGCTCCCAGATTAGAGAGGGCTCCCCTGAGGGTTCCCTGATTGGAGAGGGTGCAGGTTGGGCTGTGGGACCCACTCCCCCTGCACGAATTTCATGCACTGGCCCCTAGTATGTAATAAGAAGATAATGCCTTGTATGTGAAAAGTGACACATAGTTTATAAAGGACTTATTACTCATGATCATTTGCCCCGATCTTCCAATAAACGTGTTAAGAAAAAAATGATGAACTCAAATTTTAAAAAGAAAAAACTGAGGCTGGATGACCCAACACATCAATGGTAGAGTGGACACTCAAATGCAAGTATTATATTTCTAAATTCAGTGTTTATTGAATTCATTGCCTATCTCCATACAGACATGAAACTGAAAATAATTTTATTTGATAAGAAAGAATTCCTAGCAATTTCCTAGTGACTTAAAATAAAAGAAAAAATAGATATGCCAAAAACTAACATGATTTCCCTGTTTTTGTGGGGAGCTCTGTTTCATTTCACAGAAACCAGGAAACAGGGCACAGAGGACAATTCCCTAAAATCAAAGACTAGAATTAGGCTAATTTGTTTTTAGCACACCCCAATATAAACTGTGAGTAAAGTGGCTGCTGAGCTGAGACTGTATTTATGGTGGTGATATGCATACACAGGCACATACAAATGGTATAGCACACAATAGCAAGTGTTTGTGGCCATAAGAGTATGGGGGGCAGTGAAGGTGACTTGGAAAATTGTGACTTGGTTTCTTTCCAGATTTCTCTACCTTTCAGGTTCTTTAATGCTTTTTGACTCTATGGTAATTTGAAAAGTATTTAGCTTCATTTAGAGATGTCTATTATTATTTTGACTTAAAATAGTCTTTAAAAGATGTTATTGGATTTTCTTTATCCTTAAATGATCATTATGCACAAGATATTCCTTGTTTATAACATATTTCCACTTTGCAAAAAAAAGATATTTATTTCAAACAATCAACCTTTAAATTCCAATGCTTTACATTTTAAATTCCAATGTTTTACAAAGGGATTTTACTAAATATAAGTCAATATCCACTGTGTCCTCTCTAACGGCTTTTTATTTGATCTATTCTCTGATTTCTTTTTGGATATTGCTTTATAACTGTCTTCTCTATCCTAAAACTTCCCCTAGTTTTGCAAAAATATACAATCTTAAAAATACAACATTGACAAAAGAGAAATTTAAACCTCCTCTTCACTGCTGTATTCCTCAAACTACCACTCTCTTTTTCACTGTCCCTTTTTTTTCTTTTTTTTTTTTTTGTAAATATACTGAAAGTGCAGTTTCTATTTTTCCTCAGTGTTTTACCTTCCCTTCTGGTAAGAGTGACATTGATGCCTGTGGAATCTGGTGTCCATGGGTAATCTTTCAATTAGCGCTGATTTCTGCTTCTACAAGCTCCCTCTCTGAGATCTCAACTGGCACCCGGGACAACGACTCCTAGATCTATGTCTTCAATGCTCACCTCCTTCCTGCTCACTTCTTTCTCATACTTCCTGGTCATTAACTTACCTCTAGAACATTTCACAACATTGCTCACATTGACCTGCTTTCCTGGCACCCTCAAAATTTCTTACTTGAAGGGTACCAGTCACATATTTAGTGTCTCTATTTCTTGCATAATAAAGATAGGACCTATCACTCTAAAATTAAATATAAATATGATACTCTTTTACTGAAATTCCTCATTAATATCTGAAAAAGAAATTTTAAATATAAAAATGTTTATAATGTGATATTAAATAAAACAGTGAAAATACTGTATACAGCATTAAAATAATTTGGTAAACGTTAAGCACGCATGTATGCAGCAAACTTTGAAACAGTTATGTATTATTGTGAAGGATACAAAAATATACTTTAATGTTATTTTTCTATAAATTTTTAAGTACAATTTTAAAATTAAATAATTAAATATGCATTTAATAGCTGTGTTGCCTAACATACTTAGTCAAACTGCATCAACACAAAGTCAAATTCAACTTAACTTTTTCCAATAAAACAAAAACAAAAATGAATTGTATCCAGGTATATAATGCTATTCAACCTTTAAAAAATATATCGTGTTGCCCTGGCCAGTGTGGCTCAGTTGGTTAAAGTGCCATTTGATGACTAAAAAGGTTGCTGGCTTGATTCTCTATCAGGGCACATTCCTGGGTTGTGGGCTCAATCCCCCGTAGGTGGCATGTACGAGGCAGCTGATCAATGTTTCTCTCTCTTCAATGTTTCCATCACTCTATCCCTCTCCCTTCCTCTCTCCAAACTCAAAAATATATTTAAAAAAAATAAAATATCAGATGCCAGAAATCTGGGAAAGTGATGGGTAAAACCTTAACATCCACCTTCCCCTTCAGCTTATTAGGAGTAAGCTTATCTAGGAAAATCAGGGGGAGGAAATGTGGGTAGGGAGCACAAAAGGGGTTCTTGTGATTTGTGGTCTTGATTCCTTGTGGATGTCTTGGGTCTTGATGAATGTCTTCATCAGTGGATCCCAGAACAGGATGGTCAGCGTTCTGCAGCCGGTCAAGCAGTGATCGGATGTGCATCATCCCAGTTTTTCTGAGCCCTAATCAATTAGCCTTCACATTCCTGGTAGACAGTCATTTAAGTTCATGGCTGGATTAAAAATCTCTTTGTTCTTGCCTGGCCAACTGAGAATTGCAACAAGATCATAGCCAAAACATAAAGTAAATATGTACATTTGATTAATTAATTACACATTCTGCTAATAAAAGGAAGGGAAAGAAAAGAAAAAGAGAAAATATAAAAGTTGTATTTTTATTCTGCCTTTGTACCCCTATCGCAATGAAGACATATGAAAGCCAGGAATCCAATGAACAAACATTAGCTATGTCAAGTTATAAGACAGAATATGGGTTTTCTTGGTAAAAAAACTATACTAAGTTTTCTATACATTTCTAAAGAGCTGAGTATAGTTTCTGTTTATTATGTGCTCAATGAGTATTGTATATCATTATAATTGTTATTAGATCCTTGTGGTACATCAACTGCTTCTTCTGAACACATGATACTAATTATTGAATAATTTCTCAGAGTTGTTCAATTCCAAACCCAGATAACCTCAGCTCAAATTTTAATACAAGCCATCATTCTGTGACAGGAACTCACCCTACCTATTTCCTGTTACTCTAAACTTAACAGAAATAATCACCTTTTAAAAAAATAATTATTGAGCTCATATCCATTTTATTCAGTATTTTCATATGGATCTTCAGCATTATTAATATTCTTTTAAAAAATTTTTTAAAATATATTTTATTGATTTTTTACAGAGAGGAAAGGAGAGGGGTAGAAAGTTAGAAACACCAATGAGAGAGAAACATCGATCAGCTGCCTCCTGCACACTCCCTACTGGGTATATGCCTGCAACCAAGGTACATGCCCTTGACTGGAATCAAACCTGGTACCCTTCAGTCCACAGGCCAATGCTCTATCCACTGAGCCAAATCAGTTAGGGCAATATTCTTAAAGCTCACATCTTGTGATAAATAAACCACAAGATAAAGCTACTAAATTTGATAACTATATTCTATGTTTATTATAATATTTCTTTTTTGAAAAGCAAAAACTCAAATTGTTGACTGAGAAAGTTTCAGTAAACATTAAAAGCAGAAATATATTGAGCAATATTAATAAAGTATATTTTCAAAATATGAAAGAACAAGGTCTGGCTTGAAAATCAGTTATAAATGCATAATTCAAAAACTTAATCAACTCAGAGTGCTAATTATTGGCAAGCCCCTAAACAACTTGGATATTTCTTCTTATGGAAAATTAATGAAAAAAGGAATGATGAGATTTGGTTATATTAGAATATGCCTACTCTTTCAAACAATTGGGTCTTGGAACTTAGAAATTTAGTTCATGTTCTAAGAAAGAAAAGCACGATTCCGACTCTTGACAGAGGTGTGGAAAAGGCTGTAAATATTTTCTGTATGGAACTTTAGGAAGAAATCATTTAAATGACAATAATGCTAATGAATATGAATTTGAATTTCAAGTTTATGTAAATTGGCAGGGAAGGAAGCACTTAATAAAAGCCTTGCTTTGAACTTGGCCACAACTACAGTGGTTTTAATTATTTTTTATTGTTAGGTTATTAACTCAAGGTACATTTGAAGTATTGGTTAATTTCTCTCAATAGTAAATCATAGTTTGTTCTTTGCCTTTTATTATGGATAGAGGGAAAGAATATATTTGAATATGAATGCAGAACATAAAAATAAAGAAAGTACATGGGAAGTAAATAGGGAACTAAGAGCTACTAATCATTATAACACATTTAGATTAGGTCATTGAGTCCTTAGTCTCTAAATCATTTTTTTTCATTTGGTGATATTTGACTTATTTAGCAACAATAACATTTTTTATATTATCTCATTATATTAGTTTTCTGAACCAGACAATACTGTATCTATAAGACACATTCTTTGGAAGCTCCAAGACCAGATCACGAGAAGGTATTTCTAAATGGCAGACCTTCCTTTTGTGTGCTATGTAATTTTGTCTTAAATAGAACCATACAGCTTGTATCTTAGTCCTCCAACTGTAAGAGAAGGCAAATGCACTCTGCCACCTACTTACAAGTACACAGAATCAATGAAGTGTGTTTAGATCTCTATAAACTTGGGTAGCATTATCATTTTAGAGCATGTCCCTTCACACAGAATCTCTCAATAAGTGTTAAGTTATTGCTGATACACACACTTATATTGCCACACTCATTTCATCTCCCCAGTCTCTCTTTGCTTTTCCTTTTCAAGCACTGAGTTATCCTCACTCATTTTCACATAGTTTAAGGCAGCACTAAACTCTTACTTTCTTCATTCCTGGGTGTTGTGATACTTCAACAGCATCATCAGCATCACATATTGTGTGCCTACTCTATAAGGACATTTCCAAAAGACAGAATAAAGAGGGTTTGAGGGAGAAATCTACTTTTCTCTGGCAAGTTCAGAAGCATGAGTAAGGGCCCCTCATAAAATAGTGTTTAATCATGACAACGCTCAGAAAATCCTCATAAAAATGAGCCCATTAGTAAAAAAGAAATGTTACATAGTAAACCTCCCTTTCCTATGACCAAGTACTTCTTCTTCCCTACTCCAAGCAGATGGATATGTTTGTGCCTACTTGCAAGCCACACGCCACACACCTTTTAATTAATGACAATTCTATGTACCTATATATCCTAGTGCACTTTTTCTCCTTCCCACTTGCCTCTAAGGTGGAGGAACATTTCTCATTTTAATTACATTGCTCTCCCTGGTTCACAAGAGCTTTTTGACACAGGCTTTAAAAGCTGGAAATAAAGTGCACAGTGTTATTTTAACAAAGTTCATTCCTTTAGGCAGCAGCAAAAGGACTGGGAGGGCAATTTATTCCAATCTCTTTACCAGATGCCTTTCACACTTTAATAAATAACCCATTTTTTCATGAGCAATAGCTGTTCTTCAGACGTACACCACATGAACTCTTAAGAGATCTCTTCTCCACAAGCTATTCAGAGAGTGCATTGTGGAGTATCAAGACATTTGAATTTATATGCATAACCCATTGACACAGACAGCAATGTGGTGATGGCCAGAGGGAAGGAATAGTGTAAATAATAAAAATAATGGGATAAAAAGATGTTTGAATTTGACCCACTGACTACCTGATACTTTTAAACATTCTTGTCTTAGGGGTGATCAGGCTGGCAGGCAGGGACAGTCAGGGGCGATCAGGCAGGCAGGTGAGCAGATTGTGGCCCCAGATTGTGAGAGGGATGTCCGATTGCCGGTTTAGGCCTGATCCCACATTCCCCAAGGGGTCCCCAATTGGAGAGAGTGCAGGCTGGGCTGAGGGAACCCCTTTTCCGTGCACAAATTTTGTACACCGGGCCTTTAGTATTAAATATAATTATTTTATTGACTTATTTTAAAGGCAGTTGAAAGCATATTTCTTTATAAGTACCTAAGTTACTGAAAATATGTTGAACTCAATATATTTATTTAGGTATGTTCTAAAATAAAGCAATAGCATTTCTTAACATCTGACACAGATAATGGATAATATCCACTTTCAGAAACCCTGAGAGGTTTCTGAAACATGGTGTTAACTTAGTACAAAGTTCAGCATAATCATATTGTAAGAAAAGTGATGCTTTGAATTCACACTAAATCATTTGTTAAGCCATTGTAGAACTCTGCTACTTTGAATGGTTTCAAATACACTTGTTGCATTTACTTGCTCTGGGCAATATAAGTTTATCTTTTTCATAATATTTTAATATCAGTGCTTTGTGGTAGGGGTATTGAGTGTCTAAAAATTTCACTATTTTTAGTATTTATAAAATACCTAGGAAGTGTGAGAGAAAAAAAATCGCACACAGCTATACTTTTCTTAACACTTTTAAATAGCTTCTGAAAACTTAGCTTGTGCAATTAGATCAGTGACAACTAAGGAAAGGGAGATGTTTAAAGAGTGGCTCAATCAAACCACTAAACCAGGGAAGTGGAAGATTGCATTTTGTTGCTTTGAGTTCTGTAAGCTATTACCTGAATATGTATGCACATATTTATTTTCTATGTTTAATAATTTGAAGTTGTTCACTTCTCTTTTACTTCACTTCTCTATAGGAAAGCCCCTTATTGAAATAAGCTGGTATTTTAGTTTCATTTCTTTAATCCCTAAACAGCATTTCTCACAGAGTGTGGTTTCCCCCATCTCATTTTAATATCATTTAGTATTTATGAAAGGTACCCATTTGTGAACCTCAGTGTATTAGTCATGCTCCACAGTGAGTATTCTTTATAAGCCCTCTGGAAGCATTGAAACTGAACTAGATAACACCAACTCAAATAAATACAGGATTGATGTGCATACTGTCAGATAGCGATGCGCAACAGATGATTTCATTTTGAGTATTTATGTATCTTCATGCCAAATCATGGTGCTCTGTAGAGCATGGTGTTTAACCCGGATCCATGTATTGATCTCAGGGATCCATAAAATAGCTGAAATTGGGTGCAAGATGTGTGTTTATATATGCATGTGTATATTTCTTGAAAGAAAAGTTGTTGCTTTCAGGGGCTTCTCAAAGGGGTTAAAAGCCCCCAGACAATATTAAGAAACACTGTCTTAAACCAAGAGATATCTAGTTGAGCATGTAGATGTGCATTTAGATTAGCCCTAAAGATCTTTAAGAGGACAGAAAATACTAACATTTGTTTAGTTACTACTAAGAGTCAGGGGCTGTCACTCTTTTTATACCTCATTCAGTCTTGGCTACAATCCTGTGAGATAACTTTCCTTTACTTCATTTCACAATTGAAAATTTTGAGGGTCAGAAAATTAAATACTTAGCAATTAGACTTCAACATTTATTGATGTAATTATCTATGCTATTTCATGTATTATTTCATTTAACCCTCACAACAACCCTATGAGAAAAGTGTTCTTATTTAATAGATGAGTAAACTGAAATTTACAAATTGATGTAGCTTACTCAGAATTATATATTTAGGGAAGGGCAGAACCAAAATAAAATAAAACAATATATGAAACAAACGTTTTGCCTGTAATCACTATTTTATACCAGATATAACTCAAAAATGTATACTATTTGATTAAAGTGCAACTCCTAAGAAAGTAATAATGCTAATTCATATTTGTATTTTACTAAAATAATTGTACATCTTCAAGAGGATTAACAGGAGGAGAGGAATAATTTTTTTGGTAGACCTATAAGAATTAGGCCAAACTCTAAAAATGAGAGATGAGTTTGAAAAATTCTTATATGCTTAAACTTTAGGGTTGAATAGAAAGTCTTCATATATTAAAGTCCAACCACCCTCTGATGTTGAGTCTCCTTACCCTATCTCCAAGTCAGCATCCAGCAATTATTTAAAATGTTCAATGGGTAAGAAACTCATAACATTTTTAATTTTTATAATGATAAATGTTATGCAGGTAGTAAGTTATTTTCTGAACTAAAATATAATTCTGCTAGGTTGGGCAACCCAAGCCTAAACTCATTCACAGCAACTAGATGTTCTCTAGTCATTTTCACTTCCCTTGAGCATCCATCCTCTCTTACTTAGGTACTTAGTATATCATCTTTGCTTTAAGATATTTATTGACAAAAAACATAGGTGCAAATTGTCAAAGATTTCTATTCTTTGTCATTCACTGCCAGCAGCAAGGCTATTCTTTCTTTGATTTTCTTTTACTATATATGACTTTTAAAACTTTTTCTTTGGAGGAACTTGACATTATGTGTGCATAATTCTTCACCGAGCATTTATTAAGTTCTCTACTTTATAACAAGGTGAAGAAGACATAAAACACACTCTCTTCCCTCCAGATGACCATAATCTAATAGAGGCGACCAGTGGGCCTATGTCAGTGGAAATCATGCGTCTCTACAGAGTGCAGAAGAATGTCACAGGCTGTAGTTCTCCACAAGAAGAGGCTTCTAGAATGCTTATTTGAGGCGTTGTCCTTCCTAACACCATTCTCACTTACCATGTCAGTCTTCTGCATTTGCCTTGAGTTATATGCTATGTGTGTCTTTTGCCCTTTTAAAATCCAAGTTTATCCTAGCTGCTTGTGCAGTCAGGTGGCTTTGCTTGGGAAGCCCTTCTCTTACACATCAGAATCATTTGTGATTGCAGAGTTAGAATTACATTAGTGATAAGATTTTTATATTTTAAAAGGCTCATGACACATTCTGATTCATGAACTTCATGTTTAGTTTATTTTTTTAAAAAATCAGAAAAAAAATTATCCCTCCTTTCTAATTGCTCTATTCTTTAATGGTTTCCTGTGTGGTAATTAGCAGAGTCACCCTCAGACAGCTGGTACATTGTCATAAAACAAGTGAACAGATCAGCTTAAAAGAAAATGATAGCAATGAATTTTGAAGAAACTGAACACAAATTGCTAATAAGAACATGTTACTTTGTCCAGTGTGAATAGAATATATAAAAAGTAAAAAAAAAAGAAATAAAAAAGAACCCCCCCTACACACAAACACAAACATTTTTTGAATTTTAATGTCTTCAAATCTAATCTTGATCATGATTGATCTACTAATTTAGTAAATTCTTAAGCTTTGTGTTGACTCATATTTATCCATTTAAACTTTGGGTAATCTGATTTTCTCCTTTTTTCTCTATACTATTTGAAGCTCAAGACAAGTCATGGTACAATACCTTTATATCCTGTGGTTCTGCCTATGCCATTTGAAGTCTCTTCAACAAAGAAGGACCTTTTAAACCATAAAGATAAAGAAATAATCACAAAATTACTAGAATTCTCAACCATCATCTCCTTTCTTATAACACAATTTAAGTTTTAGAGAAAAATGTAGCTTTTTGTACAAACAATAATAGTAAGTATAGTATAATAATCTGGCTCCATCTACTACTTTTTAAAAAATAATTGAAAGAACTTTCATGACTATTATACCATCCCCAAAATATGGAGGTATAGGTTTTTATGGTCACCAATTTTTCACTTGTAACATTCCTATAGAATTCTTATTTCTAAACTAGGTAATTGTCTTTATAATCATAACCAAAAGTGATATAGTATTTCACTTTTATCTTTTCTTTCTTTCATATATGGTGTTTTGCCAATATCATCTGCCTTTTATAATTCCCAGATCCATAGAACTGTTACCATACTGTCAACATTCTTACACAGGAAACAATCTTTTTTTTGGAGGATTAGCTTTCAGCTCTCTCATTTTTACCATGATCAAGTTTGTGCTATATCATCCAGAAAAAGTCACCAAATGATATAAAATAACTTGTTTGTGATAGGTTGATTATATTAAAATTAATAATAAAATATTTTCTATGTACTTCTTAAATTTAAAAATATAATTTAGATTTGTTTTTTTATACCTCAAAGGGAATACAAAATCAACTGTCCCTTTGTCTTGGTCCAGTCCCTTGGACAGCTTCTCCTCACCCTTAAATGTAGTAAACATACATGTGATATCTGGAAAAGAGTGATTTTCTATCCACCTTCCTTCCGCCACAGGGTCCAGCTAAGGTGCTTAGACTTCGCTTCCTAAGTACATTCTGGGGATGTTGTCACCTAAGTCAGAAAAAGGAAGTTCTCTTCTGAGTGTGGAAACTTATAACTTTTCTAAATCTCATTAGAATGTATTCTGTTTGAGAACAGGTGAAGAAGTAGTGAAAAAATGACAAAGTAAGCTCCAAAAGGAAGCAGGAAAGCAAGCAATCCGGTGTCATTAATGTGAGAGCTGTCAGGAATGTGGTTTGTAATAACAACAGATAGAGCTTTGTTCAAAGCCTGAACTCAAAGCTTCAACAGTAAGCAGGGGAATGACATTCACATTGAGATGAAAATTGCAGCCAAGGACACTTTTACTTATGTAAGAAGAGTGTATTCTGGTGTTTAGAAACACAAATTGAAATCCTGCATTTTCTCTTAGAAAGACTCACTGTGTAGAAAGTAAAACTTAAGCTTGTCCCTGACACATCAGGAAAATGCTAAGGCCATTTCACTGGCTAAATGTTAGTTTTAGTACAGTGCAAAGGTAATGCTGTTTTATAGGAAATCTAAATTAGTAAGATTATTTCGAAGTTCTCTTGGAAAGACCTTTGTTTGTGAGGCAATGGAAAGTCTATAAAACAGTAAAGCCTTCCACACAGAAATATGCAGACACTTCTCCCTTATCCCTGAACATTAGGTAAATAGTTTCACAACTGTGTACTCTAGTGACAAGTGATGCCTTTTATAGAAATAAAAGACTGAAAGAGAATGTAAATTGCCAAAAAATTTCAATTCTTCTCTCCTGGCACAAACAGGTTATGGCTTTATTTTTTCCATACAAGTTTCTAGAGAATATTTTTTTTTAATCCTTGTGCTATTGTATTAAAAGAATCACAACCTTTAACAGAAGAATGTTTTGAAGACCAACCCTAACCCTAACTCTTTCTATTTGGAAACCCAAAACAATGGAGTTACAATACCCTGTACATTTGTATCTGCCCCTACCATAAATATCTGGAGAATTCTATCATAGCTCTAATCACATTGGACAAAATTTACCCCCCCCCCCTCTCTCTCTCTCTCTCTCTCTTTCTCTCTCTCTCTCTCCCTGTATTGGGCACTCTGATGTAGATATCATGTCTTCCTAGTGTCTACTTAACTCAGTATCTGGAACAGAGCAGGCATTAAACAAAGGTTGAATTGTTATGTTATCTTTGTTCAGTTATACTATGTACACTATATTTAAGTTAAATACTTTCAAGCACTTCAGGTTTTAAGAGGATTTATTTCTCAAACTCTCTGGAATTCAGCGACATGTAGTATCAAGAATATTCCAATAAATGTTTTATGATTATGATAATAATGCAAAATATAGTTTGTGAGTTGCTTGCCATTATTTTCAAGACCCATCAAGTCATCATGTCCTATTGTATAGCACAGTCTTTGTGACTGGCTGGTACATAGTCTATGATTGAGATCATTTGGGGAAGAAGTAAGTTTTGCTTGCTACACACCACACTATTTGTGTGATTCCACCTCAACCTCCTAGACAACTTTATTTAATAATAAAAAACAGACAAATATTAGTAACCGCAGTAGTTAATTAAAGAAGACAAAGATAATGTCACGGCTATTTCCCAGAGTATTCTCATTGCCTTAGAGATCTTAGCAATTCTCCCACCTGCTCCATTGCCTTTCCAACTTTAGCACTTCAATGGCTTGGACAAATCTCATGCTAGCTGGCTGAGTGAGAGTATTCCAAAATAACATGGAACTCTCAACTATCATTCCACCATTGTCCATATGTTTATTCATTTAACTAATAGTTCTAAAGTCTTTGTAATATATCAGACATTTGTCTGGACATGACTATTGATTTAAAAGACAAATTCTTTACCATGTAGTTTACATGTAATATAAACAGACAGACAATAAATATATTTGGAATAAATGTACATTATATTAGATGGTGATAAGTATTATGAAGGAAAATAAACAGGCAGAGGTCACCATATAAATTACTATGCAAAATGGGAAGGTTTTGAACATAAAAGGAAGAAGCATTTATAACAACACTAGAAGGCATAAACCAGAGTTGTCCCAGGTATCTAAGGCATGGAGTCACTCTGAGGGAGGTAAGAAATGTATTGGGGTACAAGAAAGTGCCTGAATTTCCAGGACCTAGAGACCTGAAAATTAAGGTACTGAGTAGCAGGGAATGTTTAGAGTACATTCATGCTATAGCTCATGGAATCATTATAACATTATTATGTAGGTGCTATTATTATTTCATTTTGATGGGTCAGGAAAACATGCATAGGTACTTGATGCAGGATTTTCCTAGGGTCTCTGCTCTAATGACTGTGTGATTCTCTGGCCTCATCTGGATGCCTTTCTCCATTGGTTTAAAGTACCTTTTTCTCTCTCAAGGAGGCCTACGCATGTGATTCAATAACACCATTCTTGAATACATCCAAGTATGGTAAGTTAAAATAAAGATGCTGGATTCTGGCTATAATGTCTGTGCAGTGAAGCGGGAGGAATACCCTTTACATGGGTCTTCTGTGGTGATTCAAGTTTCTGGATAGAGACTCTGTACATTGACCACAGAACTATGTTTTGTTTACCCTCATATCCCTCCGTATTGATATTTTCTGTATTGGCTTTAATATTATATGTATTATATATTTTTTTCATTTTTATATATACATACTAAGAAAACAAATACAGTCAGTTGTCAGACAGGCTTAGTTATATCATCACGTCTGTGCCTTTTTTGCCAGTGGTATTTGCTAGCAGAAGTGTACCTTGGAATATTTTCTCTAAGTGTGAGTTATTTTAAAAAGATATTCCACTATTTAATGGTCAGAAGTAAACATATGCTTTTCACATATGAGTCAGTGGATATCAGCTTATTCACTATAAAGAAATCAATAAACACTAGCAAGCTGATAATGAGATATTGGATTATTTATATTACACAAAAATAATAAGTACTTTTATAATACTTGTTATTGCAAGAGTATTATCACATAAGCACAGGCATATATTTTTGGCAGCATATAGCTGGTTATACTCCTTCACAAAAGCAATATGACAGCACCTGGACACACAAAAATTTATCTTAAGAAAAATAAACAAACAATAATTAATTCTATTGGCATAAATAAGCAAAAGGTGAATAAAACCTAATGTTCTGAAATAAGGGGATGAATTAATTCATTGAAACATCAACTCTATAGAATATTTTATAGAAATTAAAAATGATATGTTGGAAGGCTCTGTACCATCAAGGTAAATTGGTCTGATGTAGACTTACTAACCTAAAAAAGGAGAAAGGACAGTTTTATGTGTTCTATAAATATCTTTGGGTAAACCATGGATATATTTTTAGGAATTAGAAGAAAACATAGCAAAATAAAATTAAAGTAGGTTTATTAGAATTATGGGACTGTGAGTAATTTTAATGAGTTTTCCCTATTATTGGAAGATTGTATAATATATAGATTTTATATTTAATTGGTAAGCACAAGGCTTATTCATGACTTAGAGTCACTAGAAAGGCAATTTATAGTTCTTAATTTCCTAAAGGCCATGCCAACTAAATTGTAGTCTTTTAATATTTTACTTTTATTGACTTAAGGACTTATCATTTACCCATTTCTAACTTACAGAAAATAAATTGGAGAAGAATACAATTACATAGAAAAACTGCTAAAGAACTTTGATGACATCTGTAACAAGTATAGACTCTGATAAAGTGGTTTAACAGAAACATATTTTAAGTAAAATTCTATGGTTTGACATCCAGTACATTTATGCATTTTGAGGGATGTCTAGAGAATGTGCTGGTGCTCTGTAGAGAGATGGATAAATGTCTGAGAGAATGAGATAAGTGTCTCTGATGGTTCTTTATTGATAAAGTTGAAGTTTACTTGTGCCCTTCAGCTCAGTTTTAAATTAATCACTGAATCTATGGTAGCCTTTCTATAAGTCCTGAACGTGAAACTATATAAACAAACATATTTAAAATTGCTAGTTCTTTGCAAAAATAAGTATTTAAAAAAACAGGTAAGATTAGAAGATTGAAATAGCTAAAATTTAAATATATTTGCATAGAGACTATAAATTTTGCCATTCAATATTTTTTATAAAACATCTCTTTGGCTTTGATGTTTGAAAAACTCTATGCATTTGACCTTTATTTTTTTTAAAAAAAAAAACTTGCCTTATCAAGGTAAGAAATTCACAAAGTACTCTTTGCCACTGTTGCATTTTGGAAGGTAATGAATAAAAGCATATGTTGACCTGTGAATGAAAACGTCACTTCAAGATATGTGTATGTGGGTTCTTTTGGAAAAGAATAATATTGGATATATTTACATGTAGACATTAAATATTATTTGGTTCAAAATGCCTATTAAATTTAAATAAATGTTATACTAGGCCTTGTGATATGACCATTAAGTTGTCTTATTTTCCAACTGTCACTAAAGTTAGTCCTCTTCAGCAAGGACAATAATGCAAAGCTTCAACAAGATGAACAATGATTAAGCATCCCTCTGCTCCAAATTTCCTCAGGAAGACAGTCTGAACCTGGTGTTATTCATCTGGGCAATAGCGTGCAGGGGCATTTTCTAAGGGGCTTTTTCAGACAATTTTTTGAAGTCAGTTTGTTCTTGACAACTTCCTCCTTATATCAAGAAACTCAACCATAGTCAAGCTCTGATTTCAAATAAAGTTATTGAAACCACATCTACATTTCTTGTCAATCCAGTAAGGGATTCTTTCTATATTCAAAGCCTGGATTTGGAGAATGAAGGGTTGGGAGAAGAGGACATAAAATCGGTTTCATTTCTATGTTTCATTCTTGGTGAACAGCCTTTTTTTAAGGTTCGCTATTTAATTAGGACAATGTTAAAATATCTCTCACACTCAAATCTCAAAAACAATGATCATTTATTTGGCACTTCTACTAGAATGAAGATCAGTCTTAGAGTAACCATGGGAATGACCTCCTTCGAAAGTGGTTAGAGCGTTATTGTATTCCACTGAACGTGTGTCCATTGCAACACAATTTTTCTATAAAATTGACAGTGAGATCTTTATGGACAATTTGAACTAAATTGGTAGTAAGCAAGTAGAATAAAAAATTAAGGCAAATCAATATTTTTCGTGTAATAAGGGTAAGAGCATTTTGATGCATTTAACCTTAGCTTTACTAATAAGAACATTTGCTAGTCTTTTCAATTAGGTTCTATGGCTACATTGATTGTGAAACTATAATAAAATCTTATTGAGATTTTATAACCAAATAAAACGTACTGATAAAGCTAATGTGTAACGAGTGATGGCAAATAATTTTTAAACACCTCAGCAAATAAATAGACATCTATTTCCTAAACACTGTGCTAGGCACAGTTGGCATAATAAAAGATGTAAATATATTTAACACCATCTATATTAGTGAGTTTATGTTATAGAAATATCCCTAGTACCTCAAGGAATTTAAGCAACTCATGATGTTAGAGATAAACAATAGAGGAGTTCATGATATTTGAATAGTAAAGGAATGTTTAATGACAAAGAGTGTACTTGAGTTAGGCCTTAAAGAGGGATGAAATCAAGAAGCAAAGAGAAAAGAAAGTCATATGTGCAAAGTCCACAGGTGACATTATTGTAGTCACCTAGGAAGAAATTATTGTAGTTAAAAGAGCAAGGCTAATGATTAAACTTAGAATATGCCAGGAACCTTGATGACTGAAAAAGACAAGAAGCCTAATAGGGATGATAATAATCAAAAAGGAAATCCAAGTAAATGAAGATACATTCAACCTCATTATAAGGAAAAATTAAAACAATAATGAATATCCACTTTGCAATCATTATTTTAACAAACATTAAACATTCAGGGAATATTAAATATTGGTGAGGATGTTGTTAACCAGGTACAGTAAGGCATTACTAATGGGAATGTAAAGTAGCACAGCCACTTGAGGAATTAATGAAATTACACTAGCTAGACCCTATCATCAAGAAATTCACTCCTAGCTTCATACATAAATGCAATGTTAGAATTTTGATGTGGTGGTTGTAGTTATTTTCTGAGAGCAGGGAGTTGAGAGTAATTAAGTACATAAATAAGAAACTTAAATTATGACTGAATAAAGTAAATTGTGATGGGAAAGCCACTGAACCATCTGAAATGTTACACAGCCAAACTGATAATATCATATATAATAAAAGCCTAGGTAGTGTCATACACGACATCATCACAAGATGGCCACCACAAGATGGCCAGCAGGGGAGGGCAGTTGGAGGCAACCGGGCCAGCAGGGGAGGGCAATTGGGTGTGACCTGGACTGCAGGGGAGGCCAGTTAGGGGTGACCAAGCCTGCAGGGGAGGGAAGTTGGGTGCTATCAGGCCAGCAGAAAAGGGCAGCTGGGGGTGACCAGGCTGGCACAGGAGCAGTTAGGAGGCGATCAGGCTGGCAGACAGAAGCACTTAGGGGCAATTAGGCAGGCAGGTAGGCAAGCGGTTAGGAGCCAGCAGTCCCGGATTGTGAGAGAGATGTTCCAGATTGGGCAGGATGCAGGCCGGACTGAGGGACACCACCCTGGTGCAAAAATTTCGTGCACCAGGCCTCTAGTTATATATAATCTACACTAATAAAAGAGAAAGATGCAAATTGACTGTACCTTTGCAATACCCACCAGCCAATCAGGAGTGAGTATGCAAATTAACCCAACAAAGATGGTGGTTAATTTGCATATGCAGACCCTGAGCAGCCAGGGGCAGGGCTGGATGCTTGCATTGTTGCCATGGTAACGACGCAGGTGTTCCACATTGCCCCAGCCACTCAGGGCCTCTGGGAAGTGTGGGAAGGTGGAAAGGTGGCTCCAGCCAGAGTGAAGGAAGTGCTGGCAGCCAGGGGAAAGAAGGCCCATTCTTGCACAAATCTTCGTGCATCAGGCCTCTAGTAAAACATAAATATATATTATTAAGTTTAAACAAAAGGGAAAAGCCTGGCCAGGTGGTTCAGTTGGTTGGTTGGAAAGTTCTCCCATACACAAAATGGTTGTGGTTTAAGTTCTCCATGAGGGTGCATACCCAGCTTGCAGGTTCAATTCTTGGTCAGGGCAGGTATGAGAGGCAATTGATTGATGTTTCTCTCTCCTTCTCTCCCTTCCTCTCTCTCTCTAAAAACATATCCTTGGGTGAGAATTTTTTAAAAATATAGTTTTATTGATTTCAGAGAGAAAGGGAGAGGGAGAGAAAGATAGAAATGATGTGAGAGAATCATTGATCGGCTGCTTCCGGCAGGCCCCCACTGGGAATCAAGCCCACAACCCAGGCATATGCCCTTGGCCAGAATTGTACCTGAGACCCTTCAGTCCACAGGCTGATACTTTATCCACTGAGCCAAACCAGCTAGGGCAGGGTGAGAATAAAAAAAAAAAAAAAAGGAAGAAAACACATCAGGTCTATAATACAATCTAATTTGTGTAAATTTTGACTATTTACATATATTAAACAGTACCATAATGCAATTTTCAGGAATACATACAAATGCTGAGATATACAGCAAACACAAGGAGTAGATACCTATAGTGGGAAGATGGTAAATTGAAGTAGGATTGTAAGATGAAAGAAAAATAAAATTAAGAGAGTGATTTGCAGATATTGAAGATAAATGAAAGAGGCCATCAAGTGAGAAGTACTCAACTCTCAACACAAAGGATCCCCCAAGAGAAAAGCCAAATAACCACCCTCTATGTTTTCTTGGAATATAGTTATAACTCTATGCAAAAGAAATCACATTTGGTTTGTCATTATACTTTTTAATAATTTCTTTGTAAGACTTTGTCTAGGTCAGCAGAATTATAACCTTAGTTGGGAGCCTAGATCTTTTATGTTTTTCTTTTTTTTTTTTTTTAATGCAGATCTGTAAAAAGCAGAAAAACACAAATTAGTTCAGAGCATGCACTGCATAGCAGACAATGGCTCTGGAGCAAAAAATGCTGAGGGTACGCTGAGGAAAAGAGAAATTACTCAACTTCTTCCAGGAATGTGGGTGAAGGCAGGTTGACACAGTAGGAAGAAAAGTGGAGCAGTCCAATCTATGCCGTTCTTTGCACGTGCCCATTGAAAGTTAACGATGAGGATACGTGACTGCCAAAGAAGCATTCATTTTTTATCACTGAGATGCAGATTGTATCATGTCTCATTTAAGGCAACAGTGTAGGCTTCCTCCAGGTTCCTCTCCCCAGTGGTCGGCAAACTGCGGCTCACAAGCCACATGCGGCTCTTTGGACCCTTGAATGTGGCTCTTCCACAAAATACCGACTTCTGCGAATGGGCCATGAAGTTTCAATTGCACTGTACGTGCGTGCCCGCACATGGTAGTTTGCGGAAGAGCCACATTAATTAATGGGGAATTAACAGAGGACATCTGAGAGTGTGAAAGGTAAATTTGAATCCTCATTCATTTTCTTCAACAAATATGGACTATTAATTGTTCTTATCAGAAAAATGACCAGAATGCCCAACACCGCTTGCGTAGCTCTTTGTCATGCCGCTATGTCAAGGGGGTGTCAGGATGTTGCATGAACTCAGACTGTCACTAAAAAGAATTATGATTATTGACTTTCATGTGAGTTGCTTACAATTTTGTACCTAATTACTATGCTGTACAATAATGATTATGTGGACCATTAAATGTTTCATTAACATTTTATGTCTTTTATTTGATTAGTACAGCAAACTCTACTCATGTGTGCTCAGTGATCATAGTTTATTGAATGTGCAACATGGTGTTCTGCCCATAGAGCTTGATCTCTCCTAGTCTATACATAAGGAAATTTAAAAATATATGGTTTTCTAACACTTCCTTTTTTTATCCTTTTGACAGTTACCAGAATTGTCATATGAATATAATATAATGTAATATAATAATATGATATAATATAATTAATATAATAATATAATAAAAACTGACTTAAAATAAGCATTATGAAAAAAATAAATAATTTGGATATTGTGATAAATGGATTGCATCACTGGGCATCTTAGTTCAAGGAGTTATTGGCATACAGCATGAGTGCAAATGCCCTAATTCTGGGTTTTTCAGTTCAGGTAATTTGAGGTTATGTTCATTGGCAGCATACATTCAGAATGGTGACAACAAATGGAAGCATGTCCTTTTAAATAACATAAGGTAATCTGGGCTTGGAAACTTTATACTACTCTATTCAGGCCCCTTATCAAATCTAAAAGATAGAACTCTATTTCACAGGTAAAACACTTCATGTGCCTGATGAAAGGTGATTTCATGTCATTGAATTGTGGTGATCAATTAAAATTCAGGACCCAATAGCTAAACCTTTTATTTATATTTTTTTAATTAGGACCATACCAAAAACTGCCAAATGTAAACCATCTTAAGGTGGTGACTTATATGGAGATTAAATAATTTGTTGCATTGTTAAATTAATAATTTGACCCTCAGCTTATAAAACCTAGTTCTTGATCATCCTTTCAATTTCCTATGAACCCCAGCAACATGGGTCTGTAATCCTCTGCTCATGTTAGTTGTTCTAAGCCCTATATTAATCAGTTATTTTGCTTTGCTAGGTGGCTGATGTAGTTAGTTTCTCCACAATAGTTTATAATTTGTAATAATTTCAGATCTCCCATTTCACTTCCTTCATTCACTCTAATTTTTATTAATATTTAAAATATAGGAGAATTTATTCTCAACACTCCCTGCAGTTTGAGATACCCCCTACCCCCCGCCACCCACACACACACATTTTTGACTAGGCTACTTGTAGTAATGAAAGATTATTTAATTTATTGCAATCCTAAAACATCTTTTCTTGCTTTATCATTGTCACATATATTGAAATGATGTACATTTCATTTGCTGCAAGAATACAAGACCAGTTTACAAATGATGAAATATAGCACTTTAATTTTTAAAAAATAATTATAAAAAATATATACACGAGTGCATTTCTGTCAGGTTTGTCATTCCTAAATAAAAATATGGAAACAAACAGACCATATAATTCAAAGCTTGGAATATATAATCACAAGAAAATAAAGAAATGACACAAAGAGGCTCCTATGTAACTTTAAGTAGTTAGCAGCTTACAAAATAAGAAAGCTTACTGGCTATAATGTTAATTTTATGTGTCACTTTAGATAGACTATATTAACTAGATGTTTGGCCAAATACCTAGATTCTTCTGTATTTTTAAAAGATGTGATTAACGTTTACAATAGGTGACTTTAGGTGAAGCAATTACCCTGCACGACGTGAGTGGGCCTCATCCAATAAGTTGAAGTCCCTAAGAAAAAAGACAGGTTTCCCAAAGAAACAATCTTGCCTCCAGACTGCACATAGAAAGCCTTCCTGAGTGGCCAACCTTGGGCTCCAGCCTACATCATCAACACTCTTGCCGGAATCCCCAACCAGCCAACCTGCCTTGTGGACTTTGAACTTGCCGCCTGCCAGCCATAACAATTGCATGAGACAATTCCTTAAAATAACTCTTTTTTTTTCTCCATCCTATTTCCTATTGATTCTCTTTAGAACCCTGATTAACACAGTAGCCACTGCAGAATTCTATGAATTTTATCATAAAACAAACAGGAGTTGTCCAGATCATAACCAGTAATAATCAAACTATACAACATGTTTTCTTTTGAGGTCTCTCCCCACTTGTGATCAAATAAATTTCTGGGCAAAGGTCTCAATTAGAATCATCATTAGCAAAGGTTCATTAAACATGGATATTTGTAATTTTACCCTGAAAGTTGTTATACAAACAGAGGAGACAGCTTGTGATGTTTTTCAATCCATGTTCTATTTTATTTTATTTTTAAATATGACCCTTCCATCCAATTGAGTTAGACAACCTCTGGTCATGTTTGCACTGTGTGAAATTTAGCTCTGGCCATTGCTTATTGGGCCCAAAATAGGCACCCATGGCAGGCTGCACTCACTGTCTTTCTCTTCTAGGAATCTGCAAGTAGGGTTCAATGTCTGTAGCCTCTATAAGTCTTCTCAGGAATGAAGAGAAAGCCAATTTCAAAGAAAAAGAAGACAAGGATAAAGCAAATGTAATAAAAATCAGAGATAATACTTTCCCAGGATCCATAACAAATAGAGAAAATAAGATCCTAAAAACAGGTAATTTGAATTTAAATTAATAATTACATTTAGTAAAAATAGAATTTATATTAACTGGTCTCAGTTCCTGAAATTTGAGTATATATCTTTCTTTAGATTCCATGAAATATCTCATTAACCTTATATGAAATTACTTTTTCCTTTTTACCCTCTTTTTACATTTTGTTTTCTTCTTCTTTGTGCTAATTTGAGTGGCTTAATCATAAGAGCTGAGATTAAGATAGACCAACATGTTTTCCTTTTGATAAAATTAACTTATTTTTTTATCCTTTGTTGCCCTATATTTCAATTCTTAAGCAATTTGAAGAGATAAAATCAGTGCCTTTACTTTTAATTCTCTGTCACTTCATGAGGCTCATCATTTTTCCAAAACAGCATTGAATGTATTACCACATACACACACACACCTCAGATGATGCAAAAAAACAAACAAACAAACTGGTTTTGATTATTATTGATTGTTTTAACTAAGAACTTAAGAACAAAGGGCCAGAAATAAAACTGTGGAAAATCTGGAATTGATTAGATTTTTAAACAGCTGTAAATAGTCCAAAATGCTAACTGAGAATAATGATTCAAAATAATTAGTATAGAAAATTTATTGAAGGAGCAACCAAGATGGTGGCATAGGTAAACACCTGTGCTTGATACTTCTTACAACCACATCAAAACTCCTACTAGAAAACAAAACATCGATTATCCAGAACCACAGGAAAGCTGGCTAAGTGGAAGCTCTACAACTAGAAGGAAAGAAAAAAGCTCATTGAGACTGGTAGGAGGTGCGGAAGTGTGGAGGTACGGAGGTGCATGCAAACAGGCTGGCAAATGAGTGCACTGTTGTTTTTTTCAATCGGGAGAGAGATACAAGCTCCCAATTGCTCTGAACTCCAGTTCTGGGCGAGACTCTGGGGACCCAGACTCATACAGGAAGAAACTGGACTGTCTGGCATCGGGCCGGAACACAAGGGCAGCTTTCTCTCAGAGGTGCTCCCAGCGATTATTGTTCCTGCACAAGGCCAGGGGACACAGAGACCCAGGGACCTCTCCAGTGCAAGGCTGAATGGCAGCGATTGCTGTTTGCTCTTCCCTGATGATTCCCTGAGACTCCACTCCACCCAATTTATAACCCCACCCAAGCTATTCACAGTTGCTTTTGCATATGAATAGCCTCTCCTTTTGCAACCTAAAACCTAATAAATTGAAGCTGGGTCAGAGAGCTCCAAAGCTTCCAAAAGAAGGCCTAAGGCCCCTCAGCAGCAGCCTGCATTGCTTCACAGCTGAGCCTCATCTGGGTACTTCCAAACCCAAAACGAAGAGGAGGAATCTGCATATCTCTCTGTAGCTCCTGCTGGGTGGCCTCAGGCAGTGGTTGACTATGCACCTCCTTGGAGATCCAAGAGCCAGTGTACCCAGTGGTCAGAGTGAGACCATACCAGACAGAGTACAACTCTTCACATCCATAAGTGACACACTCAAGAGGCAGAATCAGTGAGCACCAAAGCCCCACTGCAACAAGTCCTGCCCCATAAGGGTGTCTCCAGCACAGCAGTTCTCCCATTGTAGACACAGCTGGTCCTCACAGCCAATTGACCTGGAGGTCAATTCCTCCCAGTGATACCTACAACAATCAAGGCTTAACTACAAGACTGTGCACACAGCCCACAAAGGGGTGCACCAAGAGTGTCCAACTCAGGTAATTGGGGAGGCTGAGCCACTGGGCCCTATAGGACACCTAGAACACAAGGCCACTCTATCAACACAGGGAAGCAGCCAAAATGTGGAGACAAAGAAATATGTCACAAATGAAAGAAATAGAGGAAAGCAAACTACTGGATATAGAGTTCAAAACCACGGTTATAAGGTTACTCAAGAATCTTCTAGAAACCTCCAAGAAATTTATTGAGACCCTCAAGGATATGAAAAAGGACCAATCACAAATTAAGCATACACTGACTGAAATAAAGAATAATATACAGAGATCCAACAACAGACTAGAGGATCCCAAGAATCAAGTCAAAGATTTGAAATATGAAGAAGCAAAAAACACCCAACCAGAAAAACAAAAGAAAAAAGAATACGAAAATACGAAGATAGTGTAAGGAGCCTTTGGGACAACTTCAAGCATACCAATACCCAAATTATGGGGGTGCCAGAAAAGAGAGAGAGCAAGATATTGAAAACCTATTTTAAGAAATAATGCCAGAAAACATCCCCTACCTGGTGGAAGAAATAGACTTACAAGTCCAGGAAGTGCAGAGAACCCCAAACAAGAGGAATCCAAAGAGGACCACACCAAGACACATCATAATTAAAATGCCAAGGGCTAAAAACAAAGAGAGAATCTTAAAAGCAGCAAGAGAAAAACAGTTATCTACAAGGGAGTACCCATATGACTGTCAGCTGATTTCTCAAGAGAGACTATGCAGGCCAGAAGGGAGTGGCAAGAAATATTCAAAGTGATGAATAGCAAGAACCTACAACCAAGATTACTCTACCCAGCAAAGCTATCATTCAGAATTGAAGGTCAGATAAAGAGCTTCACAGATAAGAAAAAGCTAAAGGAGTTCATCACCACCAAACCAGTATTATATGAAATGCTGAAAGGTATTCTTTAAGAAGAGGAAAAAGAAGAAAAAGGTAAAGATAAAAATTATGAACAACAAAGTAACAACAAATACATATCTATCAACAAGTGAATCTAAAAATCAAGTGAATAAAATATCTGTTGAACAGAATAAACTGGTGAATATAATAGAATCAGGGACATAGAAAGGGAGTGGACTGACAATTCTCAGGGGGAAGGGGATGTGGGGGGTGCAGGAGGAGATTGGACAAAAATCTTACACCTATGGACGAGGACAGTGGGGTGGGGGGTAAGGGCATGGGGTGGGGTGGGAACCAGGTGGAAGGGAGCTATGGGGCGGGGGGAAGAGGAATAACTGTAATAATGTGAACAATAAAGATTTATTTAAAAAAAGAAAATTTATCGAGGAAGGCAATAAAGTGATTAGAACTTAAATTTGATAGCATTTTAAGTAGGAGTTAGATGTGGTGAATAAGTAAACATTTCTTATCCATTTGTAGACCTCACCCAATCTTATCCAATCCAAAAAGGACCTTCACTCTGAGCAATGCAAGAACTTAGTAGCAGCAAATCAAGAAAGCACAGGGTTACTGCATGGCAACATTGGAGACCCAAAGCTTTGTGAGATAGAAAGTCAATACCCTTATCCATTGCTTCAGTTTAATCAAGAAACTGTGTGGATAGTCCACTTGAAAGTGACCAGGGCTTTCTCAAAATAGAGGTTTATATTGAGAATAATCTCTTCTGTTCCTGATACATGGTTTTCTTTTATTACAAAAGTTGAAAAAAAGCAAAACCTTGACTCTTCCCCAGAAAAATTGTTCCATCTCTGAAGCAATAGCAACAAAGTGTTTGTAAAATATGCTATATAAGAGATAATGTTTAAGAAGAGCAAAAATGATAACTACCAATTTTACTAGTCCAGAAAGAACATGCAGAATGACATTAATATATGAAAAAAATTAGAGATGAATAGTGTTAGGCAGTGAATCTGTTATTTCAGATTTATGTAACAAAACTTTCAATGAGCCAATCAGATCTAAATGTTTCTGAATAATAATTACACTGACACCAGATATATGTATTTAGCTGATAAGTATATCAAAATTTCTTTAAAATAATTCTTAAGTGCCTCACCATTTTGCAGGCTGAATCTCTGAAGCATAAATGCAGGTATATTTATTTAAAAAGAATCTTCTAAAGATGTTCTTGAATGCATGGCCTTGGCTGCTTGCCTATTATAAAAAGCTTTGTGTTTATAGGGTATCAATCATTTACATTTAAATTAAGATGTCTATGTAACACATTCCACTAAATAATAATTTGTCTTTCATGGATATGGCTTTGGTTGTTTATTTGTACTATGGAAACTATGGCATCAAGCATTTCCTGTGCAACTCACAAAAGCTTAGTATGATTTGATTCCAATATCAATCCTATATAATAAAAAGCTAATATGTAAATTGACTGAACTGCAGAATGACCAGTCTTTATGATGCAAACTGATCACCAGGGGGCAGATGCTCAATGCAGGAGCTGTCCCCTGGTGGTCAGTGTGATCCCACGGGGGGAGCACCACTCAGCCAGAAGCCAGGCTCATGGCTGGCGAGTGCAGTGGCGATAGTGGGAGCCTCTCCCGCCTCCGCGGCAGCGCTAAGGATGTCTGACTGTGGGGAGTGGGCCTAAGCCATCAGTCGGACATCCCTCGAGGGCTTCCGGACTGTGAGAGGGCACAGGCTGGGCTGAGGGACTCCCAAGTGCATGAATTTCATGCACTCGGCCTCTAGTATCTTTATAAATCCTAAATGAAGGAAGTCAGTCTCAAAATATAGCCCAGTTGCAGTGCTTCATGTTTGAATGAAGGGCAATTTAGTACAATATGGCATCCACTCTGCAGACTTGTCCTTTGCACCCGCCTCTAGCCCCATGCACTCACAGCTTAGTGGTCTCAAGGAAGTCTTAAATTAAAAAGGGAATTAACTTAAAGGGCATTTCACATAACACTTTCTATGGCAAGGACAATGAAACAGATGAGAAATGGACTATCTTCAATGCAGTGGTATAGCATTGGCTACGCCTTAGGCAACTCTATACCATAGGTGGCACTAGCAGCAGCAGTAGTGGTGGCATCATGGTCTGATGACTTGGATTAAGTGTAGGTGGGGTTGCAGTGCCTCTATCTTTGCTATAGCAGTTTCTTTTCATCGAGCTCTCATGGATGCATAGCACAGAGTTGGAGCTTTCAGGCTGCTGCATAGCAGCAGCTCTCAGCACTCTGACAACATGACCCAACATTCAGGTGACTATGACTATAGAATCAGCAAGACAAGGCATCTTAACAGCCAGCCCCAGGGACAGGAATGAAGATTCCTTTATGAGGCTGAGAAAAACAGGGCCTTCTGAATGTTTCAATACTTGGTGCACCGCCTTTCATCTACTGCAGTGTATACATCACTTCCTCAGAGAAGACTTCCCCATCCCTCTACATATCCTTCTGTGGTGCTACATTATACTCCTTCAATAAACACATCACACTTTTGCTTGTATAGTACCTACCTCCTCTCCTAGTTTGTAATTGGCAGGAGACCATTTACGTGGCTTGTCTTATTCATTGTTATATCCCCAGAGCAAGGAATATAATAGGGGCTCAAAACCTGTTTGTTGAATTAATAAAAGGGTTATATTGGATGGGCCAATCCCAATGTCCCTAGACGTCTTCCATATACAATGAGCAAAGAAAGCAATCTTGGATATAATAGAATGTTCTTTAGTACATAAATAGGGACAGAGCTCTCTTTAAATTATTAAGAGGCAGAGAAAGCTCCTATAAAAGAAGTTAAGCTATACCCTTAATCAGGACTCATGCACATATGCATTTGTCTAGGGGTCTGATCTATAAATGGCAACAATGGTGTTAGGAGAGTGCAATGGTGGAACCAGAGCAAGTGGTATGTAATAAAAATCACCTTTAATGAGATAAAATCACCTTTAATCCAAATGTTCCCTGAACCCGTAGGTATGTGGACCTTACATAATGTCAGTTAAACAAATTGTCCTTAGATCTATTTAAAAGAGCCCCTTTTCATGCCAAGAGAAAGGACCACAATCATATCTATTTGTAAATATCTCTAGAAATGTCTGTGTGGGTGGGTAGGAATAGAGTATTTTCATATAAAATCAGAGCTGATCTTTCTCATCTTTGGCTAAAGCTCTACCAGGCACTGGTGTTGTTTGGCCCTGGACCTCATAATCTGTGTCAGATACTACGCTAGTCCCTCAGAATCCAGTGGTGATGGAAACACAAGAACATCCAAACAAAACACTATTTCTGTCAAGGAACGTTGTCTAGTAGAGGAGACAGACATGAAAACAGACCATTTCAAGCCTAACTGATAAGTACTATTATCAGAAGAAGCATAGAAGACGTTAGGAGCAGAGAAAAGTCAACCAGTGTATTATCAAGGAGGGATTCTCAGAGGAGGTGGCATGCCTGAGACCTAGCAAATGAGTAGTACAAGGTTACACTACCAGGACAAATGGGGAGCCTGTGCGATGGTTGGTACAGCATAGTGTCCTGGAGAAATGCCAGTTGTCCAGTACTGAGAAGGCAAGGCCAAGGTAGCAAAAAGGTGTAGGCAAGGACTGGGAGATCAAGCCAGGCCACAAGGGCATTGGAAGCTGTGGCAAGAGGCTGCACTTTACTCTGGAAGCACTTGAAATGCTCTAAGAATTTTAAATTGAGGAGTGATGGCATTAGCTATGCATTTCAGAATGATGACTCTGGCTGTAGAAAGTGAAAAATAATAGAGGATTGAAGACTGAATACAGCAAGTT
Source organism: Myotis yumanensis (assembly GCF_028538775.1). Classification (NCBI taxonomy): domain Eukaryota; kingdom Metazoa; phylum Chordata; class Mammalia; order Chiroptera; family Vespertilionidae; genus Myotis; species Myotis yumanensis. The sequence goes on along the minus strand of NW_027223752.1, from coordinate 174,530,714 downwards.
TGGAGATGAGGCAGATAGTGACAATATCAATGGCAGATGAGAGTGGTCTGAATGCCAAGACAGAGGATATGACAAATTTGTAGAAGTCTCAAGTGCTGCTACGAATTTGTTGATTGATTTGAAGGGATAAGACAGAGGGGAGATATTTGCTTAGGCATCTGGGTGAACAAGACTTTTCTGACTGCAGAAGGAGAATCCACAGGGACTGAATGAGGTTGGCCCATGGCTGGTATGTGTGCAATGCAAACCTGCTGCGTGATACGGGCTCAAGGAAGACACTGACAGAAACCTCTGTGGTGCTGAATGGGGAGCCCCTGCCATTCACAATTCTTCCAGATTCAGCTCCAGCCATAATACTGTTCTCTTAAAGGCTTAACAGGCAGATTTTCAGGGAGTTTGCGTGCAATTACTCTCACCTACCTCTGCAGCATCAACTTTGTTCCCCTCATCTGCTTAAGAAAACACCCCCCTTTCCCTGAGCACACAACTGCCCTGGTGCTTGCTCTGGTGGCTGCTCTCTGGAGTACTTTTTCACATTTGTGGACACTATTGCAATTGAAGATGGTTTGTGCCCCCCCCACCTCCTTTTTTTAAAATTTCATAGAAACACAGACTCAATGGGACAAGGACTAAAACCACTTCCCCATCTATTTGCATCTGGCACCTCCAATTCAGGCTTTTTTCCTGTCTCAGAAGATGAACCCGTCCACTTCTTCCCTGGATCCAGTGCCTCTCACCTTCTGCCCCTACTTTGCCTTCCTGTTCTCTGCAAATATTATTTCCATTTATCTAGCTTCTTAGGAAAAATGCCTTTTAGTCCTTGATCCCTTGATTTTGCTTACCGTAAAATCCAATCCAGCATGCCCTGTGAACTCATCACCAAAATATATCCCCAAACCATCCACTTTTGCCACTTCATCCACCACCACTCTAGCCCAGCTACCATCACCCACTGCAAACACCCACTGTGACAGCTTCCTCCCAGGTCTTCCTCGTGCTGGTTGTGACCCCTCGGGCTTGTTTTTCATACAGCGGCAGAGTAATCTTATAAAGTCCGCATCTGAGCACATCAGTCCACTGCTCAAATCCTCCAATGACCTCCCCTTAGACCCGAATGAAATCTAAATCCCTTTCTATTGCCTGCAAAGCCCTACAAAAACTGGTCCTGTTCTTTCTCTGCATTAACAATAAACAAGTCTCCCCAAAATCAAACAAACAAAAAACCCCACAATATACAACCCTCCCATCCATGGGTTCTGGTTAGAAGCAGGCCTTTTTCCCTCTTCTTCAAATTCTCATTTCTGCTCAAGGACTTCCTTACTTCTCTGCATAAAACAATCTGTCTGAAGGCCTAAAAAGACTAGTGTCCCCAGTTCACTGAGGATTTCACTTAAAATTTTAACATATCATTTAGAATTCAACCAGAGAAGCAGCATAAAATAAAAGAAAGAGAGAGAACATATACAGGAGTGGGGCAAAAGTAGGTTTATAGTTGTTTCTATGGAAAAAGACATGCAGTTTATGATTATAATAATACAAAAATAAACAAACAATGTTTTGTTTACATAGAACTGTAAACCTACTTGGCCCCACTCTGTATATACATACACACAAAGAGAAAGTATCTATATCTATAGAGCAATATTTTAGAAAGAGAAATATGTCAACATATCAACATTTAGAGTTCTATTAGAAAAGTAGCAGAAAAAATTGTGTGTGTGTGTGTGTGTGTGTGTGTGTGTGTGTGTAGAGAGAGAGAGAGAGAGAGCTGGCTTAGCAAGTCCAAGTTTGTAGGGCAGCCCACCAGGAGGGAAGATCATGAGTCGATTGGAACTCCACACCCATGAGACTGTTGTCCACAAGCAGAATTGCTCCTGTCTTTCAGGGAAACCTTGACTCTGGTTTCACAGCCTTCCAACTGATTAAGTGAGGCTCATCCAGCATCGTTATTTTTACATAAAGTCAACTGATAAGAAATTTTAATTGTATCTGCACAATTTCTTCACAGGAGAATCTAGATTACTGTTTGACTGAAAAACTGAGGACTGTAGCTTAGCAACATGGATACATCAAAAAGCCACCACGGTCACCTACCGGCTCAGAGCGGCCTTCCACTATCATAGTGGCCACTATGGACCCTGCCAGCTCCTGGTTGCCTATGTCCTAAGCCCGCTTTAATGTTTTCATAGCCTATGTCACAAGCTGACATCGTTTATTTGCATACTGTATGATTCCTCTAGTAGCTCCAGGGAAACAGGGACTTTGTTTTTCACTCACTAGTCTATAGTTATTTAAGATATTTTAATGAGTGAATTGACTAATGAAATGGTCACTATAAACTTACTCAGAAAGGCGGAAGAGTTCAGAGTGTGACGCAATTCAATTCTCTACTCAGCTCTGTTCTCAGTGTCTGGCAATGAGTGTTGTGGGACCTTTTATTAAGGACTTGGTGACCAAAGAGCCTGAGGGTGTGGTCATCTATAACCCAAAGTGAGAAGGCAAAAACTGGCCATGACTTACTTTATTTTAGTCTACTAGTAAAATGTTGTAAGGGACTTAATTTCTAATGCATGATTATTTCAACCTGATCAAGATGTCTGACACCTGTTAACATTTTTTCTCTGCAATTCAAATCTTAGATACTTTTCTGACCATAAAAGAGTATCCTTTATAAGAAAATAAATTAACAATGTAGTTCTTAGACAGAAAGAAAAAGGTAGGGGGGAGGAAGGAAGGGAGATTAATCCATGCTCAATTTAAAGTTTTTTTGTTTGCTTATTTTTCCCTTTTGTTTTAATGGGCAGAATATAGAAAGCCAAATTACTGTTTTAAACCATTGAGCTTTTATTTCATAAGTGTCTTTAAAAACACAAACAACAGCCCTGGCCAGTGGAGTTCAGTTGGTCAGAACATCATCCCATACACAAAACGTGGAGGGTTCAGTTCCCGGTCAGGGCACATATCCAAGTTTTGGGTTTGATCCCTAGTGAGGTGCATGTAGAAGGCAGAAGATGGATGTTTGTTTCTCACACTGATGTCTCTATCTCTCTCTCTCTTCTTCTCTCTAAAAATCAATAAAATTTATTTAAAAAAATACAAACAGCATTGTTGAAAATAAATTTTACTTCATTCAGATTCCCATTAAAGGAATGGTCTGTGTGGTCTAAAAAGAGTGAATTGGGGGCACAATGCTATTTCAACTGATTTATATTATATACTGAGACGCTATCATGTGATAGGCACTGTGTAGGTGGTGTGAGGAATACCAAAATTAGCCTTTGCTTTTATGGATCTTATATTTATTATATGTATACATCTTCCTCTAATTTGTCTCTGAATTTGCCAAGCACAAATTCCCTTTTCCAGAATTACCTTTTTTTTGCAATTAACTTCAGCTAAATAAGTAAATATCACAAACACATTTAAAACATTTATGTTTGCACAGGAACCTTTCACACTATTGTTGATGTGAGAGATTAGGGCATATAAGAATCCAAACCCAAGGCAAAATAAGTAAATAATCAAACTAACAAATTATGAGTCCCATAGATGAAAAAGCTATGGATATCCTGAAAATCAATACTTCATCAACCAATTTTCTAGGTGAATGAATGTACAAATTATTCCCAGGGAGTGAGCTCTACGTTGGGTCATTGCAAAGGAATAGTCTCCCAGGCCACCCAAGGTCCATTTAGAAAATGTATATAAACTGAGCCAGTCTAGATATCAAAGTGCTTCCTTATCTCACTTAGCAGGAGGATCTGGCGGATTGAGAATTCTTCCAGAAGAAAACATATTAGGCAACAAATATCTCCTTAAATTATACACAGTGTAGGAAATTGGAAATGTTAGAAAAACTCCTTTGAGACTATCAGCATACAAAGATTCTTAGCAGAGCAAATATCAGGTTCCAGAATAAATGGTTCTCAGTGGCCTAACATTTTGCATCAAATTCCTACTAAGAGAATTTCAAAGCTTGCATGATGACTGCCCAAGGCTTACTCATGTTTCTGCATGGGAGGTTCTCAAAATTTTGCTCACTTTCAAATACAGGCGTTTTCCTAATGAGCCAACTTTTCATAATGCAAATTTTGTATGATTTGATAAATTTATTTTGGAGAATAATAATTAATATCTATTTTATACAGTGGAATCATAAATTTTGTTCTATTTTGAGGTTTATAATAAGACTCTTGTGCAAAAACAAAGCAATAAAAACAAATAAAGGAAAACTCTTGGGCCCAAAAAATTCCTATTTAAAAAAGCAAACAAAACAAAAAATAAAATTGCATGGAATCAAACATTGGGTCTTGCAGTGAGATTTATATTAACTTGCAACATTAAAAATAAAATGATCTCCCTGGCCTGGAGTGGCTCCATTGGTTGGGCATCATTCCGTACACCAAGAAATTGCTGGTGTGATTCCAGTCCGGGCACAGGCTGGCATTGCAGGCTTTATCCCCGGTAGGGGGAGTGCAGAGGCAGCCGATCATTGTTTCTCCCTCACATTAATGTTTCTATCTCTCTAAAAATCAATAAACTATTCTTTAAAAAAATAATTATAATAAGCAACAAGTTAATAAATTAATTAATTATCATGAAACTTCCTGTGAATCATTGGCCAACCCACATGTGGAAGTGGGATTTTTCTCTATCATTAAGAAAGGAGCACCAGCAAGTTTAAGCCCTTTCTCATTTTATGTGAGATGCACCAGGACAAACACAAATTAACATATTAAATGTTCCTAAACACATAAACATAAAATGTACATCAATTTGTTATACAGGCCTTCCCTGCTATCTGAATTATAAGAGCTGGTATTTATTGAGAACTTACTAACCTTTCCACTCACTGTAATAAGAAATTGACTTACATTTACATATTACTTTTTTCATCCATAAACGACTCTATGATGCAAATATTATGTCATTACCATTTTCTAGATAGAAAAATGATATACAAGGGAATTAGACATTTTCCCATCATCACAAATCTTGGAAGTGGCAGAACACAAGTAGACTTCAGAGGACAGGCTCTTAATATCACTACATAATATTGCTTTTATGAACTCACTCAGGTGTCTTCATTTTATCCATAGAACACTCCTCTTATCATTTATAACAGCCATCAAAATTTGTAATTATACGTCTAGGTGTTCTCTTATTGATTTAGTGTCTGTCTTTCTCTGTGGTTTGTAACTCCTGGCAGATGGGACCATGTTTATAAAATGCAGTTTCAGGCACTGAGAAAATTATCATAAAATTATTATTTGTTTAGTATTGACTACGTGAATGGATGATGAAGAAATGAAGGGAAGAATGAATGAATTCAGGACAAAATAATTTAAAAATTGTTTCGCCTGATATTATCACCATTTTTCAGTCAAAACACTTGCAAATGAAACTTGTCTTTGATAAGTTAACTTAGGAAACTGGTCATTTGATGGCCACTTTAGGAAGCACATTTGGAAGGATATAATGGTACCCACCAATTGCTCTCTTTTACCTTGTCATCCTCAGCTCCATTTCACTGTCTAAATACAATCATCTGCCATTTAACAAACACAAGGCAAAGTTCTATATGTCCCACTAAATGCACACTGCTTCAACAGCTGTTCAAGCTGCAGGACTCAGACCTCTTACCTCTTACTCCTGGCAGGTGATTCCCAGAATTACATTCACACTGATTCAGCTGCTGAGTCCATATGAAAAAAAAGTCATAATAATATTGGCTTCAGTGTGAAAAAATACAGACTTTACAAACTCATGAAAGCTCTAAAAAAATTGGTGGTGATATTTAAAAAGAGAAAATATTGGTGGAAGCATAAGAAAGTAAAAACAAGAAAAATATGAGAAAAAAACAAGACCTTGAATATATCAAAAGAAAATATTTCCTTATGATCCATTTAAGTTAGTCAGTGACCTTTTTTTATTGTTACCAATTACCCAAACCCTCACTTCCATGATTTTTTCTTTTTATTAGACTGCAAACACTTTAATATACATGGAAGAAACTGTCTTCTTGATGTGTACAGAGGCTTACATGCTGGGAGAGTATTTAGGTCTCATGAGAAAAGCATACCATATCATGACCACCCCATCAGTACTTCGTTGGGCCACCTTTTGCCTTCAATACTGTGGCGATTATTCTTGGCATTGACTCCATGAGGTGTTGAAAGGTGATGTAAGGAATCTGACACCATGCCTGATGAATAGCACTGTCCAGTTCTGTGAGATTTGATGGTTGTGGAACCAGCTACCTGATGGCTCTTTTAACTTCATCCCACAAATGCTCAATTGGATTGAGATCTGGTGATTGTGGGGGCCACCTAAGCAAGGTAAAGTCTCCCTCATGTTCTTGAAACCACTCCTGCACAATACGAGCACCGTGGCATGGCACATTGTCTGGTTGGAAGAAACCATCTCCATTGGGATACGCCATCAACATGATAGGATGAACTTGATCAGCAACAATACTTAGGTATGTTGTGCTATTCAGACGTTGTTCTACACAAATTAAAGGGCCCAAGTCATGCCAGGAAAACATGCCCCAAACCATAACACTGCCCCCACCAGCTTAAAGGGTTGTACTCATACATGTGGAGTGCATGCTTTCATGCTGTTTCTGCTCAATTCTCACTCTGCCATCTGCATGATGCAACTGGAAACGTGATTCATTGGACCACATCACTTTTTTCCAATGCTCAACTGTCCAAACCTTGTATTCCTGTGCGAATTGGAGACGTTTTATCTTGGTAAATGCAGACAGCAAAGGTGTTTGACAGGCCTTCGGCTTCCATATCCCATACGATGCAGTGTATGGCTAATTTATCTACAAATGTCAGGTGGTCATAATAATCTGGCCACTCAGTGTATATATGTTCCTGTACATGGAACAATGTGTGTTCTGTCAAGACCGTGGTATACCTGAGCTGCAACTGGAAGACAGAGTTTACAGGAACAGGGAATTTGGGTGCATCTTGTTTGCAAGTCCTATGTTAGCTGACTTCTTTGTTCCGTGGGTGAGATAAACTCCCCCTTTTCTCCACTTCCCCTTCTCCTGTCCAGCAGCTATCTTTCCTTCCTAACATCCCCCAAGTGATACCATCCAAATGCTTTTGGGGTTTTGTTGTTTGTCTACCAGACTTTATTTGTCCTTGGGTTTAGTTGTCATAAATGGCATGAATTGGGTTTTTGTTCTCTATTTTCCTAGGCCAGTGTGATTTAAACTGTGTACTTTCTGATTAGGGAGGGGAGGTATAAGCCATTTGTTCTCAATCAAGTGTCCTTGGTTGAGGAAGATAAGGTCTTGTGATTCACAAGCTGATCTTGTTTAATTTTCTTGTCTCAGTTTCTCCATTCCACTTGCCTAGGGATTATCCTAGTTTCTTACTATCCTGCCACAATCCACATACATAGAAGCAACTCCCTCTTACTCCATGATTAAAAAATTAAAATTATGTATATAGATATTAATGTGCTGTGTTGCTTTCTAGCATGAATTGATAGTCTCGCCGATTTGTTTCTTTCATTTTGAGGGAAGCGGTAGGATTTACCAGATTACAACAATCATAATAAAGATGTGGCTGAATCCCTGTGAACTCTTAATTTGAGATGAGACTTGCTCCTTCAAAGCCTTGTTACCTGTTATAAAGTTCCAACATTTGTAAGTGTATGAGCAAGGGAGTGTCCCTGAGAGAGTCACTCACACACATTTGTGTCTCTCCGCAATGCCAGGTTCATTAGGGGAGACCTCTCCCATAAGCCAAGAGAGTCACATGCAGGTTACACACAGAGCGGGGGAGCTTACACAATAGCAATGAGTAGAACGAGTATTCAGTGTAAAGTCCCGGTCACTGGCGGCATCCAAAGCTGGAGAGGTGGGTATAGGTCTCAAGCCAGGTGGCTGCAGTGGCAGCTCATGTCCAGTGGGGTGGAAGTCTGGCAGGACTCCAAGTGTGACCCATGGTACAGCCAGGCTCAAGTGTTGGGTGGTCAGAGCTCTGAGTTATTATAGCCACCAGGGGTGGAGACCCACGCTTATTGGTGTCCAGATGGAGTGTTTAGCTGACTGTCCAGACTTGTGGTTTTGGGTGTTCAGAACCCCTTCTAAGGGCTGACAGTGACTCCATATTGGATTGTCAAAGGTATCCAAAAAGTACGCTCTGCTCTTGCTGTAGACAGTAGGTTTGTGAACAGGAGCAGATTATGAACTGCTGCCAATATACTCCATCTCCAGGCAAATGAGCAAGAGCTGTCTTAGCTGAAAAATGACTAAAACCTATTTATTAGTCAATATATTGAATTATTTTTTTCTCATTTTTGACTATTGCTTGGGATCATTTAATTATCCTATAAATCAAAGGTTAGCAAGCTATGACCCAGGATTTCATACCACTTTACTTAAGCTTTAAAAAAAATGTTTGTAAAACCATTTAGATAGTGAACCCTTCAAAAGTGGAGACGCTAATATTCAATTCATTTCTGTCTAACACTAATGAAGTACTATGAATATTAAGGGATTGCAAAATGATGTGTGTGTTTATTCCAAAATTTGAATTACAATTTTATTTTCTTCCATGAAGAACTTAGCTTTTAGAGCATAGAAACACAGCTCATGCCTTGTCATCTGTTAGATTAGGGAATGAGCATTACTGTGTGTTTATTCTGAAAGTTCAAGAATAGAGAGAATGTAAAACCAGCATCACTGGGACCACTGTCATATTTTTCTTTCATATTTCATTTTTATTAATTCCATCTATGCAATTCACTAATGTATTAAAAATATATTCGTAGGGCCCTATTAAATATCAGACATTGTGCTAATTGCATTGAATGCAAAGTTAATAAAATATAACCCTTTCCCATAGCAAGTGCAAAGTTTAATGGAGAAGAGAAACATGTAAATGCATGAAGCAATAGAGATTGCCATGGGGTAGTATTTAAATCAAAGAGGATAATGAAGTGATGAGCACTGCCTCAGGGTACAGATATAACATTTGAGTTGTGTTTTGAGGCTAAGTATGAATTTTTCGAAGAAGCAAAGAAAAGCATTACCATACGAAAAAGAAGAAGACATGTTTGCTGTAAGGCACCAAAATAGCACTGGATTCTTGAGGATATAAGCTACTCCTAACTCCTTAACAGACTCAAGCAAACAGGAGTTAATGTAAGATTACTTTTTAAATCCTTAGAAAACATTGGGCCAAAATGTGAATATTAGAAATTATAAGGCAGTCATTTTAGTTAGAGAATAATCTAGTGGTGCAGACAGGAAATATACCAACTACATATGAAATCACATTTAAAATTAGATGTTATGACATGTTTAAAGGGGAGAGAGAGAGAGAATGGTAAGGAAAAAGATTTGAGGATGGTGGGGTTTAGGCAAGTGATAAAGAATGTGGAGGGAGGTCAGTGAAGTGTGCCCAAGTAGGGCTACCATGTTGCACCGTTATGCAGCACAAAAGTCAAATTGAAATTTTGTTCTAGGGAAAACGATTTTCATAATCTAAAATATGGCCTTCACATTTACCAGTACCTCCTGAGTTTGTTCAACTCGGAGCAGCACCACGTAGCCAACCCTGAGCTGAAAGCCTCGCACCGGGATTTGCAGTTGAGAACATCAAAGCTTGTATAAAGTCTAAGGAGCCACTTTCTTCTTTGAGGTTGGGCTCAGGCCACCTTAACACTGAATCTCAAGAGAGTCCTGAAGGTCACTAGCTTTCTGTGCCTTCCTTCTGCTGATCCAGCACTTAGAATTTCCACTTCTATTTTAAAACCAATAAATCAGCATATCTTGCCAGAGGAGTTTTAACCTCTTAAGATGCAATCAAATTCTTCAGTCAGAATGACTCCTGAAAATTGATTTGGGCATTGCTAAGAATGGAAGAGAACTTGCATGTTTTTAAGGAATATTCATTGCTGATTTATAGGATAATGCTAGCTGAATCCTGCGGGCTTGAGTAATGCTGTTGCAATGAGGAAGAACTGAGGTTATCTATACCAAATAGAACAGAAAGTTGTCCTTCAGTGATACTGACCATAGCACATACTAAGATAAGCACTGTAATAATGTATTTGCTGATAGATGGCTTTGTAATTGTAGGCATGCTAGTTTGAACATTTAATGCCTTTGATCACTGTTAAAAACCATTAAAACATAATATTAATTTTTAATTTCTGAAGTACCTCACTTGGTGCTTTATATAACATACCAAATAATTGAAGGTAGCTGTGGGTTGGGTTATTTTGGGCCACATTATTTTAATTTTTTATCCTGACTTTTCTGGTTTTACCCAAAAAATTATCAATAGATGTTTTTCACCAAAATTAAGTCTCTGAATGAAACAATTTGTTTTTTAACATATTGATTTTCTCATTCAATGTATATTTCAAAGCAATAACATCAATGAATGTTTTCTTAGGTGATTCCCCCCACCCTCCCAATCCTGTCCTATTTCTTTAGTCAGGACTGGCTCACCCTCAGAAGTGAATTCTAAAAGATCACTCATGTCTCTGCTTGAACATTGGGGGAGAGTTGGGAAATGACCACCTCTTTTGAGACCTTATTTCCTCTTTTAGTGAAACAGTGTCTAATTAGTTTAATCAGACTATCACAAGGATTTGCAAGGTTACATGTCCCAAGTGCCCTGTGTTATTTAGAGAAAAGTATTACGTATATAGAACAACAGCATGATTTATCTAGCATTATTCCTTCAGCCCTTAAACTAACTGAGTGCTTTTCAGCTTCAGTGCTCAGAATCAGTAAGCATGTCAACGTAGTACTCAGATAAAAGAAGACCAAGTGACATGGCAATCACTAAAATCTCTAAGTAAAGTCTGACACCATGACCATGAGGAAGCCAGCTGCTACTGGGAATCTCAGAACAACATCATTTTTTTTTTCTTGCAGAGTTTAGCACTAATTTCTCTTCAACTGTGGGATGTCAAATGAAATATAACCTGTGCATGTTTTGCTAAATTAGCAAGACATCTAGGATTATTTCTGTCTTTCTAGAAAGGATAGCAGACCTCCCCCATTGTAAGTGGGGTAATTAGGTAAGTATATTGAAACAATCTTTGCATCTAGAGTTTTTTATGGTTAGAAACAGAAAATAACAATAGTGTTTTTATTATTGTGTTGTTATCACCAACTCGTGTGCTGTTTAAAGGCAATGTTCTGTTTAAAATATAAATGGATAAAGGGAATAGAAAAATGAAAGGAGTCATTAAAAGGTGGTGGTGAGCAAGTCTGGTAAGACAGTTGCAATGCATTAAATTGTATTTTAATTGTTTCAAAGTTTTCCTCAGAATGCTTAAGGGAGAATTGCAGGCATATTGGAGAGGAAAGGCCATGCTGTGCTAGGCAGCTTGAATGAAATTATTCTAATCGTCTCTCTTTCCATTATTTTTCCTTGTGTTTTCTGTAGCCCACAGGGGAAGGAAGGGAAACAGCAGATACCTATGTCCCAGGTCTTGGTTGCAAAAGCTTCACGAACATACTGTCCCTTGGAGCTTGCTTTGTAATTATGGTGCGGGCTTTTTAATGAAAGGACACATGAAAAAGTCTGAAGAATAATCTTCAACTATCACTTTGCTGGAAGGTTGTTTTAATCCCATCAGAAACGACACAAATTCTTTCTTGGTCCCTCAAGAATTACACAAGCTGAAGTGGATATTAGGGGAACCTGTGCTCTTGTTCACATTTATGAATAATTCTGACCCTGAAAAGCCTATATAGGCAAAGCAAAATATCAGCCGGGGGAGGGGAAAGCTGCACTAACTGGTTCCCATGAGTCCATTGTTAAATATTCTGGCATTTCACAAGCCAGTTGTTAAACCATTAGTGGCTTTCCCTTGAGCTTCACAGGAATATTTACACTGTGGACATTGATAAAAATTACACATCAACCTCCCAGTTTCCCAATTTCCCAGCATGATGGAAGGAGAGGCCCTAGAATAATAGTTACAGCCATCTGTTGTACTTGAGAAAAAACACTTGAGTCTAAGAGGATCCATGAGGACACCTCTCCTAGTCTTGAGATGATCAGACAGTAAATAACAGGTGATACAGCAGAAGCTAATTAAAGAAAAAAATATCTGAAAGCTGTTCAGACATGGTCTCTAAATACCCATGACTGATATTCCTAGATAGGAAACTTTGGCTTTAAATACCACCATGTTTGAGTGTCTCTTTTAATTATGGTAAATGTTGTACAAAATTACCTATAATTTAACCAAATGTTCTCTGACCTATCCTACTCCCAAACAACTCTCTTAGTAGTTTTCTACTGCCAACATTTCAAAAACTCCTTTTAGGTTTTGTTAAATCAAAATCAACCTGAATGTTCAGGGGCCACTGCCTTGGGCTTCTGCAGACAGTAGACTCAGCACATGTGGTTTCGTATTTATGCTCATGAATGGACAGCTGTATGACAACTAACTAATACAGATTTGAAATTAGAGTTAACAGTTATACTCCGATTCCTGTGTCCCCCATTTATTAACATACTTCATTCTCACAAGAACTTATGAAGTAACTACTCACATTTTACAGGTGAAAAGCAAAGCCTGAGTTTACATACCTGGCCTAAGATCGCATAGCAGTACATTGGGAGCAAGGCTTTAAATCAAGGAGGTCTGGCTCCAGAGCTAAGAGATTAACCACCAATGCTCTTCTCAGAACCATGACATGTGTGGCTGGAATTCAGAAGTGCTACTGACCAAGAATATTCTAATTCAGTTCCTCCTTTTACTGGAATGCAATGTGTGTTATATTTTTTTAAAATAAAAATGTTAGTTTATATGCAAAGATGCTGACATCTCGATCAGTTGCTATGATTATTAGAGTTGCTTGTAAAAATATGAATTTATTCTAATTTGGTTTGCTTGAATAAACAATTAATAACTTACTAGAAACTACACTCTCCTGAAAACAATAAAGAAAAGATAAGCAGTATCAACAGTAACATGACATCTGCCACAGACATTATTGCAATGTAAGTTGAGGGGTAACACTTATTACGCTCGGAATACGTGAAGATTAGAACAAGATAATATACAATAAACTTCTTCCTCTAGGAAAGTTTGTATGAGAGACAATATCAAATGTATGTGAAATTCACCGAGATTCTTATAGAAAGGACATAAGGCAAAGTAAGTAGATGTTAACAAAATAAATTAGAAATAAAAGGTCACTTTCATTAACATGCTATTACAGAGTTATATAAATGTGATTAAAATGAATTATGATGATAAAAGATTTCCTAAGAAAAGGTAATACTGAGGAAAAAAGAAAAAATCTAGACCAGATGAGAAATCGAGGAAGCATTACACAAGAATCCTGAATAATTGAAAAAAGAGGTGTGTAATGAAAGAAGAAAGCAGAGTTGTGAGTATAATACAAAACTGAGGCTAAAAGGGAGAAGTTTAAATTAGAAATTTGGGAGGTGCCAGTATTATTTTTTCAGGAAGCTGAGGCAACTGGGCTAATAACATTAACAAATCTCAGAGTAAAGAAGCATGGTTTATATTCACTAAAAAGAAATATTTTACAGTGATACTAATGAAAAAACATTACTTCCACGTTAGATTACCTTTGATGATTGCTTTTAGGGATTTAACATATATTTGAATTAAAGTAAAAAAAATTATTGAATTTAAAGGGTTATAAGATCAGTCTCTTAATTAGTGTCCATGTTAATGGAATGATTGAGTCAATACTAGGCATTTAAAAGATGAAGTGAGGAATCAGGAACCATAGTGTCATTTTGAGAAAGAAATCAACTCAAAAACAAAAATAAATAAATGGATCTAATATTCCTTCAAGGCACAGAGGTGCACATAGAGTAAGACCAGAATAGCATATATGGGAACAAATACTCTAGAGGATTTAAGCAACTTTAATGATAGGAGTGGATGCGTTTTGAACCCATAAGGACATTTATTGACAAGTTGATAAAAGCAATAATGAAATCCTGAAGCCTATAATCAAATTAATTTTTATTTATTTTTCCATCATAAATGATTAGGCTAATGGTATAATGTATTAATTAGAGTAAGTAACTCTAACTGTTGCAACAGATAAATCCTGGAATTTCAGAGGCTTAACAAAAATCGATGTCTCACATGTGCAAGGGCTAAAATGAGTCAGTCTACCCTCCTTTATCTTTCAGTTGCACCATCTATAATATTTGGCCTGAAGGGTCACTCTAACATGGAAAGTACGACTTGGAGATTTATGCATTCTTTTTAAAAGTCCAGGCCAAACCTGACCTGTGTGGCTCAGTGGTTGAGCATTGACCTATGAACCAGAAGGTCATGGTTCGATTCCTGGTCAGGGCACATGCCTGGGTTGTGGGCTCGATCCCCAGTGGGGGGCATGCAGGAGATAGCCTGTCAATGATTCTCTCTCATCATTGATGTTTCTATCTCTCTCTCCCTCTCTTCCTTCCTTTCTAAAATTTATAAAAATATATTTTTAAAAAGTCCTGGCCAAGAAATAGCACACATAACTGTTCACATCTCATTGGCCAAAATGCAATTTTGGTTACAAAACCAAACAGCAAGGAAATATAATCTTCCTGTGTGCCAAGAAAGAGAATACAGTGAAGTGAAAGATAGCATCGTTTCTGCCAATATGTATTATTAGGCTATATAAAAATCAGGCAATAAATTTACAGTTGGAGCACATCCTGCTTTTCACAGTTCATCACTGGGAAAGAAAACCAAGCAAAGGGATAAACTGGAACAATCAATCCCCAGTGCCCTCACTATGAATCTAAAAGATTCCTGAGCAGAGCAGAGTGTCTGAACAATGGATGATGAGAGAGTCTTTAAAGAGAGGACTACAAATCTATCTATAGTAATTAAAGCGTAATATGCTAATTAGACTGGACAGCCAAACAACCTTCTGGACGTCATTCCAGATGTCCTTCCGGATGAAGCCACAGCGGCGGGGGCCGAGGCAGAGCGGTTAGGAGTGATCAGGCAGGCAGGCAGAGTAGTTAGGGGCGATGAGGCAGGCAGGTGAGTGATTAGGGTCTATCAGGCAGGCAGGCGAGCAGTTAGGGGCAATCAATCAGGCAGGTGAGTGGTTAGGGGCGATCAGTCAAGCAGACAGAGGGGTTAGAGGTAATCAGGCAGGCACACAAGCAGGTGAGTGGTTAGGAGCCAGCGGTCCCTGGTTGCGAGAGGGATGTCCCGGCTTGTGAGAGGGTACAGGCCGGGCTGAGGGACATCCCCATGCATGAAGCTAGTGCACCGGGCCTCTAGTATCTACACTAATAAAAGAGAAACATGGTAATTGGTGTACGACCGCTACCCTTCCCATTGGCTAATCAGCGTATCCTTATGCAAATTAACTGTCAGCCAAGATGGCGGCCGGCAGCCAGGCAGCTGGAAGCGAACAGGAGGCTTGCTTGCTGTGGATTCCAACGTTCCCCGCCGGCCTCTGAGCTTCAGTTGGAAACATAGTAACATTTACAGAAGATAAACAAAACTCCAGAAAGCTCCTGTCAGTCAGCCGGGATCTCAGAGCTGGAGTCGCAACATTGTTTCGAATACAGAAAACAAAGGCCAGAAACCTGCTTTCAGCCGAGCCTCAGAGAGAAAGCCGGCTCTCAGCTCCAGTGACAGCCATAGAAGGTAAATAAATGCCAGAATAAAAAAAAAAAAGAAAAAAAGGAGAGGTTTCGAGCTCCAGTCGCCCGCCAGCCTGAAAATGGCCCTCAGCCCCTCACCCAGACTGGCCAGGCACCCCAGTGGGGACCCCCACCCTGAAGCAACAAGATGGCGGCTAATTTGCATACTGAAGGCGGGCGGCAGCAGGCAAGGCTGTCTTCGGTCTGGGACCCGGATCTGTGACCCTGCCGGGCGGGATCAGCGGAGCCGGGCGGGATCAGCGGAGCCGCGAGGCCTCCCGGCACCGGGATCAGCGTGACAAGGGGCAACGCCCAAACGCCCTGATTGCCCTGCGGCTCTGTGTGTGACAGGGGGCAGCGCCCCAACCCCCTGATCAGCCCTGCTCTGTGGGTGATAGAGGGCGGCGCCCCAACCCCCTGATTGCCCTGCGGCTCTGTTTGTGACAGTGGCGGCGCCCCAACCCCCCCACGGGCCCTGCTCTATGTGAGACGGGGTAGAGCCATACCTCCCCATCGGCCCTGCCCTGAGTGTGACAGGGTGTGGCGCCTCAACTACCCCCCCCCCCCCCCACAGGCCCTGTTCTGTATGTGACAGGGGGCGGTGCCCCAGCTCCCCTATTGGCCTTACTCTGTGCGTGACAGGGGGGAGCTCCTCAACCCCCTGATTGGCCCTGCTCTGTGTGTGACAGGGGGCAGCTCCCCAACCCCCTGATCAGCCCTGCTCTGTGCATGACAGGGGGGAGCTCCCAAAACCTCTGATTGACCCTGCTCTGTGCATGACAAGGGGGAGCTCCCCAAACCCCTGATGGGCCCTGCTCTGTGTGTGACAGAGTACGGAGCCCCAACCCCCCTGATGGTCCCTGCTCTGTGTGTGACAGGGGGCAGCGCCCCAACCCCCTGATCGGCCCTGCTCTGTGCATGGCAGGGGGTGGCGCCGCAACTTCCCTATCAACCCTGCCTTGAGTGTGACAGAGGGCGGTGCCCCAGCCCCCCAATCGGCCCTACCCTGAGCGTGACTAGGGGTGGCATCACAACCTCCCCATCCGCCCTGCTCTGTTCATGACAGGGGGCGGCGCCCCAACTCCCCAATCGGCCCTGCTCTGAGCCCGACCAGGGGCTGCACCTAGGGATTGGGCCTGCCCTCTGCCACCCAGGAGCAGGCCTAAGCCAGCAGGTCATTATCTCCTGAGGGGTCCCAGACTGCGAGAGGGCACAGGATGGGCTGAGGGACCCCCTTTCCCCCCCCCCGAGTGCACAAATTTTTGTGCACCGGGCCTTTAGTCTATATAATAAAAGCCTAAGCAACCATTACGGCAGAACGACCAGAACGACCCGTTGCTATGATGTGGAGCAGCGAGTCGAGCGATAAGGAGCAGTGAGCAGGAGGGTGGTCAGGAGTAAGGGGACTGCGAGAGGGTTCAGGCCAGGCTGAGGGATCCCCCGTCCCTTAGTGCATGATTTCATGCACCAGGCCTCTAGTATATATATAAAAGCTTAAGTGACTGAATGACCAAACAACCTGTTGACTGGTCACTATGATGTGCACTGACCACCAGGGGGCAGAGGCTTAATGCAGGAGCTTCCCCTTGGTGGTCAGTGTACTCCCACTGCCGCTCAGCTGACCAATCCACCCTGGTGGCCCACCAGCCCGGCAGCAGCCACTCACTTTCTCAGTAGTCCTGCAGGTCCAATCTCCAGAGAATGAGCCAGGCACTGAGGGACCAGCGCGGCAGGCCTCCTAGAAGTTGGCCTTGGGCACCACAGTCCCTAGACACTCCACAAGGAAGAAATGATATAAAAGTGGAGGCCAGGTGGCTCCCAACAACTGGCGCGAAAATCAGCAGGATGGATCTGGATCCCAGGCTGACAAGGACATCCCACAGCCCACCCAGAGGGCCAATCGTGTCCAGCGCCCCCCCCCCCCCCCAACCTCCCTCAGGACGGGCACCAGACAGGGCTCACAGCTGGCGAGCTCCGCTGTGGCAGCACAGCCTCTCTCAATCAGAACTGACTGGGCGTGAGCCTGCGGCAGGTGCAGCGGGGCTGGGATGAGCAGGAGCAACAGGCAGGAGCTGCAGGTGGCATTGGACTTCTGGTTTTGGCCCAGTCCCCACAGGCCATGCCAAGGGACCCCACCCTTGCACAAATTCATGCACCGGGCTTCTAGTGATTAATATAAAGAACTTGGCTTATCAAGTATCAACCAGTAAGTATTTGTATATAGTGTTTTCAGAGAGTAAGAGAGAGAGAGAGAAACATCAATGATAAAAGAGAATTATTGATGGGCTGCTTCCTGCATGACCCACACTGGGAATTGATTCCACAACCCTGAGCATGTGCCCCGACCCAGAACCAAACTTCAATCTCTTGATTCCTGGGTTGGGTGGACAACCAACCACTGAGCCACACCTCTCAGGCTATAGTTTCTGCATATACATACTGCAGAACCTCCAGTAGCAGCCTGAAGGATTGGAAGCTGGGGCTTTATCCACCAGCCCTGGCTTCCTGCTGTTTGAGTCCCCACACCTCCCCTGCAGGAGCACTCCTACCAGCTTCTTATGCCACACCTGTCTGTGGGCCAAGAATGCCGTCTTTGCTGCCTAGAGAAAGAACTGAGGCTGAGTTAGGGGGAGCTCAGCATGACAGTGAAATGCCCCTCATAGCTGCAACAAAATGAGAGCTGAGATACAAGGACCCAGCACAGTGAACCAACAGTGTCTGCAAGTCATTCCCAAAATTGGCATTAAAGTCAATATGTTATCATTAGTTCAAGGTTTGATAGGGATTTGGCAACTACGAAGGAAAAGCATAATGAAGCTCTCACAGAAAATAGGTAACATGGTTTTTCTCCTTATCAATTAAAGTTCAGCACACATCTCTCCAAAACAATTTGTAGTTCCCAAGAGATTCAATTTCTGGCTTGAGTGATAAATAGGATTATTCATAAGCAAAGAATAAAAATGAGGAAGAAAAAGATCAAATTATTATAATGGATATAAATATGCTTCATCTCTGTCTTTATAAGAAGTTCTAACAGATATTACCACTATTAATGAGTCACATCTCATTGACTAAATTATCTTTGACACGTACATCAACAGCAAGTTCTTTGGGGCAATAGACAAACAAAAATATAAATATGTCTCAAGAGAAATATAAGGACTTCTTACATTTTTAATGTATTACATATTATAGATAAAATAAATTGTCTAATGATAAATTAAAAATTTTACAGAAATCAAGTTTGTATAGCTTCAAAAGATGTGTAGATTATAGAAACTTTTCATTGTTTTTAATATATTCTGTTTTCTTTTGTAGCCTTAAAAACTTTCATAAGCATCAATACTCTCAAAATAGTTTTAATATTTTTAGAGTCAGGACAAAACAAACTAACAAACAAACTGAGATTCCTAATAGGTAAGCCATTTATTAGTAATTAAACATTTTCTAAGTGAAGTTGACTATGCCAGTCGCCCAAGCATTCATTCCTTATTGCATTATACTCCCATTGACTTCAGGAGTTAATACCAAAGATCACATACTAAGAACCAGAAGATTGTTTAGACACCCCTCCCAGGATAATTTAACTTGAAATACATTAAGCTAAGCAATTTACCTATCAGAGGAAATCTTTAAAATGTAGCTAGCACTTTAAAACACTACAAAGTTTATAATCAAAATATTTGAAAATGAGATTGATTTTATGAATCTTCCCAACTGAAGTACAAAAGCTTCACCCAGAGATTACAATGCTAAAAATAAGATAATTCAGGGAATCTCCAATATATTCAGGAATATTCATACAAGCATTATTCATAAATATTTAAAAGTTTAAATCAACTTTTTTGAGGTATAACTTATATTCAATAAAAACACCCATTTTGCATATATAGTTTGACAAGTTTTGACAAATGTATTTCAGTCACTACTACAACCATCAAAATAAGGAACATCTCAATCACCCAAAAAAGTATCCTATATCCTTCAGCAATCAACCTCTCACCACCCCACCACCACTGGCCCCAGGCAACCAATGTTATATATATATTTTTTGTCACTGTACATTACATTTGCCTGTTGAATAGTTGAATGTAAATGGACTCATAAGTATTGTAGTATTTTTTGCATGGCTGAAATAAGACCCTAAACATAGAATATAAAATAGGTTGGAAATTATTGTCCTTGTCATTGGAGAATAAGCTAGACTATAGACTCTCCCCTTGGGAACAATCCATCAGGAGCTCTCAGGGTATTCAGGTGTCAATGGTGATGGTTGCTCTCAGTTTTCTTTTGGTAGGTCTCTCTCGCACTTGGAGAGACACTGTAAAAATAAAGTATGCTTCCACATTATTATAGTTTCTACTTCTTCCTAAAGTTCCCTGTTTTAAAATCTGCCAGAATTCATACATTACTCCTTCTGAGATAGAAGGAGTAATAATTATTTTGATTCACCTATTTACAGTAAGCAAACACTTAAAAGTTTCAACAGGAAAAACTGATTAAAGGGTATCACACAGCTATTTATTCCCTGTCAGAACTCAGACAACATTCTAATGTTACCCACACAGATTTCAGCTCTCTGCCTGAGGACAGGAGAGTACAGTTTTTGCAGGAGATACTATGCTCTGAACAATACTTACTTGATGACCATGATCAGGAAAAAAGGCAAGAGGAGACTGAATTAAGGGGCAACAAGTGCTAACCTAAACCATTTATGATGTCTTAGGTGAAAGGCTATAGTTAAATTTGAAGCATATTAAGAGCAATGTTTATAATATCAATGTCCTCTCTTCCCATAAAAAGAAAAAAAATCAGTATGTGATTAGGATTATGGAATTTCAAGGCACATTTAGAGACGGCTCCCAACTCTTCCAATAATGGTCTATAGGGTCATATAAGCTAAATACTCTGTGTCAATACTTGAGGACCTCTCCAAACTTTCCTTTTCCTAGATTTTATTTTTTTGGTTGGCTTTTGGTATTTGCCCAACTTGTTATTCATGCAATAATTTAAACCTCTGATTCTTAAGAGAATTTGATGGATTCTGTCATTGTAACTTTGATGATCTCTGTCCCCATCCATCTTGATCTTGCCTTTCCTTCTGAAAACATCCGTATTTTCCCTGTGTTGCCTTCTTACTCTAACTCCTCTTTTCAATGCAGAACATAGTAGTTGAAGTCCAATGGGAGTATAGTTAGCCAAAGGAAAAAGTGTAGAAGAGAAAAGAAAAAATGGAGTCATTAGCATGTTTTAAGAATAAAAAGACTGCTTATGGAGATTGAGAAGAAATATGATGAAATATAGAGAAAAATAAAATTGGGAAAAAAGCATGTAGGGTAAGTGAAAAATATCTTTAGAGAAGCGGTATTAACTAAGATTGGTGAGGTAGCCTTGGCCAAGTAGCCCAGTTGCTAAGAAAATCATCCCAATATGCCAAGGTTGTGGGTTCAATCCCCAGTTTAGGGCACACACAAGAGTCAACCAATGAATGAATAAATAAGTGGAACAACAAATTGATCTCTCTCTCGCTCTCTCTCTCTCTTTCTCTTTCTCTCTCTCTCCTTTCCTCTCTCTCTAAAAAATAAAAAAAATAAAAGAAAATGATTGGTGAGGTAGATGGCACCAGGTCTTGGATGTTTGTCACTGTCAAAGATTTAACTGCATATAATGGATTACAATTGAAATTTCATAGGGAGTGTAAAAAATACAAAGGTTTGTTTTGGAGATATTAATCTGGAAGGTATTTGTAGCATGTAGTTTTTCCTCTGTCTTTGGAGTTAATATTGCCAAAATATTAAAAGACTGTAAGGAAAATTTAAAACATAGTCATTTAGAAGTAACTGAAGAAGTGGTTGAAAACAGATTACTATAAATGGTTGAATCTATTCAGAGGGTTCTCAATAAATAACAAGTACCCACAGATGCTAAATGGAGTTCTAAACATAATGTGAGCTGCCTTGTAAATATCCAGTAGTGAAGGGAACTCCTTAAAACATTAGTCAAGCCCTAACCGGTTTGGCTCAGTGGATAGAGCGTCGGCCTGCGGACTGAAGGGTACCAGGTTCGATTCCGGTCAAGGGCATGTACCTTTGTTGCAGGCACATCCCCAGTAGGGGGTGTGCAGGAGGCAGCTGATCGATGTTTCTCTCTCATTGATGTTTCTAACTCTCTATCCCTCTCCCTTCCTCTCTGTAAAAGAAATCAATAAAACATATTTAAAAAAACATTAGTCAATTTGTATGCAACAAAACAAAGATTATTCCTAAGGAAACTAATAGACAATGCTCTTGAATTGCTAAAAATAAAAATAAAAAACTCAAGATGAATTTATAAAGCCCTTAGAAGTGCTTAAAGTCAGAGGCTGGGGGATTGCAGTCTTATTTCTGTTGTTTGTTTGGTTTTAACCAATGCCAAACATAGGCATACTGGTGGTATTCAACAAATCTTGAATAAACTATGTTTGTCTTTTATTTTGTTTTGAAATCATGGCAGAACCTGTTTTTAGTGCATTGAGATTTCTATCAGACAATATTGGTTTCATAAAAAACTACTTCTTTCTGGCATCGTATGTTTGCTCTTCCATTAGTAAAATTTAGAAAGTGAGAACACAAAAACACAAGAAAACAAATACAATAGAGCAGAATAGAGAGCTTGATTATGGCAGAGGCTAACAAGTTATGGAGTTGAAGCATGACAGAAAAGCAATAGAATCATAAAGAAGGCAAATAACTTCCAAATTATTAAATCAATCTAATGCAAAGATTCAGAGGCCCTTCCTAATTCTAAAGTGTTAACACTGTTCAGATAGTAGCAATGCTACAGAGCAAGGAAATAATGCAGTAGTCAAAACGAATAAGCTAACACTCTGTGTAATCTTGATAATAAGTGGCAATGAAATTGTTAAAGGACAAAGAATAGTAAAGAAAAGGGCAGAGTTAAGAGATAAAGTGAAAGATTTCCAAGAACATGAGGGGACTGAAAACATTGCTACTTGTATGGTTTGGGAAATTTGGGAAGGGGAGTGAAAGATAATCACTCACTTCTCAGGAATACTGAAAGGTGGGGCACACATGCACATTTGCAGAGGGTTGGAGTACATTAGGACTTTAAAATGAATGAGTTTTATTTTTTACCTTGTACAATATGTAAAAATTAGAGGCCTGGTGCACGAATGCGTGCACAGCTGGTGTCCCTTGGCATGGCTGGTGATCGGGGCCAATCGGGTAGTCTCACCCAGTTCTGATTGGGCCGATCAGAGCTGGCTGGCCGGGAGGAGGGACCGCAGGAGGTTGGCCAGCCATTGGAAGGTTGGCTGTGGGAGCGCACTGACCACCAGGGGGCAGCTCCTGAATTGAGCGTCTGTTCCCTGGTGGTCAGTGTGCATCATAGCTACCGGCCGGTTGTCCAGTTGTAATGGTTGCTTAGGCTTTTATATAGAGAGAAATTAATTGGCTAGAACCAAAAACAAATGAAATATATAAGTAGCCAGATGTTGGGAGACCAGAATCCAGAACATTTCAACATTATCTTCCCTACCCGATGCCAAATGCATCCATAAAATGGCTGGTCATCATACCTTGTATTAGTTTTCTAGGGTTGTCTTAACAAATTACAGGCATCTCCTTTAAAAAAAAAAGAATATTTTTATTGATTTCAGGGAGAAAGGGAGATGAAGAGAGAGATAGAAACATCAATGATGAGAGATAACCATTGTTTGGCTGCCTCCTGCATGCCCCCTATTGGGGATTTAGCCCATAACCCAGGCATGCGCCCTTACCAGGAATAGAACCGTGACCTCTGGTTCATAGGTCCATGCTCAACCACTGAGTCACTGGGGCTGGGCACAGGCATCTTCTTTTATTGTACTTACTTAGCTTTATTGCACATGTCTCACAAATTGAAGGCAATACCCTCCACTGCCAAAAAGATTACAACTCCCCTTACTGAGATACTCGTTTTATTGCTGCGGCCTCGAAGTGAAGCTGCACTATCTCGGAGGGATGCCAGTACCATGAACTGGGTGACTTCAAACAAGAGACACTTATTTTATTACAGTCCTGGAGGGCAGGAGTGCATATTTAAGGTGATGGCAGGACCACACTCCTTCCAGAGACTTTAGGGCAGAATCTGTTATCTCACCAGCTTCTGGTGACTACAGGCATTCCATGGCTTGTGACCACATCACTGCAATCGCTGTCTCCATGCTTGCGTTGCATTGCCTCTTTCTCTGCGTTTTCTCAGTGTGTTGGTTTTTATTAGATAAAAGCGATTGCATTTAGGGACCACCTAGATCACCCAGGATAAGCTTCTCTTCTCAAGATGCTTACTTAATCACACTTTTTTAATCCTAAGTGATATTCATTCATTTACCATATTATATGATACTTAAAAATTCTGAGAATTAGGACGTATCTGTTGGGGAGACTAATATTCAACCTAGTACCCACCAGCTGTTTTGTTTCGATTTGGGTGGCAAAATTATGCCTAGAGATTGATTTTTGTCTTCCAATATTTTATTAAACACATGTTCACTGCAGGAATTTCATCAGCCAATAGCATACAGGATAATGTTTCTTAATAATCCAATAAACAAATAATTCCAAAAGCAATGATATGTTAATTACACTATTGTTCCAGGCAAAGGGAGATGAAAGCAATAAAGTCCAAATTTAGATGAGGGATATCATTTTGTAAGAGGAGGCACTCAGGAGACCAGATTCAACCAACCTCTAGCTGACTTCCAGTTGCCAGGACAAAACAAAAGCCCCTTTTAGCTAACGCAGGTTCTAGGGAATGAAGGTGCCGGTGTTGGCAAGAAGGATAATCTTCGCAGGGTCACTGGTCGGTTTTTGCCATTGTCTAGGATGAGTTGCCTCAACAAGACAGGAGCTAATGTCCCAACAATATCCAGAGAGCTATTCAGGTCAGCAAAGTATCATCTTGCCTAGAACAAAATCTCTCAGATTATCCTCATAAACTCTGGGTATTTATAGTCTAAAGTTCCCCTTACCATAGCTGCTTCTCTGCATGTTTTTATAAATAAGTCCCCATCAGTGTACATCATCAACTAGGCTACTGATAAAAGATGATGACATCTTGATACAACTTACTTCATACATATATCAAAACTATCAAAATAACTTTGCTTCTAAAACAACTTTTTTGGGTTTTGTCATAAATAAGTGTATAAAAACTATGTCACTTGTCATAAACAAGTGGATGTAAAAATAATATCAAACCAGTACACAACACCAGGTCTCTGGGGAAAAAATGTATACAATTGACCCTTGAACAACACAGGTTTGAATTGTTCAGGTCCACTTATGTGCAGATTTTTTTCCATAAATATACAGTGGGTCCTCCTCATCCCCAGATTTTGTCTCTGCAGATTCAACCTACAGCAAATTGAAAAGAGTAATTTTTATATGAGGTTGGGAATCCATCCATGCAATGGGCCAACAGTATGCATTTTTCGATACCGTTTTATAGAAAGGACTTGAGCATCCTTGGATTTTTATATCCGCCGGGGCTCTTGGGACTAAGGGATGACTGGAGTTACTTTGGGAGAGTCAGAAGTTACATGTGGGTTTTACACTGTGCAGAGATCAGGCCTCCCAACCCCTGCATTGTTCAAAGGTCAACCGTTTATATAATACTAAAAAAGGATTATCATGATTTATAAATTAAAATAAAATACACAACACAACTATATTATTAGTTTCTCACAGAATAATTTCAATGATTTTGGCTGAATTCTTATATCTACAGCCAAACTATGGGCTCAATTGGCAAAAAAATTGATTGACTTTTTAGTTTAGAATGATAATTAAGATGAGGGTAAAATAAAGACATTGTGGGAACTGTGCTCATTCATGTATGCAGTGAAAAAAATCTTCTGAATTGACTAATAGTTTTTGTTTAATACTGGAAGGATATTTACTAAAATGTTTTTATGACAGTCACAAAATGGTGGTGTAAGTATTTCCACCATGACTGAATTCAAACTAATATGAAATCATTAAATGCAGAGTTAGGAAGAGATATTCAGTATCACATCATTGTATAATATTTTTTCAACTTAGATACCATAGCCCATATAACCTTAAAAGCACATATAATAGTAACGTATACTAAAATAGCTAAAAATTATAATCTTATTTGTTTTGCTTTCAATATAGTTTTATGTTTTAAGTTTATATAATTTAAATTTCAACAATGGCTATGTTTAACAAATGGCTCGACTACTCCTGAAAATTTAAATTGGCTCTCATGCATGGAGGGACATGGAAATTTATGCTAAGCGAAATACTAGTAAACCAGTCAGAGAAAGACAAGTATCACATGATTTCACTCATATGTGGAATCTACAGAACAAAATAAACTGAACAAAATAGATGCAGAGATATGGAAGCATGGAACAGATTGTCAAATCTCAGAGGAAGGTTGGGGTGGTGGGTAAGCGGGAAGAGATTAACCAAAGAACTTGTAAGTATATATGCATAACCTGTGGACAATAGTGAGGTGAAGGCCTGGGACAGGGCGTGGTGGCAGGCTAGAAGAGGTCAATGGGGAAAAAGGGGGAGATACGTAATACTTTCAACAATAAAAACTTTTTAAAAATTGGCTCTCAAAAATTATTCTGAGCTGGTTCCATCATATTATAGGCACACATCATTTTATTGCTCTTTACTTTATTGTGCTTCGCAGATGTTGCACTTTTTTTTTTACAAGTCAAAGGCAAGATCCTCCTCCATCAAAAAGATCACTACTTGTTTTATTGCAATTCCCAGTTTATTGCAATTCTCAGTTTATTGCAATAGTATAGAACCAAACTCATAATATCTCTAAGGTAGGCCTGAATCAAAAGAAATATTTGCACTAGTTACACTGAAAACTAAAGATAGCTTAGCATTTTTAGTCAGAGCAAATGCATTTTAAAATCTTCAGTGTTTTCTGGAAGCAATGATACAACTCCCAGTCAGGGCTGGCTCCTGAGGAAAAAAAAACAAACAAGTTTTATATTAATGGTCCCAATATAATAAGCAGAACAAAAGGCCAGTTTTACTATTCTACATTTTAAAAAGTTTTAGCTATGTCTACTTATGAATCTCCAGGTTAATTTCATTAAGGAACTTATGGATGAGTTCTAGTTATGCCCAATTCCATATTCACCAACAAATTCTGTTCTGCTGTGTGACATTAGGCAAGTCACTTCCTTTTCCATGGCAGTTTCTTAACCTACAAAATGTAAATGCCCTACCTCACAAGGGCATAGCAAAGTGTAACAAATTAAAAAATATTACAAATTCAAAACACAATTGCACCATTAAAAACAGCAATTACAAAAATTAGTAGGAAACGAAGACAACTCCTTTGGAACCGAGCCATTAATTTTTAAATAAGAAAAGTAGAAACATAAAGGAGCAGCCTCATCATGATCCGTTATAACCTCTCTTTTGGGAGAAAGGTATCATGCACCAGTTACTCTCTCATGGAGAAAAATAGAGAGGCATGAGACCCCAGCCTGCTTCTATTATGCTAGCATCTGCAATCATTAGGTTCAAGTGGCATTTTTTAAAAATTATTTTCTGTGAAAGAGTCCCAAGGATACAATAATGATCATTTAATGGGATTTACAGTGACACAATAGATATCACTGCTCTTCCCCACCTGAATTCTGAACCAATTGAGAAAGGCAGATGGGGCACCGAAATATCATCCTTATTACTGACCGTGAAAAATGTGGCTTATAGTGGAGGGTAAGTGGGCTTTCTTATAATGAATGCTACAATAAAAATGACTTACCCGTCATAACAATAGCAAAAGGAGATCACTGCACACTTTCATCATAGAAGGCAGCCTTTGATAACTTATAGCATGGGGGATCTAGACAGGATACATGCTCAGATTGAGAGAGAGAGAGAGAGAGAGAGAGAAAGTCAGCTCCTATGCCCACCTTCACCTTCTAAATTCACCCATCAGGTATGTCTCTCTTCTTCACTAGGAGATAAATAGATAATGATATGGAGAAAGTCTCAGAATGTTACACTAAAGAAGCTCCCTATACAAGAAAGGAAAAATATTTAGCAGTAAAGAAAGCTCATTCTTTCCAACCCTATCACAGCATCATTCAAAACTATTAGTGTAGGGGAAAAGTTGTACATGCCCAACCCAGCAAATAATTTAGGATCAAAGAAAAAGACATTTCCCTTTAGTCCACTGTTAATCAATACCAGACTCAGTAGTAGGTGCTCAGATAAGTTAAGCAACTTAAGGAAAGTCACACAGCTAGCAACAACATATGACTAGACTATGTAGTCTTTGAACACAAAAATTATTTTGGTTATTAATAACCATTTAATAACTATAGCTTAATAACATTCTGGAGCATTGTAAATGTTTATGGAAGAAAGGAAAGAAACAAGAAAGCAAGGAAGAGAGAGAAGAATTGAGATAAATAAATCCAAACCCACACCTGAATGGGTCTTCTCACCACTCTACATTGCCTAGATATGAGTGTTATAACTGGGTTTAATGACTCCTGTAATCTTATTACACAGTTAGGAAGGAGGTACTCTTGAATTATTATATTCTTACTAGATGCCTGGTGCACGAAAAGTCATGCACTTGGCAGGTCCCTCAGCCCCGTCTGTGCCCTCTCGAAGTCCAGGAGTCCCTGAGGGATCCTTAGTACTGCCACAGAGGCTCCCGCTACTACCACTGCACTCGCCAGCCCTCAGCCGGCTTCTGGCTGAGCGGTGCTCCCCCTGTGGGAGTGAACTGACCACCAGGGGGTAGCTCCTGAGTTTAGCATTTGGCCCTGGTGGTCAGTGCACATCATAGCGACCAGTCCGTCTGCCGTTCGGTCTATTTGCATATTAGGGTTTTATTATATAGGAGTATTCTTAAGAACAGTACGTCTCTAAGGACAATGTGTTTAGTTTTTCAACTAGCCCCGAAAGTTTACTGGCTGCATGCTGAGGTGATATATAATTTCATGGGTCCTCAAACCATATGTGTCATTGCCTCATGAAATATTAACAAACCTATACTCTCTTACTTTTCAAATGTTCTGATAACTATTTCAGGCTTCTCATTCTATGCACTGCACTTACACTGCTCTATCATATTTCCAATTTCTTTTCTCTTTCATTCTGTATTTCCCAGGCATTTTTTTCAATTCAATTATTCTCCCTTTCTTGGCATCTACTCTGTTAAATTCATTCATTGTTAATTTTTTCTCTAGAAATTAATTTTATGTAAAGAGATATGCTTCATTTTTTTCAACATTTTGTTCACTTTCTACTTTTTTAAGCAATAAGCAATAGGAAAGAACAGCATGGGAGAGAAAGGGTAGTATAAAATGAGGTTCAAAAGGTAACCAGAACACACAGGGTTATCTAGGTGATTGTAAAGAGTTTGTGTTTCATTCTAAGAGTGAAACCATTATTTTAAGCTGGCATATCATATTTCATTCATGTTTGAAAGCATGCCTTCTCAAAAAACGGGAGAAGGCTGCAGGAAAAAGTGACAGGAGGCTATTTCGGAGGTTCAGAAAAGCGATTATAGAGGTTTGGATTTGATTACGAAAATAAAAATGGAGAAGTGAATATTATCCTTAACATATGCTGGTCAGTGCTCAGAGCTTATGCACATTATCATTTTTAGTCTTCCCAGCAATGATTAAGTTATTATTAGCCCAATTTTTCAGATATACAAACAGAGGGTTAGTTATGCTAGGTAACTTGCTAAATTCACACAACTATTACAAGAGTTTTGATTAAGATCTCTTCGTCTAGTCACTCTGCATAAGAGAGAGAAATAATGAAAAATTAAACAAATAAATAATCAAGGTATATTCAGATTGTGACATGTGTTATGAAGAAAATATAGCCGGGTAATCAAGAGAGACTGGTAGTTGGGGTGGTGATAATATAGCCAATTTTGATTTGAGAACAAGTTGACAAGAAAATAGGTGTAAGCAAATCTGAGAGAACAGTCTTTGCAAGGATTAAAAATTGGCATTTTTGTAAAACTATTAGCATAATACTCTTAGTATTAAGAGTTCTTAAGTCTAACTTAGAGTCACTCTTTTAATGTGTTCACCTCTCTCAGTATATAGTGAAGGATAACCTAGTCCCTTTTGTCAATTTCATGTCTTGTCCCTATGTCTTTTAATAACAAATCCCAAAAGAAAAGTCTTTTTCCTTGGCTTTGGGTGCAGCAGGACAGGATTGATGTGTGTGTATCTTGTGAAAGGAATAAGAGAACTAATAGCCAGGCATGGTGGAGAATTTCTGGAAAGATAACATCAGAAAATTGTCGCAGTTCCCCCTTAAATGCAGTTTTGCTCCCTGTGGTTTCAGTTACTCCTGGTCAACAAAGGTCTGAAAATATTTAATGGAAAATTCCAGAAATCAACAATTCATATATTTTAAATTGTGCATCATTCTGAATACTGTGATGAAATCTCGCAATGTCCGGCTCCATCTTGCCTTGAACATGAACCTTCCTTTTGTTCAGTGTATCCACACTGGATATGCCACCTGCCCATTATTCACCTAGTAATTGTCTCAGTTACGAGAGAGAGGAGAGAGATAGACAGACGGAAAGAGTCATCATTCACATGACTTTTATTACAGTACTAGAAGCCTGGTGCACAAAAATTTGTGCACTCGTGGGGGGGTAGGGGGGGTCCCTCAGCCCATCCTGTGCCCTCTAGCAGTCTGGTACCCCTCAGGAGATAATGACCTGCTGGCTTAGGCCTGCTCCCGGGTGGCAGAGGGCAGGCCCAATCCCTAGGTGCAGCCCCTAGTCGGGCTCAGAGCAGGGCCAATTGGGGAGTTGGGGCGCTTCTCCCTGTCATGCACAGAGCAGGGCGGATTGGGAGGTTGCGATGCCACCCCTAGTCACGCTCAGGGTAGAGCTGATTCGGGGGTTGGGGCACTGTCCCCTGTCACACTCAAGGCAGGGTCGATAGGGAAGTTGCAGTGCCACCCCCTGTCACGCACAGAGCAGGGCCCATCAGGGGGTTGAGGAGCTCCCCCCTGTCATGCACAGAGCAGGGCCGATCAGGGGGTTGAGGAGCTTCCCCCTGTCACTCACAGAGTAGGGCCAATAGGGGAGTTGGGGCACCGCCCCCTGTCACACACAGAGTAGGGCCAATAGGGGAGTTGGGGCACCGCCCCCTGTCACACACAGAGCAGGGCCAATCAGGGGGTTGGGGTGCTGCACCCTGTCACACACAGAGCAGGGCCAATCAGGGGGTTGGGGCGCCACACCCTGTCACACACAGAGCCGCAGGGCGATCAGGGGGTTTGGGCGCTGCCCCCTGTCACGCTGATCCTGGTGCCAGGAGGCCTCACTGCTCCGCTGATCCCGGTGCCGGGAGGCATATTACCCTTTTACTATATAGAATAGAGGCTTGGTGCACGGGTGGGGGCTGGCTGGTTTGCCCTGAAGGGTGTCCTGGATCAGGGTCGGGGTCGCCACTGGGGTGCCTGGCCAGTCTGGCTGAGGGGCTGAGAGCCGTTTTCAGGCTGGTGGGTGACTGAAGCTTCCAACCGCTCCTTTTTTTCTTTTTTTATTCTGGGCCAGCTTTAGCTCTGAGGCCTCTGCTGCTTTGTTTACCTTCTGTATTTGATACAATGTTGCGATCCGGCTGGCTGAAGCCTGGCTGACTAACTCAGGTTTCTGGGGTTTTGTTTAGCTTCTGAATTTGCAACATAGCTGCTTAGAGTTGCAGCTGAGAGGCCGGCAAGTCAGGCGGGGAACGTTGGAGTTCGCTGTCACTGGAGCAAGCAAGCCTCCCTGTTCGCTTCAGTACATGGCTGCCGGCCGCCATCTTGGCTGGCAGTTAATTTGCATATCGCCCTGATTAGCCAATGGGAAGGGTAGCGGATGTATGGCTAATTACCATGTTTCTCTTTTATTAGATAGGATGATGCTATAATTGTTCTATTTTATTTTTAGTTATCATTGTTAATCTCTCACTGTGCCTAATTTATAAATTAAACTTTATTATAGACATATATGTTTAAGAAAAATGATTATATATATATATATATATATACACACACAGTGTGGTATTATCTGCAGTTTCAAGCATCCACTGGTGGTCTTGGAACGTGTCCCCTGCAGACAAATGACAGATTCCTCCCTTATGAAAAGGGAGTGGGGAAAACAGACGGTCTGAGATTGAAACCTTGGCTTTTAACAATATTTCTTGATGAATGAATGGCTCTTGTGGAATTCACTTCTATCCTAAAAGAGTATCAATATTTTAAAAGTAGCCACCTGGGTCTTTATGGTCACTGGACAAATCAACAGGCTTCTAGGGAAATTTATTAGTATGTCTAAATTACATAATTTTACATTTTACCTTGGCAGCAGTAGGAAGAGGCTGTTAGTAAGAAAACGTGTGGCCTGATACAATTCTCAATATGTTTTAAATTTCAGAAAAGGCACATAATTATGGAAGTAATATGTGAACATATAAATGCTGGCCCGCGTGCACACACACACACACACACTCAGGATGTTTCTGTCTGGCAATCTTTTGTTGACTGATAAAGTCACACTGTGCCTCCCCTGGCCTAGTCCTATGGAAATCCTACAGAAAATGAAAAATCATTACTTGACTTGATACTCAGCAGGACTCATAAACAGCACTCACATACTTGACTGCTGTGCTGCAATCATTTTCATTCAGTGATAAAGCACACGTCTATACTTAAGAATATCTTATTCAGGGTTCCCCAGCTATAATACCAAAGACAATGCTCGCTCATCAATAGCTCTGCCGAAAGAGAAAGAAGCTGTCTGGATAAGGGGAAGGGAGGCGTTGCCACAAACGAAAGTCCTGGCACTCTGCCCAGAACTCTAAGTGCATCGAGAAATCTGCACGCACTCTTTTCCACGCGCCGGATGAGGAACAGAGAGGAATCCAACCACGTTGAACCAATAACTCACGTTCTGAAGTCAAAGTGCCTGCTTCAAATCCCTCGTGTGCTTCTTATCAGTCAGGAGAGCCTTGGCGAGTGACAGAATCACAGGTCTCAGCCTCCTTACCTGTAAACGGCTTGAATAATTGAACCGCCCCTTCCCACGAAAGAGATGTTGTGAGGATTAACTGTGGATCACTTTAATGCTTCATAATTGTATGTGATCAATATTAACAATTTTCAAAGCACTTTCTTAACATGAGACATAAAATAGTAATTAAATTATCATTCTGTAATGGGAGACTTACAATTTGATATGTGTACCAGACCCTTGACTAAAATTAGTATATATGATTATTTTAATGACATTTTATTTCATTTCAATCCAGAACCTCATACTTAGTCAATTATAACTGAAGACACGTTGTAGAATAAACTACATACAGTTTACTAGACAGTTATTAATGCAAACATAAATATGTATTTGGTAAACTACAAATAGTATTTACTTTGACACATTGATTTTCTGTTTCCCCTTTCTTGAATTAACATGACATTTTAGCCAGATCTCTAGTTATATCTCCTTTCTAGTTCCATTCTCTTATTCCTAACCTGAAGATATTTGTGTGTTGTTGTTAATATTTTTATTGCTTTTTAGAGAGAGAAGTAAGGAGAGGGAGAGAAACATCTATGTGAGAAACATTGCTTGGATGCCTCCTGCACACCCTTTACTGTGAGAATCTAACCTGCAACCCTTTGGTGTACCTGACAATGCTCCAACCAATGAGCCACCTGGCCAGGGCTTCTGGTTCCATTTATATTGCCATCTTTCATTTCTGAATTCTGTTGGCCAAAATAAATCTCCTGTGTATTTAATACTGCAATAGAATTTTAATATCAATTTCTTGGATTCTTTAGTCCGCCCTTTTCAATTTGCTCTGCAGTGCTGAAATTTAAAAAGATTTTTCTCTCCTCCAGCACATTTTCTAAAAGCTTATTCCTTATTCCTTAGGATACAACCCAGAAAACAATGAGTCATTTGCCAGCTACTTCAGTTCTGCACCTCTTGGATCAAAATTCAAGACTCTATAATCTTGACGCAGCATCATCATGATAATGGGAAGGATTTTTATTAACAGTGCCTTAGCAAGGGGAAAGCTGTTTTCAGGGTAAGAAAATCATCTAGCTAGTTAATGGGCTACCCAAGAAGAAAAATCACCTTCACTCATACATGTAAAGAACACATCAGTTTACATAATCCTTACAGTGTATGAATGTGCACCAACAATTTTCCTCCCAGTCACTGAGAGTTGAAATTCTAAATTGTTTATTACTCACTTTCACTTTCTGTGTAGGTTATACTTGCTCACATATTATTAACTAGAGGCCCGGTGCATGAATTCATGCATGGGTGTGTATGGCTGGCCTGCCCCGATGGGGACCGATTGGGGTTGGTGGGCCGGGGGGAGGGGCCATGGGAGGTTGGCCAGCCAGACCTGCCCCCATCAGGCTGGTTGGCCTGTCGGCTGCAGTGCGCGTCATAGTGACCAGTCATTCTGGTCGTTCTGGTTGTTCTGGTCGCTTGGCTTATATATATATATATAGATATTGGATCCTTATAATCACCCTTTGCAGTGCGATGAGCAAGCATCTCCCTTTGGGGACACTGAGGCTCAAGTGATGTCCTGAGGATGACTCTGCTGGTGACAGGGAAGAATCAAGGTGAGGACGCAGGCTGTAAATCCATGTCCAGTATGTTTCATATGCCACAATGCCTTCCTCACATGTAATCCTTACTGAACACCAGTTAGTTCATGATTCCTTGTTTGTAATCCAGCAAAATAAAGCTCACCAAAGAGGAAACTAGTTTTACAATTCTATTTTTCTTTTTCTTTGTCATTAACTCAAGTTCTAAATGATACTAACCTAAATAAGCATTTTGGCACAGAGTAAGCAAATTATATTTGCCGTTGTTCTTCCTACAGAGCAATGAATAAAAATAATAAAGCACAAAGCACATATTACTAATTGGAAAATAGTGACTCATCATCATGGTACCTAGTATAAATGTGGGGGGCAGTCTAGTACAATGAGAAAAACATGAGCTTTAAGAGCAGGAAGACATGAGTTCAAGTGGAGTCTGGACTGCCCTTTATTGGTTGTTTGACCTTGGAAGGCCATTTATCTTCCCTTACGTTCAGCTTTTTCATCTGTATAATGAAGATTAGAATTCTTAATTTGCAATGTTGTTATGACTATAGTAGAGTATATGATGCATCTAAAAAAGTATATGGTGCACATTTAATATTCAGTAAATAGAAACATTATGACAATTAGTTGATTATATGATTCAGTAAATCTGAGGTATAGAAAAATCAGAAAGCTTTCCCAATGTCATAAAAATGAGCCACTTTCAGAGCTAGAAAAAGAATACATGTGTCATCACATGGTTTACTATTCACTTCAAATAAGGTCAGCAATCAAGCGTTCTTATTTCAAGAAAAAATTAGGTAGAGTGTTTTTTATTTTTTTTGGAGGGGGGGGGCGGTATTACAGAAAATTAAAATCCAGGGATAAATGGCAGACATGTGTCACTGAAATAGTCACTGTACTGTTGCTAAATCAATGCTGGAAATATTATATTCTATTTTTGCTATCATAATTAGAAAAATAAACTAAAGAAAATCTACATATTTCTAGTATCTTTGCCATGTACTCTCTAAGCCTCACTTACCTCATCTACAAAAATAAGAGTTTAAATTTATAATCCTTTACCAGATTAGTCAGGCTGTTATTCTATGATTGCAGAAGCAAAACATACATTCAGACAATAACAATATTTTTCATTTGACAGGGGACCTGTGACTCAAAATTATTTTGTCAAGATTGTGAAATATGAACTGAATGAAGTGGAACTACCGATTCACATATCTAGAAGAAAGTAAAGTCATTACTACTAACTTCAATAGTTGATGAATTAATAAATCCTTTTAGCCTTGAACAGGAATAGTATGTAGTGTGTTCCAGGCAGTTAGTGTTAAATTAGTCAACTAATTTACCTTTTTTAAAGCTTACCATAATTTGCTATCTTCAAATATATGCCCTACTTACTGTGCTATAAACCAGAAGGTGTCTCTCACAGAAGGAGAGCTCTCTGGGACTCTACCATGGGAGAGGCATTTGGGTTTTCCCCTGCAAGAGACAAAGGAAAGAATTTTCTATTGCTACTGTTATTTTCTGAGGACAATTGAAGAAACTACACCATCACCTTAATATCACGGCAGTCTCCGTGGACATTAAAGTCTTCTTCCCTAAATGCTTGTAAGAGTCTAAAAACATGTACCATATCTTAGGTTAAATTTAATCACTTAATAAGAAAAAAATTGTGCACCACATTTCTTCAAAAGGGAAATGATATTTCCATACTTTTGTATAAACTGTATTCTCAAATCTAAAGTATTGTGTAATTGTTATAATTGTATATAACATAGACTGGAATTTTGGCTTAGAACACATCACAGAGGAGCCTTAACCTGCCCAGGATGTCTGTTTAAGCATGTTTCTGCAATTCTTAATCTTGGAATTGAAATAGCCCCTGGAGGAAGACCATTGCCTCAAAAGGCTTTTCTTGACATTGTGCCTGTTTTTTAAAAGATTATTTACTGATTGAGGAAAGGAGAGGGAGAGAGAGAAACATCAATGAGAGAAACATTGATTAGTGCCTTCTGCATGCCCCCTACCAGGGATCCATCCCACAATCTGGGCATGGGACCTGACCAGGAATTAAACTGGCAACTTTTTGGTTGCCCAACCAACTGAGCCACACGAGTCAGGGATAAGGCCTCATTTTAAATCGGGGAGAGGTGTGTGTGGGAGAGCTGCTTTGATGTAAATGCTATAACAAATGTTTGACATAATCTTGACAGCTGCCCCTTGGTTGGACATGATGGCAAATAGAACAGCAGTTGTTTACATTGTGTGTCACAATCTAAAAGTAGTTTTCCTCATTTATAAAAACATGGATAATCTAAATTTCCCTGTTTCATGTGTGGTTAATGGTGGCTCAAATCCATCTTCATTCAGAAATGAGAACCAGAGGGCTGAAGGAGTCATTGAGTATTCAAGACTCATATTTTTTTAAAACACATTTTAAGTATGATAAATTTGGACATCTGAACCCATCATTTTAGTATATTTATAAGAAGATTTCAAAGAACTCTACCAACTTCAAACTTTTCTCTAAGTACTATTAATATATTGCAAATAAAGTCAAATATATATAATTACATTCTGATTATAATAATCTCAAAAGGCTCACCACCATATCATATATTGAAATAACCATCTTAAATATTTTCAGTATATAATAAATATTGACTTCATGAATACTGCTTTTCTGTTGTTGTTTTTTTGTTTGCTTGCTTAACAAATGTTTTTTCACTTAGATGTAGACCTGCTTGCAAAATTGTACTGATTTATCTGAAAAACAACAACACTAAAATTGTATGAAATATCGAGGCACATTCAAAGTTCATTGAATTGGTGCTTTCTGAGCCTAGATTTCCAATGAAATAATACATTGTCTTATGTAGTTGTGCCCCTTCTGCAGCCCTAAAGCAACCCATTTTCCTTAACACTGTATTTTTGAGCTATGTGTCAAGTCTGAGATGCACTGCCTTTTCTGAAACTGGCTGTACTCAAGCACAGAGAAGCTAAGGAAAGAGGTGGTGCACAGAAACACACTTTAGTTGGAGTTCACCAACAGTGTCTTCCAAAGAGTCTGCCATTCGAAAACACATTCCTTTAGAAATAGTGGCAGAACCATCAGTGTGAATAGTGAGCAATGTATTTTGTTATTGTGTTTCTCTGATTATGGTGTCATCAATTCCTAGTTTTATTGAAAAAATATTTTCTAGATATCTAGTAGGAAAAAAATGTTCTGTACACAATTATCAACAGAACAGTGTTTTTTTTACTATTTCTTTTAAATTTGATAATTGCATTTCTATTTTTTTTTCAAGTCCTGGGTCTCTTTAACATTTTGTATTTAATTTATCGGGGTGACATTGGTTAGCAAAATGATATAGATTTCAAGCATACAACTCTATCATACCTCACCTGCACATTGCCTTGTGTGCCTACCATCCAAAGTCCAGCATCTCTCTGTCACCATTTATCCCTTGTTTACCATCTTCCATGTTCTTTATAAAACTTCATCCAACCTAAAAAATGGCATCAAATGTATTATGAAAATAAAAGAATTAAAGAAAATTATTATTTTCTTCTTTAAGTTGATTTTTTTCAAGTAATGAGTTCCAAAAAAATGTCAAATCCTTATACTGTTTTATTTGAATGCTTCATAAACTAATTCTATTGTATTCTTAAAAAAAAAAAAAAGTAAACACACATGTAACTGATTGGTAGAATAAACTTGATAAAGTAACATAATCAACACAACTTTATAAACTACCTCTCATATTCCTTTCAAAATTTATTCATAGATGTTTCTTGTACTCATTAAAATAAAAAAGATCTATGATCACTTTACTACACACACACACACACACACACACACACACACACACCCTCTGAATTATTTATTTAGAAATCTGCATGATTCATTTAAAAGGAAAGTTTCAGGTCTCTTCTCCCCACAATCCTTAACTACCCCACCCCTCACCATCAGTATTGCTGGGTAGCAAGTAGGGTGCCTCCTCTTTTGTGAAGGAGCATGATTGGCTTGTTCCCTTTATTCTGCTTGATAATCACACCTCAAGCATTTAGCCCTTCTTTTATTGGATTTGGGGGAAATCTAATGGAATACATAAAATGTGCATTCATTGGTATTGTAATAAAATAATCTTTATACTCCTTGGGCTTGGTGTAAGTTGAAAATAAAATCTTGGCTTCATGGTGGCTTTCAGGTACACCTTCTAAACTGGCTGCTGGGGCTCTATGAGCAACCCCTGATGTGGACGATACAATCTGCCCTATAACTGCCCTGCCCCAGCTTCCCCGCTTCTCTCTGCCCCTCAGACCCCCAACCATCCACCTCCAGTTTTCTAGTTACCCATTCCCACACAGTCTCTTGGACAGGAATCGAGGGCTCTGTTCTTATATCACTTCTGTGTGGTTCATGTTTTTTTCATGGACAATTCTTACAGTCTTCTAAAAAGCAGCTACCATTCTGGCTTTCTTAGCCTGTCAGGCAAGTCCCCAGGGGTGGGTAGGCATTCTCTCTGGGTAGTCCTTTTGGCATCAAAGGGTGCAGTTCCTCCAGTTAACCAATAAAATACAAAATGCCAAATTAAATTTTAACTTCAGATAAACAACAAATAATGCAATAATTAGGATAAACTTATACAAAAATTGATCATTGTTTATCTGAATTCCCACCCTTCCCTATGGCTGAGTAGGACATAACAACACCTCTCTCCAACATCTTTGCAACTCTCCTCCCAATTCTCCCTTAATCTGGGCTATGTCCCTAATAGGTAAAGGCAGGGAATAGGTCTTAAATATTGCTTTTGACTTTTTTGGCTTTATCTCACAATTCATTAAGCATCAGAAATCTACCTTATCTCAATGCTTCAGTTGAAAATTTAAATTTAGCTTCTTGTTTAATAAATATGCTATAATGTATATTTATGGATATTTTTAAAATCCTCTAAAACTTTTCATATCATTAGTGCCCTATCACTTGTACATTTGATTTAAGTGTTTTTAAATCAAACTATTTTTATATTTATGTTTATGTACTATACCATATTAAATGTATAATTACATAACAATTATAATTTTTTTCTCTAATGCCTCAATCTTTCCAGGAAGTGCAACAGCAGCCCTGTTCTTCCTGGAATTTCCCCTTTGCTTGTCTCAACTATGATCTTTCATGAGTCTTTTCTTTATTTCCTCTGACTCGCCCAGGATGGTCCTTTGACCTGAGATAAGACAACCAGAATTATCCATTGGTAACATATCAATTCTGAGAAAAATCAGTTAAACTTAACTTTCACATATACAATTCAGAAGCTGTAATTGATTATATTTCTTACTTTCTAGAAATAAAAGGATCTCAATGACAGTTTTGGAGGCATCTGAGTGACAGTTCTTATTATTTCTGTGGTCTGTATAGATGCCACTCTGGACCTCCTCACATTCGAGATGTTTAATTTTTCCTTGATTTTTTAGACTGATCATTTAAATTAGTTTTTCTAATCTAGAGTTAGGATTTCCTTACCTTACAATCTAAGATTTCTCAAGTGTTGCAATTCAATTTATTATTTCAATACTGTATCCAACAAAATACTATGAAGACTTTCATAAAATGCAATAAATTGGGGAGATAATAGGTTGAAACAGATCAGCTAAGATAAGTTCATTAGTTCTATTATAGAAATGTAGTTAAAAGAGAGAGAAACAAATAAATGAGCATCACAAGTAATACACTTAATGTTTCAACATATACCACACACACATTCCATCCACACAAAAAGAATTTATGGAATCATACTTCAAATGGGAGGTTATACCTGAGTGGGATTATATTTAACTAGGATAAGAAGAGAAGTAAGAATACAGGCTCTAAGAATTCTTTGACAGATTATCAACTTTCTTAGAAAAACATTTTTTAGAATGTTAGAATGAAAATCTCTGTGTATATTGAGCAATGGTGTTGTTCAGTGTTTTCTGTTTGTTTGTTTTCTTGTCACCAAACCACCCTTTTCACAATGGCAGGCAAATAATTAGAAAAGTGCATCTGCCTACTTTATTATCATTTCAGCATTACATCTAGTCTTGGCTCAGAAATATTTCAGACAATGGTTTGGTATTCTACCCTTTGCTCCTTTGAGAAGTTTCTCCCTCATTACATTAATGACCTTCAAACATTTTCCCAATGCCTTTTTGCTGCCCTAGTTTCTGTACCACAGATACTTAATCAGTTACCTCTATAGCAGTTCTAACTCTAAATTTAAAGGCCCAGTGCTTTATTATCATGTACAATAGACAGCACAATGTGACAGAATTAGGTGTGAATCAGGTAAATCACCTTTACAGATGTGCAACTGTAGGGCCTATTTTTTTGCAAGCAACACATTGGGAATATATATAATTTCCTTTACCATACTTTTTATTTTTATTTTTATATGTTTTTTTTTCATATTTTCTCAACAAAAAATAATTGTGGCCTTTTGATCAATTGTTTTGCAATAAAGTTCACATAATGTTTATGCAATGAGTCTTGAAAGTACTTTAACTTATAGAAATAATATATGATACACATAATATTTATCAAGCTTCTGTTATATATCTACCTTCATTTCAAGGGTTGTGTAATCATAAAGAAATGGGAAACATGATTTGAGATAACATAAAAACATATAGAGTAAGCAATCAATGTATGGCAGAAAGTTGCAAATATTCTAACTGAAAAGAATGTGTAATACACCTGTAGTGTGAAGAAACCAATGTACATCTATATTACAATGATATTTTCTTGTGGTGTTCATACTCATTTTAAAAATCAAGAAGTGAGCATATTGTGTCTTTGTAACATTTTTCTTTTGAGGAATCACTCCATCTCTATCTATGTCAGGTCCTGGGTGCTGCAGTCATAGTAGCTTTCTCTGCCTGCATCTCACTTCCATCCTCATTACCTGGCTCCAACAGAAGCTGATCACATGATCCACAATGTCCAGTGAGTGGGGACACCGTGTACAGTCTGTTATGCCTAAGGATGTCTGGCCAAGGGAATGAGTGAGGCCTGAAATCTAGCCATGCTTCTCTCCTCAAGCTGTGTACCTTGGCATGGGGTGTATATGCCCGGAGAAAGGTCACCTTTTTCTAATTCTCATAAAGGCTCCATCTGCTTGCCAAGCTGTTCACCTGCAGGGCTGCCTCTACCTAGTGGGGAAGTCATTTGCTCATTTGTACAAAGGCTATGGAGCCATATGGGCTAGCAGAAGCCCTGCCAATGAGAAAAAGCCCAGACTCTTTGCCTCAGTGGCTGTTTTGTGGAAGGACCCAAACTCAAGGCTGGTCAATTAGAATTCTCCCCTGGACTTTTATATGACAGCTTGAAATATTGCATTTAATAGCTAGGGCTGCTAAACTGAAAGGAAAAAAAATATGGCCACTGCCATGCCATATTCCTCACTACATGGAGAGTCTGTGTGCAGCATTAAGCAAACACAAGGAGGGGAGGAGGGTTGAAAGGTGGAAACATATGGAACAAGCTCTGACTTGAACTCCTGGTTCCAACCGTCACTGAAATCTCTACCAACATTTCCCACTTGCATGAGCCAATGGATTCTTCCTCAATTAACTGGGTGCAAGTTGAGTTTCTGTCGTATTCAAATGAAAGAGTTCTGATATACACCAGTGGTATACCGATTAGTTCAGTTGTTGCAATTTGCTAGAAAAGATAGTGTGCATAATAGGATGCTACTAATCTATCCCTAATAGCAGTGCTGCCGGTTACTATGGAATAACAGGCATCTATTGCTTTGCCGCCTGAAACTGTATGTCAAACTGATGCTTTCAGAGCCAATGGCTGATTATATTGGGAGGAAGTAGGTCACCAAAGGATCTCTGAGGATAGATTAGTGCTTTTGCCTAATCTCAAAGTAATGAAGCTGGATAGGCAAAAGAAATGAAACATTTCAGTTTGAAGAAATAGCATAAACAAAGGCACAAAGGAGCATGTTAGAGGCATATGCTGTAAGTCTTTTATGCCTTTAATGAAAGAATGTATTAGCTTAGTACTGAACAGCTTTATGGGAGTCTGGAATCAGAACCATCTTGATTCATATTTACGTACATAAGATTGTTGGGAATTAATCTCTCTCACATAGGGAATAACTCCTCTTTTATTCTACTACAAATTTTAGAGACAGTTATGACTGACATTGTTTAGGTCATGGGTCCAACCTTTACTGGATCTGATTGGCCAGAGAAACATGGGGTTTTGATCCTCACTGCTAGGTCACATGCTCAACTCTGCACCTGAAGATAGAGGCAGACATTTTAACCAAGCACACTGATACGTGGTTGTCCAAGGAGCTGGGAGAACCATTACTTAAAAGCAAAATAAATGGTGGATAGGTAAACATCAATGTCCAAAGAAGACAGTAAACTGACTGGCTAGAAGACAAGGAGGGGAACTCTTAGACAGCATACAATGTGAGGTTGGGTAAATGTGGGGCAAAGTTCAAAAATATTGAGGGGGTTTACATGTGAGGTATTGAACCTCAGTATTGCACATACAAGTGGAATTGACATAGAGTGACGTTTATCACTGGAGAAATATCTGTGAAAGGTGTGTCTCTTTTTAATAGAAAGATAATGTCATTTATATTTCAAGCCAGAACATTTTGAGAGTAAAGGGGGGGGGGGCAATTTTAATAGTTATGCTGAAATAAGGGACATAAATTGAGAGTTTCTGCCCCCCAAAACAGGGGCAGATTTCATTCTTTTTCTAAGCCAAGTGGTCAGAAAGAGTAGCTCACACACACATTTTATGTGAAGTGCCATCTGACCCTATACCACAGCCAGAATAAATTCCAAGGATCTGTGACTAACCTTAAGGCAGTCACCTGTAGTTGGTCATAAGAAGGCCCAGGTGACTGGCAGGAAAATCTGGGCTGGAGAGGAATACTTTATCAGATGGTAATCAACAAAGCCAATTGGATTGGTTCCCTTGAGAAGTGTTATTTGCAAGATACATAGAGTAAGAACTATCCCT
The DNA here is from genome assembly GCF_028538775.1 of Myotis yumanensis. Taxonomy (NCBI): domain Eukaryota; kingdom Metazoa; phylum Chordata; class Mammalia; order Chiroptera; family Vespertilionidae; genus Myotis; species Myotis yumanensis. The sequence goes on along the minus strand of NW_027223752.1, from coordinate 174,487,383 downwards.
ACTCAGCTCCAGGCAGTCATTGCCATGAAGTAATAGAGGCCCATTGTTGTCAGATTTTCTGATGTGATAAGAATACCAGAAATCTGGACATTTTTAAGTAGAATTTAAAGAACACTCACCGATCAGGCAGTGTATTAGTTGATGTGGACTACAGTTTTATAAAAGATAAAACCAAAAATATGTGTCTCAAGCAACACAAATTTATTATCTCATTCCTGCAAAGGTCCAAAGTGAGCATTCCCAGTCAGTGGGAAGCTCTCTTCACACAGTGATTCTGAGAGTAGGACTTTTCCACTTTGAGGCTTTGTTGCCTCCAAAGTGCTGATGACCTTTTGTATCAATCAGCAAGAGAGACAGATGAACCACCAAGTTTTCCTTAAGAATCTTGGCCAGGAATGGCTCACACCTTATCCACTTACTTTCCACTAATGGGAACTAGGAACAGAAGACCTCTAGAAGCAAGGAAGGGAATATGCCCTGGCCTGCTCTCCTCTATTACAACAGAGTCAGTATGTGCTTATATGCATTAACATGGGGGAAATCATTGAAGAATTTCATAACCTGGTCAAGCTTAAGAACCACTGCTTTCAATTCCCCAAGCAACATTTTCCATGGTTATGACTTCAATTACACTTTTCAAGGAGATGACTCCCTCATCTTTTTCTCCAAGACAGACTTCCCACTCAAGCTCCAGCCTGGTACACCTCATAGTGCTGTGCATCCCCCTGTATCTCAAAGACACAAACAACTCAGCATCACAGCACTGACCTCATCAGGCACTCGCTTGCAGCCAGCTCCTCCTGTGCTTTCCATCTGTGAATAGCACCACCAATCATCTGGCTGTTCAGATGGGAAACTTGAGAAGCACTCCTGATTCCCTTTCCTTCTCACCCCTCCTAAATTGATCTGGAAAGGAGCTCATCTCCTTATGTGGCTGGGCCCCAACTGCAGGTTGCATAGCCCTGGTCATCTTCTTTCACCCAGATTTTCACAGGGAACCTTCTAACTCGTCCTCCAGCCACCAGTCTTGCTCCTCTATGTATGCTTCACAGAACAGCCAGTGTGATCACTCTGCAGTAGATATAGAACTAAGTCACATGTTCTGCTGAAAATATTTTTTCACCATTGCTTCCAGAATAACTCTTATTTATTAGTGTGGCATGTAAGGCCTTTTTATTAATTGGGTATAATCAGGAAAACCAAATTCACAGAAGGAAATCCTAGAGGAAAACAAATGCAATAAGTACTTACAAAGAAGTTGAAAAAAATGAAAACATACATAGGGGATGCTGAGAAAAGCAGAAAATGACAATAGTAAGAAGCCACTACCTCTTTAGGGTGGCACGGACAAAGAGAATAAGTAATGTTACCAGAATTCAGAGTCAGGGATTCCTGGAAGAAGCTGGAACTTCTGCAGAAACTTGCCTGACAGGATCTGGGATTGTGAGTGACAAAGGTCTGGTGGAAGCTGGAATCGTGGAGAAAATGTGGTCTCTGCAGAAAAAGAAAAATGATATTGCCTGGCTTCACTTCTCCTGCCCTGCAGCCTCACTCCTGTGCTGTCCGTCACTGAGCTTACCTGGAATCCAACTGACTAGGGGGCCGAAGTGATGCACTTTGCAGAACACAAAAAGGTTAGGAAGTGAATGTGCACCAACTGAATATTTTGGCCCTGTCTGTCTTTCTGACACTGTTCCCTCCCTTGCATGCTCTGCCCTTCACCCCATTTCAGTTTTCCTGTGCGTGCTCCTTGACCTCTCTGTGTTTATATACCTCAGAACCGCATTTCAGGGGCCAGAGAACAGGTCACACTTTGCCTTCTGCTGCAAGCTTGAATATCCCTTAACTCTGCCATGGGTCTGTTTAGAAGGCACTCCTCTACAAGGACTATTTTGGTCCCCCAAACTAAGTAGGTGCCCTTAACCTATGTGGTCTTAATAACTGTAAATCCTCATTATCCTATATAATAAAGAGGTAATATGCAAACTGACCATCACTCCAACACAAGATGGCCACCCCCATGTGGACACAAGATGGCTACCACAAGATGGCCAGCAGGGGAGGGCAGTTGTGGGTGATCAGGCCAGCAGGGAAGGGCAGTTGGGGGGCACCAGGCAGTTAGGGGCAATCAGACCAGAAGGAGAGCAGTTAGGCATTGATCAGGCTGTCAGGGGAGTGGTTAGGGAGTGATAATTCTGGCAGGCAGAAGCGGTTAGGGGCGATCAGGCAGGCAGGCAGGCAAGCAGTTGGGAGCCATCAGTCCTGATTGTGAGAGAAATTTCTGAATGACCATTTAGGCTTGATCCCATGCGGGTCCCAGATTGGAGAGGGTTCAGGTTGGGCTGAGGGACACCCCTCCCCTATGCACGAATTTCATGCACTGGGCCTCTAGTATAATCTATAACAAACATTAAAACATAATATAAAAATGGATATGGTTTCAAATGTTCTGTCCACATCTTGAGCCAGCTTATAAATTCTGTGAGAGCAGGGAAGGGGCTCCTTACCCACTAGTCACCATTGTGCACAGGGGATGCTCAACAAGTACCAATTAACTGAGTGTGTGTCTCAGTAAATGAAGGCATGTGAGTCAGGGAACGGCAGTGTCACAGAAAGCCACACAAGTTCCTGCTCAGGGTGACCATCCAAATTGTGGTTAGAGCCTTCTTGTTCTTAGATTATGAAAGAAAAAGGACATTGTTCAAATTTTCCATGATATCCAAATGTGTGATTGCTACCTGGACTTGAGTGCTACCTTATTTCACCTCCTGGCTCCTCCACTTAGTCAACACACATCCTACTGTATGAAAAAGATGAGGGAGAAAGATACAAGAAACCAGGAGCCAACTAAAAGCCTATTGCAGAAATCTAGGTATAAATTGATAGGAGAAATAAATTAGAAAACAAAAATGTTGAGGATATTATGAAAATGTTTTACTCTGGAAATAAGTCTGTAAGGATAATAAGAGAAAGCCATTATCAATCAGGAAAATATTAGAAGTGATGACAATATGGCTGAGACTCCTCTTGTTTAACAATAAAGAAGCACTTCTCATTTGGAGTTGGATTATTTGTGAGAAAACCACAAAAAGTGTAGTTAAAGAATAGCTAATACCACATTCTTGGAAAAACACATGGTTCACTAATATTTATTTTAAATACTAGATTACAAATAAGAGATTTACAACTTCCAAATAAGAGGTAGATCTTATGGTTTGAGTTTTAATTATTATTTCCTCGACCACAAGTAAGTCGGATGATGTCTTTGTCCTCATCTCAATCCCCCTTATTTCCACATACTGTTTTGCTGTTGGAAGCTGAGACAACTCTCTTATGAAGTGCTTTTATCACTCTGCACTGGAATGATCACCTTGTATTATAACAGTCTATCAGTTTGCAGTTCCCTCTAATTTTATTCATAGATAATTTCTTCCTAGCCACATAGATTTGTTCTTGCCTGTTACATTTTTATATCTAATTTCTGTTATATGTTTATAATGATGAAACTCTTCAGGGTTCCTAGCGTGACAGACAATATGTGAGTGTGCTATCCTAGCAATCTTCTTTTGCATATCAGAGGGAATCTCAGTCATTCCTATTTGTGAGCAGAACATCTTCTAGATGAGTCCATGAAGAACATTTCTTAATATATGATGCCCTTTTCCAATGGTTTCTCCTCTCTATACTACAGTTATTAACCTGAGCTGCCAGAGATAAGATCTCTTGCTCTATAATAAAACTGCCTCACTAGGTCTTTGCTGACTGTATATTGGTTCCATATATTTTCAATCCTATATAACAAAAGGATAATATGCAAATTGACCCTAATGGCAGAACGACCATTCAACCAGTCACTTTGAGGCTCACTGACCACCTCTCGGTCCCTCCCCCCCATCTGACAGGCTCCGATTGCCTGATGGCAAATGGGGAACCGGGGCTGGGTGGCTGCGGGGGTAGCCAGGGAAGATGGCCCTGATCACAGGTCAGGCCTAGGGACCATACCTGCCCAAGAATTTCATGTGCCCAGCCTCTAGTATTAAATAAGAAGCAAAGTAATATTGAAGTAGGATCTACTTACAAAAGATTAGAGAGTTCAGTGATGAAAACCAGCAGCATAGCTATGTTACAATGCTTTCTATGCTCTCTAGAAAACACTACTTGAACAAATTTACAATTAAATCTGACTTTCTGAAAATAAGTATTTAAAATCAATAAGACATATGCATTAAAATATAAACCTAGTGATATGTCTATTATTCAAATGTAGGATAACCAATTATATTGTTTATAAAATAACTGAATAGTTTGAAACAGGCTTTATGAAGAATAAAATAGGCCTTCAAACAAGAGAAAATAACGTAGAAGTAAAAGTATAGATCAGTTAGCATGATTTCCCAGGGAAGAATGATTGCATATCAGATATTGTCACCTAATTACCCACAGGAATGCCCACAAAGCAATTGCGTAGCCAAGAAAACCAATAACAAATAAAAATATAACCACAAGCCTGGCCTGTGGTTGAGCATCGGCCTATGAATCAGGAGGTCACAGTTTGATTCCCTGTCAGGGCATGTTCCTGGGTTGTGGGCTAGTTCCCCAGTGGGAGGCATGCAGAAAGCAGCTGATCAATGATTCTCTCTCATCACTGATGTTTCTATGTTTCTCCCTTTCTCTTAAATAAATATATATATATATATATATATAATCTACACTAATAAAAAAGAAGCATGCAAATTGGTGTCACTCTGCTATGCCCACCAGCCACTCAGAGTGACTTTGCAAATTAACCCAACAAATATGGCTGTTAATTTGCATAGCAGGTGTGGAACGAAGACTGAAGACTGAAGACTGAAGAGGCTTAACTTCTCCACTGCGGCCAGACCAAAGGCCTGGGTCCAGGGTGCCAGAGGAAAACCAGTGCCAGCAGCCTGGGGAAGAAAGGCCTATTGAGCAAATCTTCGTGCAACGGGCTTGTAGTATATATAATAAAAGCATAATATGCTAATTAGAATGGACGTCCTTCTGGATGACCTTCCAGACTAAGCTGGGGCTGTGAGTGCCGGGGCAGCCACCCCATTTGCCTCAGGCCAAGGCAAGCAGCTGCAGCTGTGAGGGCTGAGCCCCTTGCATGAATTTTGTGCATTGGGCCTCTAATATATACATATATCTCCACAAGAGTTCATAGCTGGAGTTCCCAACCAGAGAGGCGTTCTATTGAAGAAGCTGATTTTATGTCTGTGAATGAGAGAAAATACATACTCCAAACACAGACATGGCAGAGTCATCTGAAAATTTTGGCTAGATAGAACTCAGAGACAAAATTTACCTAATGGAGTTAAATATACTCACCTCATAGTGTTACTGTGTAAATAAAAGTCTATGCAGTACATATTATGGTTTGTATTCCCCCAAAAAATTTATATTGGAGTCCTAATCTCCAGTACCTTAGAATGTGATCTTATTTGGTAGTAGGGTTATTGCAGATATAATTAGTTAAATTATGATGAGACATAGTGGAATGGGGTGGATTCCTAATGCAATATGACTGTTGTCCTTATAAAAAGGTCAATGAAGGCAGAAAATTCCTTCATCTTCTCCAAGCCAAGGAACATCAAAGATTGCCAGGACATTATCAGAAGCTAGGAGATAAGCATGGAGCAGATTCTCCCTTACACCTCTCCAAAGGAACCAACCATGTCACACTTTGATCTTGGAACCCCAGCCTCTGGCACTGAGATAATATATTTATGTTGTTTAAGCCACCTACTCTGTGGTGTTTTGTTATGGCAGCCGTGGTAAACTAATACAGCCCCTAAGAGTGTCTGGCATATAGTGAGGGGTCAACTGATGCAGTGACTTGGTAAGAGTATCATGTGAATACACTCAGAAATAAAGGGATGTAGTTGTATAGTAAGTGTTCCGGTAACTATTTCCTAGCAACTTTGAGGGCTAGAATTCCAAATCTGTATTCCAGTTTCCCAGAGGACAGAGGAGAGGAAGGCAGGAATCTGAGACCAAGGGAACTGGGATATTTGGCAGAGACCCAAGCACAGCACTCATAATACAAGGATTCAGCGGTTCACCCAAGTGACAAGAAAGACCCTTAGGCACAAGGAAGAATGAAATTTTTTGTATTGGAATTAGGGTCAAATCAGTCACTTGTCATTTGTAGAGTATCCGTCGTATGTCCGAGTATTTTGCCAGGTGTGGAGAGCACAAGAATAACAAACACCTGGCTTTCATTTTCAAGAGCTAACAGCCTACTTGGGAGAAAATCATAAAAATATCATAACAAATCTACCATGGGGATATTAATTACAAGTGATTGGCAATGAGTAACATAATTCCAGATACAGTGAGGATTCATATTGACAGGAAACTGTATATGGGTACCTTTCCAATGTCAACATGAAGTGTATTGAGCCATTAGAACACTTTCTGAGGCTCCTTACCCTTCATTGAGTAGAACAACCTTGTTGTTTGGGCTAAACTGTGATCCTTGAAATTGAGTGAAGTCAGTGAATGTCTGAATGAGTGAGTCATTACAATATCCCTTCTCCAGAATTTCCTATGTGCCTGCACCTACAGCACAAGTGTTTGGGAGAGTGATTTATTTGTTTCTGCTATCTACATCTACCAAGATCTTTATTAGGAGCACAAACATCATTTATGAAGGTTTCATTAACATTTGAATATTTTTTGTTTCTTAGTCACCTTTCTTAAAAATTCTACAAAGATAGATAACCTTGAAGGCTGAACTCGAAAATTCTCTTCCTCTGGCCTCCACCACAGACATTAGTTGAATTTAATTCATAGCTATATGACAGAATTTGGTTATATTACATTACGGTTAGTTACTTCTAATGCTTTGTTTTTAAATACTGTGTACAATGGGAGAAGCAATTTACTCTTGTATTTCTAAATGTGTTCTCTCTTTAAGCGCTCAGCGTGCTGCTTTGTGGGGAGGGCTTACATCATGAAGTTCATCCTTCTGTTGTTGGGGAATAAGACAAGAATAAGATAAAAACAAGGCAGCAGAGGGTGGTGCCGGGAACAAACCAATTGTAGTCACTAACCAGCTACTTGGAAAGAGAGGTGATTCTGGTGCACAGGGCCTGCGCTTGGCAGGAAGGGGCAGGCATGTCGACACAGCATAATAAAGCAGTCTAGCAGCCCGCAGTTCAGAGGTTTGCACCCAGTGGAGTTGGGGCAGTGGGCTTGGTGACAGGTGTGAGACTGGAGGCTCAGGAACAGACAGGACTCTGGTTCTGGGCCATGTGATGAGAGCCTGAGATGTGCTCCAGGTGGTGACAATATGACTCCAGCTATGGGGATTGGCAGAGGTGAAAAAACAGGCACATGATCATTTGAATCAAGAAACAGGAGCAGCCTGGCTGGTATGGCTCAGTGGATTGAATGCTGTCCCATGCATCAGAAGGTCGCTGGTTCGATTCCCATCAGGGGTCAGGCTCAGTCCCCAATAAGGAACGTGCATGAGGCAGCTGATCCATGTTTGTCTCTCATCAGTGTTTCTATCTCTCTCTTCCTTCCTTTTTCTCTAAAACTCAATAAAAAATATTTTAAAAAAAGAAACAGGAGCAAAAATGTTGGGGATGGGAAAAATACAGAACACAATTGAGATCCTCCCTGGAGGCCAGGATCTAGGCAAAAGTGAGTGCAACAAGTCTGGGACAATGAGCAACAAGCAACAATGATGATGGCAGGATAGGCTTCTGGAAGCAAAAGGATCTAATATTTCTCTTTCCCATTGTCCACAGACTAAAATGGCCTCAACAAAGTGAATGCCAGCAAAAAACACCTGTTTAGAAGAGGGGAGAGGTTGCCAAAATCAAGGCAGTTTATGATTAAACATGCACATATTTAGAAACATAGGTGTAACATAAAGTTTACAAGTTGAATTTTAATGATGGAATTTTTATGAGGTTCTGATAAATTTTTGATTCATATTTAGTCCAAATAATATACTCATGATTCATGTAAGGGTATTACCATGCCTTTAAATGCAGCTAACATCTCATTTACATTTTATAGGGGGAGAAATGATGGTGCAGGGAAAGCAGATGTCATGCCTAACTGTCTCAAGAAACTCATTCTCTTTTCAGGCTAAATTCAGCTCTAAAACTTTATAGTCAAGCATTAAAATGCCTGGGGAAACAAATGTACATACTGGGCAAAGACCCTAGCAGATAGATAATGCTGGAAGAATGAGCGGGCAGGTGATCCTTCTAAATCTAAACTGAGACAGAATCATGACTATAGATTCAGAACTACCCTTGAGTCATTAGGAAAACCAGGGAGTCTCTATGTATTTGAAATAATAAGTAAACATTTGATTAAAAGAGAAGATGTAATTAACTTGAAGTTGATTGAAAAATTACTTCAAAACGAGTTTATTATAGGGCAAGTTCTCAAAATGTGTTCTTGAAGATACCAGTACCAATAGCCTTTAGGAAATTTGTTAGAAATGCAAATTCTTGGGCTCTACCTCATCTATTGAATCAGAAACGTAGAGTAGGGCCAGCAATCTCCATTTTAACAAGCTCTCCAGCTATAGAATTGTCAGATTTAGTAAATAAAAGTATAGTGTAACAATTAAATTGAATTGCAGATAAATAAAGAATAATTTTTTAGAATGCGCCATGCAATATTTGGGACACACTTATACTAAAAAAAAAAAATACATTGTTTATCTGAGATTTAAATTTAACTGAATATTTTGCATTTTATCTGACAACTCTACTCAAATGATTCTGATGCAAGTTAAAATTTAAGAATATTAGGGTTACACTAACAGCAATATTCTTTTAAAAATAGTATCTCTTATGCTCATAGAGCAAATACTGTGGAAGCATCAATGGCTGGTGCAGGCATCTGTCTGGGGGGATGTTGAATTTGGTTCTAATATATGTTTGGCTCCACGTATTTTGTATGTGTTCTTTGTGTTTTGATGTTTGAATTAATTGCAATATTTAAAATATTTTGAAATCTTACATACAATCATGATCTGGATTACCTACCAGGATGGCAACAATTAGGATTATCAGCAAGTGAAGGTCAGTGTTCCAAAGTTCCCACCACTCCTTACCTATTTTCTTTACCAAGAAACTAGGTATTGTCTGACATATCTATGGTTGCACTATTTTCATCAGCCCAGGCTGGGATTGTCCTCTTAGGAATGTGAGTTTGCAAACTCATCTTTAAATGTCACCCCCCCCACCAACATGTGGACCTTTAGGAATATGAAATATCTCAAAAGTCCTCATGTGGGATATAGGTATTAATATCACTGGATACTTCTCCCAGAACAAAAGTTTGTAAATTAGAAGTCAGATTTGTGATAGAGGCACACTTAGAACAAACAACCCTGCTTATCATACATTAGGACCAATTTTGAGAACAAAATTATTTGGTTTCTTTAGTTTGTTTCATTTAAATTGAAAATATTTTTCTTGATTGTCTTGGTGAAAATGTATATTCCAAATTTGATTGTATGTTTTACTGATGAAAAGAATCCTATATAATAAAAGGCTAATATGCAAATCGACCCAACAGCAGAACGACCAGTTGCTATGACACACACTGACCACCAGGGGGCAGATGCTCAATGCAGGATCTGCCCCCTGGTGGTCAGTGCACTCCCACAGGAGGAGCACAGCGGTGGTGGCGGGAGCTTCTCCTGCTTCCTCAGCAATCGGACATCCCCCAAGGGCTCCCAGACTGCGAGAGGGCACAGGCCAGGTTGAGAGGAACCCCCTCAGTGCACAAATTTCGTGCACCAGGCCTCTAGGATCAATATAAAGATCAACATTGATTTTTAAGGGCAAAAATGTTAGCATTGGAGAATATAGAGAAAGCAAAACACAGAGGCTGATATCTAATCTTTCATGCTAAATCTAAATTTTGGTCATATCTTAAATGTAGGCCATATATATGCACCCCAAAGATTTTGTGATTTGCTAACCATTTCTTTTTACCAACTTGAAGAAGTATGTGGATGGGTAGAATCAGTGGCTAATGCCTTGATGGAATTTGGTTCCTGGCCCACTTCAAGAATGGTTGTGGCTGGTGAAGCCACACCATTTAGGAATTGCTTGATTTATTTTAAGTAATTGAATAACTGAACTGAAGGAAATTCACTTAGTTTGTACTTAATCCAACTTTGTGCTTTCACGATTTAAATTCTGCAAAGTCACTTTCAATTCAAATGTTAGCAGCAATGTCCCTTTTACTATCTCTAGAGTTTTCCCAGAATAAATCTTTCCCTTTCCAAGCAAGGCTTGGAAAACATGTGCAATGTTTCTGTGACATATGGGCCTGTCTACAGTAATTAATTCCTAGTTTGTCTGACCTAATTGCTCCATGTTGGCAATTCTTGTTATTTTATTAAAGGCAACATTGGTAAACATGAGCAGAATATTGCTAAGATAGTGATTCTTTTTCAAAAGCTACACACATTTTATAATTCCTCTACTAGTTTTTTTATTATTAAATTTTCTGTCTTCACTAAATATTTCCTAGCCAGTGATTTCAAGGCTTTTTAAATTGTATTGATGATTGGTTGTGTTCTGAATCTATTGTGGAGGCAAAAATTAGACTGATATATATATTATTTCTATTTTTTTTCTATTTCATTCCCATATATATCCTATTTTATTCCTACTCTTCAGGAAAGTGGAAAACTCGGGTGTTGTTGTTTTGTTTTATGTAAAGTAGAAAAGTATGCTTCTCTGCTTGGTTGATGAGAAAGGGCCTTTGGTCCACCTTGAAATCCCTCACTTCAAGTTAGTAGTTGCATCTCACACCCACCTGGACATTTTTCCCTACCAACCTGCATCTCCATTTAGTCAAAAGGCCAGAGCAACGAATTACGGTGAAATTTGGTTTGAGATACAGTAAACAATTCAGGGATTTATGAAGTTTGGTAGTTGTTGCTCGGTCACAATCTGTAACAGTGAAAAAAGTCAGAGAGGATAAATTTTTATGTATCATGCTCTAGATTTGTGAGACATTTCTAAAGCAATTCCCTAAGCCTCATGTAGGGTGCTATAGAATGCCTTCATTCCGCATGCCTAATTCCAATGCTGTTCCTTACACATCAAAATATACCGGTTATACATAAACAGCAAACTAGCTGTAAATTCACTTCTCATTTCTGAATTCTAATTCATTGGGCTTTTGAAAAATCATATGGAATCATGTGTAGCCTTCACAAGAAATGTTCATCTAAAGCAGTGAGTTACTCTACACAGGATCTCTCAGTTTACAAAAAAGAAAAGAGAAAAAGAGTGAGCCCAGGAAAGGCATAGTTGCAGCAGTTTTCTCCTCTTTCTACCTTCTCCTTCCCCAGCATCATAAAACTGGAAGAGAAAAAATATTTCTGAAACATTTTCACTTGAATTCGAATATTCTATAAACCTTGATGCCTTGTGAATTCCTCACCCATTAGCAGCAATGGGTTCTGATGCTTCTATGCTACCAGGCATAGTTCATTCCTCAGCTTTCACTGTCAGATTTGATTTTGTAGCAAGACAATAGGCTTGAAAAGTGGGCTTTGTTAAGGGATGGAGGATGGGGGGATTCTAAATTCCTTTCACCCCTACGGGATTTCAGTACTAATTTCTTAAGTATAGGAAAAGCGCACTTCCACTTAGGGCATGATGTTACTGCCATTGGGATTGGAAGACAGGAAACACAGGAAGGGAAAGCCAAAAGCTAGCAGAGATCCTTGCAGTCCTAAACTAGGAGGATGGAGGGAAGAAAGGAGAGAGGAAAAAGAAGGATACTTGTCTTGTGTGTGTGTGTGTGGAAGGGGTGGGGCTTTTAGAAACATCTGCAGCCTTCTGATATAGCCCATGACTTAGAGGCCTATGGGTGTTAGGAGGGAGCAGGAGTGCATTGTAAGCTACTAGGAGAAGTTCTGCATAAGGCCGCTGTCACACTGTTCTGGGTAGCTGTGCAGTACTATTTGTACACAGGGGACGGAGAGAATGGAAGCAAGCAGGGAGATAGCTACCCAGGAGAGGATATATTTTTAAAAAGCTAAATGTCAAAGTCTTCAGGTTCACCTTAAAGTCTAGGGCTTCAGGATGTCATTTCAAAGACCACTGGGCACTAGCTCCTGAGGCTCAGCTACAGTAAAGTAAATGTAGCTCGAATTTAGAGGAAGGGCCAAGATTCAGCTCTTCTGTCCACTCATTTCCCTTGTGATGAGGACAGGTTTCAAAACATTTCATTCATCCTCCAGGCAGACACAGAATTTAGCTGAACCTGTTATACTAAGTTCGATAACATGAATGATATATCTGACATCAAATATAAATGATGGTGAAGAGCCACGACAGGTGCGGGTGAGTGTCACCGGGGTGGCTTCAACAAAGGTGGGCTGTCGTTGCTCCTGCCAGCCAGCACTGCCCTGTAGTGGAGCTTGATGAAGACCCTGTGAGAGAATTTTTCTCCCTTGGACTGGGAGTCCAGGGTGCCGTGGCTTCGCTGGGACTCAGGCTAAAGGCACCCCATTCCAGGAGGGCAGCTTGACACAGAGGCCATAGAGCTACACCCTGTCCCCAGAGAACTAGGAAACTCGAGCGACAGACATGACTGGATGGTGAAGCTCACCAGGTGAGGTATGGGGGAACCTGGTAACTGAAAAGCAGGGGCAGCCTCAAGGGAGCCATCACCCGGGCCGGCCCCTGGCTGGTGCCCACCTTGATGATACTCGAGTTTGAGGTCCTTCTCATCTCCTCCCTGGCTTTATCATGACCCACACCCAAAAGCAAAAGGGTGGTGCAGCTGGCAAAGTAAACTGTGCTCAGACAGGACATGTGGTCTGGGACCCAGGATGTAGGCCCAGAGCTGGGTGTGCCAGGCCTGCAGAGCATGGGGGCAGCCGAGTCCCCAAGCCCAGTGCTCTCACCTGCTGTGTCAGGAGCTGGAGCTTCTTCTGCAGTCAGCCACTAGCTCTTGCATTGCAGCTGGGCCACTGTGAGCACCAACTGGTGGGTCAGGTGTAGCACGTGGACCATGTGGGGCTCCACTCCACACTGCAGCCCCTGCATGACATCCTCATGCAGTGTGCACCCCAAGTCCTTAGCACCCACCCCCCTCACCTGCCAAACATGTTTCATAGCTGCCTAGTGCCTGGTGCACTCACTGTGTGCTCCTCCTTGGAGTCACTGGCTCCATGAGAGCTCAGGAAACACTGGTCTGACAGCAGGCAGAGCAAGGGACTCTGTAAAGACCTGTGTATGTAAGTATATTCATATGTTAAAATATTTACATTTATATTTGTCAGGGCAGTCAGAGCACTGCTGCTCTGAGCCCATATATTCTGCATTCTGCTAATTACTACGCCAACTGTCATAGCAGGTTCATTCTTAAACCCAGTACACTATACTAACTATTGGGTCCAAGTACCTCTGCCAGGGGCTGGACCTTCTTGGACACTGGGTCTTAGATGGAGAAGCCATGAGAAGTTGTGGGTGTAAGATTGAGTCTTTATTGTAGAAGCCAGTGGCCATCTATCCATCAGGTAAAACAGTTCTTCACAACAGTCGCATACAGGCAGCCGCACACCAGCTGGTGAACAAATACACCTTTCCTACAAAGTAGTGGTATCTTCTTTACCCACAACTATTATCTGAGCAGCCACATGCTGCCCCTAGACTCACTGCATCACATAGTAGCAGCACCTGAGCTCTCTGCACTTGCCTCTCTGGCCTCTACCCCCTTTCCAGACTTTCCTGCACTTCTCTCGTGGCAGCAGCAATACATTGGCTGGTCAGTAACCACTTAGACTAAGAGGCCTCCTGCCAGTAGTTACTTCAATCATTTGGCTGTAGAAGTGCACAGTGTACCATGAGACTGCTGTGGCCTTGCAACTGTGTAGTCCTTGGACATTCTGTTTAAGATTTCCATGTTCAGAGTGGCCTTGGCCATCTGGTGTACTATCAACAAGGCCTCCACACTCTAATTAGCCTTGGCTACCTAGAGACTCTGGCATGGTTCCCACAATATTATGTATGTTATATATCCTATAATACATACATAGCCCTCTGTTGGGCCATAGCTGGAATGTGGAAATTATATATCTATAGAGATAGAGATAGAGATAGAGATAGATAGAGATAGAGATAGAGATAGAGATAGAGATAGAGATAGAGATAGAGATAGAGATAGAGATAGAGATGATATAGATGTTTTAATGGAGCAATGCAAGTATTGTTTCTTGCTGTCTCATACTTCATCATACCTCTCTGGAAGTTTCTGAAGTATTCATAGCCTGATGGTGAGGGTTTAAATTAGCACAATCACTTTATGTTTGTTTGTTTGTTTGTTTAATCTTTATTATTGAGAGTATTACAGATGTCTTCCCCTTCCCCCTCCCCCCAGTGCCTCCACCCAGATCTACCCAACCTCAGGCCTTCACCACCCTGTTGTCTGTGTCCATGGGTAATGCATGTATGCGTATACATCTTTGGTTAATATGCACCTTCCTCTTTCCTCAAGATTTGTCAGTCTGTTCCATGTTTCCATGCCTCTGGTTCTACTTTATTCATCAGTTTATTTTGTTCATTAGATTCCTTGTTTATTTATTTTGATTTTTAGATTCAATTGTTGGTAGATATGAATTTGTTGCCATTTTATTGTTCATATTTTTTATATTTTTTTTTCTTCTTAAAGAAGAACCTTTAACATTTTATGTGTTACAGGTTTGGTAGTGATGTACTCCTTTAGGTTTTTCTTGTCTGGGACACTCTTTAAATGTCCTTCGATTCTAAATGATACCTTTGCTGGGTAGAGTAATCTTGGTTGTAGGTTCTTGCTATTCATCACTTTTAATAATTCTTGCCACTCCCTTCTGACCTGCATAGTTTCTGTTGAGAAATCAGCTGACAGTCATATGGGCATTCCCTTTAAGTAACGAACTGCTTTTCTCTTGCTGCTTTTAAGATTCTCTCTTTATTTTTGGTCCTTGGCATTTTAATTATGATGTGTTTGGTATGCACTTCTTTGGGATCCTCTTGTTTGGGACTCTTTGTGCTTCCTGGACTTGTACATTTATTTCTTTCACCAAGTAAAGTTTTCTGTCATTATTTTTTCAAATATGCTTTTAATGTCTTGCTCCCTCTCTTCTCCTTGTGGCACAACCACTTTGGAAAGCAGTTTTTAGTCATTACTAAAGTTGAGGATTTGTGTGTCTCTATCCCAGTAATTTAACTTGTGGTTATTTATCTAGAGACCCCGGTGCATAGGTGTACCATACTGTAATCCAAAGAGTATTTCTAGTACCATTGCTTATAATAGTCCACAGTTTGAAGAACATTGCACATCAAAAGTTAAAATTAAGTTTGATATGTTTATACAATGGAATGTACTAAATTTACTTTAAATTTATTACATATTTTCACACAATGGGATAAAAAATTAGTAAAATTTATAATAATAAATTAGAGCTGTGGTAGTCACAGCCAGAACTCAGGATACCCACCTGTGCCAAGGAGAGCTAGATGAGTTCAGAAAAATCAGAGAGGACTATTAGTCACTGTCAAGACAAAGGAAAGAGAGACCATGAGGTATACCAGCAGCAGTTCTCAAAGAAGATACTGGCCAGGAGTTCAGTGAGGAACCCAGACCCGCCACCCCTCAGCAAAATCCAAAGATTATTTAGAGGACAGCATATTCATATTTGGTTACCAGCTCCCTTCATTATCATGTTACCCTATAAAATACTTAGATACTATTTTGTAAAGGGTAGAGCTCTGAGCATTTTTATTTAAAAATGCTAAACATTTAACTAGCAGACCTCTTTAAATTATTGTATCCACAATGTTTACCCAACTGGACCAAAATTTAGATGTATTTTCCACTACACGGAAAAGTTTAGAAATGTATATAAATTTATATCTGTAATTTATAAAAGAAACTATATTTTATTTAGACATTCTAAGTGTAGTTTGAGTAAATTTTTGACCTAACAATAAGTATGTGTATTTGTAAAGGAACATGGGAAGAAAAGAGACAGTCTGCATTGTTTTTAAATATTTCATTGGAACAAAGTTGGAATTCAATTTACCCTGCTATTGCAGATAATTCTCTTACCCACTTTAATTCTCAAGGTTTTACAGATCCTAAATGTGATGTGGCAAAAATGAGGTCTCAGTTTGCATATATACACTTTGTTAATTTTTTTTTTTTGGTTACCTATATCCTACATGCAGAACTATACTTGATTATATTTAACACATTATATAGAGAACATCAAAGTATGAATATGCACACTTACAGTTAAAGTATTAATATCTCTTAATAACATCATTGAAATTGTGAAGTAAAATAATGAAGTAACTCAAGGTACTTATGAGTCTTTGAAAAAAACCTGCTTTAATTATTTTTAAAGGTAACACCATCTCTTATATGACATTCTGTTTGTTATTTTGTTTAACTCAAAGAATAATATTCATTCTAGAAATATAAAAAGTTTTAAATAATAATGAGAATTAAAATAAAAGCTATAACACACATGCTTGCACATAATGTAGCTGTAAAATAATGAGGTTAGTTGTTTGTGTGGCTCATTTCAAAACTCCTCTAAAACAAGAATCCCATTTAATGTAGCTTTATACTTTCCACAACACATAAGATATCAATCAATATTTAAATGAATTAATGAATGAATGGACAAATAATGTGAAATCTTGAACATTTTGGAATTTAGAGTAATATAGTAATTAAATTTCAATGATTATTTTTAAAAATTCAAATTTTGATGAAGTTTAAATATGCTTGATATTTATTTGCATTTATACCCAGCTTCATTTGTTTTTTTAATAATTTATCAGTAAGTTAAGCAATCTGAAGACTTACATAGTCAATGATTAAAAATCCCTTTTTTCCTTTAGAGAGCTAAATCTTATAAAAATTTATGCCAGCAAATTATTTTACTTCCTGAAACTTAACACAAAGCATATATATCTGATGATGTTAATAAAAATATTCAAATAACCTAACTTGTAAATTGCACATGTGAAAGAGGGCATAAAGTTTTGATATAAAACTTTCCAGAGAAGAGAATGGATAAAGGAGCTAGAAATAGGAATGTGGGTAAGAGTGTTATGAGATTCAGATTGATGATTACTAACATGGACAAGCAAAAATAAATGGAGAGAGCCCTGGCCAGGTGGCTCAGTTGATTGGAGTGTCATCCCATACACCAAAAGGTTGTGGGTTTGATCTCCTTAAGAGAGGCAACCAATGGATCTCTCTCTCTCTCTCTCTCTCTCTTCTTTCTCTCTAAAAATAATAAAAAAAACACATATCCTTTGGTGAAAATTTTTAAAAATAAATAAAATAAATAGCTCCTTAATCTATCTTCAACTTTATTGATTCTTCTACTAACTCAAATCTACTAAGGAGTTGTCAAATGAACTTTCCATTACAATTATAGTTTTCCAAACAGACTTTCCATCTACTTCTTTTAACAACTTCTATATCTTTATTGATATTTTTAATGAAATAGTATCTCCATACTTCATATCTTTTCTTACCACCTTAAGCATGATTTCCTTCAGTTCTTTGAATATAGTTTAAGATTCAAGATTTTATGTTGGCATTGATGTAGTTTTGTAGCTATCCAGTTAACTTACAAATAAAGCAACATAGTTTTTAAGTCCAAAGTAGCAAGTAATATTGGATGATAGTACTAAATTCATTTGAAACCTTGCTTTTACATAGCAAACTGTTTTTACTGTGAAGAAAAGCTTCTGGAAGATGCTCTCATATTTGATATTTATAGCATCTGCAAACTCTGCCCCAAACTGACTGTTGGCATTGAAAACCTCTTCCTTTTAAACTTCTTAGGATATAAAAGGGACAGAATCAGTGATCTTGTCTGATACTGTGCATCTCCACCCCTCTGAATCTGATCTGTACCTTCTGCTACTTTCACTCATATTCAACACTTGGACTCAAACTCCCATCAGGAAACAGCATAATATGGCAACTATGGACACTGATTTCCCTCCTGTCTCTCTGGGGCTGTTTTTGTGGTTCTTCATGTGTTCGTTTGTTTTGTGGCTTGACTGAGCTACTAAGTAAAGTCTGTTTCCCTTTCAGTAGGAAGCCTCTGGCACCACTCCTCAGAAGATGTAGCCTTGGACATGTGTACACTCACTCAGGCTCTCTTTGACTATCTCTCTGTTCTCCCTGTTAAGCCATCTGCTTCCTTGCTATTATACCCTGCCCATTAGGCTTTATTAATTACTGCCTGATTCTTCTATTGTTTGCAACATCATTCTGGAAAATAAATTGCTTAGCAGGCTGGTCCAATTAAATTTGGACAGTGGTGGTGTTTGAGGCCAGTCTTTATGGTTTTTACTATCCCTTAGGAGAGCTTTTGCATCTGCCTCTTTCTGTGATTCTCTGTGTGAAATTAGATGGCCCATGTTGCTCTTAATTAAGAAGAGCTACTGTTTTTGAGAGCACCCTACAGGTTGGACTATATTTCAAATAAGGGCAGTTACTTGAGGTAAAGCTACAGAGCTCTCTTTTCTTATGAACTGCCTGTCCACCTGGGAAAACTCTCTCAGCCATTTCTCTGGGCTCTGGGCTGGGCAGTAGCTTCTGTTTTTTTTGTTTTTGTTTTGGCTTTCTTCTCTCAGACTGTAATCTCTAAACTAAGAATGAGCTTGGGTGAGGGCCATAGGTACTTTGCTGTACATGGGTTAGAGCTTCTGTCCTAAGGGTAGGGACTAAGTGGAAAAAGAAGGCCCCCCCTCAAAAAAATATTTGCTGGCACTTACCAGGAATTTAGCCTTGTATTTGGAGTGGATGCTGCAATATGGTAAAACTTGATTGAGAGCTGAAGAAAGAGGCAACCGCATCCTCTTGGCCACCTGTAACACAGATGACCTTGGTGGGTATAGAGAAGAAGTGGGTCATGGTTTGAATGCCATAGTCTCCCAATGTTTTTATTCAGAGAAGTAAGAACTTACTTTATTCTTGAATCAATGTTTACGTGCTGTATGCTTTTAGGATAATTGCCAGAGAGTAATGTGGGTGGGGTTTTTTTTAGTTTTATAATTTTCATTAGCTTTGCTTATTTCACTGAGGAGTGGGTCTGTAGAACTCTTCAGATTGTTATCGTGGAAATGAAGCCCCTAGAAACTTACTCTTTAAAATTTTTATTTTCTGTTATTTCAAGGGAATATGAGGTGGGATGTGAGATGAACAAATATGCTCAATTTGTCATCTTGATGCAATCCTTTCTCTCTTTGTAAGAGTTGATCTCTTCTTTCCAAGTCTCCTTTGTCCCCTAGGTCTGAGCAACTAATTTTCAGTCAGATATCTAGAGTATCTTAAAGCCAGTATCCAAAGCTCTGTAAATAAACTTGGTTTCAAATCCAAGCTTTTGTATTTACTAGTTGTAAGACCTTAACATCAAATGAGCTCTTTGAATTGTTTTCCTTTCTTTGAAATAAAGAAAGAACACTTACTGTGTGTTGCTATGGTTAGAGATAATGTAAAATGTTGGTCTAAACTTCCCTTTTAGAGAACACAGGTTATCTCATCTTAATAATGTGAAATACAAGAAAGATTATGCCAAAATAATATTAGCTTCATTATCTAATGAGCTTCCAACCACTCTTAAAATTAAAAAAGCATCTATACACAAAGCAATTATTACTATACTAGAGGCCCGGTGCACAAATTTGTGCACAGGTGGGGTCCCTCAGCCTGGCTGGCAATTGTGGCTAATCAGGGCCATCTTGCCTAGTCCCAATCGGACTGGCCGGCGGTGGGGGAGGGACCACAGGAGGTTGGCTGGCTGCGGGAGGTTGGCTGTGGGAGCTCACTGACCACCAGGAAGCAGCTCCTGTGTTGAGCGTCTGCCCCCTGGTGGTCAGTGCACATCATAGTGACTGGTCAACCAGTTGTAATGATCACTTAGGCTTTTATATATATAGATTAAAAATACTTCAAAAAGAATGCAATTAGTGCAGACCTAAATTTTGGTTTCTGTTTAATCTCTACAGTGTCTTGAATTGTCATGTAAGAAGCATTTAAGAACTCATGACTAGAAAGAAGAATTTTTTTTATATGAACAATCTCAGATTTTGGTGCTGATTGTATGTACATTTAGACAAAAGGAGCAGAATGATTTTGAAATGCTAGTACCAAAGATTTTATTTCAGAAGTATTACTGTTTCATTTTATAGTGACTGATTCCTGAATCTGGGGTGCTTGATTTAATTTGTGTTTATAACTTTGGTATTTTCCATAATGTAAGACATGTCACATTATTATATTAAAATTTTACTGATTCCTACACCACTTATTTGAAATCTGTAAAAATTCATACAAGGATTGAGTGAAAATTTTCCTTTACTATTTTTAAAATGGGTTTCCTAGAAATGTGTCAACAAAACTTACCAGAGAACCCTGTGTAAAGCAGACAGTCAGTAATAATTGCTGAATTTAATAAGCATGCTCCTGGGTGAGGAGAGCATTTGATAAGCAAGGATTTGTCATACATTTAGGCAAGTGACAAATAAAATACAGATTTACAAAAATTTAGAGTAAAGGGTAGGTTTCAGGAGCTTGCCTGCAAGATATTTTATATCAGTGGTATCAAAAAGCAGTCTCACTATTTAGGTGTTTACGTGGTTTTTTTAATGGTGCATCAATAAATCCTTGCAGATTCTGCAAGGCCCCTTAATGATAGAAAGTGGAGGCGTGGAAGTGAGAGCTGTTAGCTAAAAAGATTCCAGGGTCTCATTCTGCTTCAGTCCTTGAGCTTCTATTTGTTTTACACGTGGGCTTCTGTATAATGTTTCATTTATTCAAACAAAGGCTTCTGTGGTGGTCAACTTTGTGTGTCAATTTGATTAGGCCTTGTTACCCAGATACTGAATCAAACACCAGTCTGGATAGGGCTGTGAAGGCACTTTATAGATGAGATTAATGTTTGAATCAGTAGATTAACTCTCAATAACATGGATGGGCCTCGCCAATCTCTGAGGACAAGTTTTGTCTCCAGACTGCCTTCCACCTTGAGCTGTAACAATAGCTCCTCCTTGGATCTCCAGGCTGCAGGTCTGCTCTGCAGATTTTGGACTTGTT
The DNA here is from genome assembly GCF_028538775.1 of Myotis yumanensis. Taxonomy (NCBI): domain Eukaryota; kingdom Metazoa; phylum Chordata; class Mammalia; order Chiroptera; family Vespertilionidae; genus Myotis; species Myotis yumanensis. The sequence goes on along the minus strand of NW_027223752.1, from coordinate 174,466,245 downwards.
GACCTCCACAATTACATAAGCCAATTTCTTAAAATAAATCTCTCTCTCTCTTCCTCTTCATTTATATATATATATACATACACATACACATATATACATATACATGTACACACACATATATACATATATACATATACATATATATGCATATATATACATAAAAATGTAAATACACACAATTTTGCTAAATAATAAACATTAGTTATTTTATAGTTTGTGTTCTAAATTAAATTTTGCAGTGTCTTAGCATTCTGTGCTGTGTACCCAAGGGGTTTTAAAGGTGTGTCACTGTATAAAATAGAAAGGACAGTTCACTTGAAGCTTAATTATTAAAATGCAATTCTTGATACATTCTATATGATGAGAGTCCATACCCCATTTTTTTATTTTTCTTATTAGGCAAGGGTTTGGGAGTAGGGAGAGGTTTAGGTAACTAGCAAAGAAAGAATTAGCTTGGAATTTTTCAGATGATCCCTGACAAACTGTATTACTTGCTTTTACAATGTGTTAGCAGAAACTGATGCATTATAAATGTAGAATGATATGCTATCTGCCAAAACATAAGTCACTTTTGTTTGCTATGTTAAAACTGTAAATATAATGGAATATTAATATATATATATTAATATATATATTCCAGAGAAACAGTATCAAAAGGTAGATATATATATAGATATATATATATATATAGAGAGAGAGATATCTCTATATATATCTATATATAGATATATATAGAGATATATATATCTACCTTTTGATACTGTTTCTCTGGAATACTCTTAATAATGCAAGTCCATTGGTAAAAATCTTGACTTGGTTTAGCTTCCTCTTTTTCCAGTAAGTAAACTAAGATGCACCACTATTTTGTAAGTGATCTGGGACTAGAAGCTAAATTTTGTGACTTTCCTATCAGCAGCAGATCTTTCTCTAAGTTATAAGTCCCTAAACTTTAGTATGCATCAGCTCCTGGCAAAACACAGATTTCCAGGCTTCACTTCCTCTCTCCTAGAATTTCTGATTCAGTATGTTCATAGTAGGACCCCAAAAGTCACATTTAATTTAATTTTGTTTGTTTTTAAAATTTATTTTTCAATTACAGTTTACATTCAGTATTATTCTGTATTGGCTTTAGATGTATAGCAAAATGGTTATAAATCTGCTCCGAGTACCCACCTCACCCCATACCTATTAATCTTGATGTTATTAACTATGTTCACTATGCTGTATCCACATCTCTGTGGCTATTCTGCAACTACCAATTTGTACTTCTTAATCCCTTCACCTTTCTCACTCAACACCCCCACTCCCGTCCCCTCCCCTCTGAAAGCTGTTAGTCGGTTCTCTGTATCTATGAATCTGCTTCTATTTTGTTCATTAGATTCCACATATAAGTAGAATCATATGGTACTTGCCTTTCTCTCTCTGACATTTCACTTAGCACAATACCCTCCAGGTTCATTCACATTATTGCAAAAAGATTTCCTTCTTTTTTGCAGCTGAGTAGTATTTCATTGTATAAATGTACCACAGTTTGTTTTTTTTTTATCCACTCATCTACTGATGGGCACTTGGGCTGTTTCCATATGTTGGCTATTATAAATAATACTGCGGTCAACAGAGAGATACTCAGTAATTTTTAATGAGTTTCCATGTGATGTTGAGGCTGCTAGTATAGAAACCGCAATTCCTGTCCACATTTCCGGGCCTCAGATTTTTAATTAATAAAATAAGGACTTTGGAGCAAATTATATTTGAAGTTCCTCCTCGTAATAGTAATTTATAACATGTAAATACTACTACTTTCTTATGAAAATTGAAGAAAGTACTTTAAAAATTCTGGAACTGTCTCCCTATAACAGCTAAGAGTGACTTGGCAGCAAGTAACTGTGAACTTTGCAAGTATTCGTGATTGGAATATTGTTTTCTCACATACCAACATGTCTGAAAGTAGATGACTATATGTTTTTTCCCAGGATTACAGGTTAATTCTCTGGAAGAGAAGCTGAGATGGAGTTTGGGGTATAAGATGTGTAGTGGGGATCAACACCTATGAAGAGAAGTGGAGGAACCGGGATTGGTCAGAAAAAAACTGGGATGTACACCCAACAGAACCTCAGCCAATCGGGTGGGGAGCACTAGAGTGAATGTCGCCTTACATAGGGTCCTGTGTCGGTCTGAAACAGCTGGGTCTGATTCACTCTATAACATCCATCTCACTCTGTCACGGGAAAGATGCGGCCTGGGCCAGGCACCTCTCAGCAGCTGAGTTAGACGCTGAACAGTTGCTGGCTGGAAGCTGCCTGCTGACCCCACTCTCTACAGCCAGCAGCCAGTCCTCCTTGAAGGGGGTTGTGGGTGGCATGTCTCATGTTCACCACACATGTCAGTGCAAGTCGTCTGTGATTCTTTTAGCCTACCTCTCATGTTGATAAAATGGCCCCTGCAGTTTTATATAGTACATGCAATTCAAGGGAGGGAAGAAGTCATGACACCTATTCCTTTTATTAGGAAAGCTTTCCTAGAAACCACTCAGATTTTGCTAATGCCTCACTTATCAGAAAGTTACTACATGAAAAGATGTAACTAGAGGCTGGAAAGGTGAGTGGTGAGTGTCTTCAGTCTCTACAGCGGAGAAATAGCAGGGAAGGTGTTTGGGAATGGATGTAGGGTTCCATGATGGTCTTTGTCACTTTACTAATCTAAAATGTTTATCAGTGACTTTATTGAATCCCATAAAGAGATGTAAAAGCAGTACTAGTATTCCCAATTCCCAGGTAAAAGCCTGAAAAGTAAATACTGAAATTTTCATATGCTTTTCTGACATTTTCCTCAGTCAAAATAAGTCTTCTTCTCTATCCTGGGAAAATGTAGGCAGACAACCTACAAATGCATAAACTGAAGGATACAGGGGCTGTTATTTGCATCAAAGTCAAACCAACATGCCTGCCATTTCCTTTTCAAACCAATATTATCCTAAGGGATTTGCTATTTCGCTGTAAACTATGGAATTTGTGCATCTGCTAGCTCACAATTTAACATAAAAAGGTTTAAAAAGAAAGAGAAAGTAGGAGAGAAAGAAGCCCTAATAATCTCAGGAATCCCTCTGTCTCTTAAGCAGCAGGCAAAACCCCAGCCTTCCCTATCACTGTTCCAGACTTTGTATTAATAATCCAAATACAGGTAAGAAATGACCTAATGAGTTACAATAATATATATCATCAAGTGGGTAAATCATAACTAAAAATAAGAGTCATGCTTTCACTATTGCTAAAGTGGATAAAGAAGGAGGAATCTAAGTATCTTATCTCTGTAGCTTGTCTGATTGAAATTTAGCCACTATTCAAACTCACTTTCTTGTTAATTTATTTCTGGAGCCAGTAAATTTGACCTAGGACTTACATTTTTTTAAAGAAAAATTGAAGATTATATAGAACAGCAGAATAATATCAGAGTTCTAATTTAATATTAAAATTATTTTAATAAAATTGTTTTAACAGTAGTGTACAACTTTTCAAAATAAGTCAGATAGCTATTGCTTATGCGTTTTCAGAAAATGTTAGAAAAATAACTATTTTGATGTGTTGGGCAAAGTATGCTGTTTTCATAATGGATTGAAAACTGTCTCATTGTTCCCCTAACAACCAGAGCAAACAAACCAATGAGCACCTTTGAATAAATTGTCTTGTAGGATACTAAGCAATGGTTTAAAAAGCAAGTTATTTTAAGTAAAAACAGTAGAAGGTTCTGAAAATGAGACAATCAACTGCAAAATCTAATGTGATTGAGTCCCATGTAGGTGTAATACATTTTATACACATGATCTCATATGTAAAAGAGATATGGAAGCTATAAAGGAAGCATAAAGAGCAAGCTGTTTATTAATGACTTTCCACACAATGTTATTTATTCTTTTAAAGACATTGCTTAACTATTTTATTTTTATTTATAAATATAAAAAATATTTTTCTATCAAAATTCCAGAGGCAATTTGATCACTTCCAGAAATATTTCAAACATATATTCTCTTGGTATTATTTCTTTAGGGATTAGTTATTCTGTCTCTTATTTCAATGTTAATTTAGGTATTAACTTTCCTGCTACTGATATAGAACATCAGTGGATATATTTTTCAAGGACCTCTTTGTAAATTATATTAAAATAAAATTAATCTGCCCTTCATTATTAAAGTTTTAGGAGGTATTTTTCACAGGAATAGAAATATAATTTTTAAGGTCTGCCTTAATGCCACTGAAAATAATTGCATTATTTTTTAATTAACTATTATCACCAAGTCTCCATGTTCCTAGAAATACATATTAATTTTAACTCAGTATTCACTTTGCATACATATTTCACTCAGGGGTAATTTTCTAAATTGAGAATAAATCTACTCAATATGGAAAATATATTTGAATGTTATTTTTTACATATTATTATGAATTTGGTAATTATTAAGATGGACTCAATAGTTATAATTAATGATCAGTAACACCTCTCTCTCCTACTACAAATGATTAGGGAGCAGCAAGATGGCTGAGCATCTCAAATGCTTACTTTTTTCTCTAAGTCCCTAAAGGTGTATCTTAAGATATAGAAATGACAACTTTAGAACCACAAACACGTGCAGAGCCCAATATAAGTCCTTCTGAAAGGAATTGGTGGCAATGCAACCAAAGAGTTGTAATGTTAAATATTTCTGCTTTACAAGAGACAGTATTATGTTCTTATGAGGAACACAGACTCGGAACAAGACTGCCTGAGACAAGGCTGGGCTCCACTCACCATCTGTAAGCCTGTAGGCAAGTTGGCACCTCTCTATCAACGTGGAACATTATCATCATAGACTCAATTACTATTAATATATTACTGACTTAACTCATTGATGTAGCTTCCAAAGGGACCCATTTTATTAATACAAGCCCAATTTAAACCCAGGGGAAATTGAGTACATCTAATAAAGAATGGTTAAATATTTCAAAGTTTGTGCAAAGAATTTCCATTTTTAGACTATTAATATGAGCCCATAGTAATTTATGTATTCAAATCTTATTTCTGCTCTTCACAATTCATCTCATTTTGCTTTTCCATCTCTTCTTTCTCCCTTTTTTCTATAATTTGACACAGAGTCAGGACCAAAGGAAAACACATACTCTTAGGACATTTCCTAAAAATAGTCTAGGTCCTCTGAACATTATACAAAAAAACACACAAAACCTTTTAAATTAGAAAATGAAGAAAAATATCTCAACTATAAAAAGCAAATGCTAGTTCTATTCTGTTTTTACTTCCTTCCTAAGTCAAAAATCAGAAGTACAATTAGGATTATATTAAAAATATATGTAAAATGCAATGGATCCTTTCTCTAATTTTCTTCTACCCTCTCTACTTTTATCTCTTACATATGTGATACATCTATTAAATGAAAAAGATCTTTTGTCAGTTTTTATTTTTCACCAAGCACTCTCAATTAGCATGTGACACACTAAAAGCACTGTCAGACAACATTAAAGAGAGGCAAGATTCTAAATGGACACAAATTGAACAATTTAATTATCTGTCACCAATATTATCGGTGTACCTCTGTTGTGCTTCTCTAATTCACAGGAAACAGCTGCCTAACCAATTATTTCTGCCTATAGTGAAAACTCAAGACCTAGTTTAATAAAAACATACAGTTACTGGATAGCTGAGGTAGATCCTTTTACAAGTTTACTTTATGGGGTAAACCCTAAAAAAGATCGTTCAGTTAATCATTGGAGGCATTTATGTCAAATCAGTTTATTTTAGAAAAATCACTTAATGTTAAAAGGTATAGTCAGGGACTCAGGTTAGCTGTATCTAAGTATACATATCTATTTGTCTTTACTTATAGAAATGAGAGGAACAAAGATAAAGAGGTATATTAACTCCAAAATCTATGGTTCAAGAAAGGAAGGTTATTGTTTGCTCTAGGAAAATAAACAAATTTTGCAATGAATAAGAATTACACATTTTTGTGGGTATATACTTATACACACATATCAAATCACAACACTAAATCAATCCAAATTCACTATAGAACTTAATTGTAAGAAATATGGGCTCCTTGATGCTCAGAGATTGGCACTGAAATAAATAACATTTTAAAGAATATACATTCAGCGTGTACTTCAGCAGCACATATACTAAAGAAGATACAATTAGAAAATACTCTTTGATCTTATACTGTAGAAATACCACAGTGTGTGTGGGGGGGAAGGGGGAGGTGGCATTATACCTGATTTTAAAGGTTTTACATTGATTGACATATTTATACTTTCAAGGCTGTCACACACATTTATTTATATACTAAGGCCCAGTGCACGAATTCGTATATGGGTGGGGTTCCTCAGGGTGGCCTGCAGGGATTGGGCCAAAACTCACAGTCCAACGCTGCCTGCAGTATCTACCTGCCACTCCTGCTGTTCCTGCCACAGGCTCACGCCCAATCAGTCCTGATCAGGAGAGGCTTGCACTGCTGCAGCAGCGCTGGCCAGCCATGAGCTCTGTGTTTGGCACCCTCCCGAGTGGAGAGGTCTGCGGGATCAGGACAAAACCAGCTCTCCAGCATCCCCTGAGGGGTCCTGGATTGTGAGAGGGTGCAGATCAGACCGAGAGACCCCACCGATGCAGGATTGGGGCCAGGAAGGGACCGCGGGAGGGCTTTAGGGCATGTTCAGCCCATCTCACTCAGTCCCGATCAGCTGGACCCCAGCAGCAAGCTAATCTACAGGTCAGAGCATCAGCCCCCTGGTGGTCAGTGCACATCATAGCTAGCCATTGAGCAGCCTTAGCATATCATTAGCATATTACGTTTTGATTGGTAGAATAGTCCACTGGTCACCAGACAACCGGACATTTAGCATATTAGGCTTTTATTATATAGGATCCCTTTCAATCTTAATATTTTTGTTCTGGAAGATAGTGAACTTGAGGGAGAAAAAGAGAAACTTCAGATACCCTAGTTCTATTTGTTACTGTCAATAACTTTTCTATTATAACTTGAAGGCTTAGTATTTAGCAAGAGGTCACAGAGGTAGAAAAAAAACACACACTTATTTTCTCTGAGACTCAATTAGTTGTTTTGCATAGTGATGAGGTTTGATTAGATACCTTCTTAATCCCTTCTATCTTTAAACTTTATGATAAAAACATATACTAGAAAATCATTATAGATATAGGATGTCTTAGAGGTATGCTTGCAGATATTAATACTAAAATTCACCTGAAGTGAATAAAAGGGAAGGGAAAGACTAAATTATGTGTGGATGAAAAACTTGGGGATATTAATGAAAAAGTCATTTTTGTTGAATTCTCCTTTTGTTATATCCATACTAGAAAAAATAAGTGTATTTTAAAGGAATTCAAAAATGACTAACTTAAGTAGAATTCATATGCAGTTATTCCTGTGATAAATGAGAAAGAAAATGTGACTTAGAGAAGATAAATGGATAAAAGAATGGGTCTTTCACTGACCTTTTCATTAGTTCATTTATTTACTCATTTAAATATTTACTGAACACTATTTTATAAGGCACTATGTTAAGCAGTAGAGAACAAATACAAATATGTCATTGTGAGTTCTTTATATATTTTGGAAATTAAACCTTTGTCAGAGCTACTGTTTGCAAATATCATCTCCCATCTGGTTGGCTGCCTGTTTGTTTTGTTGTCCATTTCTTTTGCTGTGCAGAAGCTCTTCAGTTTGATATAGTCCCATTCATTTATTTTTGCCTTTACCTCCCTTGCCTTTGGGGTCAAGTCCATAAAATGTTCTCTACCACCCAGGTCCATAAGTTTGGTACCTATATTTTTTCTATGTGACTTATAGTTTCAGGTCTTATATTTAAGTCTTTGATCCATTTTGAATTAATTTTTGTACATGGGGACAAACTGCAATCCAGTTTCATTCATTGGCATGTGGCTTTCCAGTTTTCCCAGCACCATTTATTGAAGAGACTATCTTTACTCCAATGTTCATTTCTGGTTCCTTTGTCGAAAATTATCTGTCCACATATGTGTGGTTTTATAGGTGGGCTCTCTATTCTGTTCCATTGATCTGTGTATCTGTTTCTCTGCCAATATCATGCTGTTTTGATTATCGCAGCTCTGTAGTATATTTTGAAGTCAGGTAGCATGATACTTCCAGCATTGTTCTTTTTTTTTTCCAGGATTTCTCTGGCTATTCTGGGTCTTTGTGGTTCCATACAAATCTGATGATTTCTTGTTCTATTTCTTTAAAAAATGACATTGGGATTTTGATGGGGATTGCATTAAATCTGTATATTGTTTTGGGTAAAATGGCCATTTTAACTATGTTGATTCTTCTAATCCATGAACATGAGATATTTTTTCCATTTTGTTAGCAGTCTGGTGATTCCTCAAAAAATTAAAAATACAGCTACTATATGTCCCAACAATCCCACTTCTGGGTATATACCCAAATATCTCAAAATCATTTATACTCAAAGATATATGCACCGCTATGTTCATTTCAGCATTAATCATGGTGGCCAAGAGTTGGAAATAGCCAAAGTCAAAGTGCCCTACAATAGAGGACTGGATAAAGAAGATTTGGTATATATACACAATGAAGTACTACACGGTCATAAGAAAGGATGGAATAGCGTTATTTACAACAACATGGATGGACCTTGAGAACATTCTGTGAAGTGAAATAAGTCAAACAGAAAAAGCTAAGAACTATATGATTTAACTCATATATGTGGAATGTAAAACTGAAACTTATGAACACAAACAGCAGTGTGGTGGTTGCCAGAAGGAGGGGTGGGGGAGGAAAGGGGTCCTAATATGAGGTGACAGGAAGTTTGACTTTGGGTGGTGGACACATGGTTCTATATACAGATTTTGTAAATTAGTAATCCACACATGTAACCTATATGTTCATGCTGAGTAATGTCACCCCAATAAAATTAAAAAAATAAAGTGTAAAAAACAAAACAAAACAAGTAAACAAATAAATAAATAAATATGTCATTGTGCCTAACCTCAGGAGTATTTTATGTTCTTGGAACAAAAAATGGAAATTCAAGTCAAAAATGCCTCTGTGGGAAACAATGTAGTGAATTTAAATTATAAAAAAGGGAACACTGTTCATAATTAAAATAAAACATCACTATTTTTAATTAAAAATAGATATATTAACATGAAAGAGAGAACAGTGTGAGTTCATCCATTTTAGAAAGCACAGAAGTAGTTTAAAATATTTCAACAAAAAATAGTCCAGGCACAGATGGCTTCCCTAGTGAATTCTTTCTAACATTTAAGGAAAGTAATACCAATTCTATATGCACTCTTTCAGGAAATAGAAGAAGAGGAAGTAATTTTCAACTCATCTGAAGTTATTACAGTGGATCCATACTAGACAACTACATCTGAAAAAAGTAAACACTGTAGACCAATATCTTTCATGAATATGTATGCAAAACTCCTCAATAAAATATTGGCAAAATAAATCCAGTAATATGTAAAAAGGCCAATATAACATAACAAGGTTGGACTTATCTCTATAATACAAAATTGGTTTAACATTAAAAAGTCAATCGGTGCAATTCACCATAGTCACAACATAAAGAAGAAAAAACATGATGATTTCAATAGATACGGAGGCTCATTTGGCAAAATTCAACACCAAGTCATTTTTTTAATATATTTTATTAGTTTTTTACAGAAAGGAAGGGAGAGGGATAGAGAGTTAGAAACATCGATGATAGAGAAACATCGATCAGCTGCCTCCTGCACACCCCCTACTGGGGATGTGCCTGCAACTAAGGTACATGCCCTTGACTGGAATCGAACCTGGGACCTTTCAGTCCGCAGGCCAACGCTCTATCCACTGAGCCAAATTGGTTAGGCCCTAACCGTTAGGGCAACACCAAGTCATTTTTAAAACTTTCAGCCTCATGCAACTAGAGGAGAATGTCCACAAACTGATATGAACCACTTTAGTCTATTGCTCTCCTCACACTTAAGGGTGAATATTTTGATACTTTCTCCCTAGGATTAAGAATAAAGCAAGGCCCTAGCTGTTTTTGCTCAATGGATAGAGCATCAGCCTGTGGACTTACGGGTCCTGGGTTTGATTCCAGTCAAGGACACATGCCCGGGTTGCAGGCTCGATCTCTAGTAGGGGGCATGCAGGAGGCAGCTGATCAATGATTCTCATCATTGATGCTTCTATCTCTCTTTCCCTCTCCCTTCCTCTCTGAAACCAATAAAAATATATATTTTTTTAAAAAAAGACTAAAGCAAGGATGTCTGCCCTCACTGTTACCATTTAGCCTTATACTAGAGGCTCTAACTATAACAAGAGGAAATATATAACTTAAAAGGCATAATCATTAAAATGAACTAAATAAAAATATTTATATTTATATAAGACATGACTTCTTACATAGGCATTATCAAATACTCCACAAAATAGCTACTAAAATAATAGATTATTTTATCAAAGTTGCAGGATATAAAGTAAATATCCAAAACTTTTGTATTTTTATATAACAGGAAAAACAGTTGGAAAATGAAATAAAGAACATTCTATTTATAATAGTGCCAAAACATAAAATGACTAATAGTTAATTAAAAGATAAGCAAGGCTATACACTTAACACAACACATTATTGAAAAATATTAAAGAAAACCTAAATACATGGAGATATTTACTATGTTCATGGATTAGAAATGTCAACATTGTTAATATATTAGTTTTCCTTAAATTGACCTATACAATTAACACAATCTCAATCGAAATCCTAGCAGCTTTTGTAGAAATTAATGAATTGATTCTAAAATTTATATGAATTTTACATCTCAATAACCAAAATATGTTTTAAAAAGAACAAAGTCAGTGGACATACATTACCTGATTTCAAAACTTTCTATGAAACTAAAATAATTAAGACAGTATGTCACTGGTGGAAAAATAGATATCTCAAATGGTCATTAGAACAGAATACTAACCCCAGAAAAGAATAACACACATACATGGCCAATTGATATTTGCCAAGAGTCCCAAAGCAATTCAATGGGTGAAAGAAAGTTTTTAATAGTGTTGGAACAATTGAATATTCACTTAGAAAAAATAAACATCAAACCTTAACGTGCAAAATATGCAAAAATTAACTCAAAATGTATTATACACAACAAATTCTAAGTGGTAAAATATAAAACTCATAACAGGAAAAATCTTTGGAAATTTTTAATTAGCAATGTTTTCTTAGAATACAAAAGGCAAAACTACAAAAACAAATATGAAAAAATGACAATTCATGAAATGAAGATATTTATTTATTTATTTTCTTTTTCTTTTTTTTAAAATATATTTTATTGATTTTTTACAGAGAGGAAGGGAGAGAGATAGAGAGTCAGAAACATCGATGAGAGAGAAACATCGATCAGCTGCCTCCTGCACATCCCCCACTGGGGACGTGCTCGCAACCAAGGTACATGCCCTTGACCGGAATCGAACCCGGGACCCTTCAGGCCGCAGGCCGACGCTCTATCCACTGAGCCAAACCGGTTTCTGCGAAATGAAGATATTTAGCTCTTCAAAAGATACCATTAGGGAAAAATGAATCCCCTAAAATGTGAGGATATATATATATATATATATATATATATATATATATATATCTCAAACAAATAATTGGAAAATGATTCATAATAGTGTCCAATATATACTATTATTAGGGTAAATACATGATATGAGGAATAATAAAGATAATTTATAATTCAATAAGGAAAAAAATAAGCATAAAATTTGAACATACACTTCACAAAAGAAAGTATTTGAATGACTAATAAGCCCCTGAAAAGAGACAACATGAATTTATAAGGGTGAAATATAAATTATGAGTTACTATTATATATCACTAGAGGAGCTAGAATAGGTAGGATGAACATACCAATGTTGGAATACATGTGAAGCAACTAGAATTCTCATATACTACTTTTCAAAACATAAAAGTGGAATCACTACTTTGTAAAACTTTTTGGCAGTTTCTTAAAATATTAGATATACATCTGCCATATGCCACAGCTATCACACTCCTAGGAAGTTACCCAAGAGAAATAAAAACATATACCGCACAAGCATGTATACAAATGTTAATTTTAGCTTTATTCACAATAGAACAAAATTCTGCATACAACCATGCTATAGTAATATAGCATAACAGAGAGGCCTGTCTTTGTCTTGTACCCTATGGGATGGCCAAGCAGCCCTTATACATTGGATTTCAGAAGATATGCTCATGGGGCACCATGTTAGGAATCTGCCCAGATATCTTGCTTGGTGTCATAGAGTGGCAAGGACAGATGGTGGTTTTGTTGGCTCAGAGGAGCAGGGTGAACATGTCAGAGTGGAAAACATCTTTTGGAACTATGGTGAAACAGTGTCAAATAGTGGCCTTGATGGCATGGCCTTTGAGCAGTTACCTGCAGTGGGCAAACATGGGCTGGGTTGAGAAAAGCAAAGAGCAGAACAGGTGCAAATTGGATGTCACATACTGTGATGACAAGACACCTTCAAAGAAAATTGAATAATAAGGAAATCAGGTTTGGGTTCTAACAGTAATAGCACATTTTCATACTCTATTAGAGGAGTTTGGGGAAATTTAGGTTTATTAAAAATACATGCACCCTAAATGGTTTGGCTCAATGGAGAGAACGTCAGGCCTGCGGACTGAAGGGTCCCAGGTTTGATTCCCATCAAGGGCATGTATCTTGGTTGTGGGCTCATCCCCAGTAGAGGGTGGGCAGTAGGCAGCTCATCGATGTTTCTCTCTCATCTATGTTTCTAACTCTCTATTCTTCTCCCTTCCTCTCTGTAAAAAAATCAATAAAATATATTTTTTAAAAATACATAAGGATCATTTGGGGACTATAAATTTGAGTTTGATAATTTACCTAAGTGTTGATGGAGATTTTATAAAGCAGTGTTTTCTTTTATAAAAGTCACACTGAATAAAACATTTCTATGGATAGAAGACTCAATGTTATAAATATGTTAATATCACCTTATCTAATAGATTTAACACGATCCATTAAAACCCCAGTAGGCCCTAACCGGTTTGGCTCAGTGGATAGAGCGTCGGCCTGCGAACTGAAGGGTCCCAGGTTCAATTCCGGTCAAGGGCATGTACCTTGGTTGCAGGCACATCCTCAGGGGGAGGTGTGCAGGAGGCAGCTGATAGATGTTTCTCTCCCATCGATGTTTCTAACTCTCTATCCCTCTCTCTTCCACTCTGTAAAAAAAAAAATCCCAGTAGCTTTTTGCTCTAGCCAGTTTGGCTCAGTGGATAGAGCATCAGCCTGTGGACTGAAGGGTCCCAGGTTCCATTCCAGTCAAGGGCACATGCCCAGGTTGCGAGCTCGATCCCCAGTGGGGGCATGCAGAAGGCAGTCAATCAATGATTCTCATCATCAATGTTTCTATTGCTCTCTCCCTCTCCTTTCCTCTCTGAAATAAATAAATAAATAAATAAATAAATAAATAAATAAAATACCAGTAGCTTTTTTATTTTTTTGTTTTTCAAACTGACAAACTGATGGTAAAATTTGTATGGAAATGCAAAGGGTTAAGAACAAAGTTGGTGAACAAAGCTATAAAACTTAAACTACTCGATATCAAAACCTATTATAAAGTGATAATAAGAGGGAATTTATTGGCACAAAAACTGACAAATAGAAAAATAGAAATGTATACGGAGTTTAGAATCAGATCCACAGCCAGGTTGTCACTTGACTTCTGACAAGGTGGTAAGAACAGTGGCCAAGAGTGATATTGTCAGTAAATGTTGCTGAGTCAATTAGATAGCCATATGGTTATAAAATAAATCTTGGCCTGTGGGATGTGCAAAAGTAAATTGCAGATGGATTGCTGGTCTAAATGTAAAAGGGAAAACAATAAAAACTTTAAAGAGCAGATGGAAAATATCTTTATGAATCTTATAAAAATATCTTATAAAAATATAAAAATCTCTTATTAAAATCTCATATAAAACAGTGATAACCATTAAAAATGGTAAATAAAACACTGATAAGATTAGAGCTTCTTTTCATCAAAATACATCATTTCAGTTCTGAAAAATGGAAACCACAGAGAGGGAGAAAATACAATATCCTACAAGTAACTTTTATTCAGCATACACAAAGCATACCTACAAACAAATTGGGGAAAGACAGGAAAACCAACAGTAAAGAATGGGTAAGAGACTTGAACATGTACCTCACAGAAAAGTATGTCAAAATGGCTGATAAATTTCTTAAAGTGTATTTAATTTGATTAGTAACTAAGAAAATAAAAACTATAATAAAAGTATAACACCACTGCATAGCCACCAGAAAGACTATAAAGTAGAAGAAAAATCAAGTTTAGGCAAGGATGGACAGTGATAAGAACTTTTATATATTGCTAATGGAAACAAAATTTGATAAAATCATTTTGGACAAATGTATGGGATTATCAATAAAACTTAGCACATGTAAGTCCCATAACTAACATTCTTCTCTTAGTTTTGTGTGTGTGTTTGTGTGTGTGTGTGTTTACTGAAAGATGTGTAAGAAAATATTCGTAGCAACACTATATATAATAGACAAAAGTTGAACGATACTCCATAAATGTATATATTATACTATATTCACACAGTGGAATATTACATGCAAAATTAATCAATAGTGTTATTTGGGGCTATTTTTTACACTTGAAGATGAATAATGATTGGGAAGGGACTTGGTAGGACTTCTGTGGGTAATTGTCATATTCTGTTTCTTGTTCTGTGTACTAGTTGTGAGGGTGTGTTCAATTTGTAAAAGTTCATCGACATGTGCACTTCTAATTTGGGTCTATATGTATCTTACCAGTATACTTTACTAAAAACAACTTAATTAAAAAAATCTTTGAATACAATGTTTTTTCTATATATTTTTTCTAAAAAGTGAGTTACCATATTTTCATTAAAATCTGTTAAAAGTGAAAAACATTTTTCTTGAGTTGTGTTGAGGGAGTGTGACCAGGATAAATTATTATAGAAGCCAAGACCACAAAGATAAATTGAAAGAAAAAGTTATAGCGTTATCTTGTCCTTGTTGGAATTAGGGGTGAAGGTTGGGGTAGGTGTCAATCCACTCTAGCTCTGGAATGTCTACCCAAAGGGTATGAAACCTAAAGTGACTTAATGAACCAGCTACATGAAGCCTATAGAAAATCTCTGAGGTGGGGGAATCTTGGTTTTCAGTTTTGTCAAACTAAAAACTATGGCTGGTACTTAATGTGAAAAAGTGAGAGTGGTATGCAGTGAGACTGGCATGCCAGGCTAGAACCAAATCTCGGAAATCCTAGCAGCCATGGTAAGGAATTTGGGTTTTATGCTTACAGCAAAAGGCAATCATTCAAGTATTTATACAATAAAAAAAAAGAGCTGAGCCCTAACTGGTTTGGCTCAGTGGATATAGGGTTGGCCTGCAGACTCAAGGGTCCCAGGTTCGATTCCGGTCAAGGGCATGTACCTTGGTTGCGGGCACATACCCAGTAGGGAGTGTGCAGGAGGCAGCTGATCGATGTTTCTCTCTCATCGATGTTCCTAACTCTCTGTCCCTCTCCATTCCTCTCTGTAAAAAATCAATAAAAATAAAAAAAAGAGCTGATATATATTCGTAAAAGATGACAATAGACAGCAATGAGAACAGACTAGAGAAAGACAAATGTGGAAGTGGTTGATCTGTTAGAATTTTAATGCAATCCTATATAATAAAAAGCTAATATGCTAATTAGACCAAATGTCAGAACAACCTTCCGGAACGACCAGAGGGCAGGGACCACAAGGCAGCTGGGCTGCAAGGGCCAAGCCCCTTGCATGAATTTTGTGCATCGGGCCTCTAGTAGTATATATAAGAGATGATGCAAGATTACTGAGCAATAGGTATTTTAGAAAGGAAAACATTATGTATCCACTCTTGTAATATCTGTGTTTTCATTATGAACATGCATATAATTATAACTAATCATCTAGCTAATTTATTATCTGTCTGCATTCTTAAATTCTAGGATAAGCTCTTTTCTTTTTATAACCGTGGGGAGTGTAGGGGATACAGGAAGCCATAGATTTTCCAGGACAGCATCCTTCAACATCGTGCCTGTCATACATGATCTGTGTTGAGGCCTCAAGGTTGAGTCTACTATTTAATCTCTCAAATCTGTATACAAAATAGAAGTGCCTTTAAACGGATGCCATCTCTTTCTATACTCAAAGGGGCTTGGATATTGGAATAACCTGCAGCTGTGTGAAGGAGATCTATGACCTGGCTCACCGGTTTGTTTTAGTATACAGCTTCGTGGGCTCAGATTTCCATGTAGAAGACAGTTAGCCTTAGATCCCTGCTATAAAGCTGCAGTGGTTGCAATGCTAAATAAATGGTTCTTTACAGAGGCAAGTACTGTATAGAGTAAGCTCATCTCATTTTGTGTACCTGAAAACAATAAAAAGAAAGTGTATTGTCACGTAGCACAATAGGTATACCATCAGTACGTGTTGAATTGAATCAGCCCCTATTAGGTCCCACTGTAATGTTGAGATATATTTACAGAATAAAACATCTAACCCAATCCCAATAAAATGAAGTGAAATCCTAACTACTTCATGGCAGTGCGGTGAGGCAGAGAGAGATGCAGAGCCCTGGGGTTTGATTCCTGCATCTTCCACCTTCTAGCTGTGTGATCAGGAACAACGACAACAAACTATCTGAAGCTGAATTTTCCCATGCACACAACTGAAACATGGACACTGTCCTACCTCCCAAAGCTGTTGGAGTGATCAAATAAGCCACTAGATATGAAAGAATAAAAACTCAGTCACTGCTGTTAATCTCACTACCAACAGGATGCTTCCTTTGCCCATAGGAAACCTGTTAGAATTTATTTTTTCCACATTATCCCTAGAGGAAATGATGCAAATACTTGTTAATTCAATTCATTTAATCTTGTGTGAATTCTAAAAGCATACGTTTTAAAATAATACTGCATATGTATCTAGCACTTTATCAGGATTCTTGCTGAGTCCATGGATTTCAAAAAAAAATTTTTTAACTGTCTATGTTATAATTCTGGGAAGGAAGTAAAATTCTCAAATTGGGATGTTGTATGAAGATACTTTTTGGTTATTTTTCAGCAAATAGTGCAACCAGGCAGGAGCAGTTCCTTTTTAGCCTCCTCTCTCCTTTCCCAGAAATGTACACCTTCCTGTTCTTCCCAGGACAGAGAGATGAATATAAAAAATGCAACTTTCAGGGGGCTGTGTTTCACAACACCTGAAGAAATGTTTTTCCACTTTGGAAAACTAATGAAATGAAAATAGCTTATGAAAACTAATGAAATGATTATTTGAGGTCTGAGGACAGCATTGTCTCTCTCACTCCTTCTCTTTCAATAGAGGACAGGGCTTCTGCTTTACTCCAGGAAAGGGCAGTAAGGGAATGAACACTGGCAACTTTCTCTCTGCTAGTTAGTTCCTCTTTGAGATTGTAGTAAAGGTCATTAATATGTGTTGGTCCAAGTGCCTTACTAGTGTCTGAGGCATCAGAACAGAGGAACGTGTCCCCTCCCAGCAGGTCTCGCATGTAGATAGGAAGGCAATGGCTCCTGTTCTAAAGTTTTTGCACACGTTAACTTATCTCATTTTCCCAAACCCCCATGAAATAAGTATTTAATTATCTCCATTTTACTAGTATAAAGGAGGAAACTCAGCCACAGAGATGGGAAGTGATTTTTGACACCCTGTCGTAGCTAGGAGACAGGGAGAGCAGAAACTATGCCTGTGTCAGTGACTTCATCTCTCTCTCTTGAGCCTGATGGCTTCTCCATTCACCAAGTGGCCTGTTTTGTGAAGGGCCCTAGTCCTCCTGGAAGCTTGCAGATACATGAACATGTAAATTACTTTGCAGCCATTTGAGGAGGAAGAAAGAAATATCCCCTATTTTGGACTTCCATGGCAGCCACCCTCTACAGTGTAGCTTTACTGGGAGCTATCAGCCCACCAAGAATAAAACCAATGTTGAAATCCTCACCTGGTACCTTGCATCCCTCTCCTTGTTTGTAAGACTCTGGAGGAGTGTTTAATAGGGCCTTCCAGCTACTAACAAAGCAAAATGAGAAATATGAACTCATGAGGTAGAAACATTTTACATAGACTCATCTTAAACACACACACACACACACCACAATACACACAGAAAATTATAATGTGCCTTGTACATTGGTTATGAAACAACTGTTAATTATTATGGTAGCAAGCAGCATTCCATCTTATTCAAGGCTTAGTGTTCTTTGTTGGTTTATTGTTTTTGTCTGTGCATTTTATTTAGGCACTGTTTGTTTAGCTAATTCATGCTGAGCTATAAACTTGTATATAATATTCAGAATGGTCGAAGGAGATTAATATCTGACTTCAAGTTTTACATAATAACAAGAATTTGCAAACTATATATATAATATTTTATATTTTTATCTGATCTAATATATATGAAATAAATATATATTCAAATTTCAACTTTAAATGCAAGCAAGGTAATATTAATCATGTCCATATTCTCTACAAAACCGCAAGAAGCAAGTAAGTTTCATACTGTATGGCCAAATGTATAGATTATAGATTAGGAGTTAAGGACTGAAGATTGAGGCTAGAAAGAGTACTCTTTTGCTTAAGAGCATGCTAGTAGTGAATGATGGGGCCAAGATTCCAAGCTATGAGAATGCCAAAAGCCATGCAGCATTAACTCGGTGACGCAGACTTCAATTTCTCTGTTATTATTCCTATTCAATACTTCCCAAAGACATGCACTGCCAAAACCTTCCAAAGGCAGATCTCACCTGATGTGTCATATATAGAGAGTGTATTTAGGGTTGATAACTATTTGAAGGATTTCATTCATAACTAAAAAATAATTGTCTTCATAGTTTTTTACTGTCTTTCAAGTTAAACTTCCTTTTGTTTGGCTTGAGTAAGTAACTATTTACTTTTTTTAAAAAAAATGCTGCTGCCACAGGGTTTGGTAAAATAAACACTACATTGCTATCGTATATGTAAATATATATTCCATAGAAGGTCTCACTTCCTGTGGTATCACTGCCCGTGTATGTGGTTACCAGTTGGTAGCTTTCAAGTCTGATAGTTCCCTGGAGAAACTGAATGTTGAGCTAAGCATAAAGGCAATCTAGATGACCTTTTAGAAAGTTATTTTGGGTCACATTTCTAAAATTATCCAAACATCCAAGCCATGCTTTTTTAAGAAGCTTTTTAAAAAGGAAGAAAAAGAAAAATGACAGTGTTTAATCAATGCATGTATCCTTTCAAATATTAACTTCAGAATGACAGAATGCCATTTTGTTTTGTTTTGTTTCACTTTAACATAAATACTCTATAAAGCTAGTGGTTGCCATATAGAACAAAATCAAAGTAACCAATCAATTCCAAATTCCCCAAGGAAAAAGATTGTTATTCAAATTTAGAGGGGTCCTTTTTGACAACGCTGGGAATTTGGTAAGAAATATCAGAACAGGATCTAGTCCTAAGAAATAGCTGTTCTTTTTTATAGTAATTGCAAAATAATTAAAAAGGTTGAAAGGCTGAAACTGATACTGCAATATATTTACCGCTGAAATAGACATGTGTTGCCTGAGCTGAGGTCATGGCACTGTCACAAACAGGGCACCAAGCACACGTTACATGATCACAGCTTTCAGCTGCTTCTGAATTAGGCTGAATTGGAACCAGTGACCCAGAAGGAAACAGTCTCATATTCCATTACTACGTGTCTCAGTCAACCAGTTACCCTCAGTGTTTTTCCCTTAACCGTTTTTTATCAGCAGCATTCCCGTTTTTTTAGCATCAGACAATTTGAAAGCTCTCAAGAATGTGCCCTGACACATATTATAGCTATTGTTTACCCTACTTTCTTATACAGACAGACTGTTCCCAAGTGTGAGATTCACCTTGAATTATGCCAGCTGACTTCCTATTTCAGTATTTGTTCTTCTTTTATTCTCTGTTATAGCCTCTAAATGACATTAGATGTGGTTGGAATGACAAGTGCCTTCTCGGCTCCATAAATGAATGTGAATTCAAGGAGCCAACAGACACCTGTCCATCATAACCGGGACAAGCTGGCCCCAGGTGCAGAGCTATGTAAATTGCTCCAAAAATGCACTCACTGCTTTTATCTGATTTTTAAAATATCACCTCACAGCCTCTAAGAGCTCTAGAACATACCGTGTAAAATATCACCCTTGCTCCTTCCCATTTTATCAGCAAACTAATGCAAAAAAATGTAAGAAAAGAGACTGGTACTCTTTTTTTATTTTTCCTTTTGGTCCTATATCTATACATTAGTATTTCTCTAGACTTACATTTCTTGGGATGCCTAACATGTCTACAGTGGCCTGTGAAACAGAATGCTTAGATAGAAAGGGAAGTAGATCAATATTGCTTTAACAGACAGAGCGCTTCATGAAGACACATGGGTACATAATTAAACATAGCAAACATTTCCCAAGGATAGATCTCTCTAACTCAACAAAATCAAATCCCCTTTCCCTTGTGCTTTAACCTGACGAGAACTGCATAACTCCAGAGCGCTGTAAAGGGAGTTAGAGGACAACTCTGATAGCTATTTATAGATATGATAGACACCCAGCTTAGCAGTAAACCTGAACCTAAAAGGGAGGTTTAGAAAAGAAGGTATGGGCAGTAAAAACACTAAATAATTATATACTCAGGCAAACAGTTTGCACTTAATCTTTGTATCTGAGATTTCATGTTTTCCAGAGTTCCCATAGTTGGCATACATTGCAATTTCCTTCCAAAGTTAATAAAAAAGACTTTCTCATAATAAATCAAATATATAAAGATGAAGATATAAAAGCAAAGGTTTACTTTAGGGAAAATTTATATCAACACATTACATGTCTTACAACTGACGTTATTTGGGACTGCGATGCTTAGATATATTGACTCTACAAAGAGCACTTTTTAGTTTGGGTCCCTAGAAAACAGATGCCAACAAAAATATTTGGAGACAAGTAGTATATTTGGAAGGTGATCTCAGGGGACAGAGTGAAGGGGTGAAAAAGTGAGAAATAAAAGGGAGGAAGAGCATGACGTTTTATTAATGAGTTGGTTACTGCTGTGGGAAACTGGAGTTCAATTCTGCTCTCAACCTTCTAAGAGGTTTTGTAGAATTATTTCACCAAGAATGGAAAACGCCAATATTTTATCACTGCTGTTCATTGGTTGAGAAGCACTCCTTGCCAAACACCAACTCAGGGTCAAAGACTGGACCATGAAAAGGGGAGCAGAAAGCTATAGGTGTGAATAAAATCTGTCTGCCAGAACAGAGTCTGACTTCGGAGGTTTCCTGGGGGTAGGAGAGGGGCACCCGTTGGGTCAGCTATAATGCATTTAGAAAAACCTGAAGCAAGGGAGAGCAATACAAAGAAGACAACTATCTAGATGGATTATGTGGGGTTTTTTTAAATGTATTTTATTGATTTAAGAGAGGAAGGGAGAGAGTGAGAGAGAGATAGAAACGTCAGTGATGAGAGAGGATCACTGATTGGCTGCCTCTGCTTGCCCCACATTGAGGATCTAGCCCGCAACTCAGGCATGTGCCCTGACTAGGAATCCAACTGTGACCTCCTGGTTCATAGGTTGATGCTCAACCACTGAACCATGCCAGCTGGGCTAGATGGATTATGTTTTTAAAAATTAAGAGAGCTCTCAGCAGTAGCTAGAAGAGGGTTACAAGTTCTCCTTCCCAATGTCATCATCTCTAATACAGTTTTGATGGGTAACAATGCCTCCCTAAAGAGAAAAATTTCCCTAACACTTCTTGCTGTACTACATATATTCAAGGCACAATGTTTGTTGCTCACTAAATACCATTGTCAAGCTGTCAAGCTCTATTTTCAAAGACAGTTCATTCTGTAAAGATATATGACTTCAGGCTCAGGGGAGGTTTGAAGTGATTTAAACCAGCACACAGGAGTGGGGGAGTCCAGGGCCTTGGAGTTTAAGAGGATTCCCGAGCCGGAGTTAGAGCTGTTTGTCCTGGAGGGATGGTTCTATACTGTTGAGCAAAGTTTCTGGGCTCAGGCAAATGTCCATGCTTCTATGTAAACAAGGAGATATATTCTGACTGCTGGGAAAGGGAAGTCTTTTTTGAATAATATTGGGAGAACTGCTAACGTCCTCCCTCAGCACTGGTGATATGGAGTAGATGTCCCTGGGATGGTCTAGGGTGTGGCTTGTCTCCCACATGGCTCCCTGGCAACCTGCAATGGGTGGCTGTGACCTGGACGGAGAACCACAGTCCTTCACTGCAGACTTCAGTCATGTCCACACGGTCAATCGTCTTCTTGCTCCTGCAGAAACCCACTCCAGAGGCTCCTTATTATAGTCCTTACTCAGTTTCTTCCCTTAGTTCCCGGACTTTTCATTTCTTGTGGGCCTGAGGGAGAAGGAGGAAGGGCACCTCTGCTCTTCTTCCCCCCCTATTTTTGTGGTTGAATTTCATCTCTAGATATTTTAGGGCTTAGACAGTTGAACCTCACCTAGCACAAGTCTTACAAACCTAAAACCATAACTTCAAAGCCTGTACTTGGAAAATAAAAATGCCACAACTACTCTCCTTGGTCCCAGATTCTGCTGTTGCATCCATCACCTGAGAGAGGCCATTTTCCAAAAAGAAAAATTTCAAGTGATATTTTAAAGTTTTATTTTCACATAAATATACTATATAACCTGGAATCATAAGCAACCTTTATATGCATTGTAGACAGTATATAATAATAACAACAATAGTATAAACAAGCATACATTGAAATGGTTCCAGTAGGAAGTTTTATTTACTATGTGGTTATGCCGCTAATACGATTTAGGTTTAAATTTTATTTTAATGAACTAATAATGGTACTTTAAAAATGTACTTAAACTAAAAGCCCACATGTAACTTTGGTAAAAAACTATTGATCCATATGTCACAAATTCATTTCCTTTTTTATGAGTTGAAGATAATATACAGGTTTGCAAATTTCTTTTATTACACTAAGTTATATACAAAATATATGGCTTCTTAATTTTCCCATTAAATTATCTGATCTTACACACACACACACACACACACACACACACACTATGGTAGTGCATGTGAGCAAAACAAAACTAAATTTAGTATAATTTATACAGCTTATTCTATAATTTAAACAGTATCATTTGTTAACATTCTCTTTTGAATTATCTGTGAATGTTTAAGAATTTTCACCCTCTCCCCTCCCCCTACCTTCATGTTCTTATTGTTTCTTTCTAGGATGGTGTCTGGATTTGTAGGATGTGTGTGGTACCATACGTGATGGGAATGAGAAGGGTAGGTCTTTGAAAGCCCTTGAGCCAGGCAGGTTCTCAGGATCCTCATTGGTGTCCACTTAAGTCTACTGAAAACCAAACTGGTGACAACAATCTTTCAGCAGTCTGCGAGAGTTTGCTGATAGACTCTCCAGGATGTATATCTCAGACACTGATTTTACTTCCTGTTTTGAGGCAAGCTAACCAGGTCCTGCATTATGATCCCCTGGGCTGTGGACCACCCAAGTTCTACCTGTCACCCCTATGTTTATCTGACCAGGCTGTCTGCCATACAGCTTTCAGCTTCCGTTTACTTTGCCTCTTCTGTAGCAAGTTCTTTAGTCAAGACATCCACTCCGACTATTCACTAACTCCCTTAATAGACTCTGAGACAGCTTTTAAGCTGTGTCTACTCTGAACAAAACTTGATAAACTCAGGCCTTCTAGCTGACCAATAAGTTATATCATTGAACTTACTGTTGATATGATTTGTGTGAGAAGTGTTTGTGAGATAGTTTCCTTCCAGAGTCCAAAAAGGAAAGGAGAATGCCCCACTGCCCTCAGGACCTCCTAAATCTGTGTAGATGTATCTGTACATTGCTGGCTCCCCCAGGTTATCAGTTCATAATGTTGAATACAAACACTTCTGTACTGCCGGAAGGAGTAGTGAGCTATCAGAATTTATTTGTCATTCCAGAATTTAAACTCAACAGTTTCAAGGAGTGGGTTTGTGTTCAAGAACAACATTTAATAAGTGCTTGCTGAACAAATGGATGGATGAATGAATGAATGAATTATAACTTATGATTCGATAGAATTTCACGTGAATGACATAGAACTTTCTTTTTTCAGAGGTGGAGTTCAAAGTGTTTTTTGCTTGAGCCTGTGATGTATTCTTCATGAGTTGTTTCATTGAAATTTCATTTGAAACGTTGTAGAAGAACCAGCAGCCTTGCTGTGAAAGAATCTCCACTGAGTTACTGGCAGTGGTATTTTCAGAGATTGTGACATCAGTAGTTTATGACCAATATGAAGATATACTAGTATGCTTCTTTTATCTCAGGCATGAACAGCCACCATGAAGATTTCTACAGAATCATTGTGGAGACTGGTGTCTCACACGGCATCGGCACTTCTGGTCCAACTGTAGATAGCTGGTCTCCACAGCACCATTGCACCTTCAGTGACCATTGTCAGTACAGTTGCTGCCTCATTATGGTAGTAGCAGGAACAAAATATGTTCACAGGCAAGTTAGAAGAGGAAAAGAAAAAACAGAAGTTATGTCAAAGGCTGGAGGATGGGCCTATGAAGATTATCAGAGGTTTTAGAAAGGAATCTGTCTATTTTCCAGAAAATATAAGAGAAAGCTGGAAAGAAGTTTAATTTCTGTGCTTATAATTATTACTAGTTTTTTATTATTTTTAAATTAAAGGATTACCTGACCTAGAAATGTGCGTGTGTTCAAGTATATTTCAGTGACATAACCAACACAGCAAATTTCAGTCTTTGGCTCCATTTTTATTACACTGCTAGGGGCTCAGTGCATGAATTTGTGCAGCTTGAAAGGAACTGTGGGCCACGAGGCTGTGGTGGGCACAGGGGTAGGTCTTGGCTTATCCTTCATGCCCCTGCCCAGTCCCTCCTGCCGTGGCCCCCGGTCCCTTGTCTGGCTGCAGCCCTGCTCCTGCCTCCACCACTCCCACACGCTGACAGCACCGGTCCCACTCGCACAAGCTGTTAGTGCGGAGCTATTGGGTCTGGTGCCAACAACTGGTGCAAGCAGTGGCTGCTGCCCTGATAGGCCCTCAAGAGCAGGGGGTGGTGGATACCCTAAGGGGCGATCAGGGCTGGTCACCGCTTGCACCCGCTGATAGCGCCGAATGATCAGGGCCGGTGCTTGGTGCCAACAGCAGGTGTGAGTGTCGAGCGGGACCGTGGTGCATGGGAGCAAAGAGTTTTCAATAACCACCAGAAGCTCACCCAGATGACAGCAACCGGTGCCCCACCTTGGTATGGCACCCCCACTCACCTGCTCCACCATCCTGCTGCGGCTGACACCTGCCATGTCCCTCACGCACCCCCTGGTGGTCAGTACACATCATAGTGACTGGTTGTTCAGTTGTTCAGCAGTTAAGTCTATTTGCATATTAGGGATATATATACTAGAGGCCCAGTGCACAAAACTTTGTGCACTCGGGAGGGGTCCCTCAGCCCAGCCTGTGCCCTCTTGCAGTCTGAGACCCCTTGGGGGATGTCCACCTGCTGGCTTAGGCCTGCTCCCAGGAGAATTGGGCCTACGGTGGCAGTCAGACATCCCTCTGGCAGCCCGGGAGGACTCGGGGGATGTCCACTTGCCAGCGGGGAGCAGACCTAAGCTGCAGTCGGACATCCTTAGCGCTGCTGAGGAGGTGGGAGAGGCTCCCGCCACCACCGCTGTGCTGGCAGCCATCAGCCTGGCTTGTGGCTGAGCAGAGCTCCCCTTGTGGGAGCGCACTGACCACCAGGGGGCAGCTCCTGCATTGAGCGTCTGCCTCCTGGTGGTCAGTGTTGTCGTAGTGACCAGTCATTCCCAGTGGTTCTGCTGTTAGGGTCAATTTGCATATTACCCTTTTATTATATAGGATAGAGGCCTGGTGCATGGGTGGGAGCCTGCTGGTTTGCCCTGAAGGGTGTCCTGGATCAGGGTGGGGGTCCTACTGGGGTGCCTGGCCAGCCTGGGTAAGGGGCTGAGGGCTGTTTTCAGGCTGGCCACGGCTATGGGCTGGAAGCAGGTATCTGGGATTTATTTATCTTCTATAATTGAAACTTTGTAGCCTTGAGTGGAGCTCAGGGCCATCAGGACAGGCGGGAAGCTTGGCTTCCTCCATTGCCAGGGGGAACCCAAGCCTCCTGCTTGCTCCAGCTCCATGGCCACGGCCATCTTAGTTGGGCTAATTTGCATATTCACTCCTGATTGGCTGGTGGGCATGGCTTGTGGGCGTGCCTTGTGGGTGTGGCGGAGGTATGGTCAATTTGCATGTTTCTCTTTTATTAGATTAGATAGATGTTTTGGAAGACTCTATTATTACTACAGCTTTAAAATATTCCATTTCCTCAATTAAACTGAAGATATCAATACCTATTCTGCTTACTTCATATTCTATTGTAAGAATAAAACTGGATAGTGCTTATGAAAGTGCTTGATAAATTATAGAATGCTTTACAAATGCAAAATTTATTGTTTTCCAAATTAATTTGGTGACGAATTTACTGAATGGCTTGGTAACAAGGCACAAAGACCCAATCAAACTAGTTTTGAAAAAATGGAATGGCATTTTCTAGATACAGCAAGTTTATGGATCTCAAAGGTCAGGAGATAATCAGGGTTAGGTCTCATGTGAATACGAACTAGAAATGGAAATGCTAAGGATTGAAGTTCTCCTCTCACTTTTCTGGGGTCATAGGACTTCTATTAGTGCTCTGCTTTCTGTGAGTCTTCCCATTTTTCTCTCTCTTAACTCTTTTCCTCTGAGGCTTTTCTCCCTCAGCCTCTCCTGCAGAATGTTTTATTTTTGCCATTACAGTTTTACCTCTACATTTCCCTCCTTTAAAAAAAACAACAACAACCTCAAACACATGCATCCCACTACCTATTGCTTCAAATTTCTGAAACAACGATCTGTTTGAACCCACATAATTCATGAGATAGTCAGTCTGCCCATTATTTCTGCTTAAACCAAAGTTCCTTAGTGGCCCAATTATCTGTGGTTGTAGCAATGTGGTCAAGGTGTTCCCTGTCTACTGTGGTGGCTACCAGAAAAGGTGAGATCTTTGAGAAGAGGTTAGGGTAGAGCAGGCAGTTTGCAGTATAGATAGAGCAAAAACTTCCTAGATCAGCTTATGAGAGGTGTCTTCATTCATTTGATTCACTGTTCTAAAAACATCCTAGGCTGGTTGGCTTAACCAAGAAACATTTATTTGTCATAGCTCTGAAGGCCTAGAAGTCCAAGATCAAGGAGCCAGAAGCTTCAGGGTCTGGTGAGAGTCAGCTTCTAGGCTGTCATTTCATTATCCTCACAAGGTGAGAAAAAGTGAGGAAGAGCTCTGAGGTCTTTTTTTATGATGGCCCTAATCTCATTCATGAAAACTCGACCTTCATCACCTAATCACTTCCCAAAGGCCCCAACTGCTAAGCCATTACATTGGGGGATAGGATTTCAATATATGAGTCGTGGGATAACACACACATTTGGTCCAGACAAGAGGGTTGTTATGGAATAACAATAGGATGACATGAATGGGCATGGTGGGCAGAAACACTCAGGGAAAGAAAGGCCAATGAGAAGGAATGGTTTTACCAACTTCAGAACTTTAACAATGTCTGCCTTTAGAAACTATCATTTCTACTGAATATTTCATTAATTTGTTTTTTTATGACAGTGTACTGATATAGGTAAATGAAACAACTTATATTAGAACTTTAGTATTTGAATTTATAAAGTACTATAGGACTTTGATGTGGCAGCAAATTTATTTTCCTAATTATGTCCTATTAAAGTGTATCTACATCTTTGTGCACACACATTAATAACCTTTGGCAAGGTGAAGGAACCCACACTTTTTCTTAGTGGATAGAGTAAACATATATAAATGAGTAAGCATTTATTTACAATGCCACTAAATTAACATTTGATAAAAGATGTTGAACGTTTTATATATTGTTTTATTTTCTAACAAACATTTAACATTATGATTTTTTCTTTATTTTTGCCTTCTTTCTTTTGCAATATCTTTACCTTCCTTGTCCCTGAGGTGCTTTGATTGAAGAGAATTAGCCTCTTGTTGCTTTGCACATCTCAGTGGAGATGAGGTCCAATTGATTACTTTGAGTTGAGAAATGACAGAAATGTGAGTTATCCTTTCTGTCTCCATGTAAAGCTTAGATGCATTATGTAATTGTACAAAACTGCATATGAAATCAATAAACGCAAGGAGAATGGCTATAAAACCACAATTCTTTAAGTCTATGAAAAGTAAATTGCAGTGCTGCCCAGATAGTTTGGAATTTGTTGCCTGTTTTCATAAGAGAGATTTTCTTTCCAATAACTTCAGGCTCAGGAATTATAGTTAGCCAACATAAGCCTAAAAGTCACATGCATTAATCTTTATATATGTTCCTTTCAATTACGTATTGCTTTATTTATGGAAATCATTTTACTAGAGTAATACCATAAGCTATACAACTAGTTTTCCTGAGGAATTGAAGTTTTAAAAAAATAGATCAAAATAAAACAAGTGATGAAATACCATTTAAAAAGTACCCTGAAGAAATTACTATTTATTGGTTTGATTAACGTTTCTCAGATTTTTTAGAGGTTGGAAGTATTTATAAATACTTGGATGTATTTGTAAATCATCACTAACACTCTAGTGGTTTTTTGAAAGTATAACATTTTGGACCATCGCTTCTTTTGTTCTAATCCCAGACTCATCTAATGGTTTATATTTTGAACTATTTGTTTCTCATAATGCAGCTTCCATAATCATTTACATAAAGCAGAGCGTGTGATTGTGATAGGACAGATTTTCAAAACTATATTTCATCCCCAAATCTTCACAAAAGGGGGGGGGAGTAGAATCTGATTGAAGTTGTGTTTGTAAAAATGTTTTTCATACAAATGTGAATTCATTTTATTAAAATTTCAAATGTAAAACCTTTCAAAGAATAGAGTCTGTGATCAGTTTCTTGGTAATATCTCTAATATATCTACAGCTGTTAAAAGAGTCTTTTCACTAAGATGTTATTGCTATAACCACCTCAGCTTATGGACTTGGCAATAAGAATTTTAACTACAATACACTGAGTAACTCTCATGAACTTTTATTTCAGATGGAAGATCAATGTGCCTAATATTCTACCTTATTATCTATCTAATAATAGGATAATATGCAAATTGGTTGGGATGCCATCACGTAACCACCGATCAGCAGGCTGTGTCCCCGCCCCATGTGCCGGCCTGGAGACATGAGGCTCATGTCTCCAACCCCAACAATGGGCCCAGGGGTGTGAGACTAACATCCTTGTCCCCTGCTCTGTCCTGCAGGTCAGCAGGTGCATGGAGGTCCGCAGGCCTCTGGCGCGGTCCGGTCCAGGGGTCTGCAGGCCTCCCCCGGTTCTGACCTACTTCTTTGGGGCAATCCATCGAGGAGCCCTGGATGGGTAGGCAGGGCCAACCTCTTTGGGGCGATGGATCGTGGGGCTCCCACACTGTGACAGGCCATAGGTCAGGCTGGGGGGACCCCTCCCCCTGCCCAGAGTGCACAAATTTCTTGCACGGGGTCACTAGTTAATAATTATAAACTTATTGCTAATATTAACATTACTAAGTTAATAATAGGTTAAAACTGATTTAATTTAATTTCTGTTAGGTGTATTATCAATTACTTATTGATTTTTAAAGATCAATATACAGTTTTTAAAAGAAATTGATTAGAAGACGCAGAGTTGAGAGACCCACATATTCAGGAACAATCCTGGTTATTAAATAGGAAGAGAGTAGCAATAATCAAAGTCACTAGTTGTTATCAAGTTGATAAATTTTAACTAAAAACAACAAGTCAAATTTATTTAGAGTTTACTAAATTCTGTGTCTCTTCTAAAAATTTTATAATGATATTTTGGTTAATTTTCATAATAATGCTATGCAGTAAACATAGTACCTCCATTTTACAAGTAAAAAGAAAAAGGAACAAACATCTGCTTTTTACTCAAAGTTATACAGCCAAGAAGTGGAGAATCCAGTATTTGAAGCAAATTTGTCTAACATTCAGAGCCCACATCTTTCTCTAGTTAAGGGAAGGCAAGCCTAGCAAGGTTTTACTTGAATGTACTAAGTGTGTGTGCAGAATAAAGTTAAATTATCTCCTAACTCTCCATATTTAATATACAGAGAGGGCATCTTCTCCAGAAGCACATGAGTGCTCCTGATCTGCCAACAGTAGGAGCAAAGAGCCTGAAGCATTGCTGCCATTCTGCCCCAGCGGTTAGGGGTATTCTCTGTCCCTCTGTGTCCCTCTATCCTTTTCTCCCCTCCTCAGTGCCCCAAGAATCCAGGGCTACTTTGAGGCATTGTTGGTTGGGTCTCTCTTTCCAGTGTCTCTCACCTTCAAAAGTCTATCTCAGACTTCTTTACAGAGTCACAGGTGTTCTCAGAGGGTCGGAACAGAATCTGCAAGTACCCTTGAGGCCTGGACCCAGAAATAGCACAGCATCAATTCCACCACATTCTATCGATCAAAGAAAATCCCAAGGCCAGCTCAGACTTAAAGAGAAATGAAAGTAGACTCTACCTCTTAGTGGGAAAAAGCACTAGTCACTTTGCAAAGACGCATGTGTACAGAGAGTAGGGATTATCCATGCCATCTTTTGCAATCAACTACAGATATAGATGAATCAGATTGATAATCATATTAATGCATAATTTAACAGGATTTTAAATTCAATAAAATTTCAATCCTAAATAATACCCAGCCAGAGGGCTGAATTCTCAGGTGTTTTATACATGTATCTCTAAAGATGGGGGACATATTTGTCTCATCCATACCCACGTATGCAAAGCTAAAACAAATCCCAAGACTGCTGCTCATTATTTTACATTTACAACCTACATGCTTATCTTTATGCTTTCTCGCTAAATGGAAAGAATTCCAACTATAGACTGTAAATTAAATTAATGAAATAAGTAAAATAAATTAAAACTACCAGTGCAGGTTAAATTATATCAGTTATTTGATGATGAGAAATGATGCTTCTTAAAGGTGATCTGTAGTTTTAATACATTTAAAAGATAGATTATGCATAACACTCAGAGGCACTTATAATTTAATTCCTTTCAAACTAGTTATCATGTTCTGTGCCCTCAGCACACAGCATCTCGTGTGCTTTCGGTTGTTTCTTCCTCCTGTTCTTTGGATGGCAGTCGCAGGAGCCAGAGGCTACCAGTAGAAGACATTCTTCTAACACCATATGCTTGCATTGTGAAATTAGCCGTGCATTAGCGGTTTTTTGTTGTTAGTTAAACTTTAATTGTGAAGAAGTGAGATGAATGTGCAGCACTTATTGCAAGATATATTTTCTTCATAGAGGAAAAATTGTCAGGCCATTTATATGCAGGAGGTTAAATAAAATCAGGGAACCAGCAAAACATTAATTTCTACAACTATCATACAATGGAAAGAACTAAATCAAATTTATTAAACACCCTTTGCTGCAAAGAGAACCTATATAAAGAAAATGTGACATATACACATTGTTATCATTACATTTATCTCAGAGGCTCGACACCAACATGCCTTCCCTGATCTTGAAACTCAGCACTTTCTGTAGGGAATTTTGTTCTAGCTTTATTATAGAAGAGGACACATCTGTGGCTACTCTTGGTATGAGAGAGATGGTTTTCACTGCAAACTGAAGGTCAGGTTCACCCAGTGGGAAAAAGAAGAGTCTGTGATATTAGGTTACAGTGTCATTAAGACAAGGAAAAACACGGCTTCCCATGACTGATGTTAACTTTATTGCTACAGAATGGAAGATAAGAAGGAAGAAAGACTGGCTAGACACTTGGAATGACCCTTTATCTAGTGATTTTTTTTTTTTTCAGGATGTCCTTGAAGTTAATAGATGTTTGGAGCAGATTTAGAATCCATTTTATACATAATATAAAATGCATCACTTATCTTCATAGACCATTTAGAATATTTTTCTTACCACAATAGGCCCAGATAACTGCCTAGAGTATCCACTTGTATATAAGTTTAGAATGCAATATATTTCCAAATATAATAATTTGTTATTATAGTTCATATAATTATTTTCCTTGTTTTCCATATTTCAAAAGTCAGAAAGTAACAAGACCGATCATGCAAAGTTAGGAACTCACTACTAAATTCCTTAATCAAGTTTCTTATATTAACTTTTTTAAAAAATATATGTTTTATTGATTTTAGAGAGAGAGGAATGGAGAGAGAGGGAGAGATAGAAACTTTGAATAGAGAGAAACATCCATCAGTTGCCTTCTGCACAGCCTCTCCTGAGGATCAAGGGGGCAATCCCGGCATTTGCCTTGACCGGGAATCAACCCAGCAACTTCTTGGTGCATGGGCAGATGCTCAACCAACTAAGCCACACCTGCCAGGGCTTATATTTCCTTTTTTATTTAATATATAAAATAAATAAGTTTAAGAACATTTGATTTTCTAGAGAATGAAAAATGCCTAGGGCAAAAAAATGGAAAACTTCCTCCTCCCAAATGAGAAAATATGCCAGATTTCCATCTCTGTTTTACAATAATTGCAAAACCAAATCTTGGAAAGCTATGTACCCAGATCTGATACCAAACCAAACTTTAGTACCTACAGTTTCAACCATTATTCAATACTAACTTTTTAAATATTTAGAATAACAAAAATAGGAATAATTTTTAGTGAAATGTGCTCTTTCATATTGAGTTTTAGTTATGATTATATGTTAACTTGTTTACACATTAGCTTTCTGAATTTATTGATTTTTTTTCTTTCTGTTCACATAAAATACTTATGAAAGAAACATGTTATAAAGAATAATTAGGGGGAAATTCTTTACTCATTTTTCTTCTAGAGAGAAATATCAACTTTATAGAATAGGAAATAGGTAAGAAAGGACTAAAAATAAAAATGTTGAGCTACCAGCATCAACTCTCCTACTTCTATTAGGTTGTTCATTTCTGTTTTCTGAGAAAATAAAAATGTTTCTCAAGGAAGTTTTAGGAGCAAGTAACAAACAAACAAAAACATAACAAAACAAATGTGATGTCCCGGGGTCAAATTAATTTTAGGAAACTGTACATTTTATTTGCCATTAGAGATTTAAGCTTTAGCTATCACATTGCAGCGGTTCTCAACCTGTGGGTCGCGACCCCTTTGGCGGTCGAACGAACATTTCACAGGGGTCGCCTAAGACCATCCTGCATATCAGATATTTACATTACGATTCATATCAGTAGCAACATTACAGTTATGAAGTAGCAACGAAAATAATTTTATGGTTGGTTCACAACATGAGGAACTGTATTTAAAAGGCCAGAAGGTTGAGAACCACTGCATTAGAGGCTTTAAAAAGTCTCTCAGAAAAGAAACCTATCTTACTTTAAGTCATTATTTTCCAAATATTTTGTCATAAGGGAACACCTTTTTCTCATAACAACTATTAACATCCCAAGACACAATTCTTTCTCCGGGCACTTGGGAAATGTTCAAGGACAATGAAAATGTCTTAACAGCCCAAATGCTTAAATGCTTCTTTTCTACAATAAACTTTTGTAGATTCTGATTATTTAAAAGCAAATTCATCGTAAAGTTGTCAAAATTTCATCTCTGGAGTGTGAAAAGTATTGACTGAATGTATTATTCATTCAGAACAACTAGAGAATAATTTTAACAAGTGCAATTAAGTGAGATGTATGAATTTCTTTCAAACAAACTGTGTTTTGAAAAGGAGCATTTTGAAAGATATGTGAGCAATATCATGGTGCCTTAACTAATAATTATTCTAGATTAATACTGAGAAAAATATTATATGTATAAGGAAATTTAGATCATCAAAAGATGTGTATGGTTTGACTTTCCTGAAAGTAACATGGCTATTCTTTAGACACCCTGAAGGAGCAATAGGTAGAATTTAGAATTACAAGTGCACTAACATAACATTGAACATCATATCCATTTCAGTAATCTAATTCAAATGAGTTAGCATATGTTGAGTGCCTACTATGTGCCATTCCCTATATAGACTTTATATCAGTTTGTTCTTTATGCTTGACTTTGCATCACCTTATTTCCTTCTAACATCAACACTTGGAAGAATTTATTCTCAGTACAGATATGAAAGCTAAAGTTCATAGAAGTCAATTCACCTGTCAAAAGCTTCATAGTTGGCAAATTTTAGAGTCCAAACCCATACTACCCTGTAAAAAAAATTGTGCAATATTTGTACAATATTCTTTTTTGTTTGTTTGTTTATTTTGTTAATAGCCTTATAGAATCCAGTCAAAATGCTACTTTCCAAAGTAATTTATTGTATTAGTGTCCTAGGGATGCCATAACAATGTTGAAAAACCTGAATGGCTTAAAACAGAAATGTATTGTCCCATAGAGGCTCCAAATTTGAAATCAACATGCCTGTGGGGCTTTGCTTTCTCTGATGGCTCTAGCAGTGGTTCTCAACCTCCCTAATGCCGCTACCCTTTAATACAGTTCCTCATGTTGAGGTGACCCCCCAACCATAAGATTATTTTCATTGCTACTTCATAACTGTAATTTTGCTACTGTTATGAATCATAATGTAAATATCTGATATGAAGATGTATATTTGTTGTTCGTGACCCACAGGTTGAGAACCGCTGCTCTAGGACAGCGATTCTCAACCTTCTGGCCCTTTAAATACAGTTCCTCATGTTGTGACCCAACCATAAAATTATTTTCGTTGCTACTTCATAACTGTAATGTTGCTGCTGTCATGAATAGTAATGTAAATATCTGATATGCAGGATGGTCTTAGGCGACCCCTGTGAAAGGGTCATTCGACTGCCAAAGGGGTCGCGACCCACAGGTTGAGAACCGCTGCTCTAGAGGCTAACCCACCCTTGCCTCCTCAAACTTATGGTGTTTGCCAGCAATCCTTGGTGTTCCTTGGCAGGTAGATGCATCAGTCTGGTCATATGACTATCTTCTCTCTGGGTATCTTCAAATGGTCTTCCCTCTGTGTTTATGTGTCCATGTGTCAACATTTCCCCTTTTCATGAGAACTACATGCATTGTATCAGGCCCTACCCTAATGATCTTATTTTCATTTTATCTCTCTAAAGATCCCATTTCCAAATAAGGATACATTCATAGATACTGGAAGATAGGACTTCAAAATATCTTTGTTAGGGCACACAATTCAACTCATTCAGTAGGGTGCTAATATTCATATGTAATACAGTTAGATTCATTTGTTATAGTTCATATTCTACTTTGGATTTCACTTACATTCTGCTGATTTTTTAAACTTCCATACAATAAACTTTGTTCTTTGTGGTGTACAATGTGCAAGTTTTGACAAATGCATAAAATCATGTATCGACCACCACAGTCATAACAGAGAACATTTCTGTCATCCCCCAATTTACCTCCTGCTGAGCTTCTGTAGCTCCTCTCAACCCCAGCACTGACAATTTTTTGAAGTGTTGTTTTATCTGTATTCATTCTATCATCCAAGTTTTTATTTTTAGTTTGGTGTTTCTGTTTAGCTTCTGTCTTTGATAGTAAAGGATTTTCCAAAGCCTGATAACTTTGGGCATTCA
The DNA here is from genome assembly GCF_028538775.1 of Myotis yumanensis. Lineage (NCBI taxonomy): Eukaryota > Metazoa > Chordata > Mammalia > Chiroptera > Vespertilionidae > Myotis > Myotis yumanensis. The sequence goes on along the minus strand of NW_027223752.1, from coordinate 174,430,456 downwards.
GATATAAGAGTTAGACACCTAAATGCTGATTAGAAGGCCAGATGAATTCTGTGGTGTTAAATTAGTTGCACTCCATCTATGGGATACTGGGTGCCACTAGTGAACTTTGGGTGTCGAGTAGGGTAATTCTTTGGGCCATTTCCTTAAGAGAACCCCTGATGTTAATATATTTTCTCTCGAGCTACTCTCATTTTCTAAAGAAAGCACTTCTAAGCTCATGCTGAGAAGGCCTAAGCTTATTGGTAACCACACAATTCCTGGAGTCTGGTGATGAGAAATGTGTAAAAGGTCACAGACACAGTTCGCAGCACTTCCTTTATTGCCAGCTTTTTTCAGAATAATAATCTCATTCTTAAATGTGCTTGCTATGCCCTCAGTCCAGTGACTTTCAGTGCAATGCTCTTTAGACAGTGAGCATTGTTGTGGGTTGAATTGTGACTCCTAAACATTCAGAAGTTGAAGACCTAACTCCCAGCACCTCAAAATGTGACCGTATTTGGAGATAGGACCTTTACACAGGTAATCCTGTGTAAATGAGGTCATTAGGTTGGGCTACAATCTACGAGGACTGATCTTACAAGTTTGTACACAGAGACATGCACAAAGAAAGACAATGTGAAGACAAAGAGAGAATGGCATATAAAGATCATGGTACAAATTAGGGTGATACCTGTACAACTTAAGGAACAAAAAGGATGGCCAGCAAAATGCCAGAAGCTAGAAGAGACCCTCTCCTCACAGCACTCAGAAGGAACCAACCTTGTAACACCTTAGTCTTGAACTTCTAGCCTTCAGAACTGTGAGAATATATCTCTGTTGTTTAAGCCACCCAGTGTGTGGCATTTCATTATGGCAGCCCCAGCAAACAAATAGAGTAACTAACAGTGCCTAGCACACAGCGGGCATTCACTAACGCCAGTGCCTCAGTGACATTCTCAGGAACACAAGGAATAAATAAAAAAATGCAGTAATATACTCTTGTTTAAATAGAGGGATGAGGTAGTATATCAAGTGTTGCGGTAAAAGTTTCCTAGCAACTTTGAGGGCTTAGAATTCTAAATCTCAATTCCAGTTTCCCAGAGGACAGAGGAGAGCAAAAGGAGAATCTGAGACCAAGGGACCTGGGGTATTTAGCCAGGACCCTAGCAGAGCACTCATAACAATTCAGCTGTTCAATGGACAAGAAAGACTCTTAGTTACAAGGAAGAATGAAAAATTTTCGGTATCAAAATTAGGGTCAAATCAGTCATTCACCATTTATTCAGTCTCCACGATATATTCAAACATTATTCTAGGTGCAGAGAGCCATTCAAGAGCTAACAGACTGCTTTGGAGGAAGTCACATAAATATCATAAAAAAAAAATCTACCATGGTCATATTAAGTACAGCACAAGGGTTTTTGGAGGGTGGTTTATTTGTTCCTACTGTCTAACAACATCTTTATTATAAGTGTGAACATTATTAAACAGACATACTTAAAATTTGACCATAGTGATTTTGTATTAAAAAGTCTACAAGGATAGGTATCCTCTGAGGCTGAACTCAAAAAATCCTCTTCCTGTGGCCCCCACCATAGAGATTAGTTACATTTAATTCATAGCTATAGGACAGAATTTGTCATATAATAATATGGTTGGTTATTTCTAATTCTTTGTTTTGAAACATAAGTACTGTGAGGGGAAACACTTTATTTTTTTCACTTCCAAATGTATTATCTTTTTTAGTTCCCAGTATTTTGTTTTGGAACTATACCAAAGTGTCTATCCTTCTGTTTTGGGGATAAATTAATATAAACATCTAGTGTTCCATGAGGACCAATTGCTGCAAAGAGGAGAGAGGATCAATGAAAAAATCATTCAACTGTTTCTTAAATAGACGTCTCCCAAATTCACTAGATGATAGCCCCATTTTGACCCTTACTCCAGAAGTGCTTGGTGCTGTTCATTCTCACCCCTTGGGATGGATCCTGTGTGTATTTTATAACAGCTTCTTAGAATCTTGCTGACATAGCATTCAGTTCTGTTTGTCAGTTATCATTGCCAATTCCAGATGTTTATTGGAAATTCTATTTGGCCTTTCGAGTTTATGCCAACAAAATAAAAATTATGCTTTCTGCTATTTCATTTTTGTAGAGTTTGGAAAGGGATAAAAGCTAACACCATAAATTCAACTTAGCATCTTTAACTAGAAGTCTGCCTTTTTTCCCCTAAACAAATGGTTAAAGCTTTTCCCAGATTCCTTGTCATAAGTAGGAAACATTTTAGTGGAAAGAGCTCACACTTGGAATCACAGATAAATACCGGCCTGAAATGTGACTTCATGTGCCTCTTCTGTGATGTGGGTGACAGATATGAAAAGAGGAAGCCAAAATGAAGGGAGAGTTTCCGAGGTTGTTGTATTAATTAATGTAACATAAATTGAGGATCCTGGCAGGAGTTGTAGGAATGAGTTCAAGAGAAATAAAAAGATTTGAGAAATACATGGGAGATAATATTTATAAAATGAGTGATTGCCTGGAGATATGGGGAGTCAAAGGTGGCTTCGCTATTTCTACTTTGGAAAACTGGGAGGCTGGTAATGTCATCCTCTGAGTAAGAAAATAAAAAGAGGAGGACATTTAAAGAAGCTTTTGAGTTCAGTTGAAGTTGTATCATTTTGTAGTGAGTACTAAGTACATCCATTTGTACAGGGGTCAGTATATTTTAATAAGGAAACTGAAGAGTGTTCTGTAAACATAGGTATTAAAGTTTTTAGCATGTAAATGGGGATCAAAACCGTGAATGTACATTTTATCACCCAGGGAGAGTAAGACAATTGAGAGGAAGGGTGGGGAGAGAAGCTTGAGGTCCACCATCAATCAAGGTTCAGAGATTTTTGTCTTCTTTGTGCCTAATTTCCATTCTGAGAAACTTGGGCCCAACTGTGAAGAGTTCTCCATAAGAGTGTCTGAGAAGAACGCAACTTTGTCTTTGGCAAAGGCTTAAGCATAGAGAGAATCTCAAATTTCTTCAGCTCCAAAAGGAAAATGGCAACATTATTTACCATGTAAAAGTCACCACTAATCTGATACTTCATTTTCTCAACAATATTTGACTGTCGCAAGAAAAGTCTCACAGGTGTGTTCATTGCAGAAAATTTAAAGAAAACAGAAGAAAAATAATTAAGAAAATAAACCACAACTTGCAATCCTAACACCTAGAGGAAAAGATTTTAATCTTTGTTGAATTTTCTTTAGACTTTTGTTTCTTACATACTTAATAAAAATGTGGTTATATTCTATGTTCAGCTTTATATCCTTACTTTATCACCTAATGTTACATACTATGTGTTTTCTCACAATTATCTTTAAATAATATAATTTTTTAGAAGAAAATCTTCAAAGGTTCAATGACATTTCAATTTTAATTTGAGAAAACATTTTTGAAGTGAAGGTTTAGTTTTCAATAGTTTGTCTCATACTTGAAATCCAAGTCATTTAGATAACATTTACACATTTATAATATCTTTATTTTGGTCAATATTTATAGTACCTCATGTTGTCACTTTTAAAAGTAAGAAGATTCTCATTTTTCTGTATTGCTGATAAGGCACCTACTGATAACTAGCAAATATGTTAACTAAATATTACAGTAATAGTCCTGGCCAGTGTGGCTCAGGTGATTGAGTATCTTCCCATGCACAGAGAGGTCAAGGATTCGATTCCTCACGGCACATTGCCCAGGTTGCAGGCTCAATCCCCAGTTGATGGATGCTTCTCTCTCATCAGCGTTTCTCTCTCTCTCTCTTTCTCTCTCTCCTTTCCTCTTTCTCTCTAAAGTCAATAAAAATATATTTAAGAAAAAGATTATAGTGATAAATAATAAAGGTATGAGTTAGCAGCTGCTTTTACCAACATTCTCACAATTTTATAAGCTTTCCTTCTGATCCTTAATATATTTGAGAGTACATTGCTCACCTTGTGAAAGGTACATTAACTCTTTCAAGTCCCAGGGGCACCATTTAGTAAATGACTTCTTTATTGCTCTAACTGTAACTTAGTGCCCTCAAAGAGACACATGAATCTTCAGAATATCCTGCGAGTACATAGGTCAGGAAATGGAATTTCCTTGGTTTTCTTGGATTAAAACATTATGAAGTTTACATTAGTACACAGGCAATTCTCATTGGATTTTATTTCCTTAACCTCCTAAGAATCACCCAGATTCAAGGCTGAAAAAGAATTATGCACACAGAAGACTGATTCAATTGAATTCCTAGAATAACTGGAAAGAGAAGCCTTAACTCATAAATCTAATGGCATCATCAGAATCATTCTAAGTAACTTGCTACAGAAACAGAATCCTTTAGTCATTCAGGGACAATCCACATATAAACTTTATACTTATAACTAGAATTTGCTCCTTACTGAACAAAAGAAGACTTACAAATCAAGAGAAAAAAAGTTTGCTTAAATTTAAATGGATCATAGGTAATTTTGCCTAAGTCCCTATGTTAAAATGAAAGAGAATCAGTATGAGAAATTTCTAGACAAATATGTAAAACTGGGATTTTTTTACTTTAGTTTTCTATTTTTCTCTTGCCAAGTTTTTCACAATGCAAAAATTGTATATTTCTTATATTTAGGTCACCTTTTTCCATTCCTCTTCTGATAAAATGAGGAGAAATAGAAATTATTATGCTTCTTTCTTATTAATATTGTCTACTTGTTACTTTGATCAGATTCCATATTGAGGGAGTCTTGCCTTCTTAAATATTGCACTTCTAGAAGAAATGAGAACAGTTATTCAACGTATGCCTTGTTTAGGATGAGAAAATGCATATAAAATTCTTATCCAAATCATAGGCACATAAATTTGGCTTAAAGTGATACCCACAATTTTTAAATTATTGAGATTTATTTTAATCCATTTAAGACGAAAGCTTTCTGAAAACATTAATAATTATCAATAAATTTAACTTTTTCTGAATCTGGAAGAGCTCAATCATGAAGTCCATCAAGTTCTTTCAATAGCAAGCCTAAGGGAGAGGAGATGCAAGGTATTGTACTGCTGGGCCCTAAAACTCTAACCTTGTTGTGAGATTTGCTCCCGAGGAAGGGATAGGCTTTCAGGTTCTACTACAGTGCACAAAAGAGGATGTCAAATTCAACTGTGGCCCCAGCCGGCTCCAAGAGTCTGATGAAAGAGAAGTTGCATAGAGTCTGCAGGAGTCTCCGGACAGTTCCAGGACTCACAGAGGGGAGGTGCAGGCTGGTCACAGGCTGGCAGTCCACTTGTGGAAGAACCATGGCTCTAGCTGAGAGGTTAGTGGACCAGATGCAGCAGTTAGTAACTAGGGAGAGACGAGTTTTTCAGTATGGCAAGCATAAGTTTAGGTTGGAGAAGTCTGCCTTTGTTTTGCAGAAACCTAGAATACAATGAGGATATTGATACAGATGCCTAGAGAAACTAGTAAAATGCACTGTGATAGGATTCAGAAAGAAGGGTTTCACTTAGGCACAGAAATTCCCAGAATATAAATAAAACTATGCCTACTGCTGATGGGTATGCAGCCAGTATGTCTCCTGCTTATCTGCACAGATTTGCTTCTTAGTTGAGTGAGTTGAGAATTCTCAAAAGCACCCTAAAGAGTATTTTAATGAGGCAATTGTGCCTAAAACTCTCTTGTTTGATGTTGTTCTCCTAATAGTATCTTGTGAGCACAAATTTACTGTGTGGTAGTTATTCTACACATACAGTTTTAATTCTTATTACAACCCTGCAATTAAGTATGATTATCCTCATTTACTTAATTTAAAAAATTTCTTCAGCATTTTGGCTAAGATCAGGCATAGAATCTGTTCTTATCAGTTTAATACAGAATTTAAAAAACTGAGTTTCAGAGATGTTTAGGTGTCATTATCTCATTGAGCTGGGATTACTCATCCCTGTGTCTAGCCCCAAAGGGTTTCTATCACCCTACTTTATGTAATCGAGTTTTATAATAATTAGGAAGATGTTGTGCAAACTATAAATGGGTTTTATGGTCTCACATGCTTGAAATGAGCAGAGATTGGACAGGCATCACTCTTTGTTGTTGTTGTTAGTCCTCACCCAAAGGTTTTTTTATTTTTATTTTTAGAGAGAGTGGAAGGGAAGGGGAGAGATAGAGAGAGAGAAACACCCATGTGAAAGAGACACATTGATTGATTCTCTCTCTACTGGTGACAGGGATCCAGCCTGCAATGGAGGTATGTGCCCTTGACTGGAATTGAACCTGAGACCCTTCAGCCCCAGGGCCGATGCTCTACCACTGAGCCACACTGGCCAGTGCTTGACTTATTTTGAAGGAGGATTGAACTCAGCTGTCCTGCCTGTCACTCTCCTGCACTCCACCCTTTGCCAAGCTGCAATGGGTTCAAGTGTCACAACCCAGCATCAGGAGAAAAATTAGTCCTCAAACCAGAGAATAAAATCCCTGATTTCATTTTGCTTGGACGACTTAGTTCAAGCGTCTTGGCCAGTCACAGAAGTGGGAGGTGTGAGTTATGTTGAATGGGGAAAGTCACCTAGAGTTCTTCCTGCTTGAAATCAACCCCGGGAACTAAAGGACTGCTTCCTGGGCAGAGGAGGGGAATGGATGCTTACAGGGAAGTAAGGGAAACTGATCATTTCCACCATGAGTTTTACTAAATGTGGAGTGAATAAATAAATAAAAATATTTTAAAATTTTTTCTTTCAGCTAATTACTGTCATTCTATTTAAGCGCTTTTTTATTTTTAACTTGCTAACTATATTTCCATTATTTATTCAGTATTCATGTGCCATAAATAAAAAATTGAATAAATAAATAAATCAGCATAATGGCAAAGATTAAATGATTGCCATTTAATTTCATAGAATTTGAGGGAGGCAGCATTCTAAATTAGTTGAGTAAAAAGATAGTGAAGGTTGAAAACATTACAGATATATGAAATGTTTTGGTGGTAGAAGCCTGAAAAACAGTTTGAAGATTACTTGATCAACTAAAAATAAATGAATATTGTTGTCATGAATTAGTGGAATGAGCTTTGTGATTAGTAACCTGGTTACTGATCTTGCACAAGAACAATCACCTTGATATACTCATTACCGATGATGCTAAATTTGGACAGAGCTGCTCACAGCAGACAGCACTGGTAAACACGCAGTGTGATGCTATTTGAAAGCACATGAAGAAAAAATAAAACACTATCATTATGAATCCTTTCATTTTCATAAAATACAGATAATTTGCCCAGGAAAGTGCAAAGAAACCAAGAAGCAGTCACATATGAACAGCAAATGAAATAATGTGACAATGAAATACTGTTCAATAATGGGCTGAAATAAACTGTTTCTTCTCTTAATGCTCCCTGACAGAACAGCTTATGGGAGAGCCATTTCTTCTATTTGTCCTGTGAAACCTACTAGACCTTAATAAAGCTCCAGACACACAGGCTGAGCTCAGTCAATTTCTGCGGGACTCATAGTGTGGCCTTAAGCACCAGTGAGAGCAATATTAGAAATAGCCACCATTCTCAGAGATTCTTTAGTGACTGGACTTTATCCTAAACAGATGCTTACTTGTTCAAAGTAACTGGTATTCCAATTCTCTTATTCTCTCTACCCAAGTTCCTTAAAGGATTTCTACTTGTCTCACTTTCAGCAAATCTCTTACTACTTCCTAAATAAAATGGAAGTCATTAGTGGGAAAAGAGCCTACCCACCTCCTTCCTTAGTTCTTGTCTATACCTGAGAGCACCCGTCTCCCCTCCTCCTCCTCTGAAGGTTCACACGTTCACCGTTCACCTGTACACTTCTCCCCTCTTGAACTGCCCACCAGTTTTCTTAGTCTTTTCCAGATAGTCTAACTCCACCTTTTTCTTACCCTTCACCATAAAAACATGCTCACCTCCCCCATTTCCATATTTGTCTTTAAAAATAAACAAATGCACTTTTCCTGAGTTCTATCCTTCAAGTTGAGACTGTTTCCCTCTTTCTCTTAGTCACCAAATTGTTTAAAAGAAATCACCCACACTTGCTTTTCCAGCTTCCCCAACTTCTCATCACCTGAGTCAATTACAATCTGACTTCCATCTCCACCATTCCAATAAAATCACACAGAACATCACAAAAGATACTAATTTCCAAATTCAATTGAACTGTTTTTAAATGCGTTGTTATGGCTAAAGCACTTGTTTCTATTGTCAACCATCAATTTTTTTTCTTTAAAGCTCTTTTATTCTCTTGCTTTTGTTAGTTTCAAATTGGCTGTCTTTTTCTCAGGGACCATAGGACTTCTATTTCCCCGTGACCTTGAGTAGCAAGTCTAATTTACTGTCCGCATTTGTGCTAGCCAAAGCTGTATTCACTCTTGACATCCTGAAACTCTTTGATTAACTTTTCTGGATTAATTGTCCTTGATATAACTTTCTCCAAATGCCTACTTTTTTTGGTTGTTGTTGTTAATTCCTTAAATAAAGGTTTTGCAAAAGTTCTTCTTATCTAATGCTGCATGTCTTTCCTTAATCCCATTTATTTGCTAATACATCTTATTTCTTAGCCTGGATTGCCAATTCTTTCCTTATCTTCCTAGAAAACACTGACTCTCTAACTCCACATTGCCAAAACACTCTCTCTCTCTCTCTCTCTCTCTCTCTCTCTCCTCAGTTGAAGCCTCCTTTAGACCTTGTGGATAATTGCAATGACTTCTTAACATACCTTCGTGGCACCTGACCCTCCAATCTATCCCCTGCATTATTGTTTGTTATGTACTAAAAAATAAATTTAATATTAAAATGTTCTATTTGCCCTCTACTGGATAGAGAAACGACTCCACGTGGAGGTGCACATTCCTTAAAGTGGACACAGAACATCACATGTGGTTGTAAGAATAGAGCATTAGGGCGTGTCCTTCTGTGTGCTCAGTGTAAAGCTGTGCTGAGAAAATGTCTGTTAAATGGAAGTATGCGAGAATTCCCTTACCAGAGTGTGTATTCAAAATGTGCAGAACTCATAATATATTCTTATTTTTACATATTCTCCAAGCTTTTACTGAAGATATATGTTGCAAAAAGTACAGCATTTAAATTGCAATCTGTTGTGTACTTTCTGTTATACTGCTCTGAATAAATGTCTGAAACGCCTTGAGTGCTGAATGCCAAAGATGATTGAAATCCCTCTGAGCCATAAATTTAAAATGTGCTCCCTGTGATGGTGAAGATTTTGCATTATGCAAAAGACATAATTGGATACTCCATCCTGAGAGATAGACAGGATAAATGTTACAGGATTCTCTATATCTAATTCCTTGCCTTTGAAAAGGTAGAAGTAAATTGTATCGACTTACATGAAAGTCAGAAAATAAAATATAAAATGATACAAATCAACATCTATTTTGTTTCTCTTTTATTCAAGTATCCCCTAATTTAAACATGCAGACTATCAGCCCAATTTTTGTTGTGATTGTTGAATTCAGTCTAGTACGTCACTGAATGAATAAGAATTTAGGTCTGTTGAGTGAGGAATTAGGTCCTGTTGACATTTCAGAGAGTCTGCCAAACCTGAGAGACTCGGACCTTTTGCTACCATTGCCAAATTCCAGTAGTCATTTGTCAGCAGTTTTCCAAACAGGGTCAGCGGTGTAGATGAGCGGACATTATACTGCTGGTTAAAACCTGTCACTTCAGGGACCCTTGGATAAACTAATAATTTTCCAAACAAACCAGAGAGAAGCAGGCATTTCTTTAAAGTTATGCTTACTCTTTAAGACCTTTAGAGAGCAGAAATATCATATTTTATATAGGTAATTCATTTTTAACCTAGGAATACTAATTTGCTGGGTAATCATCAAGAATTGGTTTACCTGCTTTAATTACTACATACAATCATCTTTAAGCAGAGTCCTAAAAAGCATATGTTGGCTAAGAGAAGATAAATCAGATGGATGTATTAATTCATTTTGGTCACTGTTTGGTACAGCAGAAGCCAGGGATTAGCAAGTTAATAACAGGTGCTAAGATGAGTGGGCAAGGTATCGAGTGGTAATAACGGAGCAGGCAATGATAGAGTTTTGGAAAGAGGCTAGAGACTTCTTTAACCTCATAATTTTGCCTAGAATCAACTCCTTTGCCAGGTAAATAAAACTCTTTTTTTTTTAAAGGATTAGAAATAACATTTAAGAATCATTCATTTCTAGAAACACTGCCAATCAAATAGAAAGGTGACTGACATGTTTGCTCCACTGACAGATGGTTTGGATGTTGATTTTATTACTGTAGAAGCTGTTTGGCTTGAGTGTCTTATTCGTACTGCTTTTTGAAGGTGACTAGAAATCTCTGCACCTGCCAAATCTCCTACTTAACATGCAACAGTTGGGGCTGCTGGCAGGAATATCTTTCAGAGGTAAAAATCTCTATTGCTCATGCCATTTCAGGGGGACTAGTATCAAAAAGTAAGCAATGGCACCCTGGATTCACAAGGCTTAAATTCCAGGTTCTTGTTTTGGCCTTTGGCCTACTCCAGCACAGTCACTTAATCAACTTCACAAAAGCACCATGGCAGTGTGAACAGATAATCTAAGAGCCTAGGAGACAGCCAGCATTTATCATATTTTAATTATCATAATGACTTGAAAATGCAAAACCATCACCTCCAAAACTTTGGCAGCAATTTTTTTTTTATATTATCATATTAAGCTTTCCAATATGTTGCAATAAAATTTTCTCTATTTTTTCAATAACTAAGTCGAATCGTACTGTTTTGTTTAGAACATACATCTAAAGGCATCTGATTTCAAAGAAGCAAGCTAAAGTGCCTTGTAAAAATATCATAATGGTTATGTCATATCTCCATATACTATCATATTCCATTGATTTAAAAGTCTCTTTTTTAATTAAAGAACTTAAAATTCACTCATAAAAATAAATATATTTTAATAGAAATTTAGGTCTTGTACTTTTCAATGCATAATATTTAGACAAAAACTATAACATCTAATCTAATAAAAGAGAAACATGCAAATTGACCGCACCTTCACTATGCCCCAAGCCATGCCCACCCACCAATCAGAGAGACTATATGCAAATTAACCCAACCAAGATGGCGGCCCGCAGCCATGGACCTGGAGCAAGCAGGAGGCTTGGTTGCCCCGGTGATGGTGGAAGCCAAGCTTCCCATCTTCCTTGGCTGGCTATAGCCTCCACTAAAGGCAACAACGTTTCAATTATAGAAGATAAATAAATCCCAGATACCTGCTTCCAGCCAGCCTCCACTGGGAGCTTGGATGGCTGGGGGCTGTGGCCAGCCTGCAAACAGCCATTAAACCCTCACCCAGACTGGCCAGGCACCCCAGCAGGACCCCCCACCCTGAAAGAGCTGTGGCCAGCCTGAAAATGGCCCTCAGCCCCTCACCCAGGCTGGCCAGGCACACCAGGGGGGATCCCTAACCTGAAGGGGCTGTGGCCAGCCTGTAAACAGCCATCAGCCCCCCCACCCAGGATGGCCAGGCACCCCAGCAGGATCACCCTCCCTGAAGGGGGTGTGGCCAGTCTGAAAATGGCCCTCATCCCCTCACCCAGGCTGGCCAGGCACCCCAACGGGATCCCCACCCTGATCTGGGACACCCTTCAGGGCAAACCAGCAGGCCCCCACCCATGCACCAGGCCTCTATTCTATATAATAAAAGGGTAATATGCAAATTGACCCTAACAGCAGAACCACTGGGAATGACTGGTCACTATGACACACACTGACCACCAGGGGGCAGGCACTCAATGCAGAAGCTGCCCCCTGGTGGTCAGTGCACTCCCACAGGGGGGGCTCTGCTCAGTCACAAGCCAGGCTGATGGCTGCTAGTACAGCGGTGGTGGTGGGAGACTCTCCAGCCTCCTCAGCAGCACTCAGGATGTCCAACTGCAGCTTAGGTCTGCTCCTCGCTGGCAAGTGAGCATCCCCTGAAGGCTCCCTGGCTGCCAGAGGGATGTCTGACTGCCATCTTAGGCCCAATCCCATGGGTAGCAGGCCTAAGCCAGCAGGTGCTTATCCCCAAGGGGTCCCAGACTGCAAGAAGGCACAGGCTGGGCTGAGGGGACCCCCACCCCAAGTGCACAAATTTGTGTGCACTGGGCCTCTAGTCTCATGATGATTTTGATACTTTTTGTCATGCCAATCAAATGAAAAGGTAACTGACATGTTTGCTCCACAGACAGATGGTGCCAGGAAACAATGTTCAATTACCTATGATGTACCAGGCACTGTGCTGAGGACCAGGATAAAAGGAGAGAGTGTTCTTTGCTTTGGTAAAGTTCACAATCTAAACATTAATCTAAGGAAGCCTGTGCACAGTGTAGGACAGCGACCAATCTTTACCACAGCCGATTCTGCACTGTTGGCTCTTCACCAGCTAAACAAGTAAATGCCTCAACATTTTTAATAATTTTATTTAAAATATAGCAAGACCAAATTATTTAAAAATAAATTTTATTTTTATGAAAAGAAAAAAACAAAAAACTTCCAAGTAAGTCTACAACTTAATTACTGCCACGAAGAAGTGGTAATTAACCCCAATTAAAACAACCTTGTTATTTTTGTTATGTTCAAAGCAATACTTATTTGATTTACAACTTACTTTTAGACATATTTTGACTCATTTACTATATGCGTATATATTATTTGCAGCCAGTTTATTTTGTGGGTCACACCTGGAAATTACAATGCTCACCTTTAAGTACTCTATAGGAGCCATGCTGACTCTCAGAATTGCTCTATTTAAATGTTCATGATATACTTTTCTTTTTCAGGCTGAAATCATTGTGCCCAGATAGAAGGGGCCTTCTCGTTTATGACTTAAAGCAGACTCCAAACTGCCTTAGGTGGAAATTTAGGGCCAACTTTTCTGGAGATGCATTTTCTGAGTAGAAATGAAGTAGCTATTGTCCCAGCTCCTGGTTCCCTCCTCCTTCCTTAGAAACGCTGGTTCCCTCCCAGGCCACATCACAATAAAGGGCGAGGCTCTGCTCTCAGCAATAGCACAAAGTGGTTGCACTCCACGCACTGGTTACAGAGTCCAACTACAAAATACTGCCGCTCAGTACCCATCCAAACTTCAGTTAGGAGAATGATATCTGTGGAAGATTTCCTGAAGTGTAATTCAGTCACATAGAGGAACCCTTCAAGCCAAGCAAAACCATGGAAATGCACACACAGGCAGCAGCATGTTGTCCCCCACAGAAATACTTCTAGTAAATCATGCTTGCACCTTGGCATTGTGCCCGGAGCCTGCACCAGAGGACTATAAAACTCGTTGTAGTTACCACCACAGTTTCTTGAGGACACTGTTCACTATGTCACAGTGTCCTTTTTATGAGGACTCAAAGGAGAAATTTCTCTCTGGACTCAGAGCCAGGAAAAACTGTGCTCCTCCTAAGCAACAGGTGAGCTTCCTTGTGGCAGGCACTGAGCAACATGTACTCACTAATGCTGTCCTCTCGCTTGTCTGCTTATAAACTGAAGAGTCGGACGTGTGGCCCACCTCAAGCAAGCCTGGGCGCCTTCATGGCCCTCTTAATTTAGTTCATGTTTCTTCTTTTGGTTTCCTTCTCCCTCCCATCCCCCATTAGACATTTAATGTTACTTCAGTGTATCTAAATGCATGAAGGCTGCTGTTGTTACAGAACTTACCAGGCGACCGCAAAAATATGCAGGAGTACCGGAGGCACAGGAAAAACCCATTTATTTCCAGACATTTCACATGTACTGGTACAGTGACTCAGGGAAGTCTGTTTCTCTCCAAATCCTGAGCCCCCCTATATGGAGGAAGCTTTCCCTTTATACCCCTTTGGTTTCTTTGTCCCCCAAATATGAATTACACTTCAGACCTTTTGCGGGGCTTTGCAAAAAGCCCCATGTGCCGGGATGGGGCAGTGGGACCACATCTCAAGGCCTGGCCTGGCACCAGCACTGATCACTCTGTCTGGGGATGGTTTATGGCCTCTCTAAAATGGGAGTAGTATTTTGGGTAAACAGGTCTGGCAGGACCAGATAATTAAAGGGGCAATGACTAGATTCATATTGCTAGCCCCCCAAAAATGTCTCATTTTCCCCATCACTATAAGTCCTTCTCTGGAACATGTGATATAGAAGATTAATAATGTCAAGTAATGAACAGCATACATTGCATACATTTTCCTTTCTTTTTTTAATCCTCATCCAAGATGTGATTTTATTGATTTGAGAGAGAGAGAGAGAGAGAGAGAGAGAGAGAGAGAGAAAGCAGTCCTTGGCTCTCATATGCATCCTAATTTGGGATCAAGCCCACAACCTGGGTATACTGGGAATTAAAGCCACCTCCTTTTGGTGTATAGGACACTGCTCCAACCAACTGAGCCACATTGGCCAGGGCTACATTTTTCATTTTCCCATTTGAGTCTCCCTTTTTGACTGAGAGACAATGAGCCAGGTTTCGCCCTAGGGGCAGTTGTCATAAATAGATATTGGGGGAGGGGGGAAGCAAAAAACAAAACCAAATAATCAAACTAACAAAGAGGGAGGAGGGGCTCTTATTTTTAGCTTATAATTATAAAAAGGTTCATTCAATATAAAAACTTAGCTTGAGGCTGCAAAATAAACAGAAATGATGTTTTTTCTTCCACTTGCAAGACCACATAAAGAATTCTCAGAGCTAGTAGGGGCAGAAAAGAAAAGAAACTAGACTTAAAGGCAATAGTGGGACCAGGTATCTTTCTGACGCCAATAATCATAATGAAAGGTGACTATACTTAACTTCTTATTCCCATTTCCTGTCCTTAGGCCTTTAAACATCAAACTTGTTCTCCTGGTTTACATGGCACAGCCCTCTCATAGTTCCCCTCTTATCAGTTTGGATATTCCTTTCCCATATATTTACTCTCATAGACTTGAATGTATGCCATTCAACTTTGAATGTATATTCTATTCCGGCTTTCTTTCTACTTTTATATTTCCTGCAATGGAGATTTCATTCATTCTCTCAATTATTTCTCAGGGAAAATGAGATACAAATATGTATCCCCAACGGTATCTCTTTCAAATTCATGTTCCAAAACCCAAATTGCTACCTTGATATTTCTAGTTATATATCGCATTATGACTCAAACACGACATATTGAAACTGAAATTATCAACTTTCCCTAAAGCCAGATTCCATTGCCATGCCTCTGATTGAATGGTGGTCAAGTTACCACTATTCTCTCAAGCCCTGAACGCGCGCGCACACACACACAGAGACACACACACACGTGTAATCTGTTTTTCTCCCTCTACATCCAAATGCTTTCACTCCATCCCCACTGTCAATCCCCAGTACAGATTAAACCCTGGTCACTCCATTTCCATGACGAGCTGTGATGTAAAGAACATAGATTTTTGACATTCAAATGAACCTGGGTTAGAATACCTCCTGTGACCACTAGAAAATTACTTAAAACTTAAAATTGTATGCTCTATAAAATGGAGATTTTAAAAAGCAGACTTACAGATTTGATGTGAAAATCACCTGAAATCATTTATCTGAAGATGTAGCCCAAGTCTAGTGTACACCTAGAAAAATCTATCATCTCAACTATTCCCGCAGTTGCTCCTTACTTTCTCCTCAGACTTCTGAGAATTACTGAGGAAAATCATACAATTCTGTAAATTCAGAGTCACAAAGAATAGCTCGGCTCCCAAGAGTAATTTGTTATTATTTTAACAAGCTTCTTCTTCCCCCATTCCTTTCAGAACAGTTTGAAACCTTTACCATCTCCATGAGCTGATTTACCTCATTCGATTTAATCTCAGGAATGATTTTTGCCTTCAACCTTGTAGACACAATTGAAGCTGTCAGGTATACTTTATCTCATCTTCCTACCTTCACACTGATGTTTATCTAATTATGTCCCCTCTCTTAGTTCTTTGCTCCCAGTTTTAGAAACAAAGTTGTCACTCCCTTTGTTCAATGTCAACCCTTCACCTCTTCTCTTGATCACTTCCCATACTATCTCATTCAGGAATTTGTATCTTTAGCAATGCCCTCTCTGCTGCATCCTAGATATTCATGTCTGCTCACTCTTTCTTTGCCTTATTCTGTAAACATATTTGAAACTTGTCATCTTCAAATAATTCCTCCATGGCCCCAAAGACCTAAATTTAAGCTATCATCCTAATTTTTCTTTGCTCTTCCAGACAAAATTTTTTAAAAGGTTATTCTTTATTCACTCTACACAATTTCTCAATTCTATATTTATTAGCCTGCTGGAATCATCTACTCATCCTCTAAACTGGATCATATCTTGGTGGTCAGTCACATGTCACTATAATACAGAAGTTAATATAATGCTGGTCCTTTCATAACTTTTCAAACCTTCTTTTTTAAAATTTTGAGGTCTCTGGTCTGCAATAGGTGAATGTTCTCAAGGACTTTAGAGAGAAACATGAGTGCAAGGTTAAAATTGCAAAAGATCAACTGACTTTGTTACTATATGCAAATGGCAGTGGGGATACAGCTGTGCTTGTGTTTATTAGGATCGTTATGGCTTTTGTCAGCGCTCTGGTTTCAGAGTTAGATAGGCTCTGAGTAGTCTGCACAATCCTATTTTTCCTTTAAGCCCTGTTACTTTTAACGTATAATTTTTCAACATACAAATACTATTCATGAACAATCTATAATAATGAAAGTGTAATATCCTAATCAGACTGGAGAGCCAAATGACCTTCCAGACCTCATTCTGGATGTCCTTCCGGACGAAGCTGCAGTGGCGGGGGCCGAGGCAGAGGCGGTTAGGGGCAGTTAGGCAGACAGGCAAGCAGTTAGGGGTGATAAGGCAAGCAGGCAGAGGCAGTTATGGGCAATCAGGTAGGCAGGCAAAGTGGTTAGGGGCGATCAGGCAGGCGAGTGGATAGGGGCGATCAGGCAGTCAGGGGAGCAGTTAGGAGTATCAGGCAGGCAGGCAGACTGGTTAGGCGATCAGGCAGGCAGGCAGGCCAGTGGTTAGGAACCAGTGGTCCCCGTTTGCGAGAGGGATGTCCAACTGTCAGTTTATTGGACATCCCCCAAGAGGTCCTAGATTGCCAGAGAGTGCAAGCTGGGCTGAGGGACCCCCCCCCCCCCACACACACACACATGCATGATTTTCGTGCATCAGACCTCTAGTATATAGTATAACAGAAATGCCTGCACATTAAAATGATGCACCTGTTGTCCCATTAACATGTGGCTTCCTAGAAGGAAAGGACCATCAGGCATTAATATTTGTACCAGCATTCCCTAACTCAATGATGTTTGATAAGCAGAATGAAACTACCAGGCATGCTGCATAAATGCTACTTCTTTTTCCTCATTTGTCTTCCCCTCTTCAGTCTCCTAGCTTTTAAATTTAATCAAAACAAGGCTCTATGTATGCAGTTGTTTTTTGTGTGTTTTTTTGTATAAAAATATTTCAATAGCCTATACAGTAAAGTCCAGATCTCCTTACTTTCTTATCCAAGGCTGTACCTGCTGCCAGACAGTCAAGCCTGCTCACTGGGCTGCTGTTCCACAATGTGTGCTTGGTCCCTTACTTTACTCATGCCCCTGTCTCACCATCTTCCCTAAAATATATTCCAAATCCACTCTAATTATCAAAGTTCCTAGGTTCATCCTGTGCCAAATAATCTCCCTCTCTTCTCACTGAAGCAATTATTATAATATTATATAATATGAATGTGTCTTTAACCAATTACTTTTGTGTATGTGTTGGTCTTTTTATTAAATGCAATCTAACAATAAATAGTGTGAAGTAGGCCTAACACTGACTTTTTGTAACCCCAAAGTCCAAAACCTTATATTTACTATAAAGCTGTTGATGATTTAATAAATAATAATAAAACTAGAAGAGGAGGAATAAGTCATATTGGACTGAAGTGAAAGCCAAGCAAATCAGTGAAGCCTGCTATGATGTTATTTCAACAATCTACATGTGAGGCTTTATGGAACTGAACTCTCCTTGTTTCAGTGGGAATAGGAAAGAAGATAATGTAAAAAGATAGAGAAAAACAGAGCTATGTTAGGTAAATAAAGAATAGGGATGAGTAAAAGAATGAATTTAAGTTACAAAGTCCACCTAACAAGAAAAAATGTTCACACTATTGAAACAGATAGAGCATTTTAAAATGTCTTCTAGGAAATAAGGAAGAATTTAGTGTTGTCTCTATATTTGGGGTGAAGTACAAGGTGATCCAATACAAAACTGCACCTCAATTTAAATTCAATGATATCCTTTATTCCTAAGCCCTTGTCTATCTTGCCTCATTATTACTGAAATCTCATTCACTATAATTGATGCTCACTATCCCAAATCAACAGTTGGTAAATACAAATAAGAATTCTCCAAAATATTCCATATACATATGTACCCATATGAACATTTCTAGTGAAAGAATCAGTGGAATCCAAAATATACTAAGAATGCCCATGGGCAATTTAGAATATACTTTAAAATTCCCAATAAATTAATTCAGCCTAAGAAATGAGTTAGAAAGTTTTTAAAAACTTTAACATATGACCACTTGACTCTGAATTATTAAAACAGCCACCCAGTTTTTTGCTTTCAAGGTGATATTTTTTCCTTATGTTCTGAAAACCAGAAGTAAAAGGGCAAGAGTATATGTATATTTACAAAAGATTTGTGAAACATAGCTCCTTCACTTCTTTTACTATTGGATATATCCAGCTAATTAAAAGTGATGATTTCACATATCACTAAAATATTTGCTTATTTTATTTTATATGTATTTCCTCCTCCCAAAATCTGTTCATTCTCAACAAAATATTTTAATTGAAAATCAAGAAACTAGATTTCAAATCATTACAACAGTCTGGAATGAGAGAAACCATCTGATCTTACAGCTCCCAGAGCCTAAATTGATGTGAGGTGATATCTGTCATTTCTTATTTACTTTTATAGTGGAAGCTAGTAAGTCGATCCAATACTCCTTAAAATGCATAGAGTTCGCCAATCTTTTTAATTTTCTCTTAAATGGAGTGATTGTGCGCTTTGTTAATATCATAGAATTATCTTAATACAATCACTATTTTTGTAGTTAACTTTTTAAAAACTTTGATTTTAATTTGTGTTTTAGTCTGACTATTTATAAATACTTTTTTATGGAAGACTTTCTTAAGGAAAATTATGATATCTTTGCAATAAATCTTCTAAATCCCCAGTTTGAATCTAAAGCAATTGAGATCATTCATCCCAATCCGTCCTTGGAAGGAGCCAAAGCAACATTAAATTTTCTTCTATTTGTTTTCCTAGAGGCATATCTTTAGAATTGTCGGCCGCTGTGCCTGGTATTTTACAGATATTAGCTTATTTAATCTGTGCCAACTGTATAAAATAGGCAATAATAATATCCCTATTTCATAAAGGAACAAATAGAGACTGCAAAAGGTCAAACAACTTGCCCAAACACACATAGTTAGAAACTATCAAAGTGGTATTTTAAACTATGTCTGTTAAACTGTAAACCTTATCATGTACTGTGTAAAGGACAAGTCTTCATTAGTTTTTTCAAAGGAATTTTTTAAAACTGTTATAACATAATTTTCATATGTCTTTTGAAATCATAAGCAATTCATCTTCTTCATGATTGGGTCTGAAACTACAACCTAAATACAATTAAAAATATTAAGAAAATTCTAAATGAAAACAATACTAAGAATACTAAGTATTATAAATATCCCTGCTTCTCTGAGATGCACAATTTTAAATTCATTAGTCAAATATTCAGCCTCAGAGGTCTTTGTCCTGTGTGCTTGCAAGAGACTGTTGTAATAAAGAGAGACTTATCATTGCCAGGAGGGCTGAACGAGTGTCAAGCTGGTCATTTTTCAGCTCACAGGCCAATTACTTACAACAGTTCAACTAGAAAGTCATTGCCCAGGGCATTGTTCAAAGTGGTAGATTCTACGATATAAACTGGCAGAGGGACATTAAAGCAGGTGGAAGAGGACCGTCCTTGGGGGGAGGAATGTGGTAGAGAGCATGAAAAACAAAATGTACTTTGAGACTCTCTTGGACTTGGTGGGAAGGCCACCCATGCAAGTCACCTTCTATTGTGTTCACACAAAAGAGAGCACCCTCCTTATTCATTTGCATCTACTTTATGTTCCTTCTTTTGGAGTAATGCGATTTAGCACTGGTGTCTGCCGGATAAAAAGAGTCTGATTAATGTGTGGCACTGCATGTTATAGCATATCCACCCATGTAAGTGATGGAAGACCCTCACATAATTGGATATGAAATGGAATAAAATGATGAAAAATTTAGCATCGCCTTTGTCTTTATATCCTACCGTGAGGACAGCCAAGAGGTCAGGATACTCAGAAACGATGAGGGGCATTTTATAGTCTCTGCTGGCAAAAATTTGTTTAACACAACCCCATGATTAAAAGGAATTTGTATCCTGCTGTGGCACCAAGGTACAAGAGAGGGAATAATAAATTGGTGCCATTGACAAGATGTCATTTGTTATCTGCTTTAAAATGTCAGGTCATGTCATCGTGGTGAAATATTTTCCCTCTTGATGTATGTCTTACAAAGCAGGTTCAATGTTTGGCACTATTCTATTCCAATAAAAGAAAACAGCTTTTAATCTGGAAAGCACTGTCACCAGGAAGAAAACAAGGTCACCCGAGACTCTTATTTGGCCATTTTTCCACAGCCCTCCATTAGCACTATATTTCAATAGCCCAGTTGGTCCAGATTCTTTCTTTAATTTATCTTTTGAGAAGTGTAATTATCCATCTGCTCTCTTGGCCAAAGGCAGGGAGAAAAAGAGATTTTAGATATTGCAAGGTTACAAAAAGGCCAAAACCTGTTAACTGCACATGTTATGTGCTATACTTATGTGATTATTAGATTCTTTATAACTCTTTCCAAAAGTCTCAGAATACAAACATAGAAAACAAGGCTCTCCTAGATTATAACAATTAAAAATAAATGAAGGGAATTTTAAAAGACAATAATGGAGAAAAATATGAAAGTTTTGTATTTGCTAATTGTGATACTTCTATACTGATGGATAATTTAAATTACTATGAAATGAATGAAGGAAAACACAGGACATTAAAAGATTCAGTAAGCTGTTTTCTATTTTTTACATGTCCACATTTTCAGTGTGAACTCATTGTGGTGACCTTGAGAATATGTTTGCCTTAAAAACACTACACCAAGCTAGTATCTTGAATTATGGAACACTGTTCTGATTGAACTGGAAGAGCAAATATGATTTGGATGGTAGGAAACCAATGGCCCAACAAGTGAGTAAATAAGAAAGTATCTTATTTCTTGTTAGACACATCTTAGCCCAATGTTATACACAAAAGTAAAAATTGCAAGTGTCCAAATACAAAACCAGATAAAGTGAGAAAGAGCAAAAATAGCTCTGACCTATTCCTGGGTCATAAAAAAAAAGTCACTATAATAGTGTTAAGACCTATAGGATGTTATGAGAATACTTTGCATACCACCCAGCATAAAAATTCAACTTAAGGATTTTCAGGTATTTTTTCAAATGACTTTTGAAATACATAGAGCTGATTTTGTTTTGTCTTTCTTTGCCTATCTACCAATAGGGAGTTTTCTGCATTGTACTTTTTCTATACACAAGGATACCCGGAGGAATAGCTCAGAAATTTAGTGAAGGTAACTATTAAGAGGTGAAAAGTTGCCCTAACAGATAACCAAACCCCACTTCAGACCAAGTGATGACATTTTGTTGTGGTTTTAATTTTGTAAGGCATTGGTCCGCTGTTAAAAGTCGTTTGAGCCCGGCTGGCATGACTCAGTGGTTGAGCATCAATCTATGAACCAGGAGGTCACAATTCAATTCCCGGTCAGGCCATATGCCCAGGTTACAGGCTTGATCCCCAGTACGGGGTGTGCAGGAGGCAGCCAATCAATGATTCTCTCTCATCATTGATGTTTCTATTTGTCTCTCCCTCTCCATTTTTCTCTGAAATCAATAAAAATATTTTTTAAAGTAGTTTGAAAACAAAAATCTCTTAAGAGAAATCATCTCTATGGGTCAGTGTTGCAAGTTCAAATGCCTGCCATAGCAGACCTATCACTTTCTGGACCACAGCCATCTCAGTGGGGCTACTCTGCTACAGCTCACTCTTGCCAGACTCACAGCCACATTTATCAAAACACTGTGTCAGATCTGACTTTTAATAGTAATTTAAAATTTAGGTTTTATTCATGTGAATTCTTGAGTATTTCATACTGACTAGTGATTCAAATTATACATGTGTATATAAATATGTTCCTATATATATACTAGAGCCCAGTGCACGAATCTGTGCACCTTGAAAGGAACTGTGGGCTGCGAGGCTGCGGTGGGTACAGGGGCGGGTCTCAGCCCATCCTCCGTGTCCTCACCCAGCCCACCTTCCACAGCCCCCGGTCCCCTGTCTGCCAGCAGCCCCTCCCCTGCCACCACTCCTACACGATGATGGCCCCACTTGCACATGCTGACCGTGTGGAGTGATTGGAGCCAGTGCCAGCAGCAGGTGCGAGCAAGGCCGGCGCTATCCGCGGGTGCGAGTGGCTGCTGCTGGCTTTGATAGCCTTTCAGAAGCAGAAGGAGGTGGAGAAGCCCTCAGGGGCTTTGAGGGCCAGCAGTCACCACTCATACCTGCTGATGGCACCAAGCGATTAGGGCTGGCACCTGGCACCAGGAGCAGGTGCAAGTGCCAGGTGGAACCATGGTGGGCAGGAGCAAAGAATTTTCAGTAACCACCAGAGGCTTACCCCGATGACAGCGACCAGTGCAATTCCTTGGTTTGGTGCCCCAGCTCACCTGCTCCACCATTCTGCCATGGCCGATGCCTGTCATGTTCCACACACTCCCCTAGTGGCCAGCGCACTTCATAGTGACTGGTTGTTTGGTTGTTCCACCCTTCTGTCTATTTGCATATTAGCCTTTTATTATATAGGATAAGTATATTCATAAATATTTATATTAGTATATAAAATCATGAAGACCAAACTAAAC
Source organism: Myotis yumanensis (assembly GCF_028538775.1). Lineage (NCBI taxonomy): Eukaryota > Metazoa > Chordata > Mammalia > Chiroptera > Vespertilionidae > Myotis > Myotis yumanensis. The sequence continues at coordinate 174,407,404 of NW_027223752.1, read as the reverse complement.
ATGTCTGTTTAGTAGTATGTGACCACCATCCAGTTGCTATAAATTATTTTTCAAATTACTGGGGTGAACTTGATCAGAACATTGTGTAGCAAATAAGTTACATAGAATGAATTTGCACTATTATTGTTTTAATATAAACCAAAAGAAATTGAAGAGGATATTGAAGGTGAACAATCTTAGTGAACTTATACAACCACTAGTGATATTGAGAAACCCAAAGAGAAAAAGGCAATTTATTCACCCCAGAGATACCATCTTCCACAAGCTTAGCAACTGGTGGGAAGGGCAGCATAAGCAAATAAACTGAAGGATAAGAACATTCATGAAAGATGACTGATCTTTAAAGACTTCTGTACACACTCAAACATCTTTCGTATGATAATGAGTGTATCTAACTCCCTCAGAGATTGCATTTAAATGAATTTCCTCTGGTGGTGGCAGCTGCTCTTTCCATTATAGTTAAAAATATTAAGTCTCTATGTTCCTTTTCTTCAAAATGTCTTTAATTATCTTTAATATAATTTAATAAAAATAAAATTTTTCTAAATTCCACAGAAAGACGAAAAGCCACCTCTTCTATCATTTTCATCTCTACATTAAGGCCATATTCTGCCCTGTTTCTAGTAGAGATTTACCTACATATGATATAAAGGCATGCAATTATCCATTGCAAGTTTGTTTCTTTGAATTGTGGATTCCATAAAGTGCACCTTTTTATTTTGTAAGATTACATTTCATAAAATTACTAAGTTTTCTGCAACGTAAACCATTACTCTGGGCATTTAGTGGTATAAAGACTTATTACTGAATCTTCTCTTGACAAAAGAGATCTTCATTTTTAAAGTGAGGATTTCTCTTGTAACCTTTTGATATAATGTCTGGGAAGAGATTTTTGAATTTTAAAATAGCTTAAATAAAAACAAATAAAGTAATCACCTAGATTTTGTCATTATCTCAGAAAGATTTGCCAAGCTGGCTTCTTTCTTAAGTACCTAACACTTCATTATGCATTTTATCTCCTCAGAGGTAGGTTGACATTTGCAGTCCAATGCTTCCACTGTTTTTGGCACACCCAGGCTTTCCTAGACAAAAAATATCTTTTCATCAGTGTGTCATTATATCATTGACACTTGCCTCAATAAACCTCACTTTATCTGTGTCCCTGAAAGCTGATACACAAGTAAGCATTTCTCACTAAAACAAAGATGATATATAAATGATATTTTTGTGATCCCAACAAAAGTTTATATGTCATGGTGAACTCAATGCTAACAGGGTTCTTATATAAATTGAGACCCAACTTTTGGTTCAAGGGCAAGAAAAAGGGAGGTACAAGAAAGTGGAATATGCCTGGGCAATGGTACAGAGGGGTGAACTCAGGAGACTGACCCCTCAAAGTTGTCTATGAATTCATCTATGAGCTGAACATGAGTGGATCTGCCTCTAAAAGTGACTATAAGATAGAATATCACCCAAGTTCCAGACTCTTTCTTTGGTTTATCTTTTTTATTAGTTTTTAGAAAACAAAAATATCAATATCTTCCATAGACATTTAATGAGATTCAGAGTCTTATAACTTAACATCAATATGTGTGAAACACAATCCAAAATTACTCAGCCTAAGAATTGAAAATTTTTCAACTTAACTGGAAAAGACAGTTACCAACAGTGAAATGACATGGATGGTGAAATTATTCGACAAAGACTTTTACTTCATTAAAGTTACAAACTTTTCTGAGAATAACACTGTTCAGAATGAAATGACAAGCCATAAACTGAGAGAAAATGTTTGTGGAATGCCTATCTGATAAAATCACTGGTATCCAAGTATACAGAGAACTCTTAAAACTCAACAACAAACACGAAGTGTGGGTAAAAGATCTAAACAGTCATCTCATCAAAAAAGATACACAGATGTTAAATAAACATCTAAAAATAAGTGAGACAATATATGTCCTTAGGGAATTGCAAATTAGGACGATGATAAGACAACCACTACCAGTATAATGAAAATCCAAAACACTGACACCACTGTGTGCTAGCAAGGTGTGACGCAGTAGGAACTTCTATTCATTGCTGGTGAGAGTACAAAGTGACACAGCCACTCTGGAAAATATTTGGCTCTTATAGACCGTCTGTCAGACCTCAGAGGGAAGGTAGGGGAGGGTGGGGGTAAGGGGGAGAGAGCAACCAAAGGACTTGTGTGCATGCATATAAGCCTAACCAATGGACATAGACACCAGGGGGGTGAGGGCATGAGCGGGGGGGGGGGGGGGGGGGGGGGGGTTGGAAGGGGAAATGGGGGGATAAGGATACATATGTAATACCTTAATCAATAAAGAAAAACAAAAACAAAAAACACAAACAAAAAAGAACCGAACACACTTTTACCACATGATCCAACAATCACACTCCTTGGTTTTGACACAGATGAGTTTAAAATTTACATCCACACAAGAAATCTACATATGAATGTGTATAGCAGCTTTATTCATAATTGCTAAAACTTGAAAGTGACCAGGATGTTCTTCGATGGGTGAATAAAATGTGTTGTGTCTATACAAAGTAATATTATTCAGAGAGAAAAACATTATCAAACAAAGAAGATATGAAAAGACCTTAAATATATATTACTAAGCGGAAGAAACCAATCATAAAAGGCCGTGTACTGTATAATTCCAAAACTGACTACAAGATAGAATATCACCCCAGTCCCAGACTTAGTGGTGAATGTGTTGTATAGATAAGAATAGCATTGCAATAGTTTGAAAACTAAACTGATATTAGAATCACAACTCACAGAGTTGTGGTTAGACCCTGTATCTGAACCCAACTGAGACAGTCATTTGTAAAGGAAATGATTCTGGAAAGGGAAAGTTATAGAGACCTTTGAAAGATCAGTGGTTGTCAGGGTTTCTGGGGTAGGGGGAGGAGGGAAGAATGTATATATAGAGCAAAGGGGTTTTTAGGTCAGTGAAACTATTCTATACATTCTGTAATAATGGATACATGTCATTATACATTTGTTAAAACTCATAGAAGGTGGATCACAAAAAAGTGAACCCTAATGTAAACTACGGACTTTATTTAAAACTAAACTTTCTTGTTTTTTTTGTTTTGTTTTGATATTTTTCATTGATTGTTTTAGAGAGAGCAGAAAAGAGAAGGGTTGAGGGAGAGATAAAAAAATCAATCAGTTGTCTCTTGTGCACAATGGGGACCGAACATGCAACCTGGCATGTGCCCTTACCACGAATCAAACAGGCGACCTTTTGGAGCAGAGTACAATGCTTTGGATTTATGAATTATATATTATATATTAATTATAAATATTCACTCATCAGTTATAACAAATGAACTCTACTAATGCAAGATAATAATGGAGATTGGCAGGGATGAGGCAGGTATACAAGAACTCTATGAACTTTTCAATTTTTCACTGTCAATCAAAAACTGCTGCAATGAAAAGTCTATTTTAAAAATGAGTCCTGGCCAGTTACCTTAGTTGGTTAGAGTGTCGTCCTGATATATCGAGTTTGTGGGTTCCATCCCTCAGGGCACACACAAGACTCAATCAATGAATTCATAAATAAGTGGAACACCAAATTTATATCTCTTTCTCTCATTCTCTCTCACCCTCTCTCTTTATCTCTCTCCCAAACATCAATAAGTATAAATAAATTAATTAACTTTTAAAAAGTGATTTAAGAATCCATGAATCAAAGCAGAAGTCTTTGGGGGAATTAAAAATTATTTTTAAACAAGCAAAATTGAAACTTCAATATGTAAAAATTTGTAGTATTCAGACAAAACATTGTGTATAGTAAATATTTATAAATCTAGTATTACTATTATAGTAAGTCTTAAAATTTGTAGTGCAGTTCCTTCAGCTTTATTTTTCATTTTCAAAATTGTTTTGAAGTTTTTGGCTTTTCATGTAATTTTAGACTAACTTGTGTATATCCCGCCCCCCCCCCCCCCCCAAAAAAAAAAAAACCGTGCTTGAAGCTTGATTGGAATTGTGTTATAACTCACTGTGGAGATAATAGACATTGCTACTATATTGAATCACCCAATTGATGCACATGTCATGTCTTTCTGTTTATTTATGTCTTCTTTGATTTTTTTCATCAGTCTTTTATAGTTTTCTCCATAAATATCATATGCATATATCTCTTAAATTTATATTTGAACTAGAGGCCTGGTGCATGAAATTTGTGCACTGCAGGGGAGGGGTGCACCTCAGCCCGGCCTACACCCTCTCCAATCAGGCAGGCAGGGGAGAGCAGTTGAGGGTGAACAGTCCAGCAGGGGAGGGCAGTTGGGGGTGATCAGGCAGGCAGGCAGGCAAGCTGTTAGGAGCCAGCAGTCCCGGATTGTGAGAGGGATGTCCAACTGCCAGGTTAGGCCTAACCCGGCAGTTGGACATCCCCCAAGGGGTCCCAGATTGGAAAGGGTGCAGGCCGGGCTGAGGGACACCCCCCACTGCATGAATTTTGTGCACTGGGCCTCTAGTGCAAATATAATTTAGTGGAGAAAAGATAGCCTTTCAACAAATGAAATAGTTGCATATCTAAACAAAAAAAGAAAAAAGTGAACCCCAACCTCACAACTTATATAAAAATTACTTCAAAATGGATCATAGCTTCAAAAGTAAAATCATAAAACATTTTAAAAAATGTGTGTGGCCTAAATATTTTTTTTGTTGTTTTTAATGACAAAGGCTATGTGAAATGCTTTGTAGATCTGCCAAATGATATCTATGCCATTTCAAAGCAGGACTTTTCTAGGTCAGCAGTTTTCAACTTGGGAAAGTTTGTCCTCACATGGGGACATTTGACAATGTTTTGAGTTGTTTTCATTTGTCAAAGACTAATTGGAATCGGGAGAGGTGTGATAATGTTACTGGTGTCAACTCGGTAGAGGCTAGGGATGAGCTAAGCATCCGACAGTGCACAGGACAGCCTTCCCGACATCAATTGTCCACTCTAAAATGCCAATAACGCTGAGGTTGAGAAACCCTATGCTAGTTTTTTTTTTCCCTCTAAATGTCAGACATTTTCCATTTATCTAATTAACCGGAAGAAAAAAAATATTTTTTAATATTGTTTGATATAGACAACTTTAATGCAAAGATAGTTTTTATAATAACAGATACTTTCAACCAGCATACTTACAGCATAAAAGCATGGATTACACATCCTTGCAAGCAAAAGCACTCATTTCACTGGTTGTAGGAAAACAAATGGTGGCTTTCAGGCCAGTTATCACTGCAGCAATTAGACAGTTTTGGTTTCTCACAGACTTTTTTTTTATTGGAAAAAGCCGCGGCCCTCTCAAGGGATGACAGGAACTCCAGGAAATGTCTTGAATGACTCCATTCCGATGTAGCGCAGGTCTCTGGTGATTTCTTTCCAAGGACTCCAGAGCTCAGGCTTTTGCTCTTGAAGAGAAATTCCAAGGGTGGGCAGAAAGCCACTCTATTTGCACAACCCTAGTGCATGTGACATTCCCAGTTTGGCCAGAGATCTGCCAGCAGAAGAGGTTCTTTCACACAATGGCAGTAAACCCACAGGGCTGGGGGTGGTTTCTTTTGTTTCCTTTGGGTGGTCTTTTGGTGACTTCGGACAATTTAAGGCCTAATCTATGTTTGGCCTCAGGGTGTTCCTGTTAGTTGCTTCATATCAGTCACTGTTAACCACGTTTTCCCTTTTAGTCTCTAGATCTATCCTCCAGCTGGGACAAAACTGAAAAGCTGCAACCTCTGAGAGCGACGTGCTCTGACCTTATTGGGAAAGGGCTGGGGTAGTCAGGCAAGTATAGGGGTGCTGAGAGCACCAGCTGAACCCTCTATGGCAGTGATTCTCAACAGAGTCTATTTTGCCCCGTTAGAGGACATTTGTCAATATCTGGAGACATTTTTGGCATAATTGAGGAGGAAAGGTGAAACTAACATTTAGTGGAGAGAGACCAAACATGCTACTACTAAATATCATATAATGCATAGAACAAGCCCCCACAACAAAGGATTATCTGGATATAATTATCAATATTGCCAAGGTTGCAAAAACCCTGCATTATGGGGCTCATTCATCCTCAAAAGCATAGCATAGCTTTTTCTAACTTATGCATCTTTTTATGTGGCCCGTATCTTAGATGAAAGATCTCTATAGATGAAATCAAGAACACATTTGTTTTGCAATATCTGCCAAACCATGAAATCTTTGGAAGTATTGAGATTGCTTTCTTAATTGTCTGAACAGGCTTAGAACCAATATTTTGCAGTCTGGTTGAATGTTTCAAGCCCAAGGGTCTTTGTTAACTTGTGGTTAAGACATATCTTCCAGTTTCAATGCACAAATGTTTAAAATAAAATATATGCCTCATGGTTAATTGTGATACAAGTGTTTGAAATTGAAACATAGTATGTAATTTTTTGGAATAATATTATACTTTTCTTCTTCATTCTTATCCTACACATGCGAGGAGAGGTCATATGCTATTATATGCCATTTACCTCTAAGTAACCATTGTCAAAAGAAAAAAAAATCAATATTGGGATTGTGTAGAAAGAGAAAATTAATATTGAATAGATATTATCTTAACTAACTGAATCAAAATGCTAAAGTTAAATTGACACTGAAATTGAGCTATATCTTATATGATTTGTCAAGCATTTACGAGACTGATGAAACTATCCAGTGGTTTATAGGCAGTTAAGTGCAGCTCAAGTCACTTTGTGTTAGAACATTCTTTTAACATAACTAAATTGGAAATATATATTTAACAGGCATTTTAAGAATGGTATAAGTATTTGAATGTAATGTAGCAATTTCTTAAACTGTAATTAAGTGCATAGTTAGATTTAAAAAATGAGTACCATCTGTAACCAATATGGAAATGCCGATAATGCACTGAGGCTCTTCTGCTCCAGCTTGCAAACAAGGAATCAATACCAAAATCTATTCCAGCTTGAAAAAATGGAGACTTGAATAATTGTCCAGTTAATTTAATAAATGTAGACAGCTAACCTAGATAAATCAGATTGTAAAGAACTCTTTTACCTCATTAGCATTTTTGGCCTTAATGATCCATATAATTTTTTTCCGTTTTCCACATCACGTTATCCATATTGACATAGTGTCTTTCAATTTTTTTCATTGTAAATGTATTTCTTCTGTCCTGCTCAAAGCCTAGCAAGGTGTATGTCTTTTATGATGCAAATCTAGCATTTCTCAGTTTTGTGTATACTTTTGAAATGCTATCATTTCTGTTCGCATAACCTTTAACTCATTATAGATGATGGTGCCAAGAGATATGCGTTATACAATTCTGAGCGCAAAACATTTCTTGACTTCTTGATCTATTTTTTCTTTATTTATATGAGGTTTGTTTTAAATTTCTGCCTTTTCTTTTCTTTCGTGCCTACTATATTTCTATCCATTTGCTAAAACTAGTTCATTTGCTCATCTGGTTTATACCTAGTTGTATAACAATGTTGTATTCATGGTGTTTCAGGCTTCTGCTTCACACTGCATAAACTTGTATGATTCAGTTTATTTATGTCTAATCAGAAAATTGTTATCTTTAATTAACTTGAGATGAGAGAACATATTATGTAAAATGGACACTATTGTAAGTGCAGCCCTCATGTATATTGCTATTACTCCTAAAAGAATGAATTGGATCAAGAAGAGGTAGGGATATAAGAAGTATAGAAGTTAGAACAAAAGCATTGCTTAATTATTTTTTCATAGCTTCATTTATCCAGTGTTTATAATACATAAAAAATTATCATTCTGCTATAGATATTGAAATTATTTTCAACAGAAAATAATAAAACTGGCAAACTATAGAATCCTGAATCATATTTTCTGGGTATTACTCATTATTTGACCAGTGAATTCAACTATTGTTTACTACTACTCTTTTTTTAAAAAAAAAAAATATAGTTTTATTGATATTTAAAGAGAGGGGAAGGGAGAGGGAGAGAGAGAAACACTGATGTGAGATCGATACATCGATTGGCTGCCTACAGCCAGAGATTGAGCCTGAAACCCCAGAATGTGCCCTTACCAGGAATCAAACTGGCAACCTTTCGGTACATGGAATATCACCCAACCAGCTGAGCCACACCAGCCAGGTTTTCAATACTCTTGATAGTATTTTACTCATATTTTCAGTAGTTGAAAGGTTACCATGGTGGATGATGCAACCTGATAGGCTAAGTAGCCATCTCAGATGGTGGTTTAAGAAACATTGAATTTCTTTAGGGAAAAGGATGGGGGATGGAATATCCAAAGGAAGAGCTGCACAGCACGGAGCTGAGGGGACATTGGGTCGATGATGGCAGCACCCAGGAACTTTCATCCTTATATGCAGTCGCTGGTGGGAAACTTTTGTCATCAGTGGATTTGGGGGATGAGTCGGTGGGCTTAGAATGTGGAAGGAATGCAGATGTGTATCTGGTGTCTTCAGAACAGTTTCAATTTCTTGTATGGGCTGACTCCTGGTGTCCAGCAAGCTTTTTTTTTTCTGGCCTTTTGTTTTCCTGTGGCAGGGAGTTTATAAATGGCCAAATGGCCATTAAGGATTACATTGCCCTACAGCCCTAACAGTAGCCACATGCTTCTACATTTTCTTTATTCCAAATTTTTTAGATACTCCACTAATGTGATTTTTAATCACAATTACTCTTAAACCATTATATTACCTAACTATTGTATATAACACACATTCCCTAGGTTTAGATGATACAAAAACACCATTTATTAGTACTCTGGGCTGTTCTGCTATTCTGGGTCACTTGGCTGCCTCATACATCTGAGAGCTACTGTCAGGTTGGCTGGGGGCTTTCTGATGTTTGATTGTCTCACTCTCAAGTTTTATAGCTATCTACACTGAGTGGCCAGATTATTATGACCCGCTAGATTATTATGACCACCCCCTCAGTACTTCATTAACATTTCCAAAAATACTGAATATTGAAAACTTCCTAAACAAATATTCTCAAGGTTTTATTATTATTATTATTATTATTATTATTTGCATAACTAATTCACTTCATTGTACTGATAGGGTGGTCATAATAATCTGGCTACTCAGTGTATCTGTCAGTGATGGAAATAGGAAAAACTTGGCTACATGATTTTCATCACTCAGCACATTAGCTGATCTGTTCGCATGGCCATTTCAGGGTTCCACAAGATGGAGAACAGAATAAATCACACCATATGATTTCTATTTCACTCTATTAGTCAACACCTGTTACAAGGACAGCCCATATCCAAGGAGTAGAGAAGTAGATGTCATTGCTTGATGTATAATCTACAATGATATATTGCAAAAAAAAAAAGTATGGTTATATAAAAAAGATTAATTGTAACTATTTTTGCAAATCATATCCCACAGTTCACTTCCTGACCAACATTGTTCATATTCATCCCATTTTAAGACCTCAAGATTCTCATCTAGTTATGGCAGAATGATCAAAGTATGTGATATATATTGTCTTCATGTGACTATTGCATACAACTGGCATGATACTTAGCCCTGGATATGAAGATCCAAGAACTAAAAAGACAAATTATTTCACCCATGCATGCAATTTACAAAGGAGGTAGAGAGACAGATTAAATGTAAGAGCCAGTGGCACGCAAATAGGGAAAGAATGACATGTACATTGTAGTCTCTGATCCATAGATATTTAAAATCCTGCTGAATAATGTGGTCTAAGTTTTGAGCAGTTTATGTGTATGAGTTTGGTGGGGTAAGCAGTTTTATCATTTAAATACTGTATTATTGTCAGTATTAGTTCCCTTATACTTTTGATTGTTACAGGTTGTTTTCTTTTTTCAGGTAGCTTTTGTGGTTTTTCTTAACCCCTACATATGTGAATTTACTTCACTCCTACTTACAGAGTCTGTTTTCATCCAGGTCTCTCTTACAAATAGGAATGTTGACAGGTAAGCCTGTGTCAGTTGACAAGGATTGACCATTCATAGACTTTGATGAAAAAGTGAGCAGCCGGGTCTGAGAAACCATGGATAGGCATGGTTTTGCTCTAGAATGCCAGAATCTCAATCTTCTCCAAGTAGTACTTCCTAGTTCTTATTTGTTATTGATTTTGCTGTTTGTTTGGTTTTGTTGTTGTTGTTGTCTGTGTGTGTGTTTTTTCTGCAGATTAGGTTGGTTTTTACCTGAGGTTAAAAGCTAAGTATATGAGAATGAGGTGAAGGAGTAGAGAGTGGGTTAGGAGGTGCCAATTTGCACACACATTCATGGAACATGAACATACTTTCAATTACTTCTTTTTTTTTTTTAACTTCACTTCTAATTATTTTCCTCTGTACCTTATGATCTCTAGGTGGAGCATTCTTTGTTTCTGAATAATTGATTGGTTCCTGTTTGAATTTAGTCCTATTTTGCAAAATTGTTTTTCTATAACTTTAATTATATAACTTGACTTTACAAATGTATCTGGTATCTCATGATATTCATTCATTATCTTTTCAATATATGTAATGTTTGTATACTATTTTTTACTCCAACAGTTATTTAATATTTTTTTGTATCAGTTTTTTTCATCCTTGCAAATTTATCAATTTTATTCATTAAAAAACTGTTGGATTTTCTAATTCATTCTACTATATGCATGTTTTCTATTGTAGTGATTTTTTACTCTATATTTTCTTTTTACTTTCTTTACATTTGTTTTGCTGCTTTATTCTAAATATTAAATTGTGTGCTTATTTAAATAATGTTCAGGGTTGTTTTTTTTTTTACACAAGCATTTAAAACTTACAAAATTTGTTCTAACTACAGAGCTTTAGCTGCATTCCACAAGTTTTAGTGCTGTTTGGAAAATTTTCTAAGTTATATGGTAATTTATTCTTTAACTGTAAATTATTTAAATATTGTTTATTTTTCAAATATATTTATTAAAGTGTAACATTCATTTAAAGTGAACTTAAGCATACAACCCAATCAACAATCACAAGTTGAATTCACCATTATAACTAGCACCCAGTTCAAAAAATAGCACATTAATAAAAGCCTGGAATATCTCCCCTTTTCAAACACCCAATTGTAAACAATACCCTTACTTCTGGCAGTATAGATTAGTTTTGTCTGTATTGAAACTTTATCATATAATGTTTATCCCCACTTTTGCTGGCATTTTCCCCTCAAACTTGGTGTTTATGAAATTCATTCATGTTATTGGGCATAGTTATAATTGATTAATTTTTTTATTGTATATATTTTATTGTATAATATATTATATTTATCCATTACAACATTCATAAAAAATATGGTAGTTTTTCCTATTGTTATTACAAATAATCTTTCTCAGAGCATTCAGGGACATGCCTTTTGATGAACATATGCATACATTTATTTTGAATATACACCTAGGAATAGAACTACTGAATCATAAGATATATGCATATATTCAAACTTAGCAGATATTTCCAAACAGCTTTCCAAAGTACTTGTACCAATTAAAAATCTAGTAAATTGTGTAGTAGAGATATGTACAGAGTCCAGAAAGAAATCTGTATATTTGTAGTGTCCTGATTTTGAACAGATGTGATCAAAGTGCAGAGTAGAAAGAATGTTCTTATCAATAAATGATGCTGAATCGATTGGATATTCATAAGGAAAAAAATACATTACCTCTCCCCCAAATCTCACACCTTTACCAAAAATTCCATGTGAATTGCAAATCTAAATGTCAATAGCAAAAAAAAAAAAAAAGGATAAGAAAACATACTAATAACATTACAGTAAGCAAAACTTTCTTACCCAGGACACAAAAGCCATACGTCTTAAAAATGATAAATTAGACAATTAAAACTTGTCTGTCAAAGATATATTGAAGTGTGAAGGATGCACTAAAGAAGTTAATTGACATTCATATTTCAGGGAAATAGAGGTGCATACTAAATATATCAGTAGCTCTTTTGATCATCTCTCAGTGGGAGTATAGTCAGTTTCCCCAAGCAACCCTCTTTGCTTGCTGATCTCTTAGCATTGTTTGGGATAAGATGGAGGCATAGGTAAATGTGGTATTTGCATCCTGCCACAACTGCATCAAAGTTAAAAGTAAACTACAGAGCAAACATCACAGCATCACCTGAAATCTAGCTAAATGAAAGTCCTACAACTAAGGATTAAAAGAAGAAGCCATATTGAGACTGGTTGAAGGGCAGAGATGCAGAACAGACTGGTCCTACACCTTGTGTGGCAGGTAAAAATTGGGAGGGATACCTTGGTTGTGCAGGTCCCACTGAGGACTGAGGGGTCCCAGCCCTACACCAAGTCCCCCAGCCCAGGGTTTCAGTGACAAGAGGAGAAGTCCCCATAACTTCTGGCTGTAAAAACCAGTGGGGATTAAGGCTAAGGAAGACAGAGGCCTGCAGGAGTCCCAGGCAATTCCTCTTAACGGTTCTCTGCACAAACTTACTTGGACTTGCTCCCTCTGAGCCCCCGCACTGGAGGAGTAGCTCAAAAGGCACCAGGGACATAAGGTGAGGAACTGAATTGTCTGGCATCTTTAATGTAAAAAATATGAATATACCTTTCTATCTTACCAGTTCATGGATACTTTTAAGAAGATTTTTAGTATAAATTTTATATGTTACTAGCTGTTGTAGTGGAAGACTTAAAATGGAACTTTATTACCCAACTAGTGACACATCGCACAAAATCATGCAAGACCCAGGGCCCCTCCTCCCCCCATGCCATGGGACTGCCCCAAGTCCCAGAGTCCTGCCCTGCATGGCTGGTGCGACGTGGGATGGCCTCATGTCCTGGAGTGCCACCTGATGCCCCACCTCCAGGCCACACACAGCAGTCACTCAGCCCCACCCCCGCAGTGCACATGCAGGGCCACAGAAACACCGGCAGAAGCCATGCGGAGCTGCTCCAGCCCTTGCTTTCCCACCCCTGCTGTTCCCACCACCACCTTGTGATGGTGTTATGGTGTGAGGGTCAATTTGCACATTACCTCTTTATTATATAGGATATTACCAGAAACAGAATTTGTTTCATTAGCTATCTTCTAAAATTTAGCTGAAATCTCCTGTCCACAAAAAGTCCTCATCTCATTTTATTAAAGTTATAAGTTCATTCACTTTTTCTTTATTATAAAGTGAATAACTTTGCCTGTCACTTTAAAGTAGAGTCTTTTTTTTCTTTTTTTTTTAATTTTAGACTTTTTAAAACATATATTTTATTGATTTCTTACAGAGAGGAAGGGAGAGGGATAGGGAGTTAGAAACATTGATGAGAGAGAAACATTGATCAGCTGTCTCCTGCACACTCCCTACTGGGTATGTGCCTGCAACCAGAGTACATGCCCTTGACTGGAATCAAACCTGGGACCCTTGAGTCTACAGGCCAACACTCTATCCATTGAGCCAAACCGGTTAGGGCAAAGTAGAGCCTTTATTACAATTTTATAGCTTACTAGAGGCCCGGTGCATGAAATTCATCACGGGGGGTGATCCCCTCAGCCCAACCTGCACCCTCTCCAATCCAGGGCCCCCAACTCCCCCCCCCCCCACTGGTCTGGTTGCCCCCAACTGGCTCCCCCCCCCCCCACCACCACCAGCCTGGTCACCGCACACAGCCTACTGCTCAGTCATTTGGTCACCCCTCACTAACCCCCCAGACAGCCTGGTTGCCCTAAGAAGCTTGTTTGGTCATCCATTCGGTTGCGATGATCGCTTAGGCTTTTATATTGATAGAATAGCTCTGGGTTCCTGGCCACTAATCTGAGTCCTAACCCATAAATTCTGAATCTAAACCAAAATTCATCCTCTAATTCCTTTGTTCTTGACCTAGATTTAGAAAATGATTACTCTAGTCCTCTGATTTTAGAAACTTACATTTTCTCCATGTTTAAAAAAAAGTAGTATTTATAAATAAATTATGAAAATTGAATAAATAAAAATATGCATAAATAAAAACTCTGAGTTTATGTCTTGAGAATGATCTCCCTTCAACTTACTTTGTCTGCTTTTCCAAATTAATAATTCTAGAGTTTTTTTGTTTGTTTTTACCAGAATGTGATAATCTAACTTCATGTCCCAGTTCATATTTTCACCTGCTTAGTTAGTATGGTATTCTTAGCCTAGATATCCATTAACTATAACAATTTTTACTAACAAAAAGAGCCTAAAATCTTTTTAGTAACAATAAACTTTCTTCTCTAATCAAAAAATACATGTTTCTAAGGTCATTGTGGGTTTTTTTGTTTGTTTTTTAATTTATCTTTATTGTTGAAAATATTACAGATGTCCCCTTTGTCCCCACATTAATCTCCTCCCCTCTAAGGTCAGCGTTTAAAAAAACATATGCTCTGGTTATTTCTTGAGGTTCCCTCATCATTCATTAATTTTTTCACTTATTTATGTATTCTTTTTCCCCCCACTCGACAGGAATATATTAATTTATTGATTACCTTCTATGGACTTGCACTATAAAATGGTTTATGTGTGCAGAGAAACCCATAGCTTCTATGGTCAAGTAATCGAAAATATATTTTGGAGAAATACAGGTACTATGTTGTCCAAGCTTAAAAATTATACTTTGTTAGTTATTCATCTTATATTTTTCATAATTTTTATAAATAATTTGGAACTTATATTTTATCCTATACTAATAAAAGACAAACATGCAAATTGACCATACTTTTGCTGTGCCTTAAGCCACACCCACCAGCCAATTAGAGCGGCTATATGCAAATTAACCCAACCAAGATGGCGGTCAGCAGCCATGGAACGAGCAGGAGGCTTGCTTGCTCCAGTGATGGAGGAAGCCAAGGTTCCCCACCTGCCGGGGCCCTGCTCTGAGCTCCACTGAAAGCAACAAAATTTCAATTATAGAAGGTAAACAAACCCCAAATACCTGCTTTCAGCCAGCTGTGGCCACGGAGCTGGATCGAGCAGGAGTGGGTTGCCCCAGGCGATGGAGAAGCCAAGCTTTCCTCAGGCCTCCTCTAAAGGCAACAACATTTCAATTATAGAAGGTAAATAAATCCCAGAATAAAAGAAAAGAAAAGAAAAAAAGGAGAGGCTGGGAGCTTACGTCACCAGGGTGCTTGGCCAGTCTGAAAACGGCCCTCAGCCCCTCACCCAGACTGTCCAAACCTCCATGGGGTGAGGGTCCCCACTGGGGTGGACATTCTTCTAGTGGTCCCACACTATAAGAGGGCATAGGCGGGGCCGAGGGACCCCCCAAGTGCACAAATTTTTGTGCACTGGGCCTCTAGTTCTTACATATTTGACTTAAAATCTTATAATGCAAAATGCATATTATTCACATTGAGTAAATGAGTGAACTGTCACTTAGAATCTATTTGCAAGATAATCTCAGTAGTCTGAAAACACTGATAATTACTGATAATTACTTTCATTATTCTCTAAGATTGATTCATGTCATTGCTTTTGATTTCTTTTTCCATTTAAATCACTTATCTATTTTTTATTAATATATGCATTCAAGAGATAAACTTAGAAATATAAGACTTGATATTCTGATTAAAAAAAACAGGCCCTGTCACCTAACACTGTAAGATTATTTAGAAATATAAAAATATATACATATAACCACAAGATAAAATAGAAAGCAATATATAGAAAGAGGGATATGAGTGATTTAACCTGAGTTTCAGCTTGATTACAGAGGCATGAAGGAGGGTAGGATGAGTCCACTCTGGTTGGTAGGACCAGGCAGGGGAAGAGTAAAGAAACTGACCTTTGGCCTGGCATAAACAGCACAGGAACAGGAATATATGACATAGATTTAAGGAGCAGATTGGTTGTGAAGTTGAGTAAATACAGCAGAGTTACATGAGATAGTTCCAGAAATGTTTCTTCCTGCCAAATGACAAGAGAGAAGACTGCCACGGTGAGGAAGAAAGATAGTAAATGGTTGAGAACACGAATTCTGGAGCCAGACCAGGTATTTGAAACTCAGTTCAGACATTAACACTCACTGTGACCTTGGGCAAGAACCTTCAATTCTCTGGGCTTCAATTTCTTTCTATGACTGTGTTAAAAAAATAAATGATTTAACTAAGTGATTTAACATATAAAAATTATATTCATTCTTTGATTGACTATGACATATCTCCAGAGCATAACATAGTGTTTACCTCATGGTAAACATTCAATAAGTGTTTGTTTCATGCCAATCATATAGTCAATGTCCTTTTTAAAATTATTTTAAATATGACTTTATGTTAGGATGTCCTTTTTATAGACGGATGAGAGAATGTCCTCTCTTAGTTATGTTTTATTATAGAACAACTTTAAATTGGGGGGGGGGGGCGCAGGGGGAGAGAAATTATGGAAACTATGAATGTATCCACTGGAAACAAAAGCAAAGACTCTCAGAACCACAAAGGAAGTGTGTACATGAGGAAAAGAGCACCCACACGTTCTGTGCACAAGAGCAACAGCTGCTTCAGCCTGGGGCTCATAGCGTGGCTGTCTCGACAGCCTCCCGCTGCACCTTGCAGCCAATTAGCAGTGCAGTGAGCATTGCCCTCTCTGCTCCTATTCAGAGAGCTAACATTTTCCCCAATGGCTGTGTTCCTCAGCACTTTTACTCCTCATTTCTAACATCAAAAACGTGTGTGATCTGAAGATCACTATTTGAATGCTTATCTCAAAAGACATAATTAAGTGGGGAAATTGGAAAAAAAATTATAGCAAAAAAGAATCGCCTTACTTCTGTTGCCTATGTATTGTTTCCTTAATTGTTCTTTCAATATTTTTTTTCTGTTAGAGTCTTTCTTAGAGAACTTAGAAGATAGTTATATGAGCATTTAATTTAGTAGTAAATCCTATAAATGAAAAAGTGAATATTCCCTTCTACTTTTATCAATTATATATAAGCCACAGCACAAAAAGTTCAGAAAAAAACATAAGGAAAGGATAACAGATTTACTTTCAAGCAGATAAATCCCTAAGCTCAAAAATAATTTTTCTTTTAATGTGCCATAATTCCTTAAGTCATCTTTTCAGTCTCTGACCCCCCTGGATATACTGTGTAAATTCTTATTTTTTGCTCCAGGATAAGCTCATTACATTTATAAACAGATTTCTGCCCTGGCCAATTTGACTCAGTAGACAGAGCGTCGGCTTGTGGATGGAAGGGTCCCTGGTTAATTCTGGTCAAGGGCATGTACCTCCTTTGCAGGATCCATGTCTGGCCAGGTTATATGTGGATGCAACCAGTGTCTCTCTCACACTGATATTTCTCTCTGTCTCTCCTCCTCCTTTCCACTCTGTCTAAAAATTCAATGGAAAAATATCCTCAGGTGAGGATGAACAAAAAATAAATAAATAATAAATAAATACATATAAACAGGTTTCTACCCAATAAGTATCAACTTGTTATGTTTAAATAATTATCTCAATTTGGCACTTTCTTTTTTCTTATCATACAGTGTGTTACAATTTTGGAAATATTTTTGCCAGAACCCAAGAGTCTTTTTTAAAACCACACATTTCCATATTCCCCAGCACATTGGTAGATTTTGGAAACTGATACTGCTAAGCAAAAAAAAAAAAAAAAAAAAAAAAAAAGTAAATTATATTTAAGAAATACTTCCTGAAATTTTTGACATGAGATAGGTAAGTAGGGAGAGAGGTAGATTGATAATATGCTGTGAAAAAAGAACTGAAATAATAAAACATTAAATCTGAACCAAATATGAAAGGTCATTAGCTCAAACACTAAGTTGTTAAGTGCTGTAACAGCATAGACCTGGTTTGTGTAAGAGCCAGGAGAGGAATATCTAGCCCTGCTGGTCTTAGCCCAGTGTTCCTTCTACGGAACCGTGCTGACTCCACATATGTTTGAACAATGGAGATCGGAGAAGTGAGTAATAAAAAATCATAACCCTTTCCCATTTTATGCACACTCTCCTTTTTGTGCTTAGCGATCAGGATTTCTCGTGCTTTTTAAAATGTTCTTACAAAGCCCTCAGAATAGTTGCCCAAAGTGTGGGTTATACGGCTAAAAACATCTATGCCTTACAATCTGGAGGGAATAGCAAGGGAAATAATGCAAAAGTAAATACAAAGACCTTGGGTTTAACCTAGATAATGTGTCTAAATTTTTGAAAGAAATAACAATATTACTGCTTCTGAATTCCCCGTTCCTTTCAATTACATGTATAAATGTCTTTAAAGCAGCATAGTTTTCTAAAGGTTAAAAAAAAAAAAGTAGCTTTTCTCAGTTTCTAATCCCTTGACTTATAAGAAAGGATATTCGTGCTAAATGTGTTCTCTTAATATATGCTCTAAGGTGTGTGCTAAATGCACTTTCTATAGCATCTCAGTAGAATGTTCTGCCCAAAGCTTTATCCTTGTCCACAATGAAAATGAACTATGTTGCATGCAGTGCAGGACATAAAAGAAGTATCTTCGGGAATCAGGACAAGTAATATATCAGTTTCACTCTAAGAGTAAACCATGAAAACCTGTGGGTCAGAGTTGGGGCCAGTGGTGTTAGATCAGCACATTCAATTGAAAAGATCTGGCTTCCAGGAGTCATTAGGAGACTGTTCAAGGTTTATGCTACATAAACTCTCAAAATGTAATTACAGGCATGAATAAGGCAGTCATAGTTCAAACTCCATAGTATTTATTTAGCTAGCCAAGCCTGTAGTAATAAATGTTCATTCCTTCATCTTCAGGATGAGATGAGCATAGCTAGCTATGCATCTGATATATGACTTCTCATATAATGCCAGTTGGCTTAGACTTTATTTGTTAGACCCTCAGTTGAGTCTGTCATTTTTTGAAATAGACACACAGCGGGTTTAGCTTTAGAAAATGTTAAACTCTGGCTCTTTCAGGAAATGTTATCCATAAAAGCCAGTTGCATCAGGATTGCAGTGGTGGTGCCTGTGGGCAGAGATGAAGTGTTCCGTATCCCATGGTCTGTTGTTCTGCAGTGCTGTGGGCTACAATGTGATTGGTAGACTGCATCCCCTGGGAAGCCTTCAAAAGCTGGCGGTCCATCTCTTGTTGCCCCCTCTATGGGTTGTAAATGAAAAGATAATTTGCAAGGTGATGGACTTTTTCTTTAACTTGAGTGTCCAGGGATGCAGCCTGCATCTGTCCGACTAAGCTATCACAGACATGGTATTTAACACCCCTTAATCTGATATTCTGTGCACAGGTTAGAAATGTTTTATATACACAGAAAGCCTCCTGACATGATACCTGTGTATTGTATATTACATGGCAGATGTTTAATGAGAAGTTAAAAATAATTAAAAATAATAAGCATAAATAATTGTAACGTTGAGTACTGTAAATATAACAGGTTCCTTTTACCACAATGAAGCCAACTAAGGATTTCTCATCTTAGCTATTTCTAGTCAAATTTATATATTTACACAAAAATACTATGATATAAACATTAGTGGAGACATTTTTCTGCTCACTAGGAATTTGAAAGATATAAAAGAGTTTGGCAGTTTTTAAGCACCTCAATTTACATAAGAAAAAATATATTTTAAGTAATAGAAACTGCCTTTCTCATATTTCTTTTAAGTAATATATTAGTTTGGCAGTCAGGCAGGGAATAATAATTTAATTTATCAGTATTACACAAATTGCTCCACAGAATTGCTTGTCCTCTACCGAGTATGTAGTCTACAGTGTAGCATATGTAGCCTTACAGCTAAATATGATCAATTTGCAAAGAAGCCTGGGGTGTAGCATTTAGTAAAAGCCTTGAATCAGACAGACCTGAATATAAATCCTGGATCTGTGTGACCTTGGGCAGAACACTAAACTACCCTAAGCCTCTGTATGTGCCATAGTAAAGGGGATAGTAATTGTACTTAAACTCAGAAGTGACTGGGGAATTCTAAAAAAATAATATATGCACTGGGGGTTAGTAATTTAGATTTAGTAATTAACTCAGTAAATCGTAGCTAATTATTATGTTATTTGCAATAGTATTGGTAATATTAACCAGTAATAGCAGTAGTACTAAGCAGTAATTAAATTATGAGTTAAGAAGAGAATCTGCTAACTTTTCCTAGAATAGTTAAGGAAGGTTTTCCAAGGAAGAATATGATGTAGATTATGTAAGTTTTTGAGTTGCATGCATGCTATAATACATTTGCATTGGTTTTCATATAAAATTATTTTTCTTCTCAAAATCTTTCAGTGAAATCCTTGCTCATAGAAGATGTACCATTTTTGATCTAAGAATTCTGTGCCTCCTGGTTACCAGTTTTTCTTCCTGGGAATCCTTGTTTCCCTTTTAGAGAACTCAAGTCTTACCTTATGTCATTCAGTTCTCACAGCCATCGGTGAAAGAGCCATGTAAGGGCAATCCATTGCTGCCTGAGAGATGAGAGAGCTGAGGCTTAGAGTCACCATCATGAGGCTCCAGGGTTGATGGCTGGAGATGAGCCGAGCCATAATTGTGTAACCATTTTAAACACAGTGAAGTTTTTGTTGGTCAGATCTTAATGGCAAGGCTGAAGCACATCAGAGGTTAGTTAATTTATGCCATCACAGTATTGGGAAAATTTAAATGTAATAAAACTCAATTGGCTTCAAGTGCTAAGTCCATATAGACTCCCAAATATAATCCTATCTAATAAAAGAGAAACATGCAAATTGACCATAGCCCTGACACCCTTCCCATTGGCTAATCAGCAGGATATGCAAATTAACTGCCAACCAAGATGGCGGCCAGCAGCCAGGCAGCTGAAGTGAACATGAGGCTTGCTTGCTCCAGTGATGGAGGAAGCCAAGGTTCCCCGCCTGCTGCTGCCGGCCTCTGAGCTGCAGTCTAAGTAACTATGTTGCAATTATAGAACCTAAACAAACTCCAGAAACCTGCTTTCAGCCAGCAGGGCTTCAGCCAGCAGGACCGCAACAGTGTTTCAATTATAGAACCCAAACAAACCCAGTACCTGCTTTCAGCAGCCAAGGTCTCAGAGCTGGAGCCGAGCCTCAGAGCTAAAGCCGGCTCTTAGCTCCAGTGACAGCCATGGAAGGTAAATAAATCCCAGAATTTAAAAAAAAAGAAAAAAAGGAGAAGTTGGGAGCTTCAGTCGCCCGCCAGCCTGAAAATGGCCCTCAGCTCCTCACCCAGACTGGCCAGGCACCCCAGTGGGAACCCCCACCCTGAAGGGGGTGTGACCAGCTGCAAACAGCCATCATCCCCTCATCCAGACTGGCCAGGCACTGCAGTGGGGACCCCCACCCTGAAGCAACAAGATAGCGGCTAATTTGCATACTGAAGGTGGGCAGGAGCTGGCGGCAGTGGGCAAGGCTGTCCACTGTCAACACCCGGATCTGTAACCCTGCCGGGCGGGGGGGCAGTGCTTGAGGCTGTCCACTGTCCCGGGACCCGAATCTGTGACCCTGCCGGGCAGGGGGCAGTGCAGGAGGCTGTCCATTGTCCCGGGACCTGGATCTGTAACCCTGCTGGGCAGCGGGCAGCACTTGAGGCTGTCCACGGTCTGGGACCCGGATCCATGACCTGGTGGGCAGGGCGGAAGTGCTTGAGGCTGTCGGAGGTCTGGGACCCGGATCCGTGACCTGGAAGGCGGGGGGCAGTGCTTGAGGCTGTCCACGGGACCAAGACACGGATCTGTGACCCTGCCAGGCAGGGGACAGCGCTTGAGGTTGTCCGCGGTCCCGGGACCTGGATCCGTGACCCTTCCCAGCGGGGCAGCAGCTCGCACAGGGGCGGATCGGCCGGGGTTGGGCAGGGCAGGATGCTTGGCTTCCGCCCAGCCCCAGTCACTCTGGGCAGGTGAGCAGCGCAGAGAGCCTCTGGACAGGGGAGGCAGGCCGGTGGAGGGCAGCCTGTACTCCCCACATGGCGGTGGTGACAGCTGTGAGCGTGCCAAGTGGAGCCTGCAGGCTGAGCTAAAGTAGCGCCTGCAGGCCATCAGCGCCCAGGAGTGGCTGCGCAAGATCTGCCTCCTGGCCCAGAAGGTGCAGGATCGCAGGGAAAGCCACCATGGCGGGCCAGACTGACATCCTCCTGGCCGCACCATGGGGGTTTGCGGATCTGCAAAGCCAGAGGCCTCCGGTGTGCACATACCCCCATGGTGTGCGAACATCCCCCAGCACTGTCACCCTCCCATGCCTGCAACAGTTGCAAACCAAGGCGTGCACAAGTTCCCCCCGCATCTCCACCGCATTTCCATCAACCCAGCATGCCTAACACCCCCACAGGATGTACACACATCCCCTCTGATGTGCTCACGTCCTTTGGAGAGTGTCTGGGTATTCTGGGTGCTGAGGGTGGGCGCCTGTGAGATGACAGTGAGAGGGCAGAGTGGTGATGCCCTGTTCCCACAGAGGCCAGTGCAGCTACGAGATCACCTCTGGGGGGTTAATGTAGGTGCTGAGGCGGGAGCAGGTGCAGACAGACACACCTGGTGGGCACAGGCGGCCCTCTCTGAGGTGCCTTCGGTCAGCATTCAGGATCAAGAACCCAGAGGCGAAGAGGAATTCCGTCTTCTCAGTGAAACAGTGGGATAGTCGGGGCGACTGTAGAGGAGGAATGTGCACTTTGGGTGCCAGCACCCATGAGCGAAGGCTGCCCTGACTGAGCCTTGCTTGCGCCTAGCGCACTCCTGCCGGGCAGCGGGTGACAGAACGTGGTTTTCCGAATTAATGAGAGGAAACGTCGATTCTCCTGTTGCCCATGAAGGTGGAAAGTGAAGTGGGGAGACATGTGGGGAGTGAGCGAGGTTCCCTGTCTGGGGGTTCCAAATCTGCTGTTGGTTTCTTTCACCGCTGACTAGAGATGTACAGGGTGTCCCCCCAAAATGTATACACACTTTGAATACCTACTAATTCCAATGGTTTTAAGCATAAGAAAGAAACAACAATGGAGCTGTTATCTGTTAAAAGTGTGGGCACAAACAGGTAGTTGGACATTCCCTGAGGGGTCTCAGATTGGAGAGGGTTAAGGCCAGACTGAGGGGCCCCTTTCCTCACCCCCCCACCCCAGTGCATGAATTTCTTCACCAGGCTACTAGTATAATATAATTGCCAAGAGAAAGCTGAGAAGGTCTATTTCAAAATATGGTTATTATACAGAGTCAATTGCAATTTTAATAGAAATTATACTTTATCATAAGCAACATAAGTACAGCATGCTACAGCATTAAGGTAAAATGGAAATAGTTATATCTTAAGAAATATGCCGAAACCGGTTTGGCTCAGTGGATAGAGCATCGGCCTGCGGACTGAGGGGTCCCAGGTTCGATTCCGGTCAAGGGCATGTACCTGGGTTGCGGGCACATCCCCAGTGGGAGATGTGCAGGAGGCAGCTGATCGATGTTTCTCTCTCATTGATGTTTCTAACTCTCTATCTCTCTTCCTTCCTTTCTTTATTAAAAAATTAATAAAATATATTTTAAAAAAAAGAAATAAAACAAAAGAAAACATCCTTGGGAGTTATCAGGGATCTTGATAATTCTTGACACAATTTTTTTTTTCATTCCATATAACTTTCAATAGTATAAATGGTGAGCTAGACATAAAAGCTGTGTATATTAATTGGGGATAAAGAATAAATTCAGTTTTACAACATACCCAGATGAGAAATCACTGTGGAAATATGAGTAGTGGGTAACAGACAGCTCTAAAATCATCAGTTATAAGCTTACCAACACTGTCTTTGGCTACAAAGAAGAAAACAGTTTCTTGAGTCACAATTGCTTATGTACAATGTATATTTGGATTATGAATTTGCTGACTTCCCAAAGCATAAAATTTGCTTATAAGTAATCCCCAATGGCATGGAGATTAGCAGTTGATGTTATAAATGAGAGATAATGACAAATTCTGCTTCATTTTTTTCTCCAATGGACTCTTCAAATGCCATTGTTGCATATGACACCTGGGCAGGCTCTTTTTCCAGCCAGAAAAAAGTAAAACAACATTGAGGCCTTACCAACTCTGAAATGTGTGTCTTTGAAAAGCTAATGTAAGAGTCATACTATAGTTAATGAATATATTTCTTCTAATTATTTCCTAAAACAAAGGATTAAATAAAACCCCAATCAAGCTTGGACAAAAAATAAACAAAATATGAAAACAAAACAAAAAGTTAAAACAAGAAAAGAGATAGTTGCTACATAAAAACAAAACCTCTATATTCCATTGCCCAGAAAGAATCAAAAACAATTTCCAAAGACTGGTATCCAAGGTGTCCGAATGCCAAATTAACGAAAATCTGTTTAAAGCATATCCTAGAGGAAGAAAAACAAAACACAACAGGAGCTGGAGAAAAATGAATGGCCTTAGGAAAACGAAGACATTTTATGTACTGATGCAATTTATAGAGCTTCCCTGTTTTTGCCATTTCAGTAGAAAATAATTACTTCATGGTCTTTACTTAAAAGTATCTACATTATTTTTAAAATAGTGCAGAAGCAGGTACATAGAAACTACTTACCTACCAGGTAGATAGGTGGCCAGAAATAGAAACTCAGACATCAGGAAAGATTAGAGTTTTAGTACTAGTGCACGCTTAACACCACATGAAACAAATATTAGCAGCAGAGTATAATCAGGAGACTCCTGATAGCACAGGAATTAAGAGCATGATTTTTTGGAGCTGAACTGGCTAGGCTCAAATCCCAGCTTTGTCTTTCAATAGCTATATGACCTTGAGCAAATTACTTATTTTTTCATTGTCTTAATTTCTGCATCTGTAGAGTGAGGACAATGATAGTAAACTACTGCGCTTAATAATTGTGAGGAATAACTGAGTAAAAGGGAACCTTTAAATAGTGTCTAATGAACAAAAATGTTTGCTAAATAAACCAAAAATTATCAATAAATGGGCACACACATTTTAATTATTTTGTGCCAAGCCCTGTCTTTGTGATCTCTGGCATACCAATTTACTTACTGCTTACAGTCCCTCTGCATTCCTACAATGTACATATTAAATCACTTGCATATTAATGATGGAAAAGGCAGAGATGCCACACATTTTTGTGAAGCCTTTCATGATTAGACTTGTTGCCTCTCCAATGAGTTTCTGTAGCACACTCTGCTGCTCCCATATTTTCAGTGGCCATGCAGAACTGTACCGGGAATTGCCTGTTGAATTATTCGTCGTCCACACGATGGTATAAATCCTATGAAGGCAGGGTCTGGGTTTTGTTCACTCATTTACCCTGAGTGCTTGACATAGTGTCTGTCATTAATAGAGAGTCAGTAAATACACATTTGTGAAATATTTTATGAATTCTATGAAATACACTGTAGATTAAGAGGCCCCAAACCCACTTTTAATCATCCTTTTCCTTTTCCCTTTTACTATCGATACTAAAAAACCCTGTCACTTGTCCAGGCTCCTTTGCAGGTAGGAGTGACCATGTGACAGAGTTCTGGCCAATGAGCTATAGATGAATCAATTAAATGAGAAGGGATGGTGGTATGGGAACCCCTTGATTATCTTCTATAAAGGGAATATGAAAACAGGTTCCATTCTTTTACTTTTCTTTTTGTTTCTATAATAAAAATGAGTTGTAGAGCTGTGGCAATTGTCTTAAGATCACAAGGTGATAACCAGAGTGTTAAGGGCAGATTGTGATTCCCCCACTAAAATCCATATAACCTCCAGGACCTCAGGGTGTGACTGTATTTTGAGACAGAATCTTTGCAGAGAAAGTTAAAATGAAGTCATTGGGGTGGGCCCAGTCCCATATAACTGGCATCTTCATCAGAAGAGGATATTGGACCACACAGACATGCACATAAGGAAGAACATGGGAGGACACAGGGAGAAGCGGATTATCGACAAGCCAAGGGGAGAGGCCTCAGAAAGACACCAACTCTGCTGGCACCTTGACCTCACACTTCTAACCTCCAGAACTCTGAGAAAATAAATGTCTGTTGTTTACATCACCCAGTCTGTGGTCCTTGGTTATGGCAACCGTGGCAAACTAATAAACACATGGACTCAAGACAAGATGTAAGGATGACACATCAGGAAAATACATAAAGGCTGGATAGGTAAATCGACACCAATAACTGCTTAACTTCAGATTTATATGAGATAAATAACCCCTACTTGTTTGAACCATTTTAAGTCAGAGTTTCTGTTAACTTCAGTTGCTACCTAGAGAACTCTTCCTTGTTTTCATTCCCAAGTGGCATTGACCTAATTCAGAGTCTGGCATGAGAAGTATCCCATTACCAAAACCTGGACCAATATGTTTAACTCTCTGTCCAGATGGAGTAAATCAGCCAGTTTAGTGTCAGAAATTTCTAATAGCAGCTGCAAAACCAATATAAGTTTAATGACTAATTTAAAATTAAATTTAACAGATTATTTTTGGGAAATGTTACCATCAAAAGTAGCTAGTTATTAATATTAATAATAGAAAGAGAGCAAAGGAGAGGCCAGGTATTATAAGCATAGTCATCTGGGCAGCTTCATCAGGAAGCTACAGCTTCACACGCCCCAGGAAACCACTGGTCCCTTCCCTGCGGATGACTCGGGGAAGGGATCCAACAAAGCAAAGCGGGAGATGGGGAACCACGGATTGGCTAGTAGGGTGAAGCCACGGCAAGCACACGAAATCTTGGAAGGTTAAAAATCCCCACACAAAGAATTGCCTCTCTCGTTCTCCTTGTTCATTCTCACTCTCTTGCTCCATGACCCTCACTCAACCTCCATGTGGCCTTAAGCAGCCCCCTGGCCCATGGCCACATGGAGCCCACACGCAATGTACTGCAGCTTGGAGCATAAGCTAAGCCAGCCAGATCCTGGACTGGATTGGACTTTAATATGGAGCCGAAGCTCTGGGCAGCGGTGGCCTAAATTCTAGCCCTCTTCCATGATGATAGAGACAGAAATGGGACCTGAGAGAGAAATCCCCTTAATTTTACACCATCAATAAAGCTTTCCACTAAACCCCATCCTCCCATGGGGACCTCAGGAAAGTCTTTTGTCTGCAATACTCGGAGAACTCCATTCACACTGATAACAGAATGAGTCTGTTAACAGCTGACATTTTCTCTGGGAATTTTACTCAAGGAAGCCTTATCTGTAAATGTCCCAACATTTCTTATAGTTTTTAATAAAGCGTCTATATCTGTCATTTAAAGAAACAACAACAATCTGAGCAAGGAGTTTCATAAACGTACAAGTGGCAGAGAGAAAAGAAAAAAAAAACTCTAGCAGGGCAAAAGTATAATAAAGGTCAAGAGGAAAGTGAAATTAGAATGATGAGCAAAAAACCCAAATATACCTAAATTCCATTAATTACTGCTAAAATTTTTAATAACTACTGCTGCATTTTATTATCTTATTTACCTCCTACCTCCAAACAATGGGTCTTTATTGCTTTCAGATAAGTGGGAAATTCAACTCCATATTTTTCCCTTAAGGTTCTTTCTCTCTCTCTCTCTTTAAAATGTTTTTATTTTTCATTTGCCTTTGTGTTTAAAAATGGACTGACAATATAAACTACACATGTAATGCATCCTTTTTTGGCAAAATCAACAGTTTTCAATGAAATTCTTTTTTTCTGTTTTTTTTTCAGTATCCTCTTATTTAGTGTTAGTAGTATTTTTTTAATAAAAATATCATAAACCCCCAACCACTAAGCAAGAAATTAGTTTAATTGTATAGGTTTATGATTCAGCATAGATGGAATTTTTAATGAACTTCACTTGTTTTTACTTGCTCTACATTTATTACCTCTCTTCAGGTAATAAACACTTTTTTTTTTTTACCCTTGTGACTATCCCTCCTGCACTTTCCATCCATGTGATTCTTTTTGGTCAGCTTGTCACCCAAGTGAGGCCAAGTGGAGTCAGGGTGAAGTTCTAAGGAAGGACCCTGATCCAAGCCAGCTGATGGGAGTTACTTCCAATTCTTTTGCTGGGACCACTGAGAAAGATGTATTCTCTACACTGGGGTTAGAACCTGAACTATTTTTGTCACTGTGTGGACACAGTGGCAAATAAAGCCAGTAGAGAAAGGCAGATTCTGATACTTTTAGTCTCTGCATCCAGCTATGCCTAAACCCAACTCAATCCTTGGAATATACACTCTGAGCTCCACTCATTTTAAGGGAAAAATATTCATTTTTATTCTTAAGCTGCTGTCAGCATGCTGTCTGTCATTTACTATAAAAGTCTCTTCTCTTTATGATCATTCTTGGTATGTGCTAGTTTTCTAAACCTAGGTTTCTCAGCAAATATTTCCTGAAGTATAGAGTATGTGTAATCGCTGCATTGAAAGAGACAGTAGAAAAGTGAGGCAGTAAAAAAGGGCAAGCAAGTTCAAAGTGCTTTGTTGCTGAACTTTCCTAGTTTCTTAGGAAATAGTCAGCTGCTTGGTCTTGTGGAATATCTGCAGAGAGGTTATATGATGCCACCAATTTAAAATTGTCAGGAGAGGAAGGGAAAGCAATCTTCCAGTCTTCTGTGTTTTGTTTTGGTCAAAGATGATTTCATATTTCTTCTCCCAATCTTCTGCCTTTTGCTAATTGGCCTCGTTGGGTAGCTGCGGAAGAACCTGGCTCTTCCATGAGACCTCTTGGGTCCCACTGAAGTCCTGGTGGTGCTTCATCTCACACCATGAGAGCGCAGTAGGATTCTTACTGAGCCCTGCTCTCACTCTCGGGTGGTAAGATAATTTGAAATGTTAGAAGATAAGGCAAATGCAGTGGTGAATAGAGTTCACCGCTTTGAGCCCATAGGCCGACTGAGAGTCATTGTTGAGATATTCTATGTGAGAAGCAGGATAAATGGCCAACACCCTGGCCCAGGGTTGGAGTCAAGCTGAACAGACTTGGAAGGCTCATAACCTGAGCTGAATACAATTCAATTTTCAGTTACTTTTTTGTTTGTGAGCTTCCACTTTCCTTTTTGGGTAATTGTGCAGCATCATGACGTATATTAACAGGTTTATTTGGTTGAGGACAAAGAGAATCATATTCTATATATGCACTGTCATCATTCTTACTAGGCAAATGTATGAAATTAATAAGAGTTTTAATGTTGGCTTTAATTTTATAACTTTATGTTTCAAAACCACTTTGAATCATTTGTAAACTAATTCTTAAATTCTTGCGGTTTTCTTTTTTTGTTGTTGAATTTTAGGGTGGTTGCATTTTTTTTTACTTTAAGCCTGAAAGTTATTACTGAGGTACTCTATGTGAGAAGAAGGGTAAATGGCAAACACTCTGGCCCAGGGTTGGAGTCCATTGAGTTAGAAATGTAAGCAATAGTGGCATCTGTTACATCCAGGCAGATGTAGAAGGACCCTCACATGAGTATATTCTTCCTATGGCTCCGTGGGTCACAGAAGCATGAGCCAAGCTGAAGCCTGTGATGCCCAGTGACTGAAGTAACCGGAGCTTCCTGCTCACATATGTGGAAGAGGTAGCTAGGCATGACATGAACCTTTTTTATGTTAAGCTGTAAGGACTGAGAGACTGTGGACTACTGAAACATAACCGAATCAACCAGAACCCTGGAGCCCCTCAAACTACATGTTTGAGATTTAAATGAAGGCTGTACCTACAAAGTTGTGGTCTTCAGAGGTTAGGGAAACAAACCAAGAATAATGTAGTTCATGTGGCTTGTAACACTGGAGAGAGATGACTTTAAACCTGAAAGGGGAAGTAGAAGGAGAGTTAATTACTAGAACCTGGATAGTGTAGTTATATGGAGAAGGCCTGGCAATAACTGTACCCTTCAGTAGAATAATCTAGCTAACTCTATTGACTCCAAGGGGAAGAATCCAGAAGAGTAAGTACCCTGACCCTACTTTCCTGTTAATTCCCGATCTCCTTCTAGAACTTGATGAATTGTATTGATGAACACCAGTGGAAATGAAGACAAAAAAATCCAGTGATACACATAAAAACATCAACTGTCCCACTTCTATGCCAGGGAATAAAGTAGTGAAGAAAAGTGAGAAGTATACTAGATCTAGAGGGAAAAAATGGGACTATTCTATCCCGATCGATACAGAAATTTATACGGGATGTTTCTGTGATAACAGAGCTAAGACACATGGGATTGGTGTAAGATCTAGATAATAAATAGGGAGATAAGTGATATAGCAGGCTGAAAGGATGGCTCATGGCATTTTATAACATTTCTACATTTTCTTGGAAGGCAGCTAGCTCATATACCTCATTAATTTGTAGTCCTGGGAGAAGTCATGGTAACATAGAATGTTAATGGTGAATATTGGTTGTTATTGACTACATTTAGCAAGGTATCAGAAGAAAAAGATGAGCTCAAGAAAAAAGATTTTAAAGGAAATCGGAAGAGTCTACAAATTCAGAGACTTGGTGGTTTGGAAGCTGATCTACACCTCAACTCCAAACAGTAAAAAAACCAAATGCTTTGCATTAAAAATGCCAATTAAAATGCAGACTCTTGGCAAACATAAAACAAGGACATGGCCATTAAACTCATTATTAAAAACTCTGAATGACTTATGGCAACACATGCAGGAAAAATCCTTTCAATTACTCAACATCTCTCTAGGAAAATAGATTAAATGTTTGGATTTTCTATCAAAACCTGATAGGATCATGGAACCTGCCATTAATTTAACAGAGAAATTCATGGAGCATTAGTCAGTAAAATGTGAGTAAATGAGACATATCCATTCTGGGCAGAGCTTTTAGAATCAGTGCATGTGTTGCTGGGATCTCTTCCTTCTGCCAAGGCAATATAAGAGACAGGTGTCAAGATGAAGCCTTTTGGAAGCTGTTGACCCTGGTATCAGTGAGGAGAGACCACTACTGGTCTTTTAGACATAAAACAAGTGTAAGAAACAACATTTGATTCAATTAAGCCACTGAGTTTTGTGTTATTTATTATCATCTAACATATCTTGAATAATACAAGTCAATAATCAACCTTTAGAAATGAAGATATTATGCAATATAGTTGTAATTATGGAAATACAAATTTAACAAGTGAAACTCTTACAAGTAAATAATGTACAAATAGAAAAGCCATGAATAACTGCAGCCAAGATGAAATGGCTGGTGCAAACTTTAGGCTCATTTATAGGCTCATAATGGTTAGTTAGAACAAAAGAGAATTACTATAATGATCATGAAGAATTTTACATTCCATTTTGTAAAATACATGAATATATCAGTATATATATATAAATAAATGTTTTTTCCATAAAAAACTTCTAATAAATCCATACAATTTTAAATGTTTTTCAGAGACACTGTTTTGATCTGTCCAGAAAATAATGAAGATGCAAGCAAGCAGAAAGAACATGGGTTTATGAAGCTGATTTAGACTTTCTGATTGGTCTACATATCACCTCTGGGATTTCATGGAGAAAATCTGTGGTATAGAAAAAAATGTATTATTTTTATTTCAGGTTCTTAGCATAAACCTCCTAAAGCCCTTGGAATTTCCTAACTTAATGCTAATGAGATGACTCCTAGTAGACCCCTAGATAGCTTCAGGATAAGGCTGGTCACCACAGGAATTAACCATGTGATTAGAAATTTGAAACTTTTAACCCAACCCCAAAACCTCCTGAGGGAGGGGCTAGAGATTGAGTTTGATCACCAATGGCCCATGATTTAACCAACTATGACTATGTAATGAAATCTCAATTACAAACTCTGAATGACAAGGTTCCCAGGGCTTCTGGGTTGGTGAACACATTGAGGTCTTGAGAAAGTGATGCTTGAGAGAGGGCATGGAACCTTCATGTCACCCCACTCCTCATCTCTCACCCCTATATACCTTGCCTTATGCATCTCTTCCTTTTGCTGTTACTGAGTTGTATCCCTTATTTTAAAACAACAACAACAAACAAACAAAACCTGTAATCATAACCACAGTGCTGTCCTGAGTTCTGTGAGCTGTTCTAGTGAATTATCAAACCTGAGGGTAAGATTAAGAAAATGACAAATTTGTAGCTGGCTGAGCAGAACTGTGGATTAAGACACATTTGTGTGGATTCCTCAGGTTGAATTGTCTTGTGGGGCTGGGTCCTTAACCTACGGTATCTGTGCCAACTCAGGATAGTGTCAGAATTGAATTAAATTGTTGGATAACCAGTCAAGTGTTGGAAAACTGTTGGAAGAAGACAGGCCCAAACTCAGAAAATGGCAAGAAAGGTTTAGTCTTATTCTTCCCTGAAACCAAAATACACTAGGCAATACCAGGAGTAGAAACTCCAACTGGGGACAAAGCAGCTGGAAGGAAATGCACCACATGTCTGGTGGAAAAATCATATACTGAAAAATAGAAAAGCATTCTTCTTCAGAGGTTGGGAAATCTGTGTGAAGCAGATCAAATATCCAAACATGGAAGACACTGGAAAAGCGTAATCAGGAATAGCAATGAGTAAGTTTGTTTTTTTTCTTTCTTATAATTTTGCGTAATAATTATGTCTAAATTGGCTTGGGTCCTTTTATCCCGATAGGTGTTCCATTACTTCTGACCAATTTTTGTTTTGTGGTTCTTCCTTCTATTTTCAATTGTTTCCATAATTATTTAAGCCTTGGTTTCTTTTCAGGGTACTAGTTTTGCCCTCCTTCATAAGTTGCCCTCAGTCCTACCTTTTTCAGTAGAGTATCTGCTTGTTCCTTCATTCATACCCTTCAGTCTTACAGCACAGCCCTGCCCAGAGATTTCCTCAGGCCAGGCTATTCGTTGGGAAATAACCAGCATATGCTCCAAAGAACTATAGTCTCTGAATAATGGAAGTTCAGGAAAGCTTCAGGCAATTAGATACCAAAAAGTTGAATATGTCACGCAGAGAACAGTACTAAGGAGTCCTACATAGACTGTTGATTTAGAAATGAAATATGTCTGTATTCAACAAACCTCCACTCCACTCTCCAGGGATTGGGGATTATAGAAAGCAAAATGTAGCCCCAGAGAAGGATCAAGGGATGGCATGGGATAAGAAAGGACGCATATTTAAATCCTAAATGAGATCATGGGTATTAATCAGTATTACTAAGAAGAATCCATAAGCCCCATCAGGCACTCTTTCTTACCTGCAGCTACCAGACTAATTCCTTTGACTGCTATATTTTATAAGGAAAAACGTATCCCATTCAAAGTTATAGAAAACCCTATTAAATCTATCTAAAGGAAAAAAGGTATTTTATTTTCTTACATAACTAAAAAGTTCAGAATAAGATCTGGTCAATTGTAGCTTTATACTAAGGGCTAATATGTGCTTAGTACAGGTCTGTTGTTATTTGTTGACTCTTGTCTCCTCCATTTTGGCTTAAATACAAAGTACTCTTAGTGTCAGATGGCTTCCACAAGTGTCATGCTTTATTCTTCCAGTGTCAAGTCCAGAATGCTGATCTCATCTAGAAACACCTCCACAGACATCCTCAGAAATAATTTTAATGTGGACACCCATGACCAGCCAAGTTGACAAATGAAATTAACCATCACAGCTACTCTAAGAACCCTCAGGAAGATCAAGAAAAGAGAGGCAGAGCTAAGTCTGGCCACAATAACAATGTGGGTTACACAGCTTATGCTGTGCCCATCAGATACTCTACAAATGCCATTCAATCCATAACTAACCAATTCAGCAGCTGGAAATTTCTGATTGTCCTTGCATCTTTGTATAATTGTCACAGAAATTGAAATTCTGGATAGGCATACCTAGTGTCTACACGAAGTCCTCAAGTCCATTTAACAGCTATCTCTGGAAGAGGAGGAAAATATTTATCCTGTTTTACTTTTTTAATGGGAGGTGGGAAAATGTCTCCTACATATATTGAAAATTCCTCCAGATAAAAAGAATATGAAGATGCTAAATGGCCAAAAACATAAATGATTACCATATTACAGTTGACATTTTGTGTGTGTACTCAGTTAGCTATAGGTAATTTTTATATTGATGTCAATTCAAATACTATATGGATTTAGGAAGAAGACATATGTGGGTTCACCACATCTCAAGGATAAAATACTGAGGAGTATTTGTTCTATGACAGCCTTAATGGTTAGTCTATGCCTTACAGAAAATGCAAGTTATGTTTTCTGCCCATGGTTGGCTTCAATAAGAGAAGTGTTTAGCATATCAATGACTGTGGCTCTGTAAATCCTGAGATAGTACTGCCTCTTAAGTCATTGTCAGATGTAAAAGTAATCATCTAATGTTCAAAATTCTTGATAAGCAGCAAACTGAACAATAATGTTATTCCCTCTTTTATTTTTTACCATTTTTAAAGTGATATGTGTTTTTTGTGGAAATTTGTAAAAATTAGGAATATGTAAATAAAGGAAGAAACACCTGAAATTCAGTGGCATTCACTGATATATGCAACGTTCATATATCTCCTCATGTTTTTACTGATTTTTTAAATTTATTTTTCAAAATGGTCATAGTTAGCCCAGCTGGCATGGCTCAGTGATTGAGCATCAACCTATTAACCAGGAAGTCATGGTTCAATTCCTGGTCAGGGCACATGCTCGGGTTGTGGGCTCAGTCCTGGGTGTACAGGAGGCAGCTGATCAATGATTCTCTCATTATTGATGTTTCTATCTCTCTCTCTCCCTCTCTCTTTCCCTCTCTCTCCCTCTCTGAAATCAATAAAAATATATTTTAAAACAATCAAAAAGCAAAAGGGTCATAGTTAGACATTTTACAATTTGTGTGTATGTTTAGCATAACAAAATATCTTGACCAGTTTTTCTGCATTTATATATTTTTCAAGGAATTAATTTTTATTCTTCTATTTCATGGTTGTTTCTTATCTTTTAACTGAACAATAATGTTATATGTGCTCAGTAGAACTATATTAAGAACTGTTTAATAGAACTGTATTAAGCCTTATTGTTGGACACTTAGATTCTTATCACTGTTTTCCCACTTTTAAGTTATCGACCCAAAATTTGACATGTTTTAAGTTATCGACCCAAAATTTGATTGTTCATCTTTGGGAACATTTCTCCCTTATTTATAATTGTTTACTATTTTATTTTGGATGTGGTATCCTGTCTCTGTCAAATAGTATGCCCTCACTTTAATATTTTTTATAAATGAATTCATAAGTAGTTGGAGATGAGCTAATGTAACATGATTTGTTTCATGGCCCTGTCTGGCTGGCCATAGGTTATTAGACAGTGGGTGTGCACTTATTTTGAGCTGAGCCAATGAGAATCCCTTCCCTAGAAATTTGGAATTGAGACCAAATGAATGTAATGTCAGACTTGGCTGGTTTATTGAACAGAGATGTAAAAATATGATCATCTTCCAGCTGGTAGACTAGAGAGCAGACAAAGACAGTCTGCAGAGAACCTTGAAGTAGAAATACTAAATTATAAAGATAAGAAGAGATGGAGAAAGTACTAAAGATGGGTGTCCTGATGCTTTTTAAAAAACACTTTTATCATACCTATAAAATATTAAAACTATGCTGTTTTCTTTAGCAACTGTTCTTAATTCAATTTTTAATGTGCCTTAGAACCCAAAGATGTCTGTTAAAAATTCACGTTTTTGTCCAACACTGAAAGATTTTGACCCAGTGTGTTTCAGTGGGCCCAGGAATTTACATATTTATCAAGTATTCCAGTTAATTGCAGGGCAGCTGGTATGAGAACCACTGTTTGGAAAGTGCTGCATCGTGTCTTGTTCCTGCTTTAATACTTCTTCTAGATGCCTTTCTTCAGACTTCTCTCCCAACATTATCATCTAACTGCTTCCCAAGAACCAAATCTTCTTTTTAGTGTATATATATATATATATATATATATACACACACTAAATATATAATTATATATATTTATATAATTATATATAATTATATATAATTATATATTCATAAAATTATAAATATAATATATATATTTATAAAATTATATATAATTATATATATAATATATATATTTATAAAATTATATATAATTATATATATAATATATAATATATATATATATAATATTAGGTGAAAGTAAAAAATCACCTATCAATCATATATTTAAATCCCCCAAAGAAGTTGTATTGGAATATATTTGATTTAAATTGAAGTTACTCATTCAAGTGAAGGGCTTTGTATTTCAGAAACTGTTACTCTCCAAAAACAAACAAAAAATAATTTATCATAGTTTTTAGATATTTCTCCTAAAGACAAAGGGGAATTTATTATAAAATTCCTTTTAAAGAATTATATATTTAAAGTCTTCATTGTAAAAGGTAAATTCACAAACAAATACACACAAAATCCTTGGCATTGCAATTTATAACGTTTCATGACTTTGTACTTATCATCAGAAAATAACTTTGATGTCTTTTGTAAGTAGTTCCTGGTGGCTTAGGATATGATGACAAGGTAGTAGAATTAACTCAAGTTTCAATCTAAGAAGCAGAATATTTTAATTTTATTAGCAGGTAAATCTTCAGTGTTCTAAATATGGCAGGATATATAATTTCATTTACAAGATTGCAGTGAGGGTTAATAAGGAAGCATAATTCTACAATCTATGTTTATATTATTTAGTTTTACCTTTTAAGCTCTTTATATCTTATTCTTCAAGGTAGATGCTAGTATGCCTAATTGTCCTATTTTATTAGATCCCAAATATGCCATAAATAAACATGTCATACAAGAAGGAGAATCGTTTATTCTTGTCCCTGATCCATTCAACTTCCTTCTGTGACAAGCAGAATCGTCAAGCCAAATGAATGTTGGGAGGTACAATGAATTCCTCAGACAAACACATTTAAGGGCAGATATTATAAACTAGTACTGTACTAACATTTTGGTCATTAAACCTGCTTAATTAAATTTAATTGTATTCCCCCCACATTATAGCAATTACACACTAGCCACATTGTGTTTCCTGTCTATCCTGCAAAATAAAGCTTCATTCCAGGGCAAGTCAACAGCTTAGACTTTCAGACATCTTTGAGATAAGTTAGATAAGCTCTCATTACCAAAGGAAGAAAAAAGGAAAATCAGTATGCTAATTTGATAGACTAAGTGCTAGACTAAGAGCTGATACAAAATATTAAGAAGCTTTCTATAGACCAGCATGAATTAGATAATTAACATGGAAGTGCTGTTCTCTGTCAGTTTAGTAGTTATTTCTCTATAAAGAGAATAATATACGTAGGAATAGTCAAGTCAAATAAGAAGTGTAGATTCAATGATTGGGCAACAAGTATCTGAATTTGAAAATTAGGTGTTTTGCGTTTCATTAGGGTCTAGGTCAGGTGATTACATGTGCTCTTAATGTAGCAGACACTATACATTGAAGAAATGCAAAGATAATTTGTATATGCAATTCAATGCAAAATGGACACTGAAAAACACAATAAGCCATGTGTTGTGATTTTAGAGGAGGGAAAGAACTATCTTCTTGCTGGGGATTTAAGATGGCACATTGAAGGAGGTAACCACTGACTGGACTTTTAGGATATTACAATTTGTGGAGTAGGAGAAAAAGTTAGTTCAGACCCTGATACAAAAATCAGAAGAAAAGATCTGATTGAATTTGACTAAAGTCAAAATTTCACAGTAAGAAGTACTAATATTTAAAAAGGGGGGGTGCAGTTGGAGGGAAGCATGAAATGCCAACCAGACACTAAAACTTTTTGTGGAGCCATTGGATTTTTGAGTATTGAAGAGGGGGGATGATACTGAGCTAATATCTTCCACTTTGCATGTTGTGCCCTTTAACATCTTTTCAAGTCTATGCGGATCAAACACAATTTCTCAATGAACATGGTCAAAACAAAACCACAATATGGGCATGAATCAGCCTTTCAGAAGTCTCTAGTCTAGATAATAAATTTAGGACAGAAATATGCTTGAAGAGTAACAGGTGGTGGCAGCTATATCCTTAACCAGTATTCCCTGGTCTGTGTGGGCAAAAGTGAAGTTCTATGTGTGCAGTCAAGACTAAAGTGTTACATAGCTTATTTGATGACTGTGATTGGACTATGGCTCTGTGAGACTGTGTACTTATGCTAACTTTGAATATAGCAGTTCTTGGCTTTAATGCGAGGAGCTTTTCTTCAATGGAATAATAGTTGTCACTTTCATTTCCTTAAAAAAACAAACCTGCTAATTATTATTTTGAATAGGGTAGGAGCACAATAGCACAATCATTTCAGTATTTATTTCCTTACCATTCAGGTTGTTTTATGTACCAGAAATATATCAACTGTGTGCGATACAAATTATGCTGTTTCTCAACACATTAGGTCATAAATGAAACATACTGGCTATTTACAATGTGCCCTGGTTGCTTACAGTTCCATTTGTGAAAAAAATGTAAGCCTTCTAACTCTGTGACAACTCTATTGATTTATTCATGAAGCACTTTAGTTTGAGTGTGGGAATTTACAGACACACCCACCAGGATTTTAGGATCTCCTTTCATTGTATGTCAACCACTTCAGTGTAGGATATAAGTTGGCATAATGAGTCTTAGCCCGAGGGGGCAGCATAACTTACCAAATATAGAGAAAGATAAATTTGGCTGTTCAAGTGTTACCATAGTGCGATTAATATATAATGCTTCTCCATTCCATTTGGATGTTTAATTATCAACTTCTAGCTTATCTATATATTAATGAATGGACGCATCTCAAGGAAAAATAAAGTTAAAGTATTTTAATGGAGACATGTTTCATACTTCTCTTTCAGAAACATTTCTAAAGAAAAAGATACTGCTATCCTTAAAAAAAGAATGAAATGCCATTGATTTTATAACAGTATTTTCAGAAAAATATTTAGGAGTGATTTCCCGTTAAGTAGTAGATATTAGAAATGATGAGTTGAGTGTAAAATCAAACCTCTATTGTCTAAATGTACTGTAATCTGCCTTAGACCAGGGTTTCTCAATGTCAGCACTATTGACATTTGGGGCCAGAAAAGTCTTTGCTGTTGGGCGGCTGCCCTGTGCATTTAGCAACCTCTTCGGCCTCTACCCACTAGATTCCGGCAGCCCCCCTCAGGTTGTGAAAGCCAAAAATATTTCCAGACAGTGTCGAATGCCCCACGTTTAAGAACCAGCATACATACCAGTAAATTGGTTATCCATGGCTGTTTTTAACAAAGTAATCCCCAAATTAGCAAATTAAAACAACACACGTTTATTATCTCAAAATTCCTGTGTTTAAAAATTCAGATATGGCATCAATAGGTCCCACTCTCCTTAAGATTGCAATTGAGTTTTCAGCAAGAACTGGGGTGTCATTTGAATGTTCAACTAAGAAATTTCCTGCTTCTGAGCTCACTGGAACAATTCCTGTGGGGCTGTTCCTGGAGAGATGGAGGGACTGTCGGCTGGGCCCCACACCCCAGGTGGACCTCTTCTGCACTGCAGCTTTCTTCACAGAATTGTGAAAGCTGAGATGGTAACACTGAGAATCTGCTAGCGAGACGGAAGTCAATCATTTTTCTGTGTCCATTGGTTATGCTTATATGTATGCATACAGGTCCTTTGGTTGATCTCACAAGACACGGGGGCAGAGAGGTGGAGGGAGGTGGTGAGGGCATGTGCCAGGGGGTAAGGGAGGCCATGGGGAGGCCAATGGGGGGAAATGAGACATATGTACTGCTATTTGTAATACTTTAAACAATAAAATAAAAAAAGAAGTCAATCTTTTGTAATGTAATCATAGAAGTGGCATCCCTCGATGTTGTTATATTCTATTAAGAATCAAGTTAGTAAAGGGGATGGGATTACATAAGGCTATGAGTACCAGCAAGTGGGAAATATTTGGAGTCATCTTAGAATCTGCTTACTACAATCAAGTTGATAAAACCTGACAGGTCACAAACCCTGTCAGTATTATTCATTCTTCTGTCTTCTGGAACAATCATAACTGTCCCCTATCCCCATCCCTACCCCACCCTAAATAACCAGTAATGTATATGATGTACAATTAGGATATAAAGACAGCCTAAAAACTAGCCACCATATAAAGTTTCAGATATATGAGATAAATCTATATGATTTGGAGTGGCAGTGATCCTACAGGGTGATTAAAAAAATACTGGTTTTGAGCCCTGGCCAATTTGGCTCACTGGATAGAAAGGTCCCAGGTTCAATTCTGGTCATGGGCACATGCCCTGGTTGTGGGCTTGATCCCCAGTAGGGGGTGTGCAGGAGGCAGCCAATAAAATGATTCTCTCTCATCATTGATGCTTCTCTCTCTCTCTCCCTCTCGCTTCCTCTCTGAAATCAACAAAAAATATATGTATTTTTTTAAAAAAAAATAAAATACTGGTTTTAAAACAGCTTCAAATTCTTACTTTCATCTATAGTAAAATGAGAATGGAAGGAATAGGTTAAGCCAAAATTGTTGTTGTGTTGTTGTTTTTTCGTGAAGAATTAAAATTTTAAAGCACCAAGTCCATTCTCCTTTCCCTTTCATCTAACAGAGGAGGAAAATTAGCCAGTCACTTGACTTGTATGTGCAACAAAGTACAGAATTATTTCAGTTAGATTTCTCTCACTGTATTTTTCAGATTCAAACACTTTTTTTTAACCACAGCTTATAGTGAGAAACACAATTTCTATTAAGACCACACACATACACACACACACACACACACATACACACACACACACACAGAGGTACAGCCATTTTTAGCATTTTATATAACTACAGATTTATTCTGATTCTATTCTACTCTGTTATACTCCATTCTACCCATGCAATTTCATTTCATCTCATCCCATCCCATCCCACTCCATTTCTTTCCATTTCATACCATTCTGTCCTATTTTATATTATCCTATCCTATCCTATCCTATCCTATCCTACCCTATCCATCTTATCATATTTTATTCAATTTAATTTTAAAAGTGGTGGCCCAGTTCTAGTAAATCATTACATTTACTTTATGACCGACTAATAGATATGTTTTTTAGAAACCACATGCCTACTCCTAGTTGCTGGTCAGATGTTCCCATAAGTAGTCATGGTTACTAGAGCAAAGTCAGTCTAGAGAGCCATAGTTAAGATTGAATCTCCCATTACATGTTGCTACCATGAACATCTAGGCAATATAATTTAAAAAGCAAAAGTCAGAATGGAAATGACCTAAATATTCATTGATGAATGAATGGATAAGGAAAATGTAATACATGTATACACATGCAATTAAGTAGTATTCAGCCATTAAGAAAATAAAGGAAAATTTGTCATTTGCAATAATTAGAAGGACCTTGAGAGAGTTATGCTAAGCGAAATAAGTCAAAGAAAGGCAAATGTCAAATGACCTCACTTATATGTAGAATCTAAAATAAAATGAAATAAAATAAAGCTCATAGATACAGAGAACAGATTGGTGGTTGCCAGAGGAGAGGATGGGGAGGATGGGGTGGGGAAATGGGGAAATGGGCTCAAAAGATACAAACTTCCAATAATAAATAAATGAGTCATGTGGATGTAAACTTTAGTATGGTGCAGGGGAGGCCGGGGGAAGATCAAGAGGGAGGTGGGGGAGGGAAAGGAGACATATGTAATACTCTTTGTAATACTTTAAGCAATAAAAAAAAAATAAAAATAAAAATAAATAAAAATACTGTATTGCATATTTTAAAGTTGCTAAGAGTTAATTTTTAAAGAGCTCATCGTAAGAAAAAAATTGTAACTATATATGGTGACAGATGTTAACTAGACCTATGATCATTTCAGATTATATTCAAATATCAAATTATTATGTTGTACATCTAAAACTAATATGATATATGTCAATTATACATCAATAAAAATATTGCCAGGTAAAATAATCTTATATAATAAAGAGGTAATATACAAATTGACCATCACTCCAACACAAGATGGCTGCCCCCATGTGGTCAAAGATGGCTGCCACAAGATGGCCAGCAGGGGAGGACAGTTGGGGGTGATCAGGCCTGCAGGGGAGGACAGTTGGGAGCAATTGGGCAGGCAGGGGAACAGTTAGACGTTTATCAGGCTGGCAGGGGAGTGGTTAGGGGTGATCAGGCTGGCAAGCAGAAGTGGTTAGGGGCAATCAGGCAGGCAGGCAGGTGAGCGGTTGGGAGCCAGCAGTCCTGGATTGTGAGAGGCATGTCCCAGATTGTAGAGGGTGAGGCTGGGCTGAGGGACACAGACCCCCCTGCACGACTTTTGTGCACTGGGCTTCTAGTAAAAAATAAAAGCAAAAGTCAGAGAAAAGCTATTTTTCTACCAAATTATCTTTGCTTATTACATGTCATGCATTTCACACAATTAACAATAAGCTTGCTGGTTTTATTATGCTAAAATGGACTTATTCTTTTTCCATTTTTTTTATTGAAGATGCAACTGTATTTTTGCCCATTTAGTTTCTGCCTCAGCACATTCTTCTCCATAATAACATTCATTTTCCTATAGAATTATCTACAGAATATAAAGTATATCCTGACAACACTGGGTTTTTTTTGCAGAAGAAACCTAGCAATACGAAACTATTTTACTTTTATTCAGTCAATGTTGGTCCTAAAGATAACAAAATATATAGAGAAAAAAGGACAAAAATCCAATGATTCAATCTCATTGACATCTCTAAGAATCAGCTTTTTAAAAATAACTTATTTTTCCCAGAAAATAATTAGTTATTTCTTCTTATTAAATCCCAATACGCTACAGAAGAGTGTACTTATATTTAGATGTTTACTAATCTGTATGCCCACCAGTTTCTACCAATCTACCAGGGAGTTTTCAGTGGCCATTAACCACCATGGTGTTTCAGGTGAACAGCCTCTGTTAGCATGCCAACCAGAGATCTATGAAAAGAAAGTGAAGCAGGTCAGCATTTTTTTTGTCTTTATGTCATGTCAGAGGTTAGAATTATTTCTTAGTGTTAAAGATTTTTACACAACTGCTTAAATATAAAAGTAAATTGCATACCTTTGCATTTCTAGAAGGCTGATAGTCAAAGTAACAAAAAGATTAAGGTATGCATTATACAGTTCTAAAAACTCTTAGAAATTAGAAGATGGAACTTATAAGTATTTGTGCATTGTTCCTTGTTCTAAGGAAGCATATTCTAGTATAAATATTATGACTCAAAAAATCAGTTTATACCAATGTTTTGTTATTATGTCTCAACACTTATTTTTATCCCTCACTCCTCTCTACACTGACGGCCTGTAAATTCTATTTCCCAGGGTATTTTGCCAGATGGCTCCTCTTTGATCAATAGCAGGGACTATTGGGGGATGAGTCCAATCAGGAGGAGAGGGGCAAACAGTCAACTTTCTCTCTCAGTCTGACTCGCACTCAGCTTTCTTTCTTATTCTCACGTTGCTTCTGGAGCACTGGGGCCTTTCCTCTGTGCTCCAAGGTTCTGGTACTAACACATCTTCTCTTGTGCTCCCCCAGCCTTCCAGGTAGCAGCTGCCTCTCACAGTTTCTAATTTCTGAGTTAATATGGATTCCAATTTTCTTTTCTTTTTCTTTTTTTCATTTTCAAAAACTTGCAAACTGATTCTCCTTGTTAAATCTTTTCTATTTGAAATATCTAATATGGTTTCTATTTTCCTGATTGTAGGTTACCCAAAACAAACTTGGGTTTGTATTTAGCCACTAACTAGATAAATAACCCTGGGTATGTTATTTAAGTATCTAAGCTTCATCATTATTTCTGATAAAAAGTCGGAAAAAAATCACACTGCAAGACTGTTGTGAATTTTAATAATATGTATATTTAAAGCACATGGCACATATTAGGTATTTAAAAACTGCCATTAACTACGATCCTTATAAAGTATCTTTATAATAGACTAGAGGCCCGGTGCACAGATTTGTGCACTGTGGGGTCCCTTGGTCTGGCCTGTAGGGATGGGTTCGAAACTTGCTCTTCAATACCCCTTGAAGGACCCTGAATTGTGAGAGGACAGTCCTTGGGTGACACACCCCGGAATCAGGCTCATTCCTCTCTGGTTCCAGGCTGGGTCACCTGAGAACCACCTCTGCCAAGTCACCACAGCTTGGCAGCTCCTGTGTTGAGTGTCTGCCCCCTGGTGGTCAGTGTGTGTCATAGCTACTGGTCAGACAGTTGGACGGTAGCTTAGTCTTGTATATATAGAGATGATTGATATCCAGTTAAATAAAGAAGCATTTTAATATAATTATTGCTGAACCTTACTGTAAACAGGCTTTTTCAGGAAGGGCAAGATAAAGTACATCAATGTAAATACTTGTATACAAGC
Source organism: Myotis yumanensis (assembly GCF_028538775.1). Lineage (NCBI taxonomy): Eukaryota > Metazoa > Chordata > Mammalia > Chiroptera > Vespertilionidae > Myotis > Myotis yumanensis. The sequence goes on along the minus strand of NW_027223752.1, from coordinate 174,363,206 downwards.
TGAAAATATGAGCTTACATAGAAAATTGCATGCCTTATTATTCACAGGGTACCATTTTTATCACATCACAGAAAGGAGTTGGATATGTGGATAAAGACAAGCATCTCAACTTTGTTACCCAATAAAATCTATTTGAAAACTCCTGATACTGAACTCCACCCTCAGGCTCATCTAACAAGCTCTGTACTGCTTTACCTTTAAGGAAAACTATTTGGCGAAGGCCAAGCCATTCTGCTGGGAGGAATTGGGACAACAGGCCTCCTTGGCAGGCTGCACAATAATGAATTGGTTCCTAAGGAAATGAAATTGTTACTGTTCGTTTTTGTCATTTACAATTGATTCATGTTCTGCATCTGGCATTTTAATCTTAGCATTTGAGAACCATTCCATCTTTCTCAGGGACATGGGAATTAGTCAAAGACAGTTAAAGAGGACAAGTATCAAGCACAGCATCATTAATAGGAGTCTGATTAGAGAAGTTTCTTTCCAGGCCTTTGGAATTGTTATTTGACAATTCCCTGTGTGGTATGTGAAAGGCATTTGTTTAGCAAGAAAAGTAAGAGAATATGAAAATAGCGCCTCTCTGGTTCTAGGTGCATTACCGGAGAACCTCAGCTGCCAAGTCACCTCAGCTTGGCAGCTCCTGTGTTGAGCGTCTGCCCCCTGGTGGTCATTGAGCTTCATAGATACTGGTCAGAGCATCTGTCCCCTGGTGATCCTTGTGCATCATAGCTACTGGTTAGAGGGTCAAACTGTTGGATAGTCACTTAGGCTTTTATATATACAGTTTTTCCTATACCACTTTTTTTTCATCTAATAGAATGATATGGCATATAAAATAGTAAAGTTAACTGAGTTAATACTTTGAGTGAAGTGACAAAGATACAGTTCACTTGATTAGATACTGGCTTGGAAATTATCCCATTCATCCTGACACCTTACCTTTGTAGCTATCAGATTGAAGGATGCTAAGAATATCCTGTATCTTTTCTCCAGGCTATGGCCTCCAAAGGTCCAGTGTTGGTTCAGGATCAAGTCTGGATGTGAGCCAGAGGAAGTGAGCGGTACTGAACAGGTCTTTGTGTACAAAATATGGAATAAATGTATTATTCAAAAAAATATATGTATCAAATATATATGCCAAAATATAGGTACATCCTATCTTTTCTTTAAACTATTTTTTTGTTATAAGTATAGATTCACAGGACGTTGCAAAAATAGTACAAAAGGGTACCCTTCACCTTTTTCTCTAATGTTTCATGTTATATAACTATAGCACAATATCAAAATCAGGAAATTAAGATTGGTACAATATACATGTATAGTTTCCTGCCATTTGTACCTCCATGTAACCACCAAAATCTAGATGCAGAACAATTTCATCACCACAAAGAAACCTTACCTTCCTTTAGCATCCTTTATGCTTTTCAGTTTATAGTAGCATTGTCTTAAATAGTTTCTCGACATAGACAGGCACACTAAGCAAATGTTGTAATTTCTGCTCAACCAACAAACACAATGTGGAACTCATGAGGAAAAGGAAAACTTATTGTATTTGCAGCATTTTTCTCTTTCAGTTTTTTTCTTCAGGCTCCAAAATTTGTTGTTTTTAATTGTATCCATTATGTTTCAGAACTTTTTTTAGCTTTATTGACTTATTTATTTATTTTTATTTATTTTATTATTTATTCTTTTTAGGGTAAAAGTACTGGTGACAAATTCTCATGGTTTTGCTTGAGAATATTTTTATTTCCTTGTCATTCCTAAAGAGTATTTGCTGGATATAGAAGTCTAGAGAGTTCTAATTGTTTTTCTACTATATGCAAGGTGTTGCTTTCTTGAACTTCTTTCATGATTTTTTTTCTGTCTTTAGTTTTCAGAAATGTAATTATGATTTGATCTGACATGGCTTTCTTTGTGTTTACATGATTTGTGGTTCACTCATCTTGAATCTATAGGTTTATACCTTTTGCCAAATTTTGAAAATTTTTAACTGTTATTTCTTTGAATAATTTTTCAGCCACACCTTTTTTTTCACACTTTAGGACTCTAGTAACATGAATGTCAGATCTTTTCATATAGAGCCACATATTCAAGAAGTTCCTTTTACTGTGTTTTTTCGGTCCATTTTTTTCTCTCTTGTTCATACCAAGTAATTTATATTGTACTATATTTGAGTTTGCTGATTCTTTCCTCTGTTGTTTACATTATAATGTTGAGCTCATTCACTCAGAATGGGCTTTTTGGGGTCATAGTATTTTTTTATTCTAAAATATCCATTTGTTTTTTGATTCTGGCCGGGGGCATATGCCTGGGTTGAGGGCTCAATCCACAGCAGCCTATGAATGGTTCTCTGGAGGCAACCTATCAATGGTTCTCTCTTATCATTGATGTTTCTCTCTCTCTATCTCTCTTCCTCTCCCTTCCTCTCTGAAATCAATAAAGTAATATATTTAAAAAACATTTGTCAGAGAAATTAGGATCAGTGTCATCTCAGTGTTAGCATCTGTTAATGGCCTTTTTTAATTTTTTTATTGACTTCAGAGAGAACAAGAGAGTGGGAGATAGAAAGATCAATGGTGAGAGAGAATCATTGATTAGCTTCCTCCTGAATGCACCGTACTGGGGATTGAGCCAGAAACCAGCCATGTGCCCCAACCATGAAATCTAGCTGTGACCTCCTGGTTCATGGTTCAACGTTCAACCACTGAGCCAGTTGGTTCATTAATGGCCTTTTTTTATTCAAGCTGATATTTTCCCATTTCTTGGCATGCCAAGTGAGTTTTGATTGTATCCTGCACATTTTGGGGCATTATATCGTTAGACTCTGAATCTTATTTAAAACTCCTGTCTTAGTGATCCTTTTCTGACACTGTGCCAGCAAGGGGAGGGGGAGGAGGATCAGCCTGGCATGGGAGTGGAATCCTAGGTTCCCCATGTGACCTACACTGACACCATGGGTCGGGGAGCTCATTACTACTAGGCAGGGATGAAAATCCAAGCATCCCACTTAGTCTTCTCTGATTCCACTCTGGTAAGGAAAGGGGCAAAGGGAGAGAGATGTAGGAGGGTGGTACTTATTATTATAGACAGTAATGGGGCATATCCATATCCCCCACTCAGCTTTTGCTGGCTAGGGTGGATTAGGATAGGGCTTTTATTCATGGTGTTTGTTTGACTGGGATAAAGGACTTATTGTATAAACCAGTGATTTTCAACTAGTGTGCCTCAAGACATGTAATACCTGACTATTGAGTCAGAGGCACTGACCTCTTTTCCCCTAGATGGTAAAAAAAAATAAAATAAATAACAACAGCCAACACAAGAGCTGTTCACTGTGAATGAATCAAAAGTATACCTATTTTTTTATCACTTCAGAAAAAAATATATTTTTTGGTGTGGCGCAGGATTTTAGTAATTAGTTTATGTGTGCCATGAGATTAAAAAGGTTGAAACTCACTGGTCTAAAAGTTTTCTATTTTGTTACTTAGACCTTTTCCTGGTCCTTTGGTTAGAGCAAGATGATTTTTATTGTTTTATTAGAGGCCTGGTGCACAAAATTCATGCACAGGGGGTGGGGTCCCTCAGACTGGCCTGCACCCTCTCACAATCCAGGACCCCTTGGGGGATGTCCAACTGCCGGTTCGGGACTGCTGGCTCCTAATCACTCACCTGCCAGCCTGCCTGATCACCCCTAACCACTCTGCTTACCTGCCTGATCATCCCTAACTGCTCACCTGCCTGCCTAAACCGGCAGTAGGACATCCTCTCGTAATTTGGGACTACTGGCTCCTAATTGCTCACCTGCCAGCCTGCCTGATCGCCCCGAACAACTCTGCTTACCTGCCTGATCATCCCTAATGGCTGGCCTGCCTGCCTAAACCAGCAGTAGGACATCCCTCTCGCAATTTGGGACTACTGGCTCCTAATCGCTTACCTCTCAGCCTGCCTGATCACCCCTAACCACTCACCTGCCTGCCTGATCTCCCCTAACCACTCGCCTGCCTGCCTGATTGCCCCTAACCACTTGCCTGCCTGCCTGATTGCCCCTAACCACTTGCCTGCCTGCCTGATCGCCCCTAACCACTTGCCTCCCTGCCTGATCGCCCCTAACCACTTGCCTGCCTGCCTGATCACCCCTAACCACTCACCTGCCTGCCTGATTGCCCGTAACTACTCACCTGCCTGCCTGATTGCCCCTAACCACTTGCCTGCCTGCCTGATTGCCCCTAACCACTCGCCTGCCTGCCTGATCTCCCCTAACCACTCACCTGCCTGCCTGATCTCCCCTAACCACTTGCCTGCCTGCCTGATTGCCCCTAACCACTTGCCTGCCTGCCTGATTACCCCTAACCCCTTTGCCTGCCTGCCTGCCTGCCTGATTGCCCCTAACCACTTGCCTGCCTGCCTGATAGCCCCTAACCACTCGCCTGCCTGCCTGATTACCCCTAACCCCTTTGCCTGCCTGCCTGATAGCCCCTAACCACTCGCCTGCCTGCCTGATTACCCCTAACCCCTTTGCCTGCCTGCCTGCCTGATTGCCCCTAACCACTCACCTGCCTGCCTGATCTCCCCTAACCACTCGCCTGCCTGCCTGATTGCCCCTAACCACTTGCCTGCCTGCCTGCCTGATTGCCCCTAACCACCTCTGTCTCAGCCCCCACCACCACGGCTTCATCAGGAAGGACATCCAGAATGATGTCCAGAAAGTCGTTCAGCTGTCTGGTCTAATTAGCATATTATGCTTTTATTATTACAGATTATTTATATATGTATACATATTTTTAATTTATTTCAGAGAGTAGAAGGGAGAGATAGAAACGTCAATGATAAGAGGGAATCATTGATTGGCTGCCTCCTGCATGCCCCCCACTGGGGATTGAGCCTGCAATCCTGGCATGTGCCCTGATGGGGAATCAAACTGTGACCTCTTGGTTCATGGGTTGATGTTCAACCACTGAACCACACTGACCAGGGTGTTTTATTATTTTTTATTTGTTTTTGGTATGCTCCTTTTGGAATTTCAAAGTTTCTGGCCTCTTCAGTCCCCAGTCCTGGATGGATGAGCCCAAAAGAAAACCTGAGAACTTTCATCGAGTCATTCCTTAGGCTCCAAGATTCCTAGATGGTCTGCCCTCTTCTCTCTACCTTTCAGAGTTTTCTGTTTTTTTTATACATAATCTCTAGTGTTTTGAGCAGTCCTCATCTGGAGCAATAAGGAGAAATGAATTTATTTCATTTTGATCCAGAATCAGAAGTTCCTAGCCTGGTTGATTTTAAAAGTTTAATGCACTTCTAACAAATACTGTTTTTATAAATAAATTTAAAAGATGCTTTTTCAATATATACAGAAATTAGTGGTTAGAATTTGATTAATAAAAGTTGTTTAATTGTTATACAAGTAAAGAATAAAATGTAAGTATCTCTGAACAAATACAGCATTTAAGGCTTCAAACCCCTGCTCAAGAATGATGGTCTTACTTTGCTTATCACCAACAGCAATATCAGAGCCCAGGATTCTGGAAACTTCTTATTACCCCTGTCACCTTTCTCAGCCATTGGTATGAAGAAACAGAATCCAGGAGCTTTTTTCTCAAGTTCCCAAGGTTCAGAATTACTTTTAGATCACCTGTGCACTATAGGTGATCCTAAAAGTATAGTGTAAATGTTGTTCAATTAAATGAGTTACGGAAAAATGTATGTTTGAAAATCCACTGTAGGAGGTAAGACTACAAGCACTAAAATACGCACATACTTGTAACTCACTTACTCTTACACACATATACGCAAACTTGCAAACATATCTTTAAGGACTTTGCTCTGATTAATATAGCTTTGCTCCATAGATTTTATTAGTGCTCCTTATACTCATGACTCAAAGATGATGGACAGTTCATAGTCAAGCAGATATGGTGTGGCATACAATATACAAGAGTTAAAGTTTACTCTTTCATTAATATTTATTGACTCGGTAACTATTTTGAGCAACAACTAAATGTGAAACACTGGGTATGTTATTATAATAAAGCACACTTTATCTGCCTTACAAACACCAGGAGTTTGAACTTTATTTAGTGAGACAAAGAAAATATTTATGAAAGCATGTCATAGGGGTATATCCAGGAAAATAATTTATAAGAATAGCAGTCCCAGCAATCCATAATTTCTGTTTGACATTTCCACATGCCTTTTCCTAATGTCACTTATTCTTTTATTTCTTCCAGCTTATTCTCTCTTTCTCTCTCTCTCTCTCTCTCTCTCTCTCTTTCTCTCTCTCTTTTACTCAATGTCAAGTACAAAGGTATGTTTTTAGAGAAAATAAATTATCATAGAAGCAACTGATTAAGAACTTTTTCCCACAGAACTCTATTGGATTTCACACTTCAAAAATATCCATTTAAAAATACATCTGAAAAAGATGTATGGTTTTCATTAAACAGTCCATTTCCCAGACTAATTGAAGACATTAGGCTTAGTTCATCATCTCTTAGCAAATTAAATGGTGCAATGCCTTTGATAATCTTTGACCCATCCTAGATGGAACCAGAAATTCTAGTAGATATGGTACTAGCCTCAGGAAAATATTAGAGTTTTGCATGTACGAGTACGTACTCACTGGGCATTCATGCTGTAAGCACTGTAATTCAGTTGGGGAAAGGAGGTTTTGAAATCAGAAACTGGTCTCAACACTAGCTATGTGACTTTGGGCAAAGTACTTAACCTTTCTAAGCTTGTTCTCTGATCTCTCCAAATAGGATTATGGTGAGTATTAAATGCACTAGAATATATAAAATTGCTACTGCAACTTTGTCATCTAGGTCTCTTTCAGACTCCAAGTGAGAATAGAGAGAGGACATTCTTAGAAAGGGTTGGGGGTAATAGAAGTGAGAGAACCTCAGATCACAAATGATGATGGAGGTAGGAGAGAAGAGGAGGATAGTATTTCAGTGACTGTTGGAGTCACATGGGCCTATATGTATGAATAATCAGGGGCTGGCATGGGGTTCCAGCCTGGACAATGAACCAGACCCAGTCTCCTGGTAATGCTGTTAATGCAGAGGCTAATGAGGGAATTAAAATAAAGGAACTTAAAAAGAAATACATTTACAACTTTATTAGGTAAACCTAGACCACAGTTGGACTCAGAAACACTATCAACTTAGACTTACTTTAAAGTTTATTTAAACCATACGCTCTGTCTTTAGCTATTTTTATTTTATTAAATATATGTTTATTGACGTCAGAGAGGAAGGGAAAGGGAGGGAGAGATAGAAGCATCAATGATGAGAGAGAATCATTGATTGGCTGCCTTCTGCACACCTCCCGCTGGTCATCGAGCCCACAACCTGGGCATGTGTCCTGACCAGGAATCGAACCATGATCTCCTGAGTCATGGGTCCATGCTCAACCACTGAGCAACACTGGCTGGGTTCTAGCTACTTTTAAATGGGATTTAGATTATATTCATTATTTACCATTCTTTCTCTTCAAAGTTCGTGATACAGATAAAATTCAAACATTTGTGAAGCCTTTATTTTATAATGTCAATATGTACTTCAAAATAACCATTGATATTTTCTAATGAAAATTCAATTTACCATAATTTATCCCAATTAAAATACATATCTGCTTAAGTATCAATGCTCTTTAGTACTATATTCTTGTAAACATTTACTTTGGTGATAAAATTTATTTCACAGAGGTATGCTAGATGTAATTGAGATACAATTTGTTAAACGCTTTCAATATGTTGGATAAGTTCATAACATACAGTCGATTCATGAAAATAGAAAAAGAAGAAACTTTCACCAATTCTGTTTTACAATGTCTCGATTTCTGGTAGTTAGTAGGGTAAGAGTTGTTCAAAAATAGCTTTTTAAATATTTGAATGTGTGTCATATTTCCTAATATTTTATATAGATCTCTTCAAATTTGGCCATCTAGTGTATGTAGAAATGTTTGGAAATCCAAGATAAACACAACGATCAGGTGTTACAAACCTCAGAACTTTTAAAAAATATTTGTGTCCTCCTTTTGAGGAGCGATTCCTTTTTAAAAAATATATTTTATTGATTTTTTTACAGAGAGGAAGGGTGAGGGATAGAGAGTTAGAAACATCGATGAGAAAGAAACATCGACCAGCTGCCTCCTGCACACCTCCCACTGGGGATGTGCCCGCAACCAAGGTACATGCCCTTGACTGGTATCAAACCTAGGACCTTTCAGTCTGCAGGCCGACACTCTATCCACTGAGCCAAACTGGTTAGGGCCAACCTCAGCATTTTTAAGTGATAACACCTGAAGCAATGGATTACAGAATGCAAGCATCATTATGCTGTGACCGAATGTCTCAGCCCAATTTAAATGACCAATCACATTGCACTCAAATGGGTTAGGCATGTGTAAGCGGTACCTCATATTAATGTGGAAATTCAGCATTTCTTTTAAGTCACTGTGATGCATTGCACCCAACCACCTTCAATCTGTCTTTTCTCCATTTAGTTGCTGTGGGATATTCTTTAGACCATAAAGTCCTTTTCACTTTTCCCAAGGCTCATGTTTTGTCTGATGCTCCTCAATAAATTCACTGTATTACTTGAGAAAGCTAAATCTGCCATATGGATAGACTTACTGCATATTTAAGTGCTTACATAAATAAAGTTATAAAAATAATTCATTTTATAATCTTGACATATTTGACCAAACTCAGGAAGCTAAGGGGAGACAGTACTGCAATGTTGAAGAGCAATCAGCAATTAGGATCATTTTAACTGGAAGAAAATCACATTTAGAGTATCCTATTTCTTCAAAGTGGTTCCCCTATTAAGGGGAGGAGGGAAAAAAAAAAACAACCTGACATTGGCAAGTGAAATTCATTAAAAGTAACATAATACAACTGCAAATGGGAAAGATACTGCCAGAAAGAAAATGGTGTGACTAAGAGTCTTGCGACCGTAGTTAGTAGTGAAGAACTATAGCATTTTAAACAGTAAGTCACATTTACCATAATACTGAAAAATAGATGTTTTTCTCAAATATATTCTAGCTCTTTAATATCTATAATTGGTCATTGTGAATGACCAAACAAACATTTTAGGCATTGACGGAAAAGGCATTTGTAAAATTATTTATACTATAAATACCAAGTACTACTATATAATTTAGAAGCTGTGTACTTCCTTGAACTTAATGAAGCTCATTAATTCCCCCCAACACAGTAAGTAGTTACTAGCTACACAGTAGTAGAAGTCCCATTTCCAAGCCACTAGCTGAGCTTTTGTAGTGGAGAGTATATTTTATGAATTGATTCAAAGCAATCTCTTTAGGCTCTCACCAAGTAGATACAGTAAAAAGTGGTGCTGCTCTGTGAGTCACTTAGTCTCAATCTAGTTAAATATATATACTCAGAAAAAGAAAACCAGGCAGCATGTCATAATCTGGGCTTAAAATCAACTTACATTGAGAACCAAAGTGTCTCCTTTATAAATATTTATCGGAACGGATTTCAGATTATATGTTCAGCATTGAACGGTGCATATTATTCTTATTAATGTTTCATAAACATTTGTACAAAAAACAATATGCTTTACTTTGCTTCTAAGTATTAAGTAGAATTATTGCAGCATCTGCTTCCAATGGTTGAATGCACAAGCTATTCATGCCTTGTCGTAAATTCTGTGATGCATTAAAATGTCATTAAATGTACCTTCTGTGGGTGTCTCCTAATTTACATGCCTTGTAAATCATCAGGTAAAAACCAAGTGAACAGGGAATAATCTCCAATGCTCTTCCCGTCTGCCACAAACTGAGGGCAATTCGTATTCTTCTCCATTCCCGGCTCCAGCCACCTGACATGCCTCATCCTTGAGATGATGTCTCAGAACATTTGAAAACATAGTTCATGGTCCCAATTATTAATGGTTTTTAAATGATGCCTATAAGACTACAGAAACAAACTTGGAAAATAGGCTAGGAGATTATAGACGAGGTTAAACATACCAGTTAAATTTGTCATCTCTGTTGTGAAGAAAAGATGCCTTTCTGGGGAGCCAGTAAGTAGGGAGAAATTGGAAGAAAAGTGAGGGGTTAACACTGTCTCTTTTCTCTCAGTCCTGTTTTTAATGCCCTCACCATATGGTTGCTAGGACCACAGAATCTGGGCATTAGAAAGGGCTTCCAGCTCCCCTCGTGCATCTCCCACCCCGTGCAGGATTCCCCCAGATTAGTGACCATCTGTTTTGTCTGAATCCTTCCGGTAACGGGGAGCGCACCATTTGTAAGAAAGTCCATTCCACTTGCCATTTGGATTGATCTGCTTTTTAGTTCTAGAAGGAAAAACCTCATTTAAGTTTCAACTTCTTCCCTCCTCCTGTTTTGCAATCATAACGGTGATGATTTTTTTCTCAGGGGCCAGACTGGAGTCTTCTAATGTTGAGGGCTACTTGTTTAAGGGATTGTGTCACTACTATATAATTCCTCTGATTTCTGTTACTTGATGTATTTACTTCAGAAACTGTTAAAACCAACATAGTTTTAGGCCACTCACCACAATTGTAAGGATGCTAGAAAATTGACCTGAAACAACACATTTGCATTTTTACTAAACTGGACGTAAAACATTAATAATACTTTTTCTAATGCAGAGAAAGATAACATATCCTGGGAGATTTTAGTGTTGATCCTGGTGGGGGTGGGGAGTTGTTTGTTTGTTTTAAAATATTTGTATTGATTTCAGAGAGAAAGGGGGAGATAGAAACATCAATGATGAGAGAGAATCATTGATAAGCTGCCTCCTGCACACCCCCTACTGGGAATTGAGCCAGCAACTGGGCATGTGTCCTGACCCGGAATCCAACCATGACCTTCTGGTTCATAGGTCTACAATCAACCATTGAGCCACACCAGCCAGGAGATCCTTGTGGTTTTTTTTATGAAGTTTAAAAGAGATTAATATCCCACAGAAACCTAACAGAAAAACATTTTTGAGCAATGTTATTGAAAATGGATAAGTACATGTGGATTTTATATGCAAGACCCAGAAAAAAAGAAAATGATGGACAGATTATTAGTCAGGATTCTCCTGAAACTAAAACAATAGCAGATATATCGGCACATATAAGAGGAAGTTTTAGGAATTTACTCACCTGGTAAAGGAGGCCTAGAAGCCCCATGATCTGCTATCTGTAAACTGGAGAGCCAGGAAAGACAAGGGTATACTTCAGCCCAAGTCCAAAGGCCTGAGAAATATCTGTAGTAAGGTGTGTAGCGGAGGGAGGGCAGGGTTGAGGAGGGGAGGATGCTGATATAAGTTCTGGATTCTGAAGGCCTGAGAAAGAGGGCAGGAGAAGAATCACAGCTCCAGAGAGAGAGAATTCACCCGCCCTCTGCCTCTTGTTTCATTCCCGGCCTCAAGGGATTGGATGATGGCCACCCATATTGGTGAGGTCAACTTTTACTCAATTCACTGAATCAAATGCTAATCTCCTCCTGAAACATCCTCACAGACACACCCAGAAATAATTTTTACCAGCTATCTGGGCATCCTTTATCCCAGTCAAGTTGTCATATAAATTTAACCATCAAAATGGGGAATAAGAAAGGAAACATGGAATCATTAAGGAGCAATACTTAAATCCAAGATGAACCATAATTTTGCCAGAATAATCATGTTTCATCTTGAATTTGTTTTTTTCCAAACAGAAGTTATCTAACAAATAAAATACTATCTTATTTCAGAGTCAGATTTCCCCCTTGCGCTATGTGATTATAGACTGTAACAATGTCAACAGCATAGAAATCATTTGTCATGGGCTTATCCTAAGAAGATATAGTTCTAAAGTTTTGCCTTGGGGCAGAAGACATGGTTACCAAGTGTTGGGCAATTTTAAAAACACTGTGACATATAGAAGAGAACACAGCTTCTTGTTTTTCCTTGTTGTTTTTGCTCCAAATAACATGTGTCTGTCTTTGCAGTGTGAATCCTTGAACTTGTGAGAAGACAGGTGGAAATCTCAACCTGTTAAAGCACCAAAAATTTTTGTTTTTGTTTTGTTTTGTTTTGCTTTTGTTCCCCAGAAAAACAGTGCAATGGCTTGAGGAATTGGGGGTAGGAAGGGGGGTGAATACAGGGCTGGAGAGGTCAGCAATAGGAGAGCAGAGAAAGTTGTTCCTTTTTTAAAAAAAATTATTATAATATTGTATAGTGCTTTAATATATCATTTTGCAACATGTTTTCCTTTTGAAGCACCAGAGGCAATGCCAGGAAGCAGGCATCAGGAGAAAAGTGCAGACAGAAGAAACAAAGCCAACTGTATGAAGTTCTCTGACATTTTCTCCTCTCCCAGCGGTGAGGTTTCGATGGGCTCATTGGGTCTGGAAAACTAATTTTAAATGTCTCTCTCATCAGAACACAATCCTATTTTCTATCAAATAGAAAAACAGACCCATTTTCAATAATAACACATGTACAAGATCAAACTTGTGTTAAGTCAGCTTTTCAGATAGAATTAAGATCTTGTTAAAGTCAAGGAAAACAATCATACACTTCCCACATGTTATATGAGTTAGAAAGTAAAATTCCCTTGTCTCTCAATCAGTGATGATCATTTGGAAGTCACTGAAATGAGTTTACACATACAGTGCAAGGCTAGAGAGCTAATATGAAAAAAAGTTCACATAGAAATTGTGTTTTTTTTCTTATCTTAAAGTCATATAAATTTATGGAGGAATTCAAATTTTAAAAATACTTGCCAATTATACGAGACTTTTGATTCAACCACAGGTTTACATAAATTTAAAGGTAAAAGACATCTTTGAAATCACAATCTTCTCTCTAACCATCAGAAAAGAAAACTGGGACTTCTTCTGTCGATCTTACCTGAGGGCAACTGAACACTTGGAAGAAGAAATGGGACCATGGCTTCCGGCTCCCCAGTTCTACTCAGAGTCTCTTCCTGTACACAACCTAATGAGAAGCCCAGCAGCTTTGAAGTTTTGATTTTATAACTTTACCCACATGGAATCCTGGGTTCCAGAAATTATAATATTTCAACATAATAATGAAATATATTGGGTTTTTTTTTTGCTTTCTATGTACTATACACTCTACCGGGCAATTTGTATCGATTTACTCTGACTTATTCTAGAAAAGTTTGATTAAACACAATTTAAATCCCTCACACAGCTTAGAAAGTGACTCATGAGTCTAAAGTTTTGAAGGACATTTTACTGAGTCTAATTTTAGGAAAGACAGTAGTTAGAACATTCCCAGCTCCTGGTGCCATTTCTGCATTCTCTTTTCATATAACATCTATTTTACCCCATGATATCTATCTTTCTCTGAAAAATTCTTAAGCTTCTACCTTGCAGGGATTTGACAGGCCATGAGACTGAACAGCCACAGCTCCATCAACCTGCTGATAGCTTCAAAGAGCAAAATCCAAATAACTAAATTCCTAAATGTATCTCTCTCCTCTCTCTCTCTCTCTTTGTCTCTCTCTCTCTCTCTCTCTCTCTCTCTCTCTCTCATAAGAGAATCTGACTGTCTTCTTCCTTTTCGCTGAGTACAATAAAGTTTTTATTAAATCTATATAGTTCAATTGATACCATCTTTTAAACATACATGCACACAACACACACACAGTCTGCCTAATAAAATAGTTCTTTAAGGTACCATGTTTTATGCTTCTTTTATATCTTCTAGAATTCTGAGCACACAGTTAGTTGATAATAAATATTCATGCAATCTCTGACCAAGTCCCTGAATTACTCCCTGAATGATTAGCCAGGATTATCTTCAGTTTCTGAAGTAATCCAAAATTATGTGACAAACCCCTCTCTCTTTGCAGTTTAATATATTCAGTGGGAAATTACTTGAAAAGAAGTTTGAAATTGTGTTAATTATTCCCTTTGTATCCAGACAGCATTGTGTTATGAAAAAGGAAAAAAAATGACAGTCTAGCTTCACTTTTCCCTCTGATTGTGTAACATTGGGGAAATTGCTGAAACTCTCTAGTCTCGGTTTCCTCATCCAGCATCCAAGCTGTAAAATGGTAGAAGGAGATGGAAGGATGTAAAGAAGGCAAGAAGCTACCAGACTATACTTCGTTCATTTTGAGAGTCATGTGGGACTCAGAGCTTTCAGGGAGAACCAAAAGAGTTGCTTTCAGGGAAGTGGGGAAGATTGAGTAAGGTGGAGCTTTGCTATTTATTTCAAACTGTAATCAGAGGAGCTCCATTTTTTTTTTTTTTTTTGGCTGTTGTCACTTTGAGATACTGGAATTCTGAGATATGTTTTTCTTTGTAAAGTTATACAGCCATTTCTTTAAACCACAGAACTAAATGATTTTCCAGTGCTTAAATAATACTATGTTACTTGGAGATTGTTATTTATGGTTTCTCAGGAGTTAAATTAATGGTCTGCTTCTCTTTATCTCTCACTTTTTCCAGCCTCTGCACAGAGTCCTACAGTCCACACAGCAGCCAGGAGAAAGCCTCCATCTCAGAGCCACTCAGGAAATAAAGAAAAGGTCCAATGTCCACCCTCGGAGATGAAAGAGGAACCTGGTAGCTCACCACTGAGTTCCTGGCATTTCAGTCATCAAATGCAACTGTCATTCGATTCTACCTACTCTGTTTGCATTTATGGGTGAACACTTAGAAGCTCGAGGAAGAGTAAAGGGGAAAGGCTCAAATGTGTGGCAAAGGTCAAAATTATGAGTTTGAGAACTAGTGGTGAAAGGGGATAAATGTGACTTTGCAGATTTGTTTCATTTATAATCAATTTTCTTTCTCTTGTCTGGAGGAAAGGTGGATGGGAGGTGAGACTGAGTATAGTAGTGAAAATTAGTCAATTATTGGTATTTTATCTTTAATTAGATATCAACAAGGTGGTTTTGCTGCACCAAATATCAAATTAGACAGAGCTGTTCTCCAATGACCTCACTCTTTTGGCAGACATCAGATTGCTAAGATGACTTCATAATGTCATTAAGCAACTTAAGCTCCTTTCATTTTTCTGTTGCACATCCTTCTACACCTATCCACAAAGCGAGAAGATAACTCCAAATTCCATGCACATGTTGCAGCAGGAAGAAGGGCAAGGGGAAGGAAAGAGCAAGAGGTAAAAAGCAAGGGGCTCCTCCCAGCTGACTTAGCTTCATGCAAAGGAACCTTTCCAGCAGCCTCACCAGTAGCTTGTCTTTCTGTCTCATCAGCCAGAATGCATGCACATGGTCACGGTTAGTAAAGAAGGAAGCTGTAAATGTAATCTTTTAGTTGTGCCACAAGGACACTTGAATAAAATTGGGGTGTTGTGAGGGAATGTCCCATTCTAAGAAAGGAGGGGAAGGACAGCAAGGTTGTTGAATAGTAACTACAAATTTCTGGCATAGTGGCTTACAGGTGCCCAGGTGTTCTATTTAATTATTATTTTCTTAATGGCCTTATATTTTCATTGTGTATAGTCCCTGAATTGCACTGCTTCCTAACTATGCATGCTCATGAACAGCATGGTTCAGAGAATGTCAATTATAGGCTTAATGATAGGTGGAGAAATATTACTAGATGTGTTTTTTTAAAAAAAACAGTAAATTGATGCAAGTTTAGTTTACTTGACATCATATTAAAATAATTTAAAAGAGGAGTTCTGTAAATTTTGAAAGTTTCTTTAAGCCAAGTTGATACAGGCAGAAAGCTAAAACCTTCCTGAGTAAATTAAAATGATTCCGATTCTGAAGAGATTGATAGAATGACCTTAAATATCGAAAACTAAAATTATAAATCACAAAGAAAATAATAGGTTTCAGT
The DNA here is from genome assembly GCF_028538775.1 of Myotis yumanensis. Lineage (NCBI taxonomy): Eukaryota > Metazoa > Chordata > Mammalia > Chiroptera > Vespertilionidae > Myotis > Myotis yumanensis. Next base: position 174,347,399 of record NW_027223752.1, on the reverse strand, counting down.
TCAGTTAGTTTTAAAAATAAAAATCACATGTGTTAAGATATTTTGTCCTTATGTGACCCTTCATTAAATAAGGAAAAATGACTATAGTTGACTTTATATTTATTGTAACTCAATAAATGTAACAGATGTAGTATAAATGTTGAGTTCTCAAGTGAAAACCACAAAAGAGTAACTTATTTCATGAAATCCAAAGTCATTAATAAAACAAAGGATATCTGCATATTAACTTAAAATAATCTGGAACCACAACCACTGGTCAATTCTATGTAGCAATTAGAGTATAAGATTAGTGAACTGACCACTAAGATCACAGGAACTCTTGAGTTTAGGAAGTGTTTTGTTTTTGTTTTTGTGTTTAGCATTTACTCCCTTTAGATATATAGTACTAGAGGCCCAGTGCATGAAATTCATGCACTAGTAAGGTCCCTAGTGGCTGCTGGCTGCCAGCTGGGGCCTCCCTCCCTCCCCCCGGCCAGCCCTGCCTCCTGGTTGAACTCCCTGACAACTCCCAGTTGAGGGGAAAATTTGCATACTCCACTTTTATTATACACGATAAGTGAAACACTTGTTTAGTAGGATAAGCATAAAGCTACTCAGTTTATTGTACTATATGAGCTTTCTTTTCTGTATTTGTAACTATTTTTTACACAGTTTATGGTCTCAAAGCATTTTACACCTTAAAAAGCTAGTCTATCTCAAACAATTATTTTAAATTTTCAAACAATTATTTATACAATTTCTACAACACAGCTGGAAATGACATACAATACCACAACTACATACATGTTTATATTTAATAAAATAAATTATACTTTTAAATTTAGGGTGAAAAACTCAAAACACCAAACACATTTCTTTCTAAAGCTGACATTTCCAACCCTTATCAATCCCATGAGAGACAAGTGTGTTTCTATCCAATATTAGTGAGAGAAATCTAATATTTCATGATCCCAAAATCAAGAAAGGAAAAGTCAGTCTCACACCCTAACACTTTTATAAGACATATCCCGATGTTAATTGTGAGTTATCACAATGTCTGAAACTATGCGAGTTTTGAATTATGAGGCTTATACGGGCATAGACTAGGCAGGGTGATATCACTTGGGGTCAAGTCCCACGTATCTTCAGGATTAATTAGAAAGAGACCATTGTGAACACTTAGAATTAGAAGGAGGTCAGTTAGCCTAATTTACCACCCAATGAAGAAATAACTTTTATTGCACTTTCAGCAGATCATTGTCCAAGTTTGTGTAAACTTCCGAATTTAAGAATATTGTTCTTTTTAAAAAGATGTCATTTCTTTAAAAAACAATGTTTATTTAGTTGGAGCTGACACTCCCCATCTGCTTCCACCCACTGCCTTTGCTTCAGCCTTTAGAATAACACAAGATGTAAGTCTTCTTCCATATGATTGGTCTTTGCACATTAGAAACCAGAAAATCTACCTTTCCCAGTCATTTACCTCTCACTACGCTTTTCCGCTTCCCTCTGCTTTTCTTCATGTGACAGAGCTCTTACTGTTAATCACCTCTTCCAATTTTCTGGCCTTACAGTCATTTTTTCTTGTTGTTGTTACTGTTTTGTGCACTCATATTAAAGTGTACCCCTGGTAACAAACAAATCAAGATATGGCCAAATTTCCTCACACCTTGAACTTTCATCTTTCTTGCTTGTCATACTGCACTTGTACTAATATAGACTAACGTAATTTTATCTTTGTTTGCAATATAATTCATTGTTGTCTCAATATGAGAATATAGTCAATTAAAATTACTCTGTTACCAGCATCTGGGTTCTTGGGAAATCAAGAGTTCATCACACACACACACACACACACACACACACACACACACACAAATAGTGCTCAGGAGAAAGGTTTATTAAAAAGCTCATTTGTGTGAGGGAAACAGCATCCAAAGGGAGAAAGAGAGATTTTTGTTTCCGGAACAAAATCCAGGGAACAGTTTTAAAGCAGTTGAGTCTGGAAAGATGACTTCTAAGTATGACTTTTAAGTATGTAGAGGTGAGGACTCTTTGACACTTGCACAGTACAACTGTATGCTTCTTCACATGTAACATGTCTCATTAGCATGTTAAATCTCCACCCAGGAGTGGGTTTTTTTTTGCTATTATAATGAGGGTAAAGTCACTGCCTCAGATGTTCAGGGGGCTGAACTGTGCATGTGTTAGGGTGAAGACCAATAATATCTTTCGGTTTTTGACACAACTCTGCAACCAATGAATCCTATATAATAAAAGGCTAATATGCAAATAAACCAAACAGTGGAACAACCAAACAACCGAACAATTGGTAGCTATGACATGCACTGACCACCAGGGGGCACGCAGGGAACATGGTGGGTGTCAGTAGCAGGTGGTAGAGCAAGTGACCAGGGGCACCAGACCAAGACAGGGAGCCAGTCGTTGTCATTGGGATGAGCCTCTGGTGGTTACTGAAAATCCTTTGCTCCCATGTGCTGCAGTCCCACCTGGCGCCCACACCTGCTGCTGGCGCTCGCCCTGCTTGCACCCACTTCTGGCCCGTGGCACCGGCCCAGATCGCTTGGCACCGTCAGAGGTGGCTGCTGGCCCCGATCACCCCTCAGGGCTTCTCCGCCTCACCCTGCTCCTGAGGGGCAACCGGGCAGCAGCTGCCGTACCCACTGACGGCACTGGCCCCACTTGCACCTGCTGCTGGCACCGGCCCCAATCGCTCCACGCCAGCCCCAATTGCTCCACGTCACCAGCGGGTGTGAGCGGGGTCAGTGCCAGCAGCACGTGGGAGCAGTGGCGGCAGGAGCAGGGCTGCTGGCAGACAGGGGACCAGGGGCCATGGAGAGAGGGCCCAGGTGGAGGCCCGGAGGATGGGCCAAGACCCGCCCCTGTGCCCATGGCAACCTTGTGGACCACAGTTCCTTTCAAGGTACACGAATTCATGCACTGGGTCCCTATTGCATAAATAAGTGGAACAAAAAAAATCAACAAATCAATGTCTCTCTCACCTTTCCTCTCTCTAAAATCAATAAAAAATAAAACAATAAATAAATGTAATGAGAAATATTACCAGTGGCCTTACTGAAATCCAGATGTCTGTGGTCATCACTGACTCTCCCAGTTAAATAATCTTGTCAAAATAAGAGAAAAGTCATGAGAAATAAAATAATTCTTTTTTATTCTACAGTAAACAGAGACAGGGTGATAATGACAAATACCTTCTTTCCTAAGTCCTAATGTAATTATGTTTAATTTTTTGAGGTTGTTGCCAAGATTATTTGTCTATATCTTTAGAGATCAAGTTCCACATGAAAGAGAGAGAGAGAGAGAGAGAGAGAGAGAGAGAGAGAGAGAAAGAAAGAAAGAAAGAAAGAAAGAAAGAAAGAAAGAAAGAAAGAAGAGAGAAAAAGTATAGTAAACTTTATTTTACTCCTTCAAATTATTCATAATTCTTCAGTTATTACCAATAGTGGATCTGTAATAAAACTTTAGATTCTCTTTTTTGGGGGGGACCCTTGGAGTTTAGGAAAAAGAGAGCAGAGAGATGCAGCTAAGGGAGAAAGGTGTGTGTTGCTCTAGAGAGAGGGCATGAGGGTCCTTTGTTGAGGGGGGGGGGGGTCAGGATCCAAGGGGAGGGTCTTAAGAGAATAATCATTAGCTTTCCAAGTGTGTCCTTCAATATGTTGATTTATCAAAATGTGCCATATAGAGGGGTCAGGGTTGTTTTGTGGTTAGTTTCATTTTGAAAGAACCATCACCAAAGGATAGGGACCATGAGGAAAGGCTGGGACCATGACTGGTCAGCCCCTGGATCGTCTGGAATGTGTAAACCATTTACTCCTAAATGCCCTTGGTGAGGGAAGATAAAACCTTGTGATTCATTAGCTGGCTGTAAATTGCTCAAATTGTTTAACCTTGTTGAATTCTTTTGTCTCAGTTTCCCTTATTCCACCTGTCAAGGAATTTTTCTAGCTTCTTACTATCCTGCCTCAATACTGTAATTATCTATGGTAATTGCTCCCTTCAGGGAGCAGGCCATCTATCTAAATTCTCTCAGGCAGATAGAGGGAAGGTCAAGTTTCTTCCTGAGTCTTTTGTCTTTTAAAAAATAGTCAGCCTAAACTATCCTCATGACAAAGAAACACATCTTAGGGTGGCAAATTTTGCTCCCCTACAAGGCGAGCTCCAGATAATCTGACTCAGCCTGTTTAGAGTGAGGCTCTAGGACAAACAGTTGAATGAAACAGCCTACATGAATTTGATTGCATGCATTTGTCTACATAAGAACACCAAGCCTGTAGAGAATTTTTATACAGTGAAACAAAGGATACACCTGGAAGCAAGACCTCAGACTGAGATAAATGCTTGTCAGAACAGCTTGCAGTTTCTTTTATGCACTTGAGATTAAGGTGGAAACATGAGGAAGGTTACATGAAGGTGGGAGAAAGGAAAGCAGGGACTAGATATTAGGTTAGTTAAACTGTTGATGATGGTCACTTGGGATTGCTTTACAGGTGCTCTCTTGAGAGTGAATTTAGAAGGAGGATCTGAAATGGGGCATTTCAAAAATATTTTAACCTAGATGCACAGAAACAATGGAAAGGACTTGCTTAAGGCAAAATTCAGCTTTAAAAAAAAAAAAAAAAGAAAGAAAGAAAGTTAAGGAGGCCCGGCGGTGTGGCCGGGTTGAGCGTTGGTAGACATATGAACCTGAAGGAAAAGGTTCGATTCCCCATCAGGGCACATGCCCAGTTGTGGGCTTGATTCCCAGTGTGGGGCGTGCATGAGGCAGCCGATCAATGATTCTCTCTCATCATTGATGTTTCTTTCCCTCTCTCCCTCTCCCTTCTTCTCTGAAATTAATAAAAATATATTTAAAAAAAAAAAAAAGAAAGTTATGGAGGTAGGAGTGTTATGCCCAGATATCAAGATCCCCATTGAGCCAGCCGAGTCCAATGCAAAAGCAGAGAGTCTTTTATTCGAACTAGTTCGGCTCCCTGACCACACTCACCAATGCAACGGTAAGCCAAGTGGCAGAGAGAGAGAATTCTGTGTGGAGAGAGGTTTTATAGGGGGATTGGAGTAAGGGGAGGAGAAAGGACTGTGTGCTCTGCCGATTGGCCAGGCGCAAGTCAGTGTCTTGTTCCTGGTGTGGCTAGCAGAGGCTTAGGCTTCCGGGAAGAAGCTCCTTGCCGAGCACATGGCTGCCCCAAAATGGAGGACACAGGGTAAGATGGAGGGCGTAGTCCTCACCCTTTCAGGAGAAGTGAGCAAGCTGGGCTACGTGAGCTCAGGAAACAAGGTAGAGGCAGAAGAAGGGCCTTGGAGTTTAGGAGAGAAAGGCAAAGGTAACCAAGAGGAGGAAGGGAGAGGTGCAGGTGTGTTCCTGAGAGGGAGAGCGCTCAGCAAATACAAGCCTCTTTCTAAAGAAGTTATATACCTGGGCACGACCTGCCCAGTTAGAAATTTATGATCAGATTACCCTGTGAGGTTACTTTCCACAGTATACCCTCCTTTTTTTTTTTTTAATCTACACAGTAAATGGACCATATTACTTTATATTTGAAATTATTCAAAATTGCAGTATAAGAATTCACTTTTTATATTACCTCCCATTCTTTCTGGGCTCTCTCCCTTAGGAATACCCAGGTCTGAGCACACGTGTATTCTTTCTTGAAGTTTTAGAGAGCAGCTGTCTTTAAATCTAAATTGTGTATCTGACTATAAATTCATTGCTATGGTTATTATAAATTCCAAGATGATGTGACCACTTTGCTTATTTACCTCGTATTGTAGTTTAATCAGTATAACATAAATAATTTCTTATAGGCCTGTTCCCTTCTGTAAAAGATAGATCATTATGAAAACAACTCAGCAGTGAACAATTAAAAAGATAATGTTAATAAAATGTTTTGTAAACTACAAAACAGATGTTTGCATTAATCTTAGATCATAGTCTAGAACTGTTATCTTAGTTTGCTCAAGGTTCTACAGATAAATTTGGCAGCTTATTGACAACAGAAGCACAATTCTAGGTGTGGGGAAGTCCAGGATCAGGGCTCAAGCAGGGTGCTCGTATGGTGAGAGCACACTCCCTGGCTTTCAGATGGCAGCCCTCCTGCTGTGTTCTCACATGGTGGAAGGGGCCTGAGAGATCTCTCAGGACTTTATTTTAAAGATGTTTTTAAAATTGATTTTTTAGAGAGAGAGGAAGGGAGAGGGTGAGGGAGAGAGACAGAGAAACTGATGTAAGAGGGAAACATCAATCGGCTGCCTCTTGCACACCCCCTCCAAGGATCAAGCCTGCTACCTGGACATGTGCCTGACTGGTAATTGAACCGGCAACCTTTTGGTGCAGAGGATGACACCCAACCAACTAAGCCATATAAGTCAGGGCTCTCCGGCCTTTTTCATATGGTCACTAATTCCATTCATGAGAGCCTCACCCTTATGACCTAATCACACACACCGCAAACCCCACCTCTCAATACTATCACATTGGGGTTAGGATTTCAATAAATGAATTGGGGGAGGAGGGCACAAACATTCAGCCCATAACATCCGAATGTAGCAGCATATACTTGGGTTGCAGGTCCAATCCCTGGCTCGGTTAGGGTGAGTGTGGAAACAACCAATTGAGATTCTCTCTCTCTCTCTCTCTCTCTCTCTCTCTCTCTCTCTCTCTCTCTCTCTCTCCCTTTACGTCTCTCCCTTCCACTCCCTCTAAAAATCAATGGAAAAAATATCTGGGTGAGGATTAACAACAAAATTTAAAAGAAAGTCACAGAAGTAGAAGTGAGTGGTAGAAGACATGGGCTCAGGAAACAAGTTAGGGAGGTAAAAGAAGGGCCCTTGGAGCTTAGGAGAAAAAGAAAGACAAGGAAAACGTGCTGGGGATGATGGATAGGAGAGTGGAGCTGAGGGGAGAGGCACCAGGCATCTCCTGGGAGAGCAAATGGTCCTCTGTCCTAAGAGCTGCTAAGGGCAGGATTTTAGGGGCGGTCCCAGGGGAGGATCCCAACAAGAATAGTCACCAGCTTCCAGATTTGTCTTTCAGGGTCATGGTCTCTACTGACTGGTGGTGCTAGGGCAGGAGGTCAATGCAGCTGGTTCCTATGTCAGCCACAGGGCCACTTGTCTGATTTTGCTGCTTTTCTGGGACTGGACCTGAAACCCTGAGGCCTAGATGGGTTTGATATGGGTCAGAACCCCATTGCCCTGGGGTCTTCAAGCCTAAGGGCTATTCTCTGGTCCCCTTGTTTATTTCCCCTCCAAATGGGTCTGCTGCATGACTAGCAACATGCCTGGGGAGGAAAGGTCAGGGAAGGGTCCAAACTGCATGACCAGCGATATGAGAGGTCTGGGGGGTCTGAACCACATGACCAGCAGTGCGCTAGGGGAGGAAAGGTTACTGTGGGGTGTGGTCCTTGTTTTCGCAGCTTTGCCTGTTGCAAAGCATTTCTACTTATTTGAAATTGCCTTAGAATTCAAATTTAATATGGATTAATTCTCAACTATAAATCTAAATCACTGTTCATTTTATAAAGATAGCTACCATAAGGAAAAAATTACAGGTGTTCATCTTCAGAAACAAATACAAATTACAGCTCTAGGCTCTTTGGAGATTCACTTTTCATGTACCTGAGTGCTTCATCACACAACATTATTTTGTTATAAACATCTCATTGGTCTGTCTTACAAACAGATGTGCTGAGGACAACACTCTCATTCAAGGTAAATTATGTGAGAATGGAAGAGAAAGAAAATCATTTCCTCTTTTTTTAAGCTGGAATGTAAGCTGTATTGACCTGTGTAAAAACAGCTCAGGGTGACTTGAGAATCTTTAAGTCACCACTGACTTCGACACCACTGTTTTTTTTATTTTAAGAGAGTGAAAGTGAGAGGAATGAATTCTCACCTACCATGTGATAGGACTCAAAAAATACACATGGCTAATTATGTGCAATCTAGACAGGGTTCTACTAGTCTGAAGGTGGTATTTTGTTTAGTTTATGAAGGGTGATTAAACCTAGGTTTACAATGTAGTGCACAAACATTTAAGAAAATAGTCAATCAGTTTAATGTGATAGGGTGCGAGAATGGGCTAACCACATACAACTGACAACTGTTTTTGCAAAACTGGGTTTTCTTTTTTTTGTTCTAAATACTGTTAATGTAAGAAACATCCAAACCTGTGAAGAATTTTTAGGAGTTTATTTTTAGGAGTTTTGAGTTTTGGCCTTTCGAAGCTTTGGGCACATGAACTTTGGATCAGTCACATCTTAATGGTCAACTTCTGCTATAAGTAAAGTATTCAAGGGTGTGTCTATATATTCAGCTTATCTTTAAAAAAAAAAAAAGAATTGTAACTCAGCCACCATCTATTTTGCAAATGGAGAGTAGTGAGGGAAAAATAAGATCAATAAATTGGTGAAAAACAAACATTCTAAAATTCTAAGCCAAATAGAGTGCTTAGCTATAGTCAAGTTTAGGTAACACTGTTAACAAATTTTAAAATATGTGTTTAATTTTATTAGAAAGAATTAAATTAATTCCCAAATCATACAAATGTCACTTCCTAAGAATTTGAACATAGGTTTTGGGAAAGAACAGGGTTCTTTTAGATTCCCACTCTTCAATAATTGAGAAAGGTTAGATTCCTAGCAGTCTCTAAGAATGATAGGTGGCTACCATTCACCAACAGCTTTTTATGTGAGGGTCCCTAAGTTATTTTCACACGTATCAATTCATTTAACCCACAAATAAAACCTTGGAGTTTGGTCCTATTATTATCCTCATTTTAGAATAATGAACTAAGCTACAGAAATGTCATTTGCTAAAAGATTGAAAGAGGCAGATATAGTATTCACAGCCAGAACTCTGACCAGAGTCCTTTCCCTGACCAAGTGTGGCACTGCCAGAAGAAATACTTAACAGGCTCCAGCTGGCGGGTGGGGTACATCTACAAGGTGGAATTGCAAACCCTGAAAAAAGCATGATAGCGAAAGCAGGCCGACCTCAATGTCAAGCCAAAGACAGATTTGTTTCTTTATGCAGTTTAATGACCATTCACTCTCTGGAAGGCAAGCCTGTCCCACACTTATACATTACCAGGCTAACACCTGATTAATAGTTATAGTTAGGTCACTAACTGTCAAAAGAAACAAAATGCATTAACAGTTACATTTACAAGAAATGCTTAACATAGCAAAATTTGCACAGAATAATGGCTATAATTTATTGAGCATTTATTTTATGCCAAGTGTTACCCATTACTGAATTAATATCTATAATATCACTAGGATTTTAGATAGGGATAATACTATTGCTAACATTATTTCTAGTTTCCTAATAAGTAAATAGAGGTTCTGAGGCACTCAATGATTTGCTCAATTTTCAAAGCAATAAAATGATGTAAGGGTTATTTTCAGAATCTAATGCCGATGCTATTATTTCTACAGTAAACTACATCCCCAAAATACTTCATTGTTACCTGATAATTGTCATGTTTATGCATGACTATAACAATGTATATGAATGTTCACTTTATCTTCTAGATTCACCATATAACTACTCAATTTTCCCTACTGCACTTTAAATTATATTAGTTACCCCACCTCTATCCCAAAATATATTTTTTCTTACCAGAAAGATACCATAGTATCTATATTATCTTTATGTCTTTAAAATATAAAACATATATTTGTCACATTAAACTCACAATAATTTTTTTCTTCTGTATAAAACCAAGAACCCAGAGATTAGATGTTATAACATCTAGATATTGATGTATCTCATGCAGATAATGTGCGGCATGAGAAAATGGCCCTAATTTATAAACAACTCAGGTAGTTATAGAGTACATAGTAGCACTATATTAGTATATTGCTATTTTACTCCATTTTTGTTGCTTACCTTTGGTGTTCAATAGTAACATCAATTATACTTTCTAACTCTTTGAAATTTCAAAATATTTTATGTGGATTCTGTAAGCATTGATTGTATTCTGTGCAATTAAAAGAGAAACAGAAAACCTTCACTTCAGTCCACATGTTCTACATTCAAACCTTTACTTAACATTTTAAGAATTCGGAAACAGTGATTCTACTTTCAGAAATGTCAGTAAATCACCCCTGAAAGGCCTCCCCTTTCTATTGGCAAAATTACAATAGAATGCTAGTTTAGTGAACTGAGTTAAGTGATGAGCGGTATCCATTGCAATAAAAAACGCTTCCAGAGATAAAGTAAGTGGTATTTTGCCTTGTTACACTAATGGGGAAAGCATATGCCTCCTGGATCATACATCTTCCTGGAAGTGCATCTCACCATCTCCTTGCCATTGGCATCAACCAGCTGAGACATTAAGCTCATTTGAATCCTTTAGTGGAAAGATCCAGTTTGACCTAAGTCAGCAAAGATAACAAGTACCTATGATTTAGGGGCTCTAATGCAATAATTAATAGCTCTGCTAGAGTAGCCCATTTTATGTCCCCAGTGCGGGCTTCCTGTTTCATTCACTTTAATTATCTAACATTTTAGGTATGGTTTTTCCAGCCAACTTCTCTGTTATTTTAGAGTTGATTACTGTTTCTAATCACAATACTGGATCCTTGAGGAAGAAGAAATAAACCATTCTCTAAAGTCATGTATTTTACCTGCTGATGGCCAATTATTCTCTAAAGGATATTTCTAGTATTTTGTCCATGTTGGTTACAGTTGTCTCCAGAGACATGATTTCTGTTATTTTCCCTGAAAAGTCATTTGACCCATTATTAATTTAATGGATTTTATGATTTTTTTCTCTTATACACAAAAATACTGTATATATTTAATTTTTATAATTTTATCTGATTTTTACTAGATAAGAAACCTCATAATGATCTAAGTAATTTCTCTCTACTTTCTAACTATAGTTTCTACATAGAGAATGACATAAAATAATCATAGTATAATTTTATCTATACCACAAAACATTTAAATTTATTTTTACCTACTTTATTGTGAAAAAAATGGAACAATATCTTAAGATATTTATCTTTCTAAAGTACCATATAAATAGTTTAAGTAGTCCTTGAGAGAAAAATAAATGAAATGTGTCCTTGGATAATTATAGTCTTCTAAAATTTCATTTTTAAAACTTGGTGATATATTCACTTGATATAAAATTGAGAAGATACCAAAAGTTATCAATCAAAAGAAAAATTTCTCTTTCACTTTTTCCCCAAGAAATTCTTTACCCCAACAAGTTGCTCCATTTCCAAAGTACACGTTATATACACAAGCAAAACAAAGGCATATATAAGCATAATAAATTAATATGTATATTGAGAAATAATGAAACACAGATGGTAGCATAAAATAATAAATAATTTGCAACTTGATTTTTCCACTTAATATATCATATTGATCTTTCAATAACATTATTAATAGAGCTGCCTCATTCATTTTGGAACAGAACTTGTAGCAATAAGGTGGCAAGAGATTATCAGATTCTGAATTAATTTAAGGGAAGAATTAACAGGATTTTCTGGATATCAAGGATGACTCCAAGTTTTTTGGTCTGAGAAAATGAAAGGATAGAGTAGCCGTAACATAGATGGAGAAGATTTTAAATAGATAAAGATTTGGGGATAGATAATCAAGAGCTTAGGCTTAACATATTACCTTTTTTAGATAATGTATATATGCAGTATATCCTATATAACAAAGAGGTGATATGCAAATTAACCCTCACACCCTCACAAGATGGCTGCCTACGACCAGGTTGGCAGGGGGCTTAGTGAGGGATGACCAAATGATTGAACAGCAGGCTACGTGGGGCGACCAGGCTGACAGGGGGGCCATGAGGGGTGACCAGACTGGCAGGGGGCAGTTGGGGGTGACCAGGTTTGCAGGGGGGACAGTAAGAGGCAACCAGGCTGGCAGGGGTGGTAGTTAGGGGTGACCAGGCTGGCGGGGGGGGGGGGGGGGTGCAGTTGAGGGCAAATAGGCTGGCAGGGTGGGTAGTGAGGGGTGACTAGGGCAGCAGGGGGGGCAGTTAAGGGTGGTCAGGCCAGCACACAGAGGCAGTGAGGGGCAATCAGGCTGGCAGACAAGTGAGCAATTAGGAGCCAGCGGTCCAGGATTGTGAGAGGGATGTCCAACTGGGATCAGGCCTAAACTGGCAGTCGGACATCCCCCCAAAGGTCCCAGATTGGAGAGGGTGCAGGCTGGGCTGACAGGACACCCCCCCCCACCGCCCCCCACACAAATTTTGTGCACCAGGCCTCTAGAATATATATATAAAACTTTATATTCTTGGTTATTTTAAACAGTTTCATATAACCAGGGTTATTGTCTCATGTAATCAGCATCTTGATTGCCTAGTAATTAAATAAGATTTTTTAAAAGTTAGCTGTATTCTAGAAGTTCTCTACTTAAGATTGGTATGAATATTTAAAATACTACTATAAATATTCAAGAAAATTTGTAAATCTGTAAATGTTCAAGAAGGCTACCATATTGTACAATGCCAGAAGCATCATTCCTCTCCTATTCTCTAAAAATGGTGCCTCCTGGAGTAGAACTTAGAGGTCCTGGTTTTATATTTGTCTATTTTTCTAGATATATATTCATGGGAGTTCAAAAGCAGATCAATTGTAAATACTCTTAAATAATGACTTCACAATTAAAAAGTAACGTTTTCATTAGTGTATGCCTGCCCAAACTATCGTTTGCCTACAGGGCATAAAATTCTAAGCAGAACATCCTTTATGACACTTTAGGATAGCATTTCTTGGGTCACTTTCCTTGCCCAAAGTTAGTACCATTTAGCACCTCAGACAAACTAAACATTTTCAGATCAGTTGCTTCACTTCTTCATTCTTTCTTGCCCGATTACTCCTGCTTGCTGCTGCTACTTCAAACTCTATTAAGGACTTCTTCCATTATTGGCCTCCTTCTGTTGAGGACTTGACCCCTCAGACAAGATCCCTTGCTTATTGGGATGTTTTTTTGATAAAGCAATCTAGTTCATAGTTTTCTAACCTTCAGCCAAAGAAGACTTCAGGATGTGCCATCTGTGGTCTTGAGATAGAACTGAGCCAGAATCAACAGTCATTGCTCAGACTGTCTAATCTACACAAGGTTATTTTGAGGCAAATCTGAACTTTCCTTGATTTGTCAAATGAAAATGCCAACTTTTCCATTGTAAATTTGTTATGAATAAGAAATTCTACGTGCAGGATTTATGGGCCATTACAAATTTCAGTCAGCGTGGAAGAATAATAGGCTGAATAGATTAAACCAAAACTTTATTGAAGCCCTATTAGCATATACCTAGCAGATATATACCCAGTTTCAAATTGAAAAGAAGGTGGGGTTGGTGGGAGAAGACTACAACAAAGGGAAAGAAAGAAGAAAAGGAAAAATGGTACAGAATGCTAGAAACTATATCTTCTCTGTGTATAGAATGTATAATTTAAGCATCCGCCAACATTGAAGAGGAAAATTGGGTATTAACACTACATTTTTTCCTTATAAATACAACAGCCAATTTTTATTGACTCCAGGTCTTAAGTTAGGTCATCTCTTAATACTGCATTCTGCAAATCACCATCAAGAACGAAACCTACATCAAGGTCAGTTTTGTCTTCAGTTTCTTGAGTAGACCCATAAAATGTAATTTCAGAAGAGTCACAGGAGCATAATATATTTTTTTAAATCATTGAGTGCTTTCCAAACTTCAGTGATACAAATACATGATAAAAATACATTTGATTGACTTTCTTTTTAAATTTTCATTGTTATTTATAAAACTTTAAACATGTCATAAATAATGAAACTTCTACAGTTATAATTTTTACTTAGAGAAATATTTCTAATTTTAAATTTGCATTGGGTAATATAACGAGGATCATTTTTAAACAAAGCTATCTATTTCAGGTTTTTTTGCCTTCAGTCTTACAGAAGACATATTTGACTGCCCATGATGAATCTTTACTTTGTTCAGTAATTTAGCAAGATATCCACAAAACCGAAGAGTTTATAAGAAGAACTAGGTAAATGCAGAAGAATAGAGCTGTTTTGTTTTGTCTATGAATATAAAGCAGTGGTCCTCAACCTTCTGGCCCTTTAAATACAGTTCCTCATGTTGTGACCCAACCATAAAATTATTTTCGTTGCTACTTCATAACTGTAATGTTGCTACTGTTATGAATCGTAATTTAAATATCTGATATGCAGGATGGTCTTAGGCGACCCTGTGAAAGGGTCGCTCGAAAACCAAAAGGGGTTGCGACCCACAGGTTGAGAACCACTGATTATAAAGCATAATGCACAACTTAAGAGTGTGGCCTAGTGCCGATTGAGGGACAGTTAGCAGAGTGGATGGGTTTCAGCCTATTACTCCAAGCCTGCCCTGCTGGTGAAGAATAGAAAACCCAAAGGCACTATGCTTACAGCACTTCTTCTTTTCTAGACCCTATTTTTATGAATCACAATCTTTAGCTACTGACAATTTTTTTAGGCTAGAACCACAGATAAATCCTCCTTTCATAGTGGACTCTGGATTCAAATGTTTCTTTCAAAACTCTCATTTGAAGCTTCAACTTTTGATGGAGATGGTGTTTTTTCAATACCTTTGGCACCCAATTTGGTTAGGGGCCCCACCAATGTCTCCCCTCAGCACCTTGATAATATCACCCTCTTTATCATCATTACCTGGTTCATATTTAAATCTTGACATATTGAACTTCATACTTCTCAATTGAAGGCCTATGACCAGCACCATAGAAGGCACATACTAGGAACTCGACACATGAGCTGAATGAGTGATCACACCTATGTAGTACCATCCTGTTAGTTAGTCTTCCAGAATTACTTCCTGAGTCCCAGATAGTACTTGGGCCACTGTGATTTTTCAATTTGTATTTATTTTTATTTTTTTTCTCTTTACTTTCAACTGTGTTTGCAAAAGACAGGTTTGAAAAAGAGAAAGGAAGAAATAGTGCAAAGAAGAACAAAAGAGTAAGGGAATAAATTGAAAAACTTAAAATAGCATGAAGAGAAAACTTTTGATTTATTTTACTATATACTTAATTACTAGAATAAAGAGCATCTATAATAATAAAAGCATAATATGCTAATTAGACCGGACGACCTTCTGGACGAAGCCACAGCTGCGAGGGAAGCCTGGGTCTCAGGTGCCAGAGGGAAGCCGGTGCCAGCAGTCAGGGAAAGAAGGCCTACTCTTGCATGAATTTCGTGCATCAGGTGTCTAGTAGTATATAAATCATTATAAAAGTAAATAGTCCACATAAATTTCTGAACAGGGTGGGGAAGAATGAATGCAATCAACTTATCTTTTCAAAAGTACTTTCACCAACATGGAAGAGAAGAAAGAGCACTACCTTTAGAGTCTGTCAAATGGGGGTTTGAAGTCTGTCTCCCACCCTCCTCAGATGTATGGCCCTGGGGAAATCTCAGCTTCCCTAGTCTCACTGTCCTTATTTGTAAAATGGAAATAATAATGGGTATCCCTCAGGGTAAAATTCTTGTTAGGATTAAAAGAGAAAAGCTAGAAAAGAGCCTGGCACTCAGGTGCTCAACATGGCATTTCCCCTTCATTTCCTTTTCCTCAAATCCTCTTTATTAAAAATAATAATAATAAAAGTGTATATCAATAAGCAGGTGCCTTTGGAATGCTCTGCCTCCGTCTGGGGTTGGTGAGGCCCTGAATGCTCGAAGACAAGCTGACGACACAGAGTAGAGGTACATTTCCAGGAGCAGCAAGCTCAGCTGAGATAAACCATCAGTGTTTGATCAAAGGTGGTCCCCTATGATGAAACTGATAGTGCTTTTTATTAGGTTGATCTTTAAATCCAGTACATTTGCCGTTCTAACTGGCTCGTGTATTGTCTGTCTCAAGGAACTTTAAAAAACAAAACAGGCAGTTTTTCTATGCTGAAAAATGACTATGGAAGCAAAGACTTTTCATTAAAAATCACATTCACAGGACAATTATTTTATTGCATAATATAATGTTGAGGAAAGTACTGGAAGAATAGAGAAACAAACTTATAATTGCATTCATTAATCTTATTTTCAACATTTGAAAATGAATTGTGAAAATTTTGTTAGGGGTCCAAACTTTATAAATGCTTCGTCTCCCTAAAGATTACTTAAATTCCATTCAAATAGAATTCTTTTTCTTCCTTTTCAAGATTCCTAATACTTTGTACATTCCCATTTTTCCCTTCGAGTTCATGAAGGAAATACGTGAAGAACCCTGAAGAATAGAAATTAGTCTGTTCTAGGAGTAGTGATAATTACGTAATTATGACCTGCCACCATGGAGATGAGGCAGGTGCTTTCTGTGTACCTAGCACTTAGGTTCCAAGGATCAGGGCCAGGGAGGGAGACCAGCACACAGCCCCTGTCCAAAGAGTCCATGGGGAATAGATAGCTATTTTTCCTAGACCAAGGTGTCTGCCTTATCCCTCTTCCAACATTAGAAGCTTCAGGACACAGGACTGACTAATAAGCTCAGTGATCTCTAAGAAACACTTGCCAGAAAGAAAACCTGAGGATCATGATTTCAAAGGGACTCAAACAGAGCTTTTTACTACTACAAAGTGTCTTTTCAATTAGAAGCCTGGAAATCAGGCCATGGAAGGAAACGAGGGTGGGCGGGCACGGTAGGGCTGCCGACAGCTCCGCAGGACCGCTCCTTTCTCATGTACTTCCATGCCTGGGGTGCACATATACCCATTCCCTACATTCTCTCCCTCCTTGTGGCTTTGAGTGCCTTTCTACAGTCTGTTACTCCTTCCAGTATGCCATGAAGCAGCCATTAGTTTTTAAAATCTTTTGTTTCCAAGAAGGTAGCCTTTTGTCTCTCCCACAACAAGAAAATAATATTATTAAATGCTACAAGCACGGGTCTGTTTCTAATCATGGGGAGATGAGATGAGGGGATCACTTGACAATCTCTGTATGTTGAAAACATCAACTAATGACCTTTATTACTAACAACCTAAGCCCTCAGGCAATGAACCTAGACAAACTGATTAAGAAAGAAGCCTGCTGGGTTTTACTGCTATATAAAATAGAAGGAGTCTGTGTGTTAATAGAGAAGGGGTAGAGCAGAGAAAGAAAGGTAGAAATGAATGAGCTATAAAAAAAAAAAAAGGAGAGCGTTTTCCTTGCTTTGTGCGACATGTTACAAAATTAATTAGCAAATATGAATGTGTGGGACTAAGTCTCTGAAATGAGCAAATCTAAGAAAGAAAGAAAGAAAGAAAGAAAGAAAGAAAGAAAGAAAGAAAGAAAGAAAGAAAGAAAGAAAGAAAGAAAATTATCCACCAAATGCTGTGAATTTGGCCTGCACATGTTCCAGAAAACATGTATTGCCTAAAGGCAACTATAGCAAAAGCAGTAACTCAGAGCAGAGTCCCGGCCAGCTTCCCTCCCAGCCACCTCAGCACTGAGTGGAGCAATGCCTGTGGGAATAGCCCTCAGCGTCTCTCCTCTCCGGCTAAGTGCTCTTTCTGTTCTGAAGTGGCACCAGGGGACTGCTCTCCTGCTCCTCTAGGCGTGGTCTCTTTTACACGGGCACCGCCCACTGCTTGAAAGGATTCCTTGAGATGATTATCCCAACTTTATTTAACCATTGTCAGTCCGTTTGTCCCGGTCCTGGAGGTTTAATGCATGCAGGTGGTTCACACACCTTTTTCATTTTTAAAGGACTTTCATACTTAAATCCACATTTGTCTCAACTATTTACTGATTTTCAACTATTAAGATGTCCACAACACAGAGAAACCTTTTGTAGTTCCATTACAAAATTCCATATTAAAAAAATTATTTGAAGTCAAAAGACTGTAAAAAAAAAGCATAATAGCAGATTAAATGAAACTAATCAACCTTAAGCCAAACACCCCTTAGAAATAACCATGTTTAATAGTTATATTTCTAAAGAATCTTTATTTCTAAAAAGTTTGAGTTCACAGAGTACTTCGTATGTAATGGTATGTTCTGAGAGTGTTCCCATGATATTAAAAACATGATTTTTTTATTGGCAGTCCAATGCTGGGCATGCAGGGTGTATACTCCAATAGATGTGCCAGATCAAAATAAATAAATCATTCATGTTATTTCAAAATCAATCAGCACATGATTAATACCTAATTGTTATATTCTATCTTGGTTAATAATGTGAGCTAGTTGTATGAGTTGATAAATCATTATTTCTAAGCTCCTGAAAAAAATATTAATTTAATTAACTTATCACTTATTAAAATGTTCTACTTATTAACAATAAGATATAGCATTAAATCTCTGTTAGGAAAAAATTAACTCTGTATATGACCTTTTCTTACTGTATTTTATTAGAAAATCTTTTGAGTTCAAAATGTCTGAAATGTGGTTTTTTATTTCTTTGTAAAAATATAGATGAGTTTAGCAATTATATCCTTGCATCTGTCTCATTCATTCATTCAACAAATATTTATTACTAGAGACTATTTAGGTGTTGCCGGGACTGCAGAAAACTAGACAAGAGTTTGGCACTTATGGAGACTACATTTTATTTTACTTATTTATTTTAAAATCTATTTTTATTGACTTCAGGGAGGAAGGGAGAGGGAGAGAGAGATAGAAACACCAATGATGAGAGAGAATAATTGATTGGCTGCCTCCTACATGCCCCACACTGGGGATGGCATCCACAACCTGGGCTAATGCCCTGACTGGAAATCAAACATGACTTCCTGGTTTACAGATCAACACTCAACCACTGAGCCATGCCAGCTGGGCTGGAGACTACATTTTAATAAGAAGAATGCAAATAAAGAAATTAGGGAAGAGAGAGTTATGTGCTGGACAGCACTGTGTGAGGATTGAGCCTTCCTCCTGCAGAGCCCTCCCTGAGGAGGAACGTGGAAGTTGAGACTGCTGACAGTGTGAAGAAATGTGAAGAAAGTGCCCAGTCATAAGAAAGAGCATCCACCAGGTCTGTGAGGCAAGAAAGCTCCTGGTTTACTTGGGGTGCAGGAAGGAGGTCAGTTGCTGGGGACGGTGAGTGAGGTAAGGGTTATTGACACGATGAGGGAAAGTGGATAGGGTTAGAATGCAGTGCATGCCGAAACCGGTTTGGCTCAGTGGATAGAGCGTCGGCCTGCGGACTGAAAGGTCCCAGGTTCGATTCCGGTCAAGGGCATGTACCTGGGTTGCGGGCACATCCCCAGTGGGAGATGTGCAGGAGGCAGCTGATCGATGTTTCTCTCTCATCAATGTTTCTAACTCTCTATCTCTCTCCCTTCCTCTCTGTAAAAACATCAAAAAAAATATTAAAAAAAAAAAAAAAGAGTGATGCAGTGCCTTACATACAGGTCTGGTAAGTAGTGAGGTGGGGGTTGTTCCTCTTGGTTCCACAGAAAGGTGGGCATTTCTATTTCTCAGGAGGGAAATAAGTATGAGGACTCTTATCTCTTTCCCTGAGAGAATAAATAGAGTAAACGTGACTCAACCCTTTTCCCATGCCCATTTTGACTTATGAGCTCTCAGGGTGAGTGTAATTCTCTACAAACCCTCTTCTCCCTGAAAAAAGCCAGGGCCTAGGCCTGCTTTCTAGAAGCAGATCTGTCAGTCTGCTTCTCTCTGTAAACTCAGACATACCCTTGAGTGGATGGTCCAAGGTCTAACTGAGTGATGAATGCATCTGTTCTTGCCATATTATTCATAAAATGTACTAAAAAACCCCAAAACATTTAATGGACTGCCTTACTGTGGAGAGCAGCTACAGCGTTTAGACAGGTTCAAGCCCTGGACTAATGAGAGGGCACGGTCCTCTCGTAGCAAAGCCACTTGCAAGTCCTATCTTGGAGGGCAAAGCCCTCCCAGCACAATTATAGCCAAAGGCTATAGTTGTAAGCTTGACATTATGGTCCGAACCTGTGGTCCCACATGGCTAAGTGATATGGGCTGCGGGAGGTGCAGCAAGTAAACAAAGCTTGATCAGGTGCATGTAATTGAGTGGATTGGAAACTCATGAGAATATTGTAAACATCTTGACCACGACCTTACTTTGCCTTGTGGAATCTGGCTATTAAATAAAGACTCGGTTTGCGGGCTGTGGCGCTGTCTCTCCATCAGAGAGGGCAGTGTCCCACCTAGCCCCAGCTTTATTCTCTTGTTTGTCTTTTCTAATCCTTCACCACCACCACCGCCCCTCAGGTTCACCCATGGCCATGCTGAGCATGGCACACCCTACTGCTTAAACATCTAATCCTTGCAACAGTCCTAAAAGGTGAGCCTGATTATTTTTCCTATTTTATAGATAGGAAAATAGCACACACTCATGAGAAAATGGAGATACTATTGGTCTTATTGCATTTTTCTGCTTAAGGAGAAAAAAAATAGCACAAGAAAGTAAATCAATCTAGTAGTGAGGATGCAATGGCCAGTATGAAGTTCATGTAATTTATGTTTCCTTTTTCATCTTTACTCACTGGTTCAATGAATGCTTGTTGAATGAGCAAACTAATTGAAAGAGTTGATTGATTTTGTTTATGGTAGAAATGTCTGGAAAGAGACAAGCATCACCAGAGAGGAAAATCACAGGACAGAATAGTCAGATTAGAGAGAGAGGGAGATAAAAAAGTACCTTTTTTAAAACTTGAAAATAAAATTTTCTCTAACATTAAAGTGAAAGCTAAAGCAAACTACCACTATCTCCATATGCTACTATCCCTTACTCCATCCTTTAACATGTCCATCCTTTAACAAAAAATATTACACAAAAGCTGTAGTCAAATTTGCATCTGCACAATTTTAAAAATTATTCCATTTACTAAAATTATTCCCACTGGTCAATACTATCTGTTTAGTTGGTAGTTGGTGGGTTAAGATGAAATTATGTTAATTTAAAACTAACATAAAGGACAGCCTACTATTATATGCATAATCATAATTGCATCCCCCAAAGATTTTATGCATTCTCTTGTAAGGTTTTGTTGTTTTTGTTGGCTTTGGTTTAATATTAATGGGAGACTAGATAGAAAACATTGCTCAGAACATGATAGAGGCCTATTCCCCAGCTGAAATAAAGTATTTTCTAAAGCTAATACATATTTAAAAGAAGAAGCGTGTTAAATCTGAAATCTTGTCCTCCAACTGACATGAAATATTCATTAGTGTAGTATGCTATGGGTTAAGAGGAGAATAATGCTTCTAGATGTTGAGATCTGATTAGATATATAACCTTCAAGTAGCAACTAGAATTTTAACATAAAATACTGAAATTGTCCATAATGGATCATTGAGAAAAGTATATATGGTCACTTTGGTATTACGTGTGCTAAACTTAGCATTTCAAAAGTTTCATTTATATAAGGATATGAAAAAAGTTAAGATTCTCAACATTAAAAGGTCAAATTCACTTTATTAATCTAGATTTCATTTATGTACTTGATTAACTTTCCCCTCAAATAGACTTTTTCTTCCTTTTAAATTTTTTAAGTCTTTCTGAAGTACATTGCCATACACCAGAGACCCATGCCAAAACTCTAGAGTCACTGTAGGGTTTTCGTCTACATTTAGTCACTGTCTGTATTCAGCCTCCTTATAGCACTCCAAAGCCACTGCTTCCCCATCATTCCTGCAGATTGCTTTTTTTGATGTTGTTGTTAATCCTCACCCAAGAATATTTTTCCATTGATTTTTAGATCATGGAAGGGAGGAAGAGAAATGGAGAGAGAAAAACATCTATGTGAGAGAGACATATCAATTGATTGCCACCTGCATGTGCCCTGACCAGGCCTGGGGATTAAGCCTGCAACCCAGATATGGGCCCTTGACCAGAATCGAACCCGGGACCCTTCAGTCTGCGGGTCAAATGTCTACCCATCGAGTCAAACCAGCTAGAGCCAGATTGCTTTTTTAAATTGAGGTATAATTAACATAAAACATTATATTTGTTTCATGTGTGCAACATAATAATTCAGTATTTGTATCTATATATATAAAGAGCCAAGGGCCATCACATCTGAAACAACTGATCAGATGACCAAACAGACTGAGTGGGGTGGCCAGGCCAGCAGGGGGTTTAGTGAGAGATGACCAAATGACTGAGCAGCAGGCTTTGTGGTTGGGGGCGACCAGGCCAGCAGGGGGTCAGTTAGGGGCAACCAGGCCAGCAGAGGGGGGCAGTGAGTGGCAACCAGGTTAGCTGGGGAGGGCAGTCGGGGGTGACCAGGCTGGTGGGAAGGCAGTTAGGGGTGACCAGGCTGGCAAAGGGGGACTGTTGGGGTCAACTAGGCAGGCCAGGGGACCAATAAGGGGCAACCATGCTGATGGGGGGGGGTGAGGGTGGGGGCAGTTAGGGACAACCAGGCCAGCAGGGGGAGGGGGGGGCAGTTGGGGACAACCAGGCTGGCTGGGGGGACAGTTAGGGATGATCAGGTCAGCAGGTAGAGGTGGTTAGGGGTAATCAGGCTGGCAGGAGGGCCAGTTAGACATCCCCTAAGGGGTGCCAGATTGGAGAGGGTACAGGCTGGGCTGCGGGGACCCCCTCCCCCCATGCACAAATTTTGTACATCGAGCCTCTAGTATATTATAAAATCTGACTACAATAAGTCTAACATCTGTCACCATAGATAATTCCATAATTTTTTTCTCATGGTGAACACTTTAAGATTAAATCTCTTAGTAACTTTTAAATATGCAATAGAGTAGTACTAACTATAGTTGATTCTTTTTACAGTTATTTTAACAACAATACTCATCCACTGAGTCCACATCAGTCATTCATGTGATTGAGTCAGCCATTCATATCACCATGTTTGACACATATTCAATCAGGTAACATTTGTCAATTCATTGTAAACGCATATGCCTCACTTCCCAGCACTGTTATGTTTACTGGAACTCAACTTCAATTAATTATTGAATTTATTTCAAATTCATCATATTTTAAGAAATTTGATGTGTGATTTTATAAAGGAAAATCTTTAGAAACTTCCATTGCTCTCACTAGTTCAACTGAGGATGACTAATTTACACCTTTCTCTGGGAACTTACTGTTTCATATCTTATAAAGATTTGAGTGATTTTTCTTATTTTCTGTCCTGCCTGTAAGCTCCTGGAGAGACTATTTATTTTTATGTGTTAAACATTTTGGTATCTCCCTGGGATTACAGTAAATATTTTTTAAAAGTGGAGGTGCTCAATAAATATTTACTGAATGAATAAAAACAAGAAAGTCACAATTATATTCTATGAAGCCAAAGTCATAAATACATATTACAACCAAAACACATTAGAATAGAAAGAATTCATGCCTACCATCGAGGAGGATGTTAATCTAGAAGCTGATTACTTCTTAAATAATATTTTATATCTAAGTATTTTTTAATGAAAAAATGTTCTGATAAGTTACAAGTTCTCTTCAAAGTGACCTGTGTGCTATGTATAATATTTTAGGATATTTGTAGGGCTTTTTGGAAGTAAGATATCACTTTGGAAAAATCTCCAACTAGATATTCATGCAGTGAGCTAGATAATCTTCCCTAGGAGGTTTGTATACATGGGAGTCTGAGTAATGTTCTCTGGAAGGTTGTCTTATACCGTGAGGTGAGTACTACATTTGGTACCAGCTGCAATCTCCACGTGGTTTTCCGCTCTAGTCTGAGAAAAACACGCTGAAATAGACACAGTGGAACATGATAAATGCAGGGATCACTACAGCAGAGGCCTCTGCTCTGTAGGAAAGGAGCAGACAGTCAGTTGGATGGAGAGTTTAAAAGGGCATCCTGGCCACCTAAGCAATCTGAAAACCATCAAAAGTGATAAATCTAGTGATATTCCCAGGTCATGTTCCAACTTCACAGTTTGAGTATAACCAAAGTTCAATTTTGGATTCCATTTCTCTCCTACACACTATCAAAGTATGGCTTTCTTCTTGACAATATCACTCTTTATAAAATGGTGTTCCACTCACTACTCATACTAAACATGGAACTCCATTAGTTCTGTTACTATTCATTGCCCCAAATAAAACTGTTTATGTTGTATATAACCTAAATGTTCAATATTGCCTTGTTACAATTCTGTTCAATATTTATCATTCGGATGTCCATGTTCCCTCTGCCACTTCTATATGTTAACAGTATCTGCCTTGGTTTATTTCTACCAGATGACTCAACTAAATGGATGAAACATGACAGATAAAAAATATGATTCATTTTGTGCCATTAATGCTTGGCAACAAATTGCTATCTCTTAAAATTAATTTATTGCCTCTTTTCATATTTTTTTCAGTATCTACTTTGTCATGGGCACTGTGATAGGCACTAGAAATACATCTGAGTGATTTACCCTAACACCCCTCAGTGGAAAAGTGCCCACTAGTGACTCAGAATGAGAACATCTATAGTGATGGTGATGAGGGCCTTCTGAGTTAAATGGCAGGACATTAACGATGCCTGATTGACCCCTCCTCACATTCCTTCTGAAACATAAAATAAAATAAAAGATTATATGGAAAGATTTGACCACATTGGAACTATTTTTTTAACCTGGCAAATATCAATAGAATGTCCACTAACAAAGTTCCGGTGAAGCCTTGAGGCAAAAGAGCAGGTGCACACAAACAAAAACCATGATACGTTTCTGTTCGCTCACAGTACGGCAATCACTCACCCCCTGCAGACCCAGGCGTCTTTGTGGCCAGAGGGAAATAAGTAACTCTCTTATAATATTGGACCTAGTTTATAGAGCATTCAAAATTGTGTTAACCTTTCTCTCTACCCCACACCCCTCTTTATACAATAATTCTTTCCTACTTCATTTTCTAGAAATGTGTTATATTTGAAGGAGCAAATAAGATGTATGTTGGTGCTATATGTTTGATAATAGCTGTCAGGGACTTCACCTTGCTGAGGCATAGGAACAATATAATCTAAACTACAATAAATCATTGTAGTTTATCATTTATAATCCTGGGAACAGAAATTCCGTATCACTGCTTCTTTTCTAAATATTGTAAACAATGAAACAAGTAATATAACAAAATAAAGTCTTGTGAGTTATAGCTCAAAATAGTAATATCTGCTGTCTCTTTTAACCTTGGTGTTTTCTTTATTTTTCAAATGTTCTAAAATAAACTTGTGTCATTCCTGCCATCTTGGGAAACTAAATGCTACCCGAAATAATGCTCAGAGCCAATTTAAACTAGGCCAGTCTTATTTTTTTCTCAAAAGATACTAAGACAGCTGGGATCTCACTTCATTGGATTTGATTCAAAGATGATGTTGAATTTTGTGTTCTACACAGAAATTGCCATATGAGTCAACAGACTTTGTGACCTTGCTGAGACTTTACCCAGAAAGTCTGGCTACACCAAGTACTTTACATGTCTGCCTCTGCGGAAACCAAGAGTGCCTTAGAAATCAAACTGAACTATTTACCAGAACACAGTGACTATCACAGCAATTCTCAAAAAAGTGAGAGTTAATACAGTTCCAAAAATCTTCTTTGTACATAGAACAAGATGTTATAGACTACTTTTGATAATTATGGAAGAATTCTTTAAAAACTTTTTAAAAATATATCTTTATTGATTTCAGAGAGGAAGGGAGAGGGAGAGAGATATATAAACATCAATGATGAGAGAGTATCATTGATTGGCTGCCTCCTGCACACCCCTTACTGGGGATCAAGCCCACAACCTGGGCATATGCCCTTGGTCAGAATCAAACCTGGGACCCTTCAGTCCACAGGCCGACTCTCTATCCACTGAGCCAAATTGGCTAGGGCTAAAAAATTTTATTTATTTCAGAGTGTAAGGGAGAAGGAGAGAGAGATAGAAACATCAATAATGAGAGAGATCATTGATTGGCTGCCTCTGCATGCCCCCTACTGAGCATGTGCAAACTGGGCATGTGCCCTTGACTAGAATCGAACCCAGGACTCTGCAGTCCACAGGCTGATGCTCTATCCACTGAGCCAAACCAGTTAGGGATATGGAAGAATTCTTAATTCATTGATATGATATGAAAATTTCAAGTTTTAATTCATGGTTTATATGAAGTAGGAAAAATAAACTAGGGTATTCAGGTGGCTTGGTACAGGGTCAAATGGATATATGTTTAAGGCTCATCAGCAACAACAGAGGGGGGGGGAACGCATAATGATGAAGACAATAATAACAACTAAAACAATGATAAGTGAGAATGCTAAAACAAAAGTATACTAGTAGATGATCAGTTTTAAAAACACACATTTCATTTAAATTTCAAAATTGACACAGACTGTTGCTTTGTGTAATATTATAAGCAGTCTAAGAGTACTCACCTTTTCTTCTTTGTTAATTGACATTTCATGGTAGTTTACATGTAATTTAGCAAGACACACTACCTCCTTATTTCCTGCCTCAGATGTATCTTTTTTCTTCTGGGTGGGCTAAACTACCTTATTCACTATGAATCTTGAGATATCAATTCTTAGAAATTAAAAATCAGTCTATATTCTGAAACTGTGGTGAAGCAAGGCCTTGTCATGCAGAAAGGAAAAATGATTTAAAATCTGTCTGTGCTTAATGGGTCTGTCAATGGATTGCATCTGTCTCCCTGGAACAACAACAACAAAAAAGATATAACCAAAAACTGTATTAATTTGCTCCTAGAGACTGAATAAACAAAATCACTGGACTCTGCCAAAACCTATTGCTTGGAAGTCTTACTGACACCTGGTGGCTAAATCTCAACAGTTTCTGCAGTAACCAAAGATGAGCTCTTTTTTTTTTTGGCAACACCCTTGGTACTGAGAGAGCCCTAAATACTTAAATCCAGTCTAAAAGGAGTAAGAAATTCAAAGTCAAAACAAAACCCTATAATATATTCATGTTCAAAGGCAATCATGAGTATTTATTTTCCAAGTTTTCACACCTGTTTTTAATAACTCAATCTAATGTAAGTTACTATGAGAAAATCTTCTGAGAGTTTGGAGGTTGAAGAAAAATCACCCAAGAGGTCTTACTGATCTTAAGTAAATGTTGGGTGATATTTCTCCACATACAAATGCATTAATAGAAGTACCAACATTTTAAAAAAACTCAGTATTATGTGGTAGTTGTCCATTTTGTGGCTCACGTTGTTTTAAGAACAACATCCAGGGAAAATTGAAATTTTTCTGTTACATACTTTATTTATATATTTTGTTTATTATTTGTACCACAATAATATTTTATTTCACTATTTCAGTGTTATTTCTCTATTCATTTATATAGAATGTAGGTTAATTCCCTTTTTTTTCATTAACTTCATTCTCTAGTATTAATATGTTTTGTATGCTAGTCTAGAAACTTCGTTTTCTATAGAAAATTGCATTCCAAATATCAAACAATTAATTTATCAAGTCTTTGGGATTGCAAACTCCTATATTTTCAGATTTGAGGGTCAGGGTGGAGGGTGGTGTGGTGGTGAAAATTTCAATCTTATCTAATAAAAGAGAAACATGGTAATCAGCCGTATGACCGCTACCCTTCCCATTGGCTAATCAGTGAGATATGCAAATTAATTGCCAGCATATGTGGGCTCCAAGCCATGGACTGAGGCTTTAGGCCTGGGTAAGGGAGGAGCCAGCCAGCGATCATTGAGCCAGCGATGGTTGATGGTGGCGATGGCGGGGGAACCGGGGCGGAGCCAGCCAGCGATCCTTGATATCGGTGGCAGCAGGGAGCTGGGGATCCCCGGGCCAGGCCTAAAGCCTCGGCCAGAGGCTTTAGGCTTGGGCCAGGGAGGAGCCAGCCAGCGATCGTCAATGGCGGCAGCGGCAGCGGCAGCGGCTGTGGCGGTGGGGAGCTGGGGGTGCCCTGTCCCAGGCCTAAAACCTCAGCCTGAGGCTTTAGGCCTGGGTCAGGGAGGAACCAGCCAGTGATCATTGATGGCTACAGCAGTGGGAACCAGGGTGGAGCCAGCCAGTGATCGTTGAGCCAGTGATCCTTGGTGGCGGCAGCAGCAGGGAGCTGGGGGTGCCCCGGCCCAGGCCTAATGCCTTGGCCAGAGGCTTTAGGCTTGGGCCGGGGAGGAGCCAGCCAGCGATCCTTGATGGCCACGGTGGCTGAGAGCTGGGGGTGCCCTGGCCCAGGGCTAATGACTCACCGGAGGCATTAGGCCTGGGCAGGGGCCAAACCAGCAATTGGTGTGAACTACAGAGGAAACACCTTTTCTGACTGCTGATTGGTTAAGCTCCTGTATGCCACTGGTAATATTCTTAGTAACTTGGATAATAGGAGTCCAAAAAGTGATCTAGGGTTTTTTTTAATCACACTCTTGGAGAAAAAAAGGAAGGTCTGCTGCTGGAGGGTTAAGAAATGTCATATCCTGCCCTAGCCAGTTTGGCTCAGTGGATAATGCCTCGGCCTGCCCAACACAGATTCTGGGTTCAGTTCTGACCAAGGGCATGTACCTAGGTTGCAGGTTCCTCCCTGGTTCGGGCCCAGGTCAGGGCTCATGCAGGAGGCAACCAATCAAAGTGCTCCTCTCACTTTGATGTTTCTCTCTGTCTTTCCCTTTCTCTTCCACATTCTCTAAAAATCAATGGAAACATATCCCCAGGTGAGGATAAAGAAAGAAATGTCATATCCTATGAAAGACACTTTTTGAAAATGTTTAAAGAAAGTTGTCATTTTTTCATGGTAAAGGGACTGGAGTCCGTGTTGATGAAAACACCTTGGTGGCTGCGGTGACTGGCAGTGGCTGCAACAGTGGGGTGATAGGGCTGGTGCCTTTCCCTTATCAGCCCGGTCGACTCCCACAAAGGGAGGCCAGACTGTGGCTTAGGCCCGCTCCCCAAGGGGAGCAGGGAGCAGGTAGTAGGACATCCCCTAGGGCTCCCAGTATGTGATAGGGGGCAAGCTGGGCTGAGGGAACCCCCTCCCCAGTGCACAAATTTTTGTGCACCAGGCCCCTAGTCCTATACAATAAAAGCCTAATATGCTAAGTGTCCAGCCATCTGGTGACCAGTCGACTGTTCAACCAATCAAAGCATAATATGCTAATGATATGCTAAGGTAGCTCAATCATACGCTATAACATGCACTGGCTACCAGGGGACAGATGCTCTGACCGGTAGGTTAGCTTGCTGCTTGGGTCTGGCTGATTGGGACTGAGTGAGAAGGGCTGGACACACCCTGGAGCCCTCCCTCGGTCTTTCCCTGACCTGATCATGCACTGGTGGGGTCCCTTGGCCTGGCCTGCGCCCTCTTGCAATCTGGGACCCCTCAGGGGATATCAGAGAACCTGTTTCAGCCAGATCCCTCAGGCCACTCCCCTCAAGAGGGCACCAGATGCAGGGCTCATGGCTAGTGAGTGCTCCTGTGGCAGCATGAGCCTCTCCTGATGGGGACTGATTGGGCACGAGCCCAAGGCAGGCACAGTGGGGCAGGGATGAGCAGGAGTGGCAGGTAGGAGCTGCAGGGGATGTTGGACTGCGGGTTTCTGCCTGGTCCCCGTAGGCTACCCAGAGGAGCCCTACCGGTGTATGAATTCATGCACTGGGCTTCTAGTCTTATCATAAATAACCATAAAGAAGCTCAAAATAAATCCAAGAATCAAAGGGTTAAGGATACATAATAGATTATTAAAGAAAGATATTTAAATAACAACAGTTTTGAGAGGTGTTAATTTTTCAACCATGTTTAAGTTTAGACAAATATTTAGTATAATATTGGTGAAGAGATGCAAGAGTAAGCATGCCTGCATTGTTCTGACTGCAATTAAAAATCTATTAATGTATCACAGAAATGATTTTGCGATAGTTTCCTGAGAGATGCTCTTTATCTCATTCTTTGTTTACAAAATGATTTTTTCAGTTATGAATACTAAAATACATAATATAATTTTGGATATCTATGAATATAATGATATTGTTTTTTTTATTCCTTCCTTAACTTGTTTATGTACCAGGTAATAACTGACATTAATAGATTTCCTAACATCAACTAATCTTAAGACTATATGAGGTGTTTTTCCTTTAATATAGTGTTAGGTTGCACTTGCTCATACTTTATTTAGAACCTCACATATATGTTCATGGTGAAAAGGTTCTACTTTTTTTGCATCATTTTTGTTGCTTTGGTATCAGGGTTTTTGCTCAACTCACAGAATTAGTTGGAAGATCTGAAAACTTTAAAATAAAGTAAGAGTTATAGCTTCCTGGAAGGGTAGGTAGAATTTACAGTTTCCATGTTGCATTTAATTGTTGTCTTACTTGTGTTTTGCCCAACCTCATATATAAATTCCTTCAGCTTAGAGAGCAGGTCCTGAACCTCTGTATATACAAAACTTAGCACAGAATTTGCTACATAGCAGATATTCTGTGAATTTATATTCAGTGAATTAACAAAGTGATACAGTTAGTAGATTATTTGGATCTGTCCAAGAACAAATAATAAAAGGAAAAGCTTTCTTTAAACTCCGTATAAATTTTATCCAACAATAAATTATCCCTCTGTCTTATGCCAAAATCAACATCTGGGAAGGTTTTTCTTAGAACAATAAGAGGATAGCTGGATGCTATCCTCCAACTCCTATGGAATTTTTTGCTTTCTGTTTCAGCTACTTTGCCATGTTTATTATTCCTACTCTGTTAAATAAGTGTCCCACATTCAGAGATAAGCCTAATCTGTTGAAACAACAAGTTAGACCACTGTGCTATACAGGCAGTCAACCTGTATCAACTCCAAGTTCAGTCATCCCAGCAGGGCAACAAAATCACTAACCTGCTGAAAATGAGGACTTGTGGGACATAATTGTATTACATGCAAAAGATTTAATAAGAAGAGCTCATCATGCACAATTCAAACGGCAGTCTTCTGTTAAAAGTCCAGATTCTGCAGCTTCCTAAACATCTCTTCAATTTGACTTTCATTCAGTTTTCACAAGTCTTGAACATTACAGGGTACAGCCACACAGTAAACATTAAAATGTTAACTCTGTCTTTTAAGAAATTATGGACTTCCAGAGGAAACATTAAGATAGAGAAGGCAACCAAATTTTGCATATAGAGAAAGCAATCCTAAAATGCTTTCATAGGATTGAAAATCTCTACCTGTGCTCCGCTCTTTCAAAAACAAAGGAACTGAAAAAATAGTGGGACTATAATGAATGCACATATATTTGTTACTTCTGTTTTGGAGATGAACCCTTAATATTTTTATTTCTATTATGAACAATTGACATTTTTAGCATACTCTCAAAAAATAAAAACATGAGAAATGTATTTAATATTCAAAACATTTCCCTGGCATATTCTCCTATGCATTTTTCTTCTATTATACATACTGAGCTCTTTCTCTTTTTAGACTACTTAAGCTCTTTCCATGAATAGATGATGTCTCCTTTATCTTGGTCCTTTAAAATACCTAGCCTAATGTCATGTACAAAGAAAAAAATTCTATATACATATTTGAAATTAAAACTTTTTTTCCCCAGAAATATACCAATGTAAAAGATGACATTAAGAGAACAAATTAAAAAGGAAAGTTTAAAAGTTAGGCTAGGACCTAACAAACCACATAGGAAACATGATTGACCATGCAAACTTTAAACAATATACTACTCTCCCTATAATGTAAATATTCCTCACTGGCCAGGTCATCTCATTTGTCATTATCCAACGCTTTTCTCCAAGTACATAAGTGTTTGCACAAATTCTCCACTCCCCCTGCCTGGATCTGAAGTTCTTGCAGTTGAAATTACTAATTAGAAACTATAGATTGTTCTAAGTATAGGTTTATGTAGTTTTTCTAAATGTAAAAAATTTCCATGATATGTTGAACTTTAAAAATCCTGAGGAAAAAATACTATGCATTGGCATAACATGCAGATTTTAGGCAAATGAAGTCAGTTAGGAAGTTTCAGAACTTTGCAAAATCCTTAAATAGACATTTTTCCCCAGTCTTTTCTTTGGTGATTAAGATCCACTTCATAAAGATTGAAGTCAGGGGAATTATTCACATATATACTTAGTATTATTTAAACATTTGGCTGACAAGCTTTCTCACTATATTTTTCCACATTATAAAGTGCCCGAAGCATTGTAGTAATTTCTCCCCTTGGAATATATAAATTGCCTTATATAAACTCTGACTATTGTTGCTGAGTTGGGCTTTAGGATTTTCTCTTGGGGCACTATAATAAGCTAAGCACCTATATTTGTCTTAGAATTCATTGTCCAACCACATAAGCTTCCAATATGACAAACCCCACTATTTTATGGCTCTTTGTCTAACCTTAATTTAAAAAAATAAAAATCATATTAGTTTATTTCTACATAGAAATAAATTATTTCAGGAAAACACAGTTCTTATAGGCAAATTTATCATATCAAATAAACCACATTTCTATACTTTTTCAACTCTCTATAGCATTTATCAGGGGTTCTGTCACTTAATTTATTGAATGCCAGGCTAAGGATTGGTGATAAACCAAATGGTGACTAATTAACTGGGTGTTGAAAGAAATAAGGGACAAATGTTTTGTTGAAGAAGGTATGAGTAGGAGAGAGAATTCAATAGATGCAGAGGCCCAGGATACATCACTGAGGACATTCAGTCACTCTTACTCTCCCCTCCCAGCAGGGAAACATTGAGTGAGACCGGAACATCCAGAGTAGCAAAGTGTTCATTGTACAATTACATTAGTTGTCCACGAAGATGCATTCCTACAGAGCAGGACAGATTTGAATTATTTTGCCTGCAATTTATTCAATGGTAACGGGTAGGGAAAATTCACTAAGAAGTAAACAGGAATAGGAATAGCTTAGACTTAAACATGCTGATTTCAAGTGCTTCCATTTGTATTCTTCGATGGATCTGGAGTAATGGTGTGCTGTGGAAAATGTCCTAGCTTACCAGGACCAGACTCCCCTTAGAACTGGAGTTAGGATTACATATTTATTTTCTAAGCTGCTGGATAAGTGTCATGAAGACAGAAGCAGCAATTGCTATGTTTATTTCTTCTCCCAAGCCACAGTGCCCTTACTCAGAAGGGACTCAATGAATACTTGTTGAATAAATAAATAGGTACATTAAAATGCAGTCCATGAGTTGCATTATTTTGTGTGTGTGTTTGGATTAGGATAAAAGAGAAGCAAACACTAAAAATGTTGATATAAATTGAAAATAGACACTTCAAAAACTACTTTTCAGCTAGCAAGCTAAATTTCCAGCTGGATCATAACTAAGTAGTAAATCTAACTTGTGCAAATAGGCTTAGTAATTCAAATAGAGGCAGCACAATTGTGTGAATAGCATCATTATGATCTTTTCCCTTTTTCCTTACTCACATTTAGTAAACTATCAAATTATATTCTGGCATGCACCAAATAATGGAAGAATGGGGTAGCCAAAGAACATGGCATTCGTTACTGAATTTGAACAGTATGATAAAATCTCAGACTCCTTAATAAGTCCCAGAGCAGCACGAGTACTAATATAAAAAATGAAACAGTTGTGAAGCGTTGTCATGCCGAGCTGTGCTAAGATGAGATTTTAAGAATCTTTAAATTGAAGAAATAACAGCATTATAATTAGGAGCTACTTAATTCAGTTGTGCATGTACTCTCCAGATTAATCAATTACTCTTTGAGAGAGAACCATAGTACATTTGGATGATAAAGTAAAATTAATTAACTCAGTTTAACAGTACACAAAGATTTCAAACACAAAAAGCACAATGTTACCTGAGCATGAGCCAGAAACTCAGTTTTCCAGACGTAGATCTAGATGATAGCTGTAATTCATGTCATTTTATGACATTTCATGGAACATTTGGTCATTATGACATTTATGATGCAATGAAATAGGCCATAAAATGCCGTAAAGTGTTGGGAACAAAAGACATTCCTATTTGTGATGGGCATTTTAGTTTCAATCAAGACATTACTGTGCTAAATCAAAACTCAACAGTTTAATATTAAAGTTTTAGTTTAGATTTCTTTCTTTTTTATTCCTCCCTCCCAATTCCTCTTAACTTTTCTTCCTCCTCCTCCTCTCTCTCTCTCTCTCTTCTTTCTTTCTGTAAAATTAGGTGAGTAGTACAGGACTTTAGGTTTAAAATAGGATTTTTTTTTCATATTTTTTATTTCAGTATTTTAGAGTGTAAAAAAGCTAACGTATTAGTCTATATGAATAAAATAGTAAATCTTGAAATTTCAAAATACCTGACTGTCAGTTCATTTGTATATATCTTGTGCTTGGATAAAATGTGGAACCTGCAGAATTTCTAATAGTAAGTGATGATGTGTTTTTTTCTAAATCTGGTAATATTATTTCCTGAAAACTTATTTTAGCACCTATTGTAAGATTTTTCAAATGTCAGAATTGACCTTGTTGAAGGAAGTGTGGAATTAATACAAAAATGTTTTCCAGGAAATAGATTTAAAATACAAAGATATTCATTTTAAGAGGAGAAAAACAAATATATGCCAGATAAGCATTTTTATTAACAAGGCTAGGCTATTCTTTTAGATCTTGTTTCTTCTTTGTTTGCATTCGTATTTAGAAAGTCACCAGAGTATAAATGGTATATTGAAGTTTTATACACAATTCATTAGTACCAAACTTCCAAAAATGCAATAAGTCATAATGCTTAATCAAGTATATTAGTATAAATATCCACCTGCAATAATATTTGAAGGCATATAAGAGGTTTGCTATTATTACCAAGAATTCATTATACCAAACTTGCAATTTTATGTTTGTTCCACAAATAAAAAGTTAGTTCCCTTACCAAACACATACAAACTACTCTACTATCCAGTTACTCTCTACTTGCAAACTCACCTTTCAACATTGGGGTGAAAGATAAAGACAGTGTTATTTGAAATACTTCAAGTATTAAAGAGAAAAACATATTCAATTTTTTAAAAATTTCCCAAAATTATCTTGTATGTACTCTTCAGATTGATAAATTACTTTGAGAGAGAGAACCATAGTACATTTGGATGATAAAGTAAACAAATATAGTGGCACACAAACTGAGGCACATGGAAATAGTATTAATAAAAATGATATTAAAATAGTAGAATTACTTTTACTCTTCCATGTATTTGAGCCACATTGCATTATTTGCCATTTCTCATTTAATCTTCATAGCAAATGTTTAATACTGATATGTTGTCTATCTTACAGATGAGGAGCTTCAACTAAATTAGTGGTGATAGAGCTGACAGTTGCTGAGTATAGAGTTAAAATCCAGATCTGGCTAATAACAAATTTCCTGTTTTGTTTTTTCTTTTTATCACAATTTTGAATTGTTTCTGGTGGTATTTGCAGTCAAAGACTAGAATAAGTCATAGGGGAAAAGGCAAAAAAAACTTTATTAGAAGAGATAAATTTTATTCTTTTATTTAAAGAAAAATGATCCCATGTTGGCTATATCTCTCTGAATGGAATCATGTCACTCATAAACACTCTCTGATTCAGGTTCACCTAATAACTTTACTAATAAAAGGGTTATATGCTAATTAGACTGGAGACCTTCCAGACAAAGCCATGGTGGAGGAGCCGAGGCAGAGGCAGTTGGGGGCGATCAGGCCGGTGGAGGAGGGCAGTTGGGGGTGAGCAAGCCAGCGGGGGGCAGGGGCAGTTGGGGGTGAGCAGGCCAGCAGGGGGGGTCAGTTGTGGGCAAGCAGGCCAGCAGGAGGGGCAGTTAGAGGTGATCAGACTGGAAGGGGGGAGCAGTTGGTGGCGATCAGGCCAGTAGGCAGAGTGGTTAGGGGCGATCAGGCAGGCAGGCAGGTGAGTAGTTAGGAGTCAGCAGTCCCAGATTGTGAGGGGGATGTCCGAGATTGGAGAGGGTGCAGGCTGGGCTGAGGGACAACCCCTGTGCATGAATTTCATGCACTGGGCCACTAGTCTATATATATAAAAGCTTAAGCGACCAACCAACTGAATGACCAGTCAACCAGTAACTATGACACACACTGACCACCAGGGGGCAGACACTCAATGAAGGAGCTGTCCCCTGGTGGTCAGTGTGTTCCCACAGCAGGAGTGCTGCTCAGCTGACCAACAGGCTCCAGTGGTACCAAGTGGCGGCTACCAAGTTAGGGAGGCAGCAGGCTCAGCGGGACTGGGATGAGTGGGAGTGGTGTGGCACCCGGCCTGGGCTTGGGCTCCTCCAGGCTCATGCTCCTCCCCAGCTGCCTGCTGCTTCGTGTGATACGACATCCCTTTGGGCATGTTGGGCCAAAATCAGCAGTCCAACATACCCCAAGTGTCCTAGATTGTGAGAGGGTGCAGGCCAGGCTAAGGGACCCCACTGGTGCATGAATCCATGCACCGGGCCTCTAGTTAATTAATAAGCTTCATATTCCTACAATCTCCTGAATGCCTGCAAGTACATTAAGTTGTTTTACTCCTTGAGAAAATTCTCTAAGGATTGCATTACCCCATTACATAGGTGGTGAAACAGGCTTAAGAATCTTGCTCATGTAGATATTAAGTTTGAGAATAAGGCTTTGAATCTAAATCTTCCTACTTCCAGCCAAGAACTCTATGAATAAAGTCAGGTTTATGCCTTCCTTCCCAATCTGTATTTTATTTGCTTTATTGAATTAACAAATACTTCCAGTACAGTACTGAAAAAGAGGGGACATCCTTGCCTTGTATATAATCTTAGTAGGAAAACATTGAAGCTTTCACCATTAAAAATAGTGTTAGCTGTAGGTTGTTTTATCAAGTTGGGAATGGGCCCCTACACTCCAGTTTACTGGGTTTTAATCATTAATTAATGTTGGATTTTGTGAAATGTTTTTTCTATATCTATTTATATGATCATGTGATTTTTCTCCTTCAGTCTATTAATGGGATAGAGCACATTAATCAATTTTCTAATGTTGAACCACTCTTGCATATCTGGGATAATAGCCACTTTGTTATGGTGTATAATTCTTTTAATATTTTTATTCTAATTTATTCATTTTTCTTTGTTGTTGAAAATATTACAGATATCCCCTTAGTTTGTTTTTTCCCGTTGACTCTTCAACCCTGCACCACCCCTTCCCAGGCCTTCACTGCTCTATTGTCTGTATCCATATCTATAATAAAAAAAAGCATAATATGCTAATTAGACCAGACATCCTTCCTGACGACCTTCCAGGTAAAGCTGGGTCCTGGATGCTGGAGGGAAGCCAGTGTTGGCAGCCGGGGGAAGGAAGGCCTACCCTTGCACAAATTTTGTGCATCAGGTCTCTAGTATGCATATAAGTTCCCTGGTTAATCACTCCTCACACAGCCCCCAACCCCTGCCTTCCCTCTGAACATCATCTGTTCCATGCTTCTATGCCTCTGGATCTATTTTGTTCATCCATTTATTTTGTTCATTAGATTACACATAAAGTGAGATCA
The DNA here is from genome assembly GCF_028538775.1 of Myotis yumanensis. Classification (NCBI taxonomy): domain Eukaryota; kingdom Metazoa; phylum Chordata; class Mammalia; order Chiroptera; family Vespertilionidae; genus Myotis; species Myotis yumanensis. Next base: position 174,310,012 of record NW_027223752.1, on the reverse strand, counting down.
TGTGATACTTGTCTTTCTCTGACTGGCTTTTTTGCTTAGCATAATACTCTCCAGGTCCCTCCATGCTGTTGCAATTGGTAAGAGTTCTTTCCTTGTTATAATTTTTCCTTAAAAGTTTGGTAGAATTCATCAGTGAAAACATCTATGTCTGGTGCTTTCTATTTTGGAAGATTATTAAGATTGAATCAATTTCTTTAATAGATATAGGCCAGTTCAGATCATCTATTTCTTCTAGTGTGAGTTTTAGAGGGTTTCAAGGAATTTGTGAATCTTTATTATTAAACTACTAGTAGCCCAGTGGGCAAAAGTCATGCACATTAAGAGGGAATTAATTGCCCTAACCAGTTTGGCTCAGTGGATAGAGCATCGGCCTGCAGACTCAAGGGTCCCAGGTTCGATTCTGGTCAAGGGCATGTACCTTGGTTGCGGGCACATCCCCAGTGGGGAGTGTGCAGGAGGCAGCTGATCAATGTTTCTAACTCTCTATCCCTCTCCCTTCCTCTCTGTAAAAAAATCAATAAGATATATTTTTAAAAAGGGAATTAATTAGCAGAGATATTTTAATATTGCTATTTGCCCTTTCTCTATAATAGAAGTGTGAGAGATGAAAGGAAATTAGTAAAATGTATATGAAAATAATATATAAATTTATTAATAAATAAACAGTAACAAAAGGATATAACAACAGAGGCATGATATAAAAATGACAAGAACATGATATGAAAACAACAAAAACATGATATAAAAAAAACAGTGATGCAAACAATGACTGATAAAGTGATTAAACTTATTCTATCTCCCTGTATACCACATTAAGAGTGAAAACACTTTCAGAGTGCTTGACTAATTTCCCTTGTGATGAAGTACTTAGAACTTTAACTGTAACATCACATGCTCTTCAAACTCAAGAGAAAGCAACATATAACTGACCATGTGCAAAAACAGGTTTAGGTAGGAACATGCCTACTCTGTCTAGAGTTTGTTCTTGTGATTTATCAATAGTCATCACAAATGCTGGCATCACGGGAAACCGTCGTCGAATCAATTTAAATGGGAGGCCAGTGTCAGATGGGGACAAATTAATTCTTGGAATCAGAACAACCTCTCCCTCTGCAGATCCTGTTAATACCTCAGCTTCAATAATGTTAGGTCGTAATCTTTTGATAATAAATCTGGTACCATTACAAAGACCCCATTTACTATTGAGATTTCTCAATAGCATGATGATTGCACCCACTTTCAATTTTAATTTATGACACGGCATTCCTGAAGGAGTAATACTATTAAGAAATTCGATGGGAAAATTTTCCTTTTCAGCATCATCTGTGGAATCAATGGAATCATCACTCAAATATGTGTGAAAATCTCCATTGAGTATATCCAAATTTTCTTCATTTAATTTTTGAACATGCTCATTTTTTGGACAAAGAATTGCATGTTTAGATATATTTTTAATATTATCTATAGCAGTGGTTCTCAACCTTGGCTGCACATTAGAATCACCTGGGAATCTTTTTAAAATCCTGATTCCTGGGCCTCATCCTCTGGAAATTGTTTCTTTGTTATAGGGTGGGGCCACAACATTAGTAACAAAGAAACAAAATTAAAACTTTATTGTGGGGAGCCGCTACAGTGTTTTGGACAGGTTCAAGCCTTGGACTGATGAGAGGGCACAGTCCTCTCATTGCCACATGCAAGTCCCAGCTTGGAGGGCAGGGCCCTCCCAGCACAATTATAGCCAACAGCTGTAGTTGTAAGCTTGAACCTATGGTCCGAACACGTGGCCCCACGTGCCTGAGTGATGTAGGCTTGATAGAGTTCAGGTGCATGTAGTTGAGTAGGATTGAAACCCAGGAGAATGTTGTAAACATCTTGGTCACACCCTTACTTTGCCTCGTAGCATCTGCTATAAAATAAAGGCATGGCTGTGGGCATGGTCGCTGTCTCTCAGAGAAGCAGCGTCCCACCGAGACCCGGCTTTCATTCTCTTGTCTGTCTTTTCTCAGCCTTTCAGCTCCCCCCACTCAGGTTCATCCTTGGCCATGCTGGCGGGGCACATTTTAGAAAGAGATGCCTCCACGCTCCTAGGGAGGGTTCCTGCCTCAAACCCCACCCTTACAGGAAACAGCTCCAGGAAACAGCTTGGGGGAGGACGCAGCTCTTGCCAAGACAACCCCTGTAGGACTGACTTCCTTCCGCTTGGTCGCGGTGGTTGTGGTCGTGATGAACACCACCCATGGTATTTATATAAGTAGATATTAGGGTTTATAGTGCCAGTGAAGTTGAAGCTACAGGATTTTGTGCCCTAATATTTTTGATTTTTAAAAAGATTTATACACAGTAAAATTCTCTGTTTATGGTATAAAGTTTTATAGGTTGTAATAGATACACAGTCAGGTATCTACCACCACAGTCATAATACCTATCAGTTCCACTACTCCTCAGTTTCTCTTATGTGGCCCATTTGTTGTCAACCCCTACCCCAATCCTAAATCTCTATAAAACACTGATATGCTCTTGTCTCTATAGTTTTGTATTTTCTAGAATGTTATGTAAATGAAAACATAATATGTAACCTTGGGATGTGTAATATTTTTCACTTAGCAAAATGTATTTGACATATGTTCAAATTAAGGCATGATGTAATATTTTATTCCTTTTATTACACCTAATATTGTAAGTTTTTTTTTAGCTATGCTAATAATATATACCCTTATCTCATGTGTTTTTAAGACTTATTTTCCTAATTACCAAATGTGTTGAATAACTTTTCATATGCTTATTTGTCATTAAAATATATTTGTTGGTGCAGTGTCTATTCATATTTTTTGCTCAAGTTTAGATTGTGGGTTTTCTTTTTATATGAGGATCTAATTGGCTTTATTTAGTGATTCATAAATCTCATGAATTGGGAAGAATTTTTAAATTGTTTGATTTTTGGATATTTTCCTATATACAAGTCCTTGGTCAGAAATATGATATATATATATATATATATATATATTAGTTGTGTGGTTGATCTCTTTATTCTTTCAACAATTCTTTTACAGAAAAAAGTCAATTTTGATGAAGTCTAATTTATCAATTTTTCTTTAACATAACATGCTCTTGGTGTTTTATGTAAGAACTCTAATTAACCCAAAATAATAAATATTTTGACTTAACTTTTTAAAAAGATATGAAGTATGTGTTGAGGTCCCTTTTTTTGAATATGAATGTCTGATTGGTAAAGAACCATTTATTGAAAAGACTATCCCCTTTTCATTGAATTATCTTTGCACTTTTGTCATAAGTATATCAATTTTTGGGGTCTATCTCTGGACTATTTGCTCTATTCTATTGATTTGTGATTCTATACTTTAACTGATAACAGCATTGCCTTTATTAATGTAACTTTGTTCCAAGTCTTAAAATCAGATAATATGAGTATTCAAAATTTATTCTGAAGGGGAAAGAACATAGAGATTGCATTCAGTGTTTTATGAGCCAATTCTAGAGGTAACACACCATATATCGTTGTCAAAATTTAGTCATGTGGTTACACCTAATTTCAAGAGATGCTTGCTTATAAATACTCCACACAAGGGAGGAAGAGCTAAAAAGTTTGGCAAACAACAGACCAGTTTCTGCAACAGAGATAAATAAATATTGTTTCACTTTTAGTTACAGGGCAGTCAGTATAAATAAATTTTACCTCAACCTTTTCTTTCCAATCTCATCTTTCATTTTCCTTGGAAAAACTTTATGAAACAGTGCCATGTACTTAAATTCAAAGGTTGTTTTCTCCTATTTCTTCTGCTTTATTTCTACTTCTCAAAAATCTTATGTGTTACTCATAGGTTGCCTCAGATGTCACATACTAAAGAGATATTCTGATGATATATATGACTTCTCCTTTCTCTGAACCTCCATAATACTTCATTTATATTAATAAGGCTGTGTTTATAAATTTTATTATTTTCATATTTGTTAATATGACTTCATCTAGTTTTATAGTCCTTTAAGAGAATGATCATAGCTTATAAATATGTTATATTCATTGCTGTATTCCTAACAGGAGAACTCAGTAAACATTTGTTTTATTGTTGATAGTTCAGCCAAATGGCCCTAACATTCTTAGTGAATTAAATTGAAGTCATTATCAGGCCAAAGCTCAAATGAAAGAACAGCAGAATTCATATGGCATTTTGCTACTGTGAATATTTCCATAAGGGTCAAAGTACTGCTCTCTAAATTATAACCCCTAAATCTGTCAGGGGTTAGGGAAGGTGGCTAGAGAACGGAAGGGCAGGAAACTGATTTCCAAAACCTAGACCTCTGGTTATCCTCATGGCCATGATTCTTAAAAGAACACCAGTTTGTCATTGCAAAGGAAGGAAAGAAATTCATACATCTATTACTTTCTATTTTTTTGTTTATCATAGCCCAGTTGAATTTTTTTAAAGGGAGTGGAAGAGGAGGAACAAGAAAGCAAGAATGAATAAGGGAGATAACCATGAGCCTAAGGTGATTTTAAATGTTCTTTGACCCACGTAAGTCAAGTGAATGTCAAAGTAATAACAAAGAGAGAAGCATTTTATGGTTATAAACTTAATTAATTAAATTAAGAAGTGCAATTTCATTAATTAATTTAGACTACAATATTCTAAGAGAACGACTGGGCATTCTCAGCATTTTTGTATCTCATTTCCATTACAAATGGTCCCTGCCAATCCTGATACCCTCCACATACCATTGTGGACACTACTTAGAGACAACCAGTATTACCATATTATTAGCAATTTAATGTATATATTATCAAGTAACTATCATATATTTATTTTAATTTTAAGTAAATATTGTATTGTTTTTATAAAAGTTTCTCCAGGAACAATATAGCTTAAATCTATTTCTAAGTTGATGCATATATCATTTTAATTGCTACAAAATATTAAATTATATAAAGAACTAAATTAGGGAGAAACCAAGATGGCGGCATAGGTTAACGCCGGAGTTTGCTGCCTCGAACAACCACTTCAAAAATACAACTAAAAGACAGAACGGACATCATCCAGAACCACAGGAAGGCTGGCTGAATGGAAGTTCTACAACTAGGAGGAACCGAGAATCGAGGAGGCGCAGTGCTGAAGTAAAATACTAAGGTGCGGAGTGCGCACGGCTCGGGCTGGTGGCTGAGGGCGTGGTTGTCTGTTTTAATCCAGAGGGAGCCTCAGACTCTGAGCTCCAGATCCGGGCGAGTCTCTAGGGACCCAGACTCAAACGGGAGAAGCAGGACTGTCTGGCTACCGTCCCTCCAAGGTTTGCAGCTGTTGCTGGGACAGAGAGGCAGAGCCCCTGGGGACGGACTGAGAGCAGCCATAACTGCTCCCTCCTCCGCCCTGTTGATCCCGTGGGACCCGCCCTGCCCAAGCCCTGCACAGAGGCATTTGCGGGATAGCCTCAGGCAAAGGCTAGATTAGCACCTCCCTAGAGGACACAAGTTCTTCCACTGCAGACACAGCTGATTATCACAGCCAGTCGGCCTGGAGGTCAAATCCCTCTAGTATTAACTATAACAATCAAGGCTTAACTACAACAAGACTGCGCACAAAGACCACTAGGGGGTGTACCAAGAAAGCGTAAAAAATTCGGAGACAAAGAAACAGGACAAAACTATCAAGGGAGGATATTGAGTTCAGAACCACACTTTTGAGGTCTTTCAAGAGGCTTCTAGCGTCTGTCAATAAACTTGATGAGATGTACAGGAAATCTAATGAGACCCTCGATGGTGTGATAAAGGACCATCTAGAAAGTAAGCATACACTGACTGAAATAAAGAATATTATACAGACTCCCAAAAGCAGACCAGAGGAGCGCAAGAATCAAGTCAAAGATTTGAAATACGAAGAAGCGAGAAACACCCAACTGGAAAAGCAAAATAAAAAAAGAACCCAAAAATACGAAGATAGTGTAAGGAGCCTCTGGGACAGCTTCAAAAGTACCAACATCAGAATTATAGGAGTACCAGAAGATGAGAGAGAGCAAGATATTGAAAACCTATTTGAAGAAATAATGACAGAAAACTTCCCCCACCTGGTGAAAGAAATAGACTTACAGGTCCAGGAAGCGCAGAGAACCCCAAACAAAAGGAATCCAAAGAGGACCACACCAAGATACATCATCATTAAAATGCCAAGAGCAAAAGACAAAGAGAGAATCTTAAAAGCAGCAAGAGAAAGAAATTCAGTTACCTACAAGGGAATACCCATATGACTGTCAGCTGATTTCTCAACAGAAACTTTGCAGGCCAGAAGGGAGTGGCAAGAAATATTCAAAGTGATGAATAGCAAGAACCTACAACCAAGATTACTTTATCCAGCAAAGCTATCATTCAGAATTGAAGGTCAGATAAAGAGCTTCACAGATAAGGAAAAGCTAAAGGAGTTCATCACCACCAAACCAGTATTAGATGAAATGCTGAAAGGTATCCTTTAAGAAAAGGAAGAAGAAGAAAAAGGTAAAGATACAAATTATGAACAACAAATATGCATCTATCAACAAATGAATCTAAGAATCAAGTGAATAAATAACCTGATGTACAGAATGAACTGGTGATTATAATAGAATCAGGGACATAGAAAGGGAATGGACTGACTATTCTTGGGGGGAAAAGGGGTTTGGGAGATGCGGGAATAGACTGGACAAAAATCGTGCACTTATGGAAAAACACAGTGGGTGGGGAGTGAGGGAGGACGGTGGGGTGGGAGCTGGAAGGAGGGGAGTTATGGGGGGAAAAAAGAGGAACAAATGTAATAATCTGAACAATAAAGATTTAATAAAAAAATAAAAAATAAAAAAAGAACTAAATTATATAAATTTAAAATTTATTTAAATATGTTATTTTAAGTATTATTATAAGTATAGATACAATTAACATCTTGTATGTATATAATGTATCTTATACAGATAAATATATACATATATACCAGAGATATATTTATAGGTATGTATGTTTACCTGACTACCACCTTAGGGGAAAAAAAGTCAATGAAATAAATTATTGACTCTGATGTTATATTAGTCAGAATGTACCAACTGGTATAACAAACAATGCAAATATTCAGTGGCTTAACACAATAAATGTTTTTCTTGGTCACACAATAGTCTCCTGAGTAAAGAGAATCTTCTGATTTTTTTTCTGCATCCAGGGTAAAGGTTTTCCATCAGTATGTCCACCATTTCTATGAACTCTCTTTCAGTTTAGCTTCTTAACTACTTATGCTATTATTTTAAAGCTAAAGTGTCATTATGTCCACTCTAAATTATTTTCTTAATCCTGCCAATTCACCTTTATGCCAAATTGTTTGACTCACAACTATGAAAGTGGACAATGATCACTCTTAACTCATACAAAGTTAATAGAATAATTAAGTATCATATTTTATGAGATTATTTGCATCAGTTATCTATTTCTATGTAACAAACCACCCAAAACTTAGTACAATGGAACCTTGATTCTTGAACTTAATTCATTCTGCAGGCTGTTTGAGAAGAAATTTGTTTGAAAATGGAATATTTTTTCCCATTAGAAATAACGTAAATTGAATTGATACATTCCAAACCCACAATTTCCTATTTTAACCATACATGTCTAATGTACTATTTAATCTATAAATACTTCCTGAATTTATCGAACCACCTCCTACTGGCCTTAAAAGAATCCCTTTCAGCACTTGTTCCAGCATGTTGTCTTTCAGGAGGTCAGTATGCAGCATCTTCCTTTTGCACATACCACTGCCTTCGAAATGCTGTCATCACCAACTGCTTTTCCTTTATCCAAATCAACCACCGCTTTTCTCCCTCTTCAACTGCCTGTGACCAGTGCTTCTTTCACAGCCTTAGCAACATTAGCACTTTTGATGGCCTCCTTATGTTTTAAAACTACTAATTGTCCATTTAATCAGCAACCAAAGCATTCTCTCCTTTGTATGTTGCTTGAGAGATGTTCTTTGTCATGCTGAGGTATCAGCGTGAAAGGCTTCTCAAGTCAGGTCCAAAACTGAAGTTTGATTCCACAACTTAGACATTTTTCCATGAACAACTTGGTCGAGAACGGAACTGTTCGAAATGAGAGATGTTTGAGAACCGAGATTTGGCTAGAGCTTAAAATAACAACACTTATTTCATTTGCTCATGAATCTGCAATAGCAGCAGAGCCATGGTTCTTCATTGCTCTCTGCACCAGCAACAGGGTGGCTTATCTAGAAGCTGGAGAATCCATTTCATGATGATGGCTCATCTATGTGGCTGGCAACTAAGTACCAACTATGAGCTGGGAGCTTGCCAGGGTTGTGGTCCAGGAGGTCTTGGTTCTTCTCTATGTAGACCTTCCCATGAGTTGTTTGTGCTTACTCACAGCATGGTGACTAGGTTCCAAGAGCAAGTAGTTAAGAAAATCAATCCGGAGCTGTATCACTGTCTATGACGGACTCACTCAAATGTTATATAGCCTCACTTCTACCATAGACATAGTCACATCCAGATCCAAGGAGAGAGAATGTAGATCTTACCTCTACTGGAAGGAATGTTAAAGTCACATTGTAAGAAGAGAATGTGGTTTTGGAATTAGGCTAATGCTAGCATCCTGGAAAGAGCTCAGGAGTGTTCCTCCCTCTGGGATTTTTTAAAATAGTTTGAGGAGGATAGGTGTTAGTTTTTCTTTGAATGTTTGGTAAAACTCCCCTGTGAAACTGTCTGGACCTGGGCTTTAGTTTGCTGGGAGTTTTCTGACGACTGCTTCAATTTATCAGCAGTTATCATTCTATTCAGGCTTTCTGACTCTTCCTGATGAGTTTTGAAAGAATGTATTTTTCTAGGAATATGTCCATTTCATCCAGGTTGCCCAGTTTGTTGGGATATAGTTATTCATAGTATGTTTTTTTATGATCCTTTGTATTTCTGTGGGGTTAGTTGTTACTTCGCCTCTTTCATTTCTGATTTTGTTTATTTGGGTCCTCTCTCTTTGTTTCTTGATGAGTCTGGCTACAGTTCATCAATCTTGTTTATCTTTTCAAAGAACTAGCTCTTGGTTTTGACAAAGGAGGCAAGAGCATACAATGGAGTTAAGGCAGTCTCTTCAATAAATGGTGTTGGAAAATTGGACAGGTATATGCAAAAAAATGAAACTAGACAACCAACTTATACCATACACAAGAATAAACTCAAAATGGATAAAAGACTTAAATGTAAGTCATGAAATCATAAAAATCTTAAAAGAAACAATACACAACAAAATCTCAGACAATCTCTCCTAGCAATATATTGACCGATATATCTCCTAGGGCAAAGGTAACTAAGCTGAAAATAAACAAATGGAATTACATCAAAACAAAAAGCATCTGTACAGCAAAAGAAACCATGAACAAAGTGAAAAGAGAGCCCACCACATGGGAGAACATATTTGGCAATGATACATCTGATAAAGGTTAATTTCCAAAATATATAAGAACTCATACAACTTAACCAAAAAGAAAGCAAACAATCCAATTAAAAAATGGGCAAAGGACCTAAATAGACACTTCTTCAAAGCGGGCATACAGAAAGCCAAGAGACATATGAAAAGTCCTCAAAGTCACTGATCATCAGAGAGATGTAAATTAAAACAATAATAAGTGTTGTAGAGTGCGACCGACAGAATGATCAGAACTCCAGACTGATTAAAATGTAGAGAGCCTTTATTGACTGGCCAGTATCCGCTCCTCCACTCGGGAAGCCCAAGAGAGAAGCGGCCACGACCATCTGCAGAGTCCAATATTTAAAGGGGACAACTACATCCGTGTTCAGGTTCCCATAGCAAGCAAAGCCAAGTTACAAAAGCAAATTGCGTAGTTTTAGCCAAGCTATTCATCATCCGCCTGTTATTCATTTCTGGGTAACTTAAAGGTCAGGACTATTCTTAATTTTGATCTGTCTGCTCTTTGTAGGCCTTTGCTCAGGTGTGTTGATCTGTTTGTTCTTTGTGGGCCATTGCTCAGGTGTGTGAGCTCAGTTCCTAGAAACTTTGCACAGGCTGTTGAGCTGCTGAGGTGGCTAGGTAATTAAGCAGGCCTAAAAAATTTTTCTACTCTGTAACAATAAGGTATCACTTCACACCTGTCAGAATGGCTATCGTCAACAAATCATAAAATGACAAGTGTTGGCGACGATGTGGAGAAAAGGGAACCCTAGTACACTATGGGAATGCAGACTGCTGCGGCCACTGTGGAAAAATAACCTCATTAAAAGCCTTGGTCTCAGGTCTATAATACTCTATAGAGTTTCCTCAAAAAATTAAATATGAAACTCCCATTTGACCCAGTGATCCCACTACTAGGAATATGTGCTAAAAAACCAGAGACCCAAATCAGAAAGAATATATGCACCCCTTTGTTCATAGCAGCACAATTTACAATAGCTAAGATTTGGAAACAGCTCAAATGCTGATCAGCAGATGAGTGGATTAAAAAATATATATGGTACATCTACACAATGGAATACTATGCTGGGGTAAAAAAGAAAGAACTCACCATTTGCAGCAGCATGGATGGACCTGGATAGTATTATACTAAGTGAAATAAGCCTGTAAGAGAAAGACAAGTATCACATGATCTCACTCATATGTGAAATCTAATGAACAAAATAGATCCAGAGACACAGAAGCATGGAACAGACTGACTAATTTCAGAGGGAAGGTGGGATTAGGGGGTGGATGGGAACTTATGTGCTCATATGCATAGCCCATGGACACAGACAATAGTGTGGGAAAGGACTAGGAGGGGCAGGAGTGGAGTGGAGGGGGTCAATGGGAAAAGTAAAAAAGGGGACATCTGTAATACTTTCCACAATCAAGATATATTTTTTAAAAAGAGAATGTGGAATGACAGGTATTGTGGCTATTTTTGGAAAATAACATCACCCATGTTATTAACATAACCTCATTAAAAGCCTTCATCTCAGGTCTATAATACTCAGTAGAAATTTCAGTTTGAAAATATATCCATGGGTATTTATTTCTCCAGTTTTCTCTCTTGTTGTCTATTGCTATGAAATGAGAAATTATTTGAATAAAATATTTTTTTAAAAAATATATGTTTTCATTGATTTAAGAGATAAGAAGGGAGAAGGAGAGAGATGAAAGAAACATCAATGATGAGAAACAATCATCAATCAGCTGCCTATTACACAACCCTACTGGGGATTGAGCCTGCAACCTGGGCATATGCCCTGACCAGGAATCAAACCATGACCTTCTGGTTTATGGGTCAATGCTCAACCACTAATTCACACTGGCTGGGCAAAATAATCTTCCTTTATGAAATTTCAATATGTACTGTATGCATAAAATAATCAGTCAATCAGATTTCCTCAGAATCACTTACTTGAGTAGATTATAATGAGAAAACATAAATCTAGGTACACATAAAATAAAGTAATATATATTCTGCTCTTTTAAAATCTATTTTATTTTTTATTGTGTACATTTTACATCTCTGTACTGATTTCTGTGTGCTTTCTTCTTATAATATTTGAAAGTGTTTAATATTAATTAAGCATGCACAAAAGTTCTTTCTATTATTAAATAGAATAATCAAAATCATAGTGGAGAAAATATTTAGGGTGAATAAAATACACATTAAAAGAAGATAATTTTTTCATTGTTAAGAGGTGAATTCTAAGTTTATTGCCTTAAACAAACAAAAAGGACTGTGCAAAGATATCCATATCTTAAAAGACAGAGTATAAGGTTTATTATTATTCTTGTTTGTATATCCCTATAATCAGGTGTCTGATTATACTTATAGAGTGATAAATTATAATTAATAATGCCAGATTATAACTAAGCTCTGCAAATAAGCTCTGATTCTGCAAAACAAATTTAGAATTCATTTCTGTGGGGATTCTGTTTTTGAGAATTTCTCAAATTTATTAAATACAAAACTCAGCGACAATTGTGTTGCTTAGAATTCACTGTCATAATCTAAAAAATAAATTAGAAATGTTAAACTGGCACCATCTGAAACATATGTAGTAAAATATACATCAAACTAGTTTAGCTGAATTAAAATGTGTTTAAGTAAAATATTCAATACAATAACCAGTCTGGGAAATTTTATAGTCTGCATGATGGATAACTTAAATGATATGTTTCACATTTCCATTGGTTTCCTTATGTCATATGTGAGCAGGAAAACTCAGGTTCTCAATTTAGCATAAGGGCTGTCTTAACACAGGAACATAAAGACCATGGAATGTTAGGATTTTGCAATAATGTGGTGACAGTTCACTGATGAAAAAAAACAAAACAATCTCAATTCTTTGGAATCCAGCCAACATCCTAGAAGTAGGCAGCCAAAATAGACAAATGTAAACCCATAGGGGAGTCTCTCAGGCTTTCAATCAGAAACAATTTGCCATTATTTTAAGCAACATTTTATCCAGCTAGATTAGTGCTTTCCAAAATCAACAACAAAAGGCATATCAGCAGCAAGGGAGAATGTGGAAGGGAAAAGTAATCTATTGAGTGTTTTATATGTCCCAGGAATCCTGTTACATATTGCAGAGATGCTGTTCATTTAGTTCAATTATCCTCATTTTACAGGGAGAATAGTGAATCTCATTTAGTTTGACTAATCTGCTTACCAGGAGAAATCCAGGCGAAAGCAGGGGTCTGTCTGCCTCTGAGGCTCATTCTATTTTCACTGTAGGTGTGTCACTCAGTTTCCCCTGGGAGCAGAGAAGTGACTGCTGTGGCAGGTGTACTGACCACAGCATGACTCCTGAAAGACTGACATCAAAAGAGAACCCAAACCTGCCGGATTCAATGCTGAAATCATTCTGCAGGATTAAACACTGAGAACAAAATAACAGTCTGGAATCATTTGTTTAAAAGAAAGTTTTCAACATATTTCAAAGGCTTCGATCTATTACAACCCAGAGGGATAGATAACTACCATTGATAATTATTTATCCAAAAGAGTGTGTAACAGACGTCAGAGAGATTTCCTATCTAAAATATATACATGCATGCACACTTTATTTGCCTAGAATGAATATGAACTTTGATTATCTGGGAAATAATTAGGTCAGGAGTCAGTCAGATCATTCAGTTAAATCTACCCTGGAAGCCTTTTCAATTTATTACTGAGTCTCACCCTCATCCCTCACTCATTCCATTTTTCATTCCTAACTTTGATATTTTAAAAATGCTGAGAATAGTCATAGTCAGTTTTAGACCTCAACTCAAAATGTTTGCTTTTGTGTTAAAATAATTTTTATTTTTCTATAGAGTGTCACAGAGTTAAGTAACCATAGGAAAAAATGAGCTTGGAGCCTACATTTTGAGGAAGTTCCTCAGGCATAGTCAGAAAACGATTTCTCCCACTGGCATATGCACATTGCCTTCAGAGTCATGCAACAGGTTTGTATTTTTAAAAATAAAAATATTAAAAATTAATGTCATGTCTACTATCACTGACTATATTATTTACATAAAGGCAAGTCTTATGATTTTTTTCTAGTCATCAAACTTTATATGTCTTTCTCAAATGATCCATTTTCAGTCAGCATACACATAAAGATATTTAAAAAGACAATGTTTTAAGGGAACGAATTATTAACATTACATTTTACAAACAGGAACTTAAAATATGAATTTGCTGTTTAAACTATTCGCTATTTAAAGATCAATCCAAATTAGGAATTTGTAGCACATGACTAAGCACCTAACACTTGCTTTATCATTAACATTTACCAAATGTTAACATCCTCAGGGAAAGGATATTATCTTATTTGTGCTTGGCAAATTTCATCCAAATCTGGTCTCCATCATGCAAATCCCAGGAGTGTGCAATTAACTCTGCACTTCAAGTCGTAGGAAACAAATTTCTCTGACTTCTCTCATTCATATTAATTGGATCATGGATGAGGTCATATTTTTAATGTTTTGCTTAGACCAGTGGTCAGCAACCTGCGGCTCATGAGCCACATGCGGCTCTTTGGCCCCTTGAGTGTGGCTCTTCCTAAGCCTTAGAAGTACCCTAATTAAGTTAATAACAATGTACCTACCTATATAGTTTAAGTTTAAAAAATTTGGCTCTCAAAAGAAATTTCAATCGTTGTACTGTTCATATTTGGCTCTGTTGAGTAATGAGTTTCCCAACCATTGGTAGACTATGTAATCTAGCGATAGAAGAAAATTAATATTGTGAATGTTTGTTCTGTGACAGGTACAATACTTTATATTTTTTGTTTTTTATGTCCCAGACAACATTTCACTAATTCTTCACAACAATTGTGACAAATAAAATCTGTCAGGTCAAGTTTGAATGTGAGAAAATTCGGTCTCAGGAAGGTCAGAAAACTTCTCTAAGGCTACATAGTTAGAAAATAACAGTGGTTAGTATTTGAATTCATGACCAACAATCCTAAGACCAGCATCCTTTACATGATACTCTATAGTTATGATTTATGTAAATAAAAATATTATACATAATTTTCTGTTTAAAAAAAGCAAGAGAAAAGGGGGTTTTAAAATGCTCTAAATTAAAGGTCAGACAGCATATCAATTCTGTTAAATGCATGATCTAAAATATTCTAACTATATTCAAGGTAAAAATATATCTCATTAACTGGGTACTCTTAATAAAATCTACACTAATAAAAGAGAAACATGGAAATTAGCGTACGACCGCTACCCTTCCCATTGGCTAATCAGCATATCCTTATGCAAATTAACTGTCAGCCAAGATGGCGGCCGGCAGCCATGCACTGAAGCAAGCAGGGAGGTTTGCTTGCTCCAGTGACTGTGGACTCCAATGTTCCCCACCTGACTTGCCAGCCTCTCAGCTGCAACTCTAAGCAACTATGTTGCAAATATAGAAGCTAAACAAAACCCTAGAAACCAGCTTTCAGTCAGCCGGGCTTCAGCCAGCCAGACCGCAACATTGTATCAAATACAGAAGGTAAAGGCCAGAAACCTGCTTTCAGCAGCGAGGCCTCAGAGCTGAAGCTGGCCCAGAATAAAAAAAGAAAAAAAAGGAGCAGTTGGGAGCTTCATTCACCCGCCAGCCTGAAAACGGCCCTCAGCCCCTCACCCAGACTGGCCAGGCACCCCAGTGGGGACCCCCACCCTGATCCAGGACACCCTTCAGGGCAAGCCAGCCGGCCCCCACCCGTGCACCAGGCCTCTATCCTATATAGTAAAAGGGTAATATGCCTCCCGGCACCGGGATCAGCAGAGCCTCGAGGCTCCTGGCACCAAGATCAGCGTAACTGGGGGCAGCGCCCAAACCCTCTGATCGCCCTGCGGCTCTGTGTGTGACAGGGGGTGGGGCCACAACCTCCCTATCTGCCATGCTCTGTTCGTGACAGGGGAAGGCGCCCCAACCCCCTGATCAGCCCTGCTCTGTGCCTGATAGGGGGGAGCTCCCCAATCCCCTGATCGGCCCTGCTCTGTGTGTGACAGGGTGCGGCGCCCCAACCCCTCCCCCCCACGGGCCCTGCTCTGTGTGTGACAGGGTAGAGCCATAACCTCTCCATCGGCCCTGCCCTGAGTGTGACAGTGGCGGCGCCCCAACCCCCTGATCGGCCCTGCTCTGTGGGTGACAGGGGGCGGTACCCCCAACTCCCCTGATCGGCCCTGCTCTGTGAGTGACAGGGGGCAGCGCCCCAACCCCCTCATTGGCCCTGCTCTGTGCGTGACAGGGGGTGGCGCCGCAACCTCCCCATCAACCCTGCCTTGAGTGTGACAGGGGGTGGTGCCCCAACCCCCCAATCAGCCCTACCCTGAGCGTGACTGAGGGTGGCATCGCAACCTCCCGATCCGCCCTGCTCTGTGCATAACAGGGGGCGGCACCCCAACTCCCCAATCAGCTCTGCTCTGAGCCTGACCAGGGGCTGCACCTAGGGATTGGGCATGCCCTCTACCACCCGGGAGCAGGCCTAAGCCAGCAGGTCGTTATCTCCCGAGGGGTCCCAGACTGCTAGAGGGCACAGGCCGGGCTGGGGGACCCCCCTCCTCCCCACCCGAGTGCACAAATTTTTGTGCACTGGGCCTCTAGTATATTTAATAATATTTATACTTATCAACATAGTACTTACCAGCTTTTCTTGTACTTTTAATGCACTGAATAAATGGAGCACAATTTTCAAAAAGTTTAGATCATTGAAAGTCCAAATCCATTAAATGTATTTGTAATTCTTAATTATTGAAACTAAATAAAAATTTAACTTATTTCATGAAGAATTATTTGAAAATAAAATAACTTCTTATTTTAATTTGTTCAGCTAAGGCAGGGAGAAAAAAAACTGTTTACTTTCTTAAAAAAGTTTGTCAAATTCTCTTTTGTGCCATTTTTTCCCTGAATTTTTCACTTCTTAATCATTCACTGTTTCATTACTTAATATTGGTGCATCACCCACTGCACTACTTTTCTAATTAGGTTCATCCAAATGATGAATTGTTCCTTCTTATCAAACTTCTTAATTGTTTTTTTATATCTTTTCTGGTCATTTCTAAAGGTAAAAAGCAGTCCCAGTCTACAAGAGTTTTCCTGTGGTTTATCTACAGCAAAAATAAACACAATTATCTGCCATTTATTACTTTTAATCAGAATGGATCATGGCAAAACAGAAATAGCATATGCATGGAGCGGGCCTGGTTCTAAGATGAGGACGGCGCTGGCAGAGCAACAGGGACTTGCTTGGCAGCCCCTTTGCTTGGCTTCGCTGTACAGTCATTGACGGCGCAGCGTCCCGGTTCTGAAGTGAAGTCTTAAAAGGAGCTCTTGCCAGTATCTTTTATACGTATTTCTGTTTGTATCCGGCTCAGAGTTTCAGAGAAATGAAAGTCTGCCTCTCAAAATGGACTCTGACCACCTACATTGGTGAGTTCAATCATTTGGAAAAAAAGAAAAATTAATCACCAGCAAACCTTTGGGAATGGTGGTGTCAGTCAGACAAAAAGTGGGATTATCCCCTGAAAGCATAGAGATAAAGAGTTAAGATTACCAGGTAACAAAAGCTTCAATGGAAACCTATCCTTTTTTGGTAACCTTACTCTAGGATATGTTGTTTTATTTTTAATTAATTTGAGAGAGAGAGGAGAGAGAGAGAGAGAGAGAGAGAAACATCATCAGTTGTTGATGGGTTGCCTCCCAATCATGCCCAGGCCGCTCAACCAGGGACCAAACCCACAACTTAGGTGTGTGCCCTGACTGGGAATTGAATCTACAACCTTTTAGGATGACACTCCAAATAACTGAGTCACCCAACCGGGATGGAAAGCTATCTTTTAACTCCTCTGCTTCAGAGGCAGTTTCTTCACTTTGTCTAGCTATCAGTTTTGTCAATTCTTCAAGGCATAGCTCTTTACACTTCCTGAGGGAAACCTCAAATCTTCTTTACTAGCATGATTATACTAAGTAGGGTTGTTTTGTTGTCGTGGCTTTGTTTTTCATTTTTCAGGATACATAACCAAAATGAGTGTGCTACTTCAAAGGAGTCCCTTGGGGGGACAAAATTTATTCAAACTCACTGTCTTTGCTCAGAGCATTTTCAGAGTACAGTTTCTTTTAAGAATTTGCCTTCAGATTTACTGTGGAAAAATATTGTCAACCTCATTACTTTTTAGTCACAAGACATGCTTCCTTAGTCCTGAACTTCTATACTCTCCTTCATCCTTCCTCTATCCTAATTTTTTGATGTTAAATTCTATCATTTTACCCTTATTCTCAACTGATTAAAAAAATATATAACCACTTAGAGAAGGAGTGAAAGTAGTAAGCTTAAGAAATCCTTCATAAAGCACATAAGGCATAGAATTGTTATTAGAATGTTAACATCTGTGGGCTATTTATGATGCATCGAACACATCAATAAGTGCTTTACATGAATTAAGTTTTTTGTTCATCCTCCAAACCATATTATGTGTGAGTTGTTGTTATCCCCAATTTACATCTATATAATAAAAGCCTAAGCGACTGTTATGGCAGAACGACCAGAACGACTGGTTGCTGTGATGCACACTGACCACCAGGGGCAGACGCTCAACACAGGAGCTGCCCCCTGGTGGTCAGTGAGCTCCCACAGGGGGAGCAGCCACTCATCCAGAAGACGGGCTCACGGCTGGCAAGCACAGCAGCAGTGATGGGAGCCTCTCCCACCTCCACAGCAGTGCTAAGGAACAGTGAGCTGAACAGTAAGGAGTGAGGGATCTGATTGCAAGAGGAATGTCTGACTGCCAGCTTAGGCTAAGCCGGCAATCAGACATCCCCCAAGGGGTTCCAGGCTGCGAGAGGGCACAGGCCGGGCTGAGGAACCCCTCCCCACCCCATCCCCAGTGCACAAATTTTGTGTCCTGGGCCTCTAGTAGTGAAATAAATGAGAGAAGTTAAGTGACTTGCTCGCAACTAGTTCACTGTAAAACAGAGACCCAGGCCGTGTCAGATTGATCTCAGGTCCTGAACTCTACCTAGTTTAGTTGGTTTCGGTGTAACTGAGAGACTAGTCAGATTTCTGCTCCTTTACATTCTGTACCCAACACTCCAACATCCATTGTACTCAGTGCTTTTCACCTTTCCTTCAGTTCATATGTTAGGCAGAGTCTATTTTATGTGTGCCATTTGACTACTGGACAATCAATACTGATTATGAGTAGTACTAAAGGACCACTATGTCCATTTGATCCTGTATTTCCTGCTGTGTGTGGTCACATGCTGAAATGGTAAGGCATCCATAACAAGAAGCTGGAAAGGATCTTCCTGGGAAAAGGTAACAGTTCCAGTGCCATGATGACTTACACTGCCTCTCCTAACAACATCCCTTCTACATTCTCGGAAAATAAGTCAGTGTTTATGGTGATTGGTGGAGAGGGATCAGAAAAGTGAGACTAGACTGTAAAACAACATTTTTTTAGGAATTAGATATTTTATAATCTATATAAATCTTGGTGTGCTGCTGAGACAGGTCTAAAACATGATATTTCTAGTATCCTGAGCAACACATTGAAGAGGAAAATAAAATCTATTAAATTAGATTCCTTGAATCATCTTTTAAGATAACTTAATGCCACATTGGGTTATGGTAAGTAAAAAGGAGGGAGCATGTGGGAATAAGAGGATGTCTTATATATGATGAAGATAAATTAATATCATAAGTCTAAGTTCTCGCTATAGTAACTATCCCTGTGGTCAACCAGATTTTATTCAAAAAACTACCAAAACATCACATTTTATTTTTCCAAAGTTTGACTTTTAGAATGGTTTTCTATCTCTCTCTTTTTTAAAATATATTTTTATTGATTTCAGAGAGGAAGGGAGAGGGAGAGAAAGATAGAAACATCAGTGATGAGAGAGAATCATTGATTGGCTGCCTCCTGCACGCCCCACACTGTGGATCAAGCCCACAACCGAGGGCATATGCACTGACCTGGAATTGAACTGTGACCTCCTGGTTCATAGATTGATGCTCAACCCCTGAGCCATGCCAGCCAGGCTGTTTTTTCCCCTCTTAAATCAAGATATATATATATCCCAATCTTAAGGCTATACAAAAAAGTACAATTATTTTCCTATTAAAATGTCTTTAGATTATTTTAATGGCTGCTATTTAGATGCTCTCCCTGAAATTTTTGTTCAGTACAACCCTGTACACCCTTTTAAAGTATTCTTTGTATGCTTTATTTTTTAGTTCATTCATTCATTCATCTATTATTTATCAGATACTGATCCAGAAACTCTGATACAGAAATAAATTAAATAGATTAAATAGATAAGCTTCTGTTCTCATAAAGCTTATATTCTAGTTAGGTGCAATAGAAAATAGGCATAGGCACATGTATGTACACACATACATTCACAAGATAACTTTAGATAGTATAAAAGTAGACAGTATACAAAATATAAAACATAGTACTGACATAGCGATTGCTGGTGCAGTGAGATTAGGTGTATATACGTGAAGGAGATATAATTTTAGAGAAGGAGTCCTCTTTAGAAAAGTAACATGACATGAACTTTAAATATTTGATAAATGAAAATAAATCTAAGGTGAGTACATATTGGGCACAAGGACAATATTGTATGGAATGATTCAAGGATAAAACCACATCAGAAATTTATTATACATTTTAAGGAGTTTGATATATATGTAGTGGAAGTCATTGGAGAGTCTCAAGCAGGCAAAATATGTAATTTGACCCATTCTTAAAAAGAAAATTCAGTTACCATGAAGATAATAGACCATGCTGGAGTACAAAAGTGAAAGCAGGGACAATAGCAATGGGTTAGGAAAGAGATGACAGAAACTGAGAGTAGAGCAGTATTAGTGGAGATGATGAGAAATAACCAACAAGACTTGCTGATGATGCCCCCTCCTCTTTCCTTGCAAGTGAAGGGAGAGACAAGAAGAGAAATAAAAATGATTTCTGGAATTTGGACCTGGGAAGATTGTGGGGGTTGTGGGGAGGATGACTATGGCAATCATTGAAATACAGAAAGGGGACATTCAGAAATGGAGTGTGGGAGAAGGAGAAATAGAAAGTTCTGTTTGTGACATGCTAAATTTTTGAAACTTAGAAGGTACCCAAGTGGAGATATCTAATAGGCAGGTGGATAATGAGAGATGCATTGGGACTGAAATGTAAAATAGACAATCTGAAACCCATCAGGTGCTCATGAACTTAGGACACTGATTTAGATCAAGAATGCAATTCATAGACAAAAGAAATGAAACGAAGGTCAAAAATCTGTGGCCCAAGACTGAGATGATATCCACAGAAAGAGAAACAAGCCCAGACAGACTGAGCAGCAGTGAGACAGGAGGAACCATGACTCTTATGAAAGCCAAGGGAAGGGAGTATATAAGGCAGGATGCTAACTTCAGTGAAATTTTCTGGCAAGTCAAACAAAATGAAAACAATGTATTGAATATAGGACTTGGCAAAATGAAGATCACTGGTGTGCATAAGAAGGGGCTTTTCTGTGAGGTAATGGGAGAGATGCCAGGTACCAATAAGTAGAAGAGAGAACAGAAGGTAATATGCATCATTGGTAAAACACATGTTTTTCAGGAACTATCAATGTTAGGACTTTTTTATAGTAAAGGAAGGCAGAAAGATGTAAAATGTAAAGTGGCTTCGCTGGAACATAAGGTAAAGGAAGTTGTTTGTTTTTAATGAATATTTTTCAAACACAAAATGACCAATAGAAAGGGAAAAACATGATGATATAGGAAAAAGGGAAACATAATTGCTAAAATACAGTTCTTGAAAAGACAAATATCATGAAGAATTTAGGAACCAATGGAAGATTTGGCCTTAGAAGCAGGGTCAAATTTATTACTATAAATATGTTTTCTCATTATTATCATCAATGTTTGACATTTTCTTAATATCAAAAGTATTTATTTAAATATGTATTTAAATTTTTTGCTAAGTATGAAGCTAATCACATAGCTAATTATATACATAAACATTGAAATGCTCAATATAGTTTTAAAAAATGCTATAGTTTTTGTTTGTTTTTTAATTTAAATAGCTTCATTTTGAATTTTTTTAAAAAATGTTATACAATTAACATTATATCAGAATTATCAGAAATTACGAAGTCAACTCTTTTCATGTTTCATTATTCCCTAGTCCTTGTAAATGCTTTTATAAGAGTCAGAATTTAGGTTTTTGTCTCTTTTTTTCATATAGCAGTAAATAAAGCTTTGATGTTGTGATAAAGTCTTCATGTTTATCACTTTTTACAGATATGCAATATTTTATCAAGGTAATATATCACATGCATCTTACTTGTCATTAAATATTTCCACTCATCTAAGAATTTACTAATAATTTTGTTTTAATAAATGATTTTGTATGTTCATTCTTACTCTGTGTGGAAATTTCTTGACTGAGTCAGTTATCCTGGATGCTCAAAGCCATGAATCTTACATATCAATTATGTATATCAAATGTCTCCTACATGAAGAAGAGTTTATAAGATAAAAAGCAACAATAACTGGAAAGGCAGCCTTACAAATAATAACTGACACTTGTATAACATTCACTGAAGGCCAGGTACTTTCTAAGTGCTCTGCATATGTTAATTAATGCAATCGACCATAGGGGAATTATTATTAAGCCAACTTTACAGATGAGGAAACTGAAGGTGGAGAGGTTGTATAATTTGCACAAAATGACCCAGTAAGTGAGGAACCTGGAATTGTGTTCCAGGCAGTTTGACTATTGAGCATTCTCTTAACCATTATGCTGTGCTGGTCTGAGCAGTTAAAATATTCCCTTATTGTATTTAAAATTGCTTCTTTATCCAGGTGCTTTTTCTTCTTCCCTATTTATTATTTATTTATTGAAGTGATTGGTGTGATATTGGTTAATAAAATTACATAGTTTTCAGGTGTACAATTCTATAATACGTCATCTGTATATTGTGTTGTGTGTTTACCATCCAAAGTCAAGTCACCTTCCATCACCATTTTTCCCCCTTTACCCTTTTCTACCTCCCACTCCCATGCCACTTTCCCTCTGGTAATCACCATGCTGTTGTCTGTGTCTATGAGTTGTTGTTTTTGTGTGTGTGATTGTTGTTTTATTTTGCTTAATCCCTTTACCTTTTTCATTCAGCCTTGAAAACCCCCACCCTCTGACAACCTGTTCTCTAACTATGAGTCCATTTGTTAGTTTATTTTGTTCACTAGATTCCACATAAGTAAAATCATATTGTGCTTGTCTTTCTCTGACTGGCTTATTTCGCTTATCATAATGCTCTCCAGGTACATCCATGCTGTTGCGAAGGGGAAGATGTCCTTCTCTTTTACAGCCCAGTAGTAGTCCATTGTGTAAATGTACCACGGCTTTTATATCCACTCAACTACTGGTGGAACCTTGGGCTGCTTCTAATTCTTGGCTATTGTAAATAACACTGCAATGAACATAGGGGGTGCATATATCCTTTTGAATCAGTGTTTCAGGTTTCTTTTGATAAATTTCCAGAAGAGAAATCACTGGGTCATGAGGATGTTCCATTTTTAATTTTTGGAGGTCACTTCATTCTGCTTTCCACAGTGGCTGCACCAAGCTGCATTCCCACCAACAGTGCATGAGGATTCCCTTTTCTCCACATCTCACCAACACTTATTGTTCAAACACTGTATAGTTTTAAAGTGATCTCATATATAACACCTAGTTAAATGCTCTTATAAAAGCACTTAAAGTTCTTAAAGCTCCAAAATAAAAATAAAATAAAAAGTATTCATTCTAGACTGGTTTTAATATGTAGAAATGATGATTAAAAATAATCTCAGAGAAACAGAGTTTAGAGTAACATTATTATTGGTGGTGGTGGTTTTTCAAAATAAAAACAATTCCAAGTAATGTTCTGTAACTACCCTTTTATTTGAAGAATACACAGGGAGATAATAATTGATGGGCACAGTTAATGGTTAGGCATTTGATGGTCAATTAATGCATTCTCTTTCTATTTAAGCCAAATTTATTTACTGGGTTTATTATTGTCCATCCACAGGGATACATTTTTTGCTCAATTGCTTCTGGTGGTTAACAATGTTCAAAGGTGGAATGCTGGAATTTACATTTATTAATGCACACTGGTTATGTCATTGCCTAACACTGAGCCTAGCATATAACTAAACATAAGCATGTATGAATGAAAAGAACAGAGAATAAACAAACCCACGGATGAGGGCTCTGGTCATGCCTTGGCACCAAGGGAAAATAATGCATTTGATCTTTCTTAATATTTGCTACAGGCAGGTAATTCTATATAGGACAAACAAGTCACACACAAACGTGTTTTTAAGATAAAGTAGTTCTAGAAGACCTTTTCTACAAATTATTCAACTCTTACCAGTATAGCAAACTTCTGAGGTCAACAATCAGGAATCCCAGTTAGAAACTACAACTTTATTAGATGACATAGAAAACGTATGTTTTTGCAGAGAGATAGAGTGAGGCAGAAATAGAGAGAGAGGGAGTTGGAGAAGGAAATGGATGGAAGTAGGGGAGGGAAAGGAGAGAAGAGGAGAAGAGAAAAGAGGAGAGAAAGAAGAACATGGAGAAACAGGAAAACAACACCAGGAAAAGGCCAAAACTATTTCTATTCACTTATAATAGACAATCCCAAATTTCATAAAGAGAAAAATCAGACAAAACAGAGGAAGGCAAAGACATGGGCCTATGCCAATGATTCACAAGCAGAATGAGACTAAAAAATACACATGAAAACACATGGCAAATCAAAGCAAAAATACATCTACTTCCAGGGTCCCTGAGGGTTTGCCCTAATTTGTGTCTGGTTAACCAGATCAACTTATGGAAGATGCTGGAAGTAGCTGTGGGTATTGTTGACTTTTATATGCAATGCTTGGGAACACGTAAGTTGGAATTTATACAGATTGGCACAACTAAGACCTAAAGGAAAACCTGATCTCTCTCCTACAAAATGTCTGAGGGCCTGCAGTTCAGGGCTGGTTTGAAGGTTCCACATCCATCAGGAATTTAATTACAAGTGTAAAGGATTTAATAGTTAAGTATGAGTGTACTTATATAATGTTCCTGTGTTCAACCCATTCATATGTTTCATTTTTACATGAAAAATTTATATTGAGATTTAAATATTCTCAGGTAGCTCATACACAGATATTTGTTATAACTAGTTGACCACCACAGAAACTATAATTAACTAATCTTCCTTCTATCTTTTGCTCTTCTAACCTCAACATGCATTTGCCACCTAATAATCAAATTGCCTACTTGAACTACTGCTAATCACATTGAAAGAATGTCAGCAACTGAATGTGACCTGACAAAGTACACTCTCCTTTAAACACTCTGACTGAAGGTAGTGCAGCAATTCCACTATATCTTTAATGTTCAGAAATACAGGTCTAGGGTCATAGCTTGTGAGTTTGGGCAACTGGAAAATATAGTTTTTATTCCAGATTTATCAATGGAAAAATATCCTCAGGTGAGGATTAACAAAAATGAAAAAAAACAAAACACATATGAGAAAACTAAGGCTTTGAAAAACTAAGAACTTGCAGAGAATCTTGCAACTTGTCTGTGACATGAACATTTGTGCTCTTTATTAGGATGGATGGATGGATGGAATTTGACTAGATTAATTGATGATTATAGGAGATAAATGGATGCACAAATAGAATGGTGTATTAGTAGTTAACTACACACAAACATATCTCTTTTTTTTCTATTTCCAAGGGCTACTGTAACAAACTGGTGGCTTAAAGATAACAGAAATTTATTCTCTCACAGTTTTGGAGACTAGAAGTCCAAAATAAAGGTTTTAACCAGGGTGGTCCCTTCTGGCAGCCTCTGTTGTCAATAATATTACAAATCAGAAGGACAATTACTTTGTAGAGTTTTTGTATAGTATTTTCTTGTGTCTATTTGAAACACATGTGGTACACTAGCTAATTTATATACTGCTATATTTTAATATTGATACTCTAACAAAATGGACTGTGAGAAATTTGGTGCTGATATTCTTGACTTCGACAACACATCAAATACTGTCTGAGTCAATGAAGAGTTGCTTGAAGCAAAAATCAATAAATGTTAACTCCTGATTGGTTATCTGGCCTAGATCTATGAGTTTTGGAAAACAACATGCCTTTTTCTAATAGCATAAATATGGTATATCAAACAATTAGTCATCTGATACTACTTCATGGAGAATGACAAAGCAGTCAGCATATACAAATGAAGTTTGTCCACAAGTATTTATTCCAGATGCTTATGTATTTTTATTATCCAAAATCTATGTGAGAAAGAAGATAGGTTTACAGTTATTTGTATGGCAAATAATACAATCTTATATAATAAAAGGCTAATATGCAAATGGACCAAACAGAGGAATGACCGGTCGCTGTGACGTGCACTGACCACTAGGGAGCTAACACTCAATGCAGGAGCTGCTCCCTGGTGATCAGCGTGCTCCCACAGGGGGAGCCCCACTCAGCCAGAGACTGGGCTCAAGGCTAGGGAGCACAGCGACGATGGTGAGAGCCTCTCCCACCTCTGCGGCAGCACTTAGTATGTCCAACTGACAGCCTAGGTCTGCTCCCCACAGGCCTAAGCCATCAGTCAGACATCCCCTAAGGCAGGGGTCCTCAAACTTTTTAAACAGGGGGCCAGTTCACTGTCCCTCAGACGGTTGGAGGGCCGGATTATAATTAAAAAAAAAACTATGAACAAATTCCTATGCACACTGCACATATCTTATTTTGAAGTAAAAAAACAAAATAGTTTGAGGACCCCTGCCCTAAGGGGTCCCTGACTGCAAGAGGGTACAGACCAGGCTGAGGGAGCCCCCCGAGTGCCTGAATTTTGTGCATCAGGCCTCTAGTAATGAATAAATAATAGTACAAGAATAAAGTGTTTCATGTACTCACAACTGTAAACCTACTTTGTCAATCTCTGTATATATGTATATGTGTATATGTGTGTGTGTATGAATGTATGTATGTATGTATCTAGAAAGCTGCCTTGAAAGTTTAAGACCTTAATTGAAGAATGGCTTTGAGCACATTGTGAATTCCTGATGATAAAGAACAGATGGGATTCATTGCTAGCTCAGTGTGAAACAGGAGGAAAATGCTTGTAGATATACAAGCCTGGTATGGAACAGCTATTCCAGCCCCAGTAGCCAGGGCTTATAAGGGTAAAAGAACCAAGATGATAAACACAAGGCAAAGTTTGTGCAAAAGAAGTGAAATCAACCCAGTAATTACTTAATTCCTAAAAGGAAAAATATCTCTTCTTCAGGGGAATACTTTAAAATGAACTAAAAAATAGAGACATACTGGTCTCAGTAGGCTTCAATTACAAAGTTGCGAGATTTGTTTTATTGGCACTAGGAGAAGCTCAGCAGTAATTTATGTTCCGAAAGGCCTTTCAGACACAAAGTCAACTTCTCTTTTAGTTTCAGACCCCCTGAGTCTCCCAAGAAAAGAAATATGCCAGTCAAATGGCAAATCAAAATAAAATTTCCACATAATCCACAGTGGGAACATTTTTTTTTAAGTACCTAGAAATATAGCAAATAGGGTGATTAAAAATCTTCTTTAGTCTATTTAATAACTGAGGGATATAAAGGAAGAAACAAGCTATTGTTATGAAATTACAGACAGAAAGATATTAATTGTCATCTGCAGATGGATGGAAGAATGAACTCTTGACTCATTTTGGTATAACATTTATATAACATTTCAGGTACTTAGAAATGCATGGTGTGTACAAGCCATTATTCAGTTAATGAGATGTTAAACCCCAATTTGCCTTGAAATTGTCCAGTGTTGCTTTTCATTAAAGAGATAATGACTCAGAAGATATTTTAGGTGTTGCTACAAGCTTCTGTTTTCATTCCATTTTTAGTTGGCAAATTGGGTCACATTGGATTACAAGAAGATAATCAGACCTATAATACACCCATGTTACCTGATTTTGCTACACAGAAATGATAAAACATGACAGCCCCCTCGCACCTGGCTTGCAATCTCAGCATACTATCCTGCTGAAGCAAGTCAGCAGACCTTTATTCAATAGCCTAAAGTTCGCTTTAAGGCACTTTTGTGACTATTAAACTGTGCTCTTGGAAGGCAAAACAACCGCAACGGTTCAGAGTGCTAAAGTAGATAATATCACAAACTTGATAGGTTAGAGCTCGTATATTTCTCTTGGATTTTGCTGGCATTGCAAACTAGCCGAGGGTTTGCTCTCCATAGATCTCATTAGCTGGAGGGAGGAAGCACCTGGCCATCACCGAAGTGCTAATGGCGCCTCCAAAAGCAGTAGACTGTCTTTGGAAGCATATATAACCAAGCTTCAGGGAGATTTTCTAAGCTGCCAGGTCCTTGGTACAGTCTGGATCTTTTGGTCTTTCTCTCAGTACAAACTATGAGACTATCATAGAGAAAAGACAATTCATAAATGTTTTGCAATCATCATAATTCTCATCACAGATGAAGGTATGGCAAAATCAGCCGACTTTTTGTTGGTAAGGAAACCTGACTTTCGGTAATAAGTTGAGTAACATGTCTCCAGACAGAGGATCGCCACGTTGTCTATAAAGGGCCTGATAGTAAATATTCTCAGCTTTATGGGCTAAACTACTCAACTGTGCCTGCATAATGTGAAAGCAGCCATGGACAACAGCTAAATGAATGACTGTAACTGTGTTACAATAAAACTTTATTTCTAATAACAGGCCGTGGGCCAGACTTGGCCCACAGGCTACAGTTTGTTGAACCCTTCTCTAAAGCTGTGTTGAAGTTCATGCTTTGATCACGAATGCTTTTGCTAGGTATGTACCCTAAGGAAAATTTTTATAAAAAAAATTATTTAAAAAAAATTTCACCCTAGTGTTCATTATGCTTTTATCCATAATGAGTAAAACCGTAATTGCCTTAATGCTCAACAAGAAATAGTCAAGCATATCAAATAGAGGTAACATATGCATCTGCCTAAACATAAATTTGAAAACTGTATGATGATATCTCAATATTTGTATTTTAAATAAATAAGATTAAGTGAAAAATTTAGTCTACAAAAATTTGTATACCTAAGGTCAGAAATTAAATGTGAACATGCATAATCAAAACATTTTAAAAATTCAGGGTGTAAATGAAAGCTAAATTATTTAAAATTCACACATGAGACAGAGGGAAAGCACTAGGATAACCCACACATTAATTCAGCAGCCTCTTATTGAGCATTGATTAGGTGGCAGTCACTGTGCTTGGATTTGGGATAACAGAAACAAATGATAGCCTTCCCCTGAAAGAAGCTTATAAACAATAGAATAGGACAGAGAGAATAGAACTATGACACATTCTCTAGTGGATAAGGAGGGAGGAGATTCTAAGAGAACCAGAAGAGCATTAACATCAGGAGAAGAATTTGCCATCAAGAAAGTGAGTGGGGAAGAGAGGGATGAGGCCTAACAAGTCAGGTCATGAAGAGGTTGATATGACCTATCAAGGAGTTTAGGCTTTATCCAGAGGCAATATGGAGGAGAGGGGTGGACTTCATTGAAGGGATTTAAATTCAAAGTTAAATCATCTCTTTAAAAAATTAGTAGTAATACAGCATCAAGGGTTTATTAAGTAAAGCAAGGACAAGAGATAGGAAATATAAGAAATGTCACAGCCCGGCTGGTGTTGCTCAGTGGTTGAGCATAAATCCACCCATGCACCAAGAGGTCACCAGATTGATTCCTGGTCAAGCACATGCCCTTGTTGCAGACTTGATCCTCAGTAGGGAGTGTGCAGGAGGCAGCCAATCCATGAAAAGATGGGTTTCTATCTCTCTATCCCTCTCCCTTCCACTCTCTCAAAATATCAATAAAAATACTGAAGAAAGAAGAAAAAGAAAGAAATGTCACAGAAAAGTGGCTTTAGAGTTATCAGTTGAATGCTGAGTCCTCGTGCTAATTGTGTGGCCTGCAGCAAGTTTGCTAGCCTTTCCAATCTCCTTTCCCACATTAATAAAATGGTCATAACAATATTTTCTTTAATTAGCATTATACAATTTATAAAATAATGTTTTAAAACTATTAGTACAGTGGTAGTCTTAAAGACTAAATATATAATTGGAAGTTGAAGTTGCTATTACTGACTATAATAGTATAGGTTAAAAGTCTTGGAGGCTTGAATAAAATAAGTTTGAGAATAATGGAGAAAAAGGAAGTGATAGATTAACAAAATCCCTGGATAGGGGATGGAAAATGAGTTGTCAAAATTAACCTTCTGGAGGATTATTTTATTAATCCAATTTGCAATAATATAAAAACAGCTAATTTTAGAGTTAGATACTTAAGAATTTAGAAAATTATTAAAACAGTTGAGGTATAGCCCTAACCAGTTTGGCTCAGTGGATAGTGCATCAGCCTGCAGACTGAAGGGTCCCAGGTTCGATTCCGGTCAAGGGCATGTACCTTGGTTGCGGGCACATCCCCAGTAGGGGGTGTGCAGGAGGTAGCTGATTGATGTTTCTCTCTCATCGATGTTTCTAACTCTCTATCCCTCTCCATCTCCCTTCCTCTCTGTAAAAAATCAATAAAATACATTTAAAAAATAAAATAGTTGAGCTATAAAAATATTGAAATCTGACCCAGTACTGACGTAAAGATATGAAAAATGTGACTTCCCTGAAGTATACAGAATTTGTAAGATACCGGCTATGCCTGGCTGGGCTTATAGGTGTGGGGAAACATGAAGTGAAGGAGAGAAAACTTATCTAGATGTGGCTGAAGGAATGCAGTAAAGATCTGACCTGCCATTGTATATGTCCTTTTCTAATTATTCATTAGTATGTAGAATCTATTTTAGCATGAAATATATAGCTACCGTTGTGAAGAACTCTTCCAAATTTTCTAAGAAATTTAAAGCAGAAAAATCAAGAAAATAAATTTCTAATAACAGACCCAATTTGATTCTAATTTTGTTTGAATCAGTACTGTTGATTGGCAATGCTAGTTTTCTCTCAAATTGCAATTCTGCTCCCTCAAGCAGATGTCTCTTTGAGCAGAGATGGCATGTGGGCACAGCTGCAGCCCCCCTCCTCCAGTTAGTTCTTCTTTCTATATAATCTGGAATGCCTGTCAATGTTCTTTGCCATTGTGCATTTTTTTCATTCATTGTATAATTTTTCCATAAATAACTTGCTGATTTCATGTTCTTATCTATGATGTGGTAGCATGTCAAAGAGGCTTATTAATCCGTAAACAAATTATGTCTATTGCTTCACCCCTGTCAAGAACTCATTGACTCTCTTGCCAGATGAAAGTTAATTGGTTTGTTAAGCCTGACACTCATCTTTCTTTTTATCAATCCATGCAATTTTTTTCCATACCTTTCTATACTTGTTTAAATGTTCTCATATTGTTTTTATAATCATTTAATCCAGTATATATTTGTTTAACCAGACTCACAGTTCTTTTTAAGGGTTTAATGTCTATGAAGCTTCTGTCCATAAGAAGAAAAGATCTGGCTAAATTTTGCTCAATTTAATATTTATATTGTATTTTAGCTAATGAATTTGCTCATGTTCTGATTTTGTTAAATTAACATTTGTTAAGTTGAATTATGAATCAGTTCAATAACAGACCACAAGAGAATATGAAATGAAGCTTTTACTCACAGGTCCTGGAAGAAGTACATAGAAGCTTGAGGGGCCACATAGGGAAGGCAAGGCAGAGTACAGACAGAGATAGCCATAGGATCTGAGGCTCATGCCTTTATTAGGATCCATGGATGGAGTGATTTGGGGTTTCTGGGCTAAGGCCAGATTGGTCCACTCAAATCAAAAGAGCAGTATTTTGGTAAGTTGCATGCATGGGGTCATATCTACGCACAAGGGACTATTGATTATAGGCCTGTTGGGAAGTCATATAAGGAATTTTCATTTGCTTGTGACGCTGTGGGCTGTTATCTAGGGCATGCACTTGCATAAGTGGCCTAGTGTCAATTTAAGAACCCTGCAGGCAATTTGGTCAAACAAAATGAATGGCAACTTATCAATACCATGGAGTAGCTTAGCTAAACTCTCAATAGCCCAATATAAAAAAAATGTGATTTAATACAGTGGTTTCTGTCAAATGATCTAATCACAAGTGAATAAATTTATATAAAATTGAAAATTACAATTAAGTACTTACACATCTCTTATTGGAAGAAAGGTGAGATAGGGATATGCTGGAAAAGCCAATTTCAATTTATATCTCCCATTAAGTCATACGCTATCACATGAAATCATGTTCTTTGACAGTGATGTCCATTCAACAACAGCTCTATGATAATGTTGCTATAGAGAAAAATGTGACTTCTAGATATATATGCTGGTAGTTATTTTAAACACTAAAGTTATACTTTCTAGACACTATAATTTTTATTAGACTCTCATTTTAACTTAGTGAAATAGGATACAATATACCATTAATCCAAAAACATGACATTATGGAGTGATCAAATGTTGAGAAGCGGTATTAAGCTTTCTATCTAGTGTAAATTATATCTGTAAAATGGTATTGTGGTCATTTAGAACCAGCAAGCAGACCTAAATAGCATAGGACAAGTAATAAATTATGGCTGAAATGGGTATTTCTGAACAATGAAGTAAAATGGAACAATAAAATATGTATGTAATGATTGACAAGAAATCAATGAAGAATGGACTTGGCCATTTGGCAGCCTGCTGAAGCATTATAAATTTTAGTAGAAATTGTACAATGTTAATTTTGTTCATTTCACTGTCCATCATTTATTTAATCAAATTCTCTACTTTAAGGAAAAGCAAGAATGTGCACAAATAATATACAGTTATCAACAAAGATCAAAGGAGGCCCAGGATAGGTAGCTCAGTTCTTAGACCATCATCCTGAGATGCCAAGGTTGCAGGTTTGATTCCCTGTCAGAGCACATACAAGAATCAACCACTAAATACATGACTAAGTGGAACAACAAATTGACATTTCTCTCTCTCTCTCTCTCGCCTTCTCCCCCTTTCCTCTCTATTTTCCTCTCTAAAAAAAATCATTTTTTTTAAGAGCAAAGGGAAGAGAGAGAACTGAATATAGTCTAAGAATAGGTTCTAAAAATGGGTGTGGCTAGATAGAGCAAAGAGTTATAATTTGAAGGGGTTGCTTTTAAATCCTAATTCAGCAAGAGAATTTCAGGTCAAACATCTCAAATTTGGAACCAAAGCACTTTGACAGTAATCCTGTAGATTTTACTAACTACTGGATTCTAAACTATTGTCAGACACCAAAATTCTGTCATGGATAGCTTCAAATTTTCTTGTACTACAAATGTTAATAAAACAAACAATATCCATAAAAATTCATTTAAAAAATAGGTAGACATATATACAGATAGTCTTTGTTAGTATTTCCTTATTTTAAAAATCAATCATAGACTCAAAAATAAGGAAATAGTGACAAACATAATGCATAACACATTTTAGTCTTCTAATATGCATTGTCATAAATTATACTGAGAAAAATCAAAGAGAATAAATCAGTATTTATACCTTTGATGCCAGGACATTATCAATTTTTCAACAAATCTTAGAAGAATTTTATTGGACTAGTAGAGGATTCTCACATAATTCCTGAGAATGACTAGTATCCATTTCTTATTTATTCACACAACAAATATTTGTGTGTATGTATATATATATATATACATATATATATACATATATATATATATATATATATATATATATATATACATATATATATATATTATATGCCAGAAAATTTGCTGGGCAGTGGGAGTTTATTAGTTAGCAGTATTACTAATTTAATGGGAGAATAACAGGAGATGATGAAAAAATTATGGCATTTCAAAGCAGAATGAAGAAGAAATAATAAGTAAGCTAGACAGGAGAAATATGATTTTGAAGGGAAATTTTTGACTATGGAAAAGTTAAAATAGTTAAGTCAATTCCAGAGGTATAGGGTAGTGATGACATGTCAGAAAAAGTAAAAGTGGCATAAATAAAGATAAGTACTAGTTTTATTGCTTCCACTCTGAATACCAGGCAAGTAGGCTGTTCATTTTGAGCAATACTGTTTATTTACTAAGGTAATAAACCCCAAAATAGCCATAGAAAGAATAAAGCCTGATGAAGATCTAGAATCCTTCCCATCTAAGGGTGGCCACTCAGAGTTCTGGAAGGATTTAGTCTGACTAGAAGAAGACCTGTGGGAGTGGCAAAGGCTCTCGCGGAACAGCCATGTCCAAACTTAAGGAGCTGTAGGTGTTCTGATTCTAACAGGTCGGTCCTATGATCTTCAGTAATGAGGAACAACATCTCATTTGTTAATTTAGCTCCAAAAGTCCCTCACAAATTCTAAAAACACTGTGACAGCATTGTTCCAATAAGTTCTAGTGATGTCTTTTAGACTCAGCGGAGAGCAGTCCTGTGGGAAAGGATTGTCCTGATGAGCTGCTAAATTCCCTGGATTGGTAACAATAAGGAATGTTATTAGATTGAAAATGGATGTATTAATCAAGGAAAGCACTGGACTTCTCTTTGGAACTCCATTAGGGCTATAAAATCATTACCTGTTTGCCTGTCTGCAGTTAGTTTATCCTATTAGCTTACGCCCTTTGAGTACATCAGTCCTACATCTATTTAAAAGTGAAAGAGAAAATATAAGGGGAATGTTCACTTAACATAAGATATGTACCAGTGAAACAGACTGCTAGTTTAAAAACAACAATAAAAATTCTACCCAGGTAAAACTAGGGTTAGGTAAAATGTTTTTCCTAAATCAAAACTCAATCTGAATGACAAAATCGGGAGGTCAGTGGTAACAATGTACCCAAAAGTAAAATTACCCAATATTAAAGACTGAAGCCAGAAACCACAAAATTTAAGGTCAACAATCTGTTCAGTTTTCACTCTCAGCAGAGTAATTACCAAGAGTGAAAAATAAATTATTACTAACTCATTCAAAAAGTAACCCAATAGGTAGATGATCTTATCTGTGGCACTTGTCTTTGAGTTAAACTCTCCCCAACCCCACCCCTGGACTGCTGTGTAGAGTTGGAAAAGTCTCCAGGTCATATGCACCCTCACAGCCTCCAATCCACCCATTTAAGATCAGTGCACATACTGTGATAGGCTTTTCTGCCTTCCAGTCCTACTAACTCTTCCTGGATGACAACAAATAAGGAACAAATAAGGGTAGGCTGCCTAGAAAACCCTCATTCTTTGATTCCCCAAACTGGGGAGGTTTAGGAAGGGGTCGGGGCTTGCACCAAGCTGCAATAAATTGCTAAAACAAAAGGATCACTGTGAATATAAAACTATGATTTATCAACTATGCTGATCAGACTAGACTCAACAAGGAGAACAACTCATTAACTCATCTGTAGCACCCCAGAAATTCTCAAACAAGCATATTTAAATTTATATATGATAAAATGTAAAGAACACTCTTTCTTTACTTTTAAAAAAAAAATCCCATCTTGAAATTCTTACAGATGGTCTGTGCCACATCGCAAGGTGATCTCTACCACCTCTCTCTCTTTCTGCATCTTTGTCTCTGTCTTTCTCTCTGTCATTGTGGACTCTTTCAATTCTTCCTTAGTCTAATTCTATGTCCAAATTATGCTTGCAATCTATGACCTTGTAACTTCTCACGTCCTTATAATATGAAGAGCGGTTTAGTGCCATAGACTGCATTTCTGTTACCTATTCAGAACAGTGATACTTTAGTACAAATATTCTGGTACAGTTAAGACGAGTATATATAGATAATACTCTATCTTGCTAAAGCATAGTACAGTTTGCTTTTCTTCCAAGTGTGTGAAAAATGAGTACTGTGATCAAAATTACAAACACACAAAGTGTTGATTACTTTCCAGTGTATCTCACAATTAGCGATGGGTATTGAACTAGTGTCTGTGTTTCCCCACTGTTGTATCTTGCTCTGGTTTTAGCTTCAAAGTTTTCCTCAAATTACTAACTGTACTTTTTCTAATAGACTAGTGTATTTTCTTGTAAATTTTTTTTTTTAGGGACGGGGTCTCGCTATGCTGCCCAGGCTGGAGTACGGTGGCTATTCACAGGCGCGATCCCGCTACTGGTCAGCACGGGAGCTTTGACCTGCTGCGTCTCTGACCTGGGCCGGTCCACCCCTCCTTAGGCAACCTGGTGGCCCCCCGCTCCCTGGAGGTCACCATAATGATGCCGAACTTAGTGCGGACACACGATTGGCATAGTGCACGACAGCCCAGAACTCCTGGGCTCAAGCGATCCTCCAACCTCAGCCTCCCGAGTAGCTGGGACTACAGGCGAGCACCACAGCGCCCGGCTTTTCCTGTGAATTTTACTTTATATTTCAACTAACCAAAATAAGTGCTAACTCCAAGTGTGTTCCCTCTGGCATCTTTTCTAAAAAGGAAAAATATTAAAATTTCCATAGTTCCACAGGTAAATTTTCCCAGATAGTTATTTGTCAGGAATAATGTTAAAATTTATTTTCATTTCTTTTCTTGGAAGGGGATTGGAGATAATCAAAGATTTCTGAGAGCCTTATAACAGTTAGTTTCTAAAATGCTATAATTATTTGGCCTCGTAAGGTACACGAGAGTACATATAAAATAAAATAAAAAGTTACTGTCTTAACATTTTCTAACTAGTTATATTGACGAATTTTTCAAGTAGTCATATTGGTGTCACTTAGAAATCCCATGTGATAAAAATAAATTTAAGGAAAGGAGAAAAGATGGAAAAGAAGGAAGGAAGGAAGGAAGGAAGGAAGGAAGGAAGGAAGGAAGGAAGGAAGGAAAGTTCTAAATGAAACATCAATTTTTCCTAGTCAACATTCTTATTCTTAAAAAAAAAACTTTTTGTTGCAGAACTGTGTTAGACTTTGAGGAAAATGCTACAATAGTACAGAGTTCCCATATACACTACACTCAGTTCCCCTATTAACATCTTACAGTAGCATGATATATTTATTTCAATTAATGAACCAATATTAATACATTTTATTAACAAAAGTCCATACTTTAGATTTTCTTAGTTTTTACTTATATCTTTTGTTGCTGTTGTTCTAGAATCCTATCCAGAATACTCTACATTTAATTCTCAGGTTTCAGGCCTTATAGCTCAGGGGTTAGAGCACTGGACTTGTAATTCTCAGGTTTCCTCAGGCTCCTCTAGGCTGTGATGAAACATCTTTAGTTTGTACTAATATCCAGTTTCCTCCATATTGCTTTATAAATGCCCCCAGGATGTTTTTCCCTAATAATTATAAGTTATTATTCTAATGTTTAATTTCTGTAGTTTATCAAGAGAATAAGCTATCACTTAAGAGATATTTTGTAGATTCCATAATAAAAAAGTTTTCTTTCTCTTTTTTTGTTTTAATTCATTCTTTTTTTTCTTCATCAAAATATTAACTGACTGCCAACTGTGTGCCAGGCATTATTATCTGCGATTGGAATTCGTCCAACAACAAACCACTAGAAAACCTGCTTTGTGGAACTTACATTTTAGTGAATAAAGACAAAATGTTAAAAATCATAGTAACTTCATAGCATTCTAAAAAGTAATAAATGCCACAAAGGAGTGCTAGATAAGGAAGATTGGGAGGGAGGGAGTAGTCAAGGTCATCCTCAACTGACATAGGAGGAAAGAGCTGAAGGAAATGAAGGTGTGAGCCTTGTGGTATCTATTGATAGAACATTCTGCTCAGAGGCAAGAGGCAAGAGCCAGTGCAAAGGAATGTGTGAGGAACAGTTAAGAATCTGGCATAGGTAGCTGGAGCAGAGTGAGGAAGGAAATGGGTAATAGGCAATAATATCAGCAAGCTAACAGAAGGCCTAATCTAATAGGTCCTGGAAGAATTTTGTAAGGCTAATAGCACTAAATCTGTGGAATATTGAAAGCATTTGGAGTGTTTGAATAGAGCTCTTCCATGGTTCATGCTAAAATGGAGTCAGTCTTGCTGCTCTGCTGGGAATAGACTATAGGAAGCAAGAGTGGAAGCTGGAAAAGGATTAGGAGACTACAGTAGTAATCCAGGCAAGAGATGGTAGTGCACTGGGACCAGTTGTAGGAACAATAGAGATGTTTAAGTAATGTGGTCTACTTCTGGAAATATATGAAGCCAAAAACAATTTCTAATAATCAGATGTGAAGTATACAGAAAAGTAAAAGAGGATTCTTTAGGTTTTTTATCTAGTGGTTCTCAACCTTTTGGCCCTTTAGATAAAGTTCCTCATGTTGTGACCCAACCATAAAATTATTTTCATTGCTACTTCATAACTGTAATGTTGCTACTGTTATGAATCGTAATGTAATTATCTGATATGCAGGATGGTCTTAGGCGACCCTGTGAAAGGGTTGTTCGACCACCAAAGGGGTTGTGACCCACAGGTTGAGAACCGCTGATCTAAACCATTGTGCCACAAGGTTGCCACTAATATAACAAGACTAACATGGAGCAGGTTTGGGGTGGGGGCAGAGTTAGGAGTTCAGTTTTGGACATGCTAAGTATAAGATATCTATTAGACATCTAATGGGAGATATCGAGTAAGCAGTTGAATATATATGCCTGAAGTATAGAGTTCCAAAATGTAGATATAAATTTGGTGCTACTAACACACATCATATTTGAAACCACAAGATTTCATGAGACCCCAAGGAGTAAATGTTTAATATAAATATAGGTCAAAGTACTAAGGCCTGGGTCCTTTCAAAAGTAAGTTGGGAAGACAGGAAGAGTTGCTAGTGATACAAGAGGAAAACCCAGAGAAGTGGTGTCCCAGAAACCAAGGTAAGAAACAAAGGGCCCCTCGGGAGAGGGAGTAAGTGATCAACAGAAGCCAATAACATATTTACAATTTTAATTTGAACTATTATAAAACATAGGGGGAACATTTATATTTACTGTAAAAGTTGATTTAATAAGGAGGGGAAAGTATGGGCTTTGGGTTTAGAATTATGTAAATACAGATACAAGTCATCTATGATGTGATCACTTTATACTCTGCCATTCGGGTGTGCCTTGGGCAAGTTGCATACCTTCTTTATTCCTGAGGGAAACACTTCCTCTGGTCTTACCCTTAACTTGTTTGTCAGTTTTCTGTATATTGTCAGGCCACAACAGATGGAAATATTGTTCGACAACTATTCATATTTTGAAAATGTTTAATTTTAGTTCTGCCTAAATAAACCTGTATGTTTTGATGCAATGGGATTAGAATCATGTTTGTGAAATGGAATTATCTTTAGAAAGATCATTTTGACCCTTTTTTCTCTCTGAGCTGAGTCATGTGTATGCTATTTAATTATATCTTGATTGCAAGTTATTTATGAGGATCAAATGCAAAAGCAAATGTTCTAAGAGTGCTAAGGTGCATGTCTTTGTAACTATAGTAAATAAAGATAATATGTAACTGTAACATGTGGTTTTAAAATTTAGTATGTCTACCTATCTAAATAAAATTAAAGAATAAGGTTACGGAAAAGTTTCTTTGAAAAACTAGTGACTAGGGACTCCATTTACAAGACCTGATTTCAATTGGGAAATGGTAAGATGGTTCTGTATTGGACTTTCTCAGGATCCATGACTTGAGACTCTTAGCAATGGAGGCAACCAAGAAGATAGCCCACATAGGGAGGGATGCCTTGGGAGTCAAGAACTCATTCAAAATAAGTGTTTTAATTGTTTGAAGTCAGTTAGTACATACTGCTGAATATCAGTTAGAATTTTTAGCTTTATGTTAATATACAATATTGTACCCTACACATTTTTCTTAAACTCAGCAAAATGTAGACACTGTCTTGACTGAAAGAGCAAGTCCTCACCATTCAGTAGCTTAATAAGTCACAATTTTTCTAATGAGGACAAGACCGTCCTTAACCTTAGTGATAATGTAGATTTGGGGTCAGAAGAATAAACATCTTACATGGAGAGAAGGGTGACATCCATGAAGCAGAAATTGGAGTTAAGTAACAAGCAGATTAGTGTGGTATTGATGGCAAACCAGAGAAATAAATATCTTGGCCCAAGTCAATGGTCATAACCTCATTCAGCAGGGAGAGCTGCTTAGAACAGTAGCTAAGGCCACGGAAGCTCTGAGGCTTCATGTAGTCAGCTCTATAAAAGAACATTAATGGAACTCAAGGAGATTAGTCGACCATCATTAGACTCTGCTTTACAGAGACATGAGATATTGGAGCCTCAAGGATTCCACTTATGGGTGCTCATATTTAATACTCTTCCTATGTTTCTGAAGATGGGTGTTGGGATAATCCACGTGATGTTAGTATGAACATTTGTATCAGCATCTCACGTTTTCTTTTGTGAGTCTTTGAAGAAATCACAAAAGTCATAAAGTCTTACGATCTGTTTCTCTTTCTCTAAATAAGGCAAGCTAAATCATTTGAGATGAGATGTAAATATATTCTGAAAGTACTCCTAAGTAAACAATTCCATCCTGGGCGATGTGACCTCATATAAGAAACTTAATAAATATTGAATAATGAACTGGACATATTCATAACCAACAAACTTCAACATCAGGAAATGTTTCTTCATTGTTACCCTGTCTCTCATGTTTTATTTCCTCTTATTATGACCTCAGTAATGTAGAGAATAGCTAGCAATCAATCTCTGTACAATATCTTTGCTGTACATGAAGACTATTATTAAATTTCCTTCATGATCCTCAAGCCCACTTAGCCTTCTCTTCTGCAGGCTAAATAATTCATCTTCCTTTTTTATTGTAGTCTTGCCTGAGTTTCTTGCATTAAACAGGAGGAAAAGTCACAGGGGATTTTGAACCCAACATTCCTTAAGTATGTTAAGAGTAATGAGCAAGTGGCAGTGGTGTGTGGAGATGAGACCACTAATACATGATAACTAATGGAGATTTTCAAAGAAATGGCTAACATCTGAATAATTTTATAATTTACGTTTTCTGTAGGACACAGAAGAAAAAATGCTCAATGAGGAAGAAGAAAAGGTTTGTGCTTGGTTTATATTCTTTAAATACATCTGCACCAGTTCTTCAGTTCCTCAGAACTCCTAAAATCTGAGTTTCCTGTTTAATACCTGCTGATGGTTCACTCCATAAAATGGCAAATGCCTTGGAGTCTTTTTTCTACAAGTAGATTCTTCTCTGAAGACTAGAGAACAGAAAAATGGTTCATAAATTCCTAATGGCCTCAGAGAAAAAAAATCTTGAATTCCATTTAGAAAAAGTTAAATATAAAGAATGCAAGCTATTTATCAACCTGACACTGACACTGAAAGGCGTGAGGCAGGCACAGTTTCCAGTTGTGAAAAACTTGCTACTGAATTGTATCCAACATTCAGGTCCCGTGTCATATAACAGAAGGGCATCCTAAGCCGGTTTAAGTCACGAAGCAGTGGATGCAAGAAAAGTTAAATGTCTTTTCCTCCAGGATACTGAGAATAAACTGCTGACATTGCCAAACTGGCTCCAAAGTTGATACAGAAGAGTGGAAAGCTACAGCTTGATCTCCCCTGTTTTCATGAAAAAAATGGCACTATCACATTAGAACTTCACTAGACAGTCACTCAAATATTAGACTTTAACCTGTAAGGTGGTCACTTCTAAATATTTTATTTGAATCAAATGTAATAGTCAACATAGCAATCTCATATGCCTTTCAGATGTATGACGATTTCATGGCTTTGCCCTGGCCCGTGTGGCTCAGTTGGTTGGGTATTATCCCCTGCACCAAAAGGCTGAAGTGTTATCTGCTGCTGGTTTGATTACTGGTCAGGGCACATGCCTGGGTTGCAGGCTTGATTTCCAGGAGGGATTGTGCAAGAGGAAGTGAATCAATATTTTGCTCTCATATTGATGTTCCTTTCTCTCTCTCCCTCTCCCTCCTCTTCTCTCTAAAAATCAATAAGCTATTAAATAAAAGATTTCATGCCTTAAAACTTAGAGAGATTATCCAGGAGACCCGTTATTATTACTATGAAATACAAATAATAAAATTCAGTCATTTACCTCAACCTAAGGTCTTAATAGTTCTCCATTGATTCAAATGGTTTGTATACATTTTAATTTTGTCTTAATTTGCAGCCTGGTTTAAAGAGTCATACTCCCCCAAGGTTTTGAGGAGAGAGGAAGATCTCATATTTTACAATATTGTCATTAGCGAGAGGCTGAATGGATAACTGGTTTTCTGCAAAGCATGTTTTGCCTAGGGGATGCACTCACTCTGGTTAATCAACTGGCAAACAAGACACCTAGGGTTATCTCTTTACCACCCTATTGCTCCATCAATAATGTACAGACTGTCATTAAGAACTCATTTCTCCTTTCTGGGCTGAATTTTGAGAGATGCATCATGTGGGGAAAAAATAGGAATTATAGTGTGGCGACTATGGGTCACACTGTAATCTCAGATACATGCTGTGCTATTTCGCAGACAGTCCATCAAGATATGTTCCAAGGCATGCACCAGTGCATATAAAAATATATAGACTGAGACCACCAAACTCATTTCATTAAGACCTTTCAAGGTTAACATTATAATCATGCTTCAGGGCATAAACAGATCGCCAGCTGAGCTCAGGAAGGCATTTCACTTCTGTGTAAAGATTGTCCCCAGTGGGTCAGTTTGTATTGCAGGTACATTTTATGCTTTGCAAATATTTCTGTACCAAAATGTCTTTCTTTCCCCCCCTTTGTATAAAGCTCAAATCATTAATTTTAAATAATTCCAATTTAAAAGCTTTTTATTTACTTTTTGTGTTGTTGATTCCTGAATTTCTAATTTTAGATAGATAGCATGTATTTATTTCATCTTACCTAATAATACACAAACATGTAAACTGACTGTACCTTCACTACACTAACCAGCCAATCAGAAGAGTATGCAAATTAACCCAACAAAGATGGTGGTTAATTTGCATACGTAGGCTCCAAGTGGTGGAGCAAAGCCTGACAGCCCGGGGGCTGGAGCAGCGCCGCCAGCCCCGGGGCCGTGAGGCTTCGCTGTGCCACCTGCCGCAGGGCCGGCTCCGGCCGGAGCCCAGCCAGAGCGAAGGCCTGGGTGCCGGGTGCCAGAGGAAAACCGGTGCCAGCAGCCAGGGGAAAGGAAGGCCTATTGCACGAATCTCTTCATGCAACAGGCCTCTAGTTTACTAATAAAGTTGTGTAAGTGCTATGTATTGGAATTGATTATAATCATGTGATAATAGAAATGTTATTTGAATAAGGTCAGCAAAAGTATTG
Source organism: Myotis yumanensis (assembly GCF_028538775.1). Taxonomy (NCBI): domain Eukaryota; kingdom Metazoa; phylum Chordata; class Mammalia; order Chiroptera; family Vespertilionidae; genus Myotis; species Myotis yumanensis. The sequence continues at coordinate 174,267,211 of NW_027223752.1, read as the reverse complement.
TCAGTAGTAGTATTAGAAATTAAGAATCTCCATTGTCCAGAATGATACCTGATGTTTAGCATCAAATGTATGTAGTAGATTTCTGAGGTTTCTGGTTACTTACCTGTTCAACAGCATAAAAGACACAGACATGATCCCCACCACCAGCTCCTGATGTGGCATCTTGCTCACAGTGCCAGCAAAGAAGTCCTTGGAGTAACAGCCTCCAAATGGTCAACCCGCACCTGTTACAGAAGTGTTCAGGCAGGGAGGTGAGGAAACAGAGTCTGGGTTTCCATAAACAACCAGACACAGAAAGAAAGAATGTGAACATGATCAGCAGGTCATACTGTGGCTCTTTCCTTAGGATTTGTCTGGGATTTCTTGTTCCTCAGTTCCTCCTTTTGATAGGTGCCCTCTTTCTCTCAGTTTAGGACCTGAAGATTAATATATACACTCAGTGATTTATGATCTTGCAGTAGTGCTATCACTGAGAAGTCATAGCTCTCACATTTTTTTAACCATACATGGGATACCACCTACATCCCCTCAACTTGTTTCTGTATTTTGCCCAACAGGAAACTCCCCTAGAGCTGCATAGTTAATGACTTATCAGCAGAGCCCGTCTACTGGGGCAGTAAGCACTGACTCAGGCTGCCTGGGTTCCAACCCCCCTTCACCACTTAATTAGGCAATTACTTAACTTTTCCTTTGCTTGGGTTCCCATGGCCACCCCTCCACTTCCAGCCACATTTGGGAATGAGCCACGAGGTCAATGTGAAGACTACTTGAGTTAGTTCAGAATGATACCAGCATAAAATAGATGCTCAATAAGTGCCTATGGAATAGGTGAATGTAAAGTGAATAGGTATATACCTGGCCTGTAGCAAATACTCATTATTTTTGTATTGTTTTTATCATCATTTTATATTAGAAATCTTGACCTTATTTGAAAAGAGAGCCAAGCAAGAGCTGCCACTCTTCTTCACAAACCCTGTCTTGGGCAATGGCTTTGTTGTGCACATCAGAAATCCTGAAATTTTAGAGTGGGAAGGCACATTTAGAGAGAGCATGTCAAGTTGCTTAAATCTAATTTACTTAAAATCAATTGGCATAATGATCACTTTGCCTAATGAGACATTCATCTATAAAGATCACTTATCAAATATACAACTTTTCAACTCTACTAAATAGTTTTAGTGCAGAGGCATTTTTAAAAACTTCATAGTGACTATTTTGCCTACTTTTGAGGGTTTCCAGGGCATTTCACCTGCTTAAGACTCAATGTTTAAAGTGTTATGAAATAGGTTTAAAAAAACACAGTATTTCACAATGCTTGGAGTGACAAGTTATTATATACTAGTATACAATGCTACATCTATGACAGCATCTTATTAGGAATATGATTATTAGGCAAATGGGTGTTTGGGGGGTTGGACATTTTGAGAAGTGATTTTAGGTGAAACAACCTCAAACCTCTTAAAGGGTTGAGGTGTGAGAGCGCGGCATTGGTCTGTGCCTGTGTCATTTTGCTGACTTCTCTCTGTGACTAGGTTCTGCTCTGCTGCTACCTGCTGGCAGAGCTAGTGTGACAGCTTTCAACTTTAGATCCATGACACATTTCCAGACCTAGAGCCTGCTCACCCACCTGGCTTGACCCTGTGACAAAGTAGCAAGTCTGTTCTCTGGACAGATTTGATGTGGCCACAGAAATCCATTTTCCCCTATCTATGAACTCACAATGGTATGGTGATTTCATATAACAAAGCTTCCTTTCATTTTACCTGTTTTGATGATATATATTATACAACACCCATCTCCCCTGATAATAGGTATTTTTATCATCAGTTCTTTTTCAGAAAATTGGAAAAACAATTCAGAGGAGGGCTTGTCTCAGAAAAGAAAGTATGGAAGAATATTCAGGAGGCATGGGGACATGTACAATTTCCCCACAAAGGAATCCTAGGACACATGTGACACACAGAACCCCTTCTAAAAGCAACCAACATAATAAACTTTTCCTTAAAAACAATTTTCCTTTCATTGATTCCAGCTCTTATGTAGAAGAGCCAATTATCTGCTACTTCACAAAATTCTTCTTCAATTGTATCCATACAACAAAGGCAATGAGGATGTTTAATGTTTCCTGACCTCACAGGAAGGTATAGAATGTGCTAGGTGCCCGGAGTTTGTTTAAAGTTCTGTCTGGCTGTCTAATGATGCAAGTGTGTCCATCACATCATGTAGTAGCTGGTAGTGTGGAAACTGACATCTGCCAAGCAGTAATGGTGGTCATACCTCACTGCTGCTCCAACTGCTCACAGTCCAGTTCAGCCTGCCACCCTGAGCTCCAGCCAGCTGTCAGGATTGTCACAGCTGCCATCTGATTTACTGCCATAAGCTTTCTTGGCATTGTAGACCCAGACACTGCTGAGACGGCGCCTGTCATTGGCTGTCAAAGGCACAGGAACGAAGGACTCTGAGGAACCCTGGGAAGGTGCAACATGTTCAAACCACCTGACAGTGGAACCAGTCCGCGCCGAAGTCTCTGAGGTTGTTCTTTGTTGACTGATAAGATTGGACAAGGCACAGTAGGCCCTCCAGAACTCTTATTCAGAGCTGTTTTAATTGAATGTGTCACTGACGAGGGGCAATCACTTGGGCTGTAGCATCTATTCCAAATGAAACAATTGTTTTAAAGTAATTGGTCTGACAAGAAGGTTGGCAGCCATTAAGGATAAGATGCATGCATTTCTAGGAGAAGAGACAGAAAACATGCCACGACTCAGCTTTTAAACTTTTCCCTTTACTTCTCTTGAAACAAGCCCTCTTAAGACCTCTGATTTGAATAAACATCAACGATTCTAGGGGCGGCATTTTGCTATTTATTTATTTTTACACACATAGCAGGCTCATTCTCAGCTTGCTTAAATTATTCGGCAACATCAATTTGCAATGGATTTAATAAAAGGAAAAGTACAAAGGGTTAGTTCGTCTCTGGACTTTTTTACAGATCTCACTGTTAGCAATTCCTGATACAAGGGCTGCAATTATGCAATGTAAGACAGAAGGTCAATTACATCAGCTAGTTAGCACAGATTGAGCCAAATTTCCCCAGTATGTATGTGGTTCCTCAGGAGATCAGCTGAGTTTGTGAGAGCCAAAAGCATCTAGGCAAGTGGTGCTTAGCCGTATAATGCACCTGTGCAACAATAAAATATATAGCACATTAGAAAGAAGAGAAATTATATGCTCTAACCCACAATCATTGCACACACTCTAGACAAGCTCATGCCCCACTATAATGATAAGACAACCAGCATTACTATGATATTTTGCAAAATAATTTACATATATTATCTCATTTGATTCTCACAATATTCAATGTAGAAATTATCTTTAGCCATTTTACATGTAGGAGGAAGGAAGTCTACCTACATAACTATGTGGCAGAAATGAATATGAAAGCAATGTTTTTTTACTCCAAGTCATCATTTTTCTAATATACCACAATGTCTGACTCCATCTTCAACCCTCTCTTTTTGTTAGACTTAATATGCTCTTCCTGTGAAATCACATCTGGTCTAACGTTTTAAGTAAAATATATCAATAAAGAAAGAAGAAGAAATCTGTTATCCTTCCTCTAATACTTCCTGTTTTGAACCGAAGTTTCCGCTATGAGTCACTAGGCACATAAAGCCACTGTAATGGTTAAACGTGTATGTTCTTATTCATACTGCACAGGCTTGAAATCCAGCTCTATGACCTCTATAGCTATATGCACTTGGGAAACTAATTTATTTTTTCTATGCTTCAGTTTGTCCATCTATAAAAAGGCCACTCACTCATTTATACATTCATTCAGGAAGTATTACATACCCACTGCATGGGGGATACTGCCCCCAGTCCTAAGATATAACATGGAACAAGTCAAATAAAATCCCTTCTTATATTACCAGGGAAGGCAGTCAGTTAACAAATAAGTAACAGATACATTCATTGGGTAGCAATACCTGTAGTGATCTGTGGGAGGGGATCCTCTGAAGAGAATTTCAGGCAGAGGTAAAAACAAATTCAAAAGCCCTGAAGTAGGAACAGGCCTGTGCAATTTCACAGAAAAGCAAAGAGGTATGCCTACGGCAGGATGAGAGCAGTGGAGAAAACTGGCAGGCAATAGTCAGAGAGGTAACCAGTGGTCGCTCACGTAGGGCCTCAATGCTCTTCATAAAGACTTCTAACTTAAGTCTACATGTGATGGGAATCAACTGGAGTGGAGATTGTCATGGCATGGAGATTGTCACTCCCACTGCAGTCTGAAGAATAGGCTGTAGAGAAACAAGGCAAGAACAGGGAAACTATTTAGGAATCAGTTTCAAGTAACCCAGGACAAGAGTTGTTGCCATGGTGGTGGTGAGGAGTGATAGTAATTTTTACTGATGAATTAGATGTAATGTAGGAAGGAAGGCAAAGATTAATCAAAAGTGAAGGCATTCGGCCTACGTTATTGGGTTACTGATCTGGAACACATCAGAGGCGACAAGATTTAGGGGAATTAAAAATGCCTGCTTCCTAGGTTGAATGTGAAAATGAAAGCTTTGCATATAAAGTATGACCTATAATAAAGCCTCAATAAACAGTAGGTATTATTATGATCATAACCAGCATGAGTATTATTACTAATTAATGCAGCCTTGTAAATCTTATTTCCTAAATAGTTCTCACATACTTTCCTCTCTATATTCACTGCTGTGCTTTGGTTCAAGTTTTCATTCTCTTGTATTTGGATTCTTATAATGGCCACCTAACTTAGTCTCCTGTCTCTAGCCTATACTCTATTTAACCTACGTTCTTCACTAAAGGCAGAATAATCTTTCTGATTTGTAAATTTGATCATGTGTTTTCCTAGCTTAAACACTTCAGTGGTTATCCATGGCCTAAACAGAAAAATAAAGATGTAATTATTTAATGTTCTGGTACTTGACTATTCAGAACTACCCTCCAGGTTTTTTAAGGCTCCAGTAATGTTAAAATACCTATAATGCCCCTAACATATAGGGGTTTGCATGCCTTTCTGTCTGTATCCATGTCATTTATATTGCCTGGAATACCCATTTAATCACACTGTATCTTGCAAAATTTTCATTCTTCTGTTTAAATTCTTCTAAATAGGCACCATTATTGTTTAGTCTCTCAAAAGAGAAGTACCTCCACATCATCCCATGTCTTATACAGAGTTCTGTTACTGTAAATAGCATATTTATTTTATGCATTTGAGATAGTGTTAACATGAATGTATAGTTGAGTCTATCCTACACAATTGAAAAGTCCTTGAAGGCAAGGATATGTCTTCTTTACCTTTGAATGAATATATGTGCATAGTTAGTGGCACATGTATCTCTACCTTGATTTTGTTGTTATTAATCCTCACCCGAGGATCTTTTTCCATTGATTTTTAGAGAGAGTGGAAGGGAGGGGGAGATACAGAGAGAGAGAAACATCATTGATTTGAGAGAAACACATTGATTGGTTGCCTCCTACGTGCGCTCTGACCAGGGCTGGGGATCTAGCCTGCAACAGAGGTATGTGTCCTTGACCAGAACTGAACTCAAAACCCTTCAGTCCATAGGCCAACACTCTGTCTATTGAGCCAAACTGGCTAGAGCTCCACCTTGATTTTTGTAACCTAGTCAGATGATTTGTGAGAAGAGGTTTTCTCTCTATAATTCCTGGTGTCTAGGTGTCAGAGACAAAGAGTAGAGTATTAATCCATCTATACTCTGGTGCCTAAGATCAGAGTTGCATACAATGGGTTTAGGGTTTTAACAGAGTTATTTAGTTTATAATGAATTTTCCAATGACACGGTGGCTATTAACTCTAGTGAGTTAAGATAAATATAGAAAAAACTCAAAAGTGAAATAAAAGTGACTATGGATAGAAGACTTTTTCCTTTGCCTCAACTAACTACTGCATTCTATCATGCCTTTTTGTTACCTTGAGTAGTCATCCTTTTTCTCTCATTCACCTGAACTACTCATGTCAAACTGGCCTCTGCAGATATGTTAAGATCATTTCTGCTTTGGAGCTCTTACATTTCTGTTATTTTGAATAATCTTTCATGTTTTCTGAGACTCTGGGCTTAACACATGCAATTTATGAGTCATCTTAAAGTCTTTATCATTCACTCTGGTTTGGATTGATACCTTCCTTTTGCGAGGTTGTAACATTATCTGTACAATTTCCATGGATTTCAAAATATGTATGGTCTCATGTTATTTTAGTAATATCCCATTTTTGCACTTATTTCTTCAAATCACTTTAATGTCTTCCTTTGAAAATACTGTTATATATTCCTTTTGCATCTCTAAAAATCCATGGCATAGTTTGACCTCAGTACAGGTATTCAATAATAGACACTAAAGTGAAAAGAAAGATATATAAAATGTGATGATAAAACCCATAATTACAATCATTTCAAGTTTGGACTCTGGCATGATCTCAAATGGAATGTCTTTCAGAGGATCTCAAGGCAAAACATAAAAAATCCTTATTTCATTTCACTTACAATTATATGTAGGAGAATGAACTAAATTAAAACTTAAATTTGATCATCAGTAGTCTTTTTTTTTTTAAGTTAGAAAAGGCAGTTCTACTTGAGAAAGAAAAGCAAAACTCATTTTCCTCTCAACTTTATAAAAATAATAAGCTCACAGGTGATGTCTTACCAAGCAGGAATGAGGAAGCAGTATTATCAGATCTTCCAGTTTCCTTTTTCAAGAAAAATGAGCCCTTTCTGAAAAGGGTGGGCTAAATATTTATTTTTTTAAGTGCTGCAAGGGCCAACATCTTGAGGGCCAAACCAAACAGACCTAAAGTCTGGGGGTCTCTGTTCCCAGCAGCTGCCAGAGAAATAATTAGATTCACCAGGGGTAAGAGCTTTCATGGACCCAGTAAAATTGATGTTTGTAAATCCAGTATTTAATTTAACTGCATTTCTTCCTTGGTTTTCACTCCTGAAACGACAAATTTTGGGGGAGAGATTTGAAAGTATTTTCTCTATTTTATATATAGTAAAAAAAATAAAATAAAGGGACATACTTTTTTTATGGTACACAGTTCAAGGACAGTTTCCATTGCCCATGCAATATCTAATATACAGGTTCCTCATTAGACAATTTCACACTGGCTCCCTCCATTACTTCTTTGTCAAACAAAATTTAAAAATGAAAGCCCAGGACAAAGGGCACTGTAAATGAATTAAAAACTGTCACAGCTGTTCCAAGCAGCCTGGGAAGATGTATAGTAAATTTTACTTCCCTTCATGTTATTTTTTTCTTAGAATAAATATTGGCAAGTGGTCAGCCTGTCATGAGAGTCCAATTAAAATTATATATCATGGCAAGTTTTCTTTTCTCTGATGTCAGGAATGGAGATCTTTCAGATAGTCCTTTGATATCCACTCCTGGGCATTTTAATTTCCTGACAAATCTATCATCTGAAATTTGCCATCAGGAGTAGTCAGTCGCTGAGTTGTGAAAAAATAGCACAGATCCTGGTACTTCCCTTAGCACTGTAACAAAGAGACGATCGCTATAGATATTATGGTTCTCTATTCTTATAACCTTACCTTTGTCTGTGTACCAGTGTACGATCAGAATGAAATTCAGCTGTGTATTTGATACACTTATGAAGGAATGTATGAATATATGACAGCTTAGACCAGCATTTCCAAATCTTCAGGATCTTTCTGGCCTCTCAAATTCTCATTATGTTATTATAAATCCCTTACATATAAGTTTTTATGCACTCCCACAGAAAAACACAATTTTCTAGACAGTATATTGAGAATAAGTGGGGATATTTTGAAGTGGAAAATTGCTAACAGAGATCAAAACTGCAATTTTAAAACAGTTATAAGTTACTATCTTTGAAATGTACATTTATCCAATTAAACAAAATATGATATTTTCCCTTGGAATGTACAGAAATACTTAGGATCTGAGGGAAGCAAGAGGGTTTTTCCCCCCCAATTATTAATGACTTGTTACTTAGCAATCAAAGTGGAGGCCAGAAAATTATTTTATTGAAAACTAAACTGGACTTATTGCAGCAATGACTTCAAAATATTTGGTCATTTATTTAGTTTTATAATAGTGATGAGCTGCTGTGGAAGAAATTAATTGGTGAATGGATGGCTCGAATGTGAGAACTTCAAGGATCTCAACAACACAGAGCAGCATGTATGCTATATGCTCTGGGCAGAATTCTGTCCTTCCAAAATTCATATGCTGAGGTCCTAACCCCTGGTACCTCAGAGTAGGACTGTATTTAGAGAAAGGGCCATTAAAAAGATAATTATGTTAAAATGAGGCCCTTAGGGTGGGCCCTAAACCAATTTGACTTATGGGAAGAGGAGATTAAGATACACAAAGAGACTCCAAGACTTCAGTGCACAGAGCAAGGACCATATGAGGACACAGCAAGGAGGCAGCCATCTGCAAGCCAAAGAGAGGGGTCTCAGAAGAAACCAAACTTGCTAACAGTTTGATCTGGGACTTCTAGCCTTCAGAGCTATGAGAAAATAATTTCTGTTGTTTACATACTCATTCTGTAGTATTTTGCTCTGGCAGCTCTAGAAAATGAATAAACAAGGAAAGGCCAAGATCGATAGAAATCAATGCCATGGCATCCAGAATGGAATGGAGGCAGTAACATTTGTTATAGAAGTCTCCCCTATACCATACACCCAAGAAATAAGGGTACAATTGCATTTGAAGCCTTGTGGCCAAGGACCACAAGCTTGGACAAAGTTACATATTAAGCATTCAAATCCTAATTCCAGGATGTAACAATAAAGGAGGGTGAGTAGTAAGTCAATTCTGAAATGAGAAAGGGTCCTGCTCTGTGTCAGGCAATTTGTCCATACACCAAAGGACCTTTTAAAATGGGCCAAAGGTAAAAGTGGGGTTTAAATCTGGGGTAAGAGGGTTGCCAGGAATTAATGATATGATATGATTTAGAGCAGGTGGTCCTGCTCTAAACCTCAAGCAGCGCCTAAGTAGCCATTCTCTTTACCGGTAACCAGATCTTTTATCTAGGTGGCCAGGATAAGACATGGGGACACTGGAACATTAGCAGAGGGGTGAGGTGGGTTCCTGTGGGTGTATAGATTTAAGTAAAGATCCAATAATCATGGCTCAGTCAGAATATCCTAGATCTTAGGGAACTTGACTTAATCAGATCCTTTTATTCACTCAGACTCTCATTTAAATGTCAACATTTATGGAGAAACCCCAATATTGAGGCTGGTTTTTTTACTGCCACAATTGTGTCAGTAACTAATGCAGAAAATAGGGTGGTGAGGCGGGTAGTTTGAAGAGGAAGACTATAGCTAAAAATAGCACTCAAATGTCGGGAGCTAGAAGGGAAAAGGCAGAGAAGCAAATGTATAGACTATATTCATGTATGTAACCTTCAAAGTACTTGTATGTAACCACAAGTACTTGTTGCTGTTTTATAACGTACTAAATTTCACAAAATTCATTAGAGATTTTACACAAGAACTTTAAAATATAATCTCAAATTTTAAGGAATAATTTTCTTATTAGCAGAAAACACATTTACATAAAAATATCAACTATATGGTTTAGTGGAACTGAGTATAAATAGTTTTGGATGATCAGGACTTGGAAATGTCAATGTGGATTGAGACTTTAACTGTGCTTTGTGAGTGGGGTATGGTTTGCATTGGCACCAAAGATAAAGAAAGCACTGAAGCCAAAAATCCTAAGGGAAATTGTTGAATTTAGAGATTAGTACAGCATGCTTTTTAAAAAACAGAAAACAAATTGATTTTACTTGAGGCATATGATTACTCAAAGAGCAAAGGGAGTTTGAAGGTGTTGAGTTCCCCAGGAAAGAGACTCTGAGATTGAGTGCATTAAGGAGTTCTCTCAGGATCAAGCTGTGGCAGGAAAAAGAAAGAAGTAGAATTGAGCAAAGGGAGAAATTGGGATCCAAGTTTGTCTATACAAAGGCCTCAACTGACCAAAATGGAAACTCTGAAGCTGGAATGACCCTTCTGAGTTGCATTATAGAACCATGATAGTCTTGTACTGACCTGTCAATCTAATGCCCACTTCCCCCAGGAAGTAGTGTGATATTGGACACACCAAATCTCTCAAGCTGAGGTCAATTTTCAGAGAGTCCTAAGAGCTGGAGGTAACCAGCTCTGATCCTGGAAAGAGACATGGGCAACATCACAGCATCACTCCACTCCATTCTCGTGCCTCTCAGATCCAGTTGTTTGTATGCTTATGTTCTTGGGGCAGACCCTCCAGGTCTCTGCTGTACCTATTTTCCTGAGGAAAACTTAGAAGAGGAAGCATGTGGGACAAATTACAGCTCCCACTGGTACAGCTGGTTTCAGGACTGCAACTGATACTCAAGGACTCCCTCCTATACAACAGTCTAGATCAGGGGTCCTCAAACTATGGCCCGCGGGCCACATGCAAATACAAATATTGTATTTGTTCCCGTTTTGTTTTTTTACTTCAAAATAAGATATGTGCAGTGTGCATAGGAATTTGTTCATAGTTTTTTTTTTAAACTATAGTTCGGCCCTCCAACGGTCTGAGGGACAGTGGACTGGCCCCCTGTTTAAAAAGTTTGAGGACCCCTGGTCTAGATATTTCTATCCTCAGCTAGCACTTCAGCTGTTCTAGGTGGCTTACTGAGTGATGTGACTATGATGCTCACCCGTAAGGGGTCTGAACCTATCCTTTTTTGGCTGTGGTTTCTGCACTAGTCCATTTACTGTCAAAGTTGATCAAGGAAGTAGCAACAGATAACAAAGTGAATCACCTGTTCCAAACATTTTTTCTCCCTGCCCCTCTTGTGTAACATGAGGCTGATTATCAGAGTAATTGCCCTAGCAAGGCGGGTGACTACTCTTCCTGTCTTCTGGTCTCTTAGCACAAGGAGCCCAAAGTCTTCAGGCAAAATAATAACTTATAGTTCAATGGCACTCTTGCTATGTGCCCAAGTGGAGGCATCTCCACTTTGGAAGTCAGAACAAAGCCCAAAGTTGCTTGAACAAGCTGGGAGAGTACTGTAGTAATTCAGGGAATACAGAGAAAGGACTAAGACTAGGGGGTAGAATGTGATGAAGCAGAATAGACAGGTTTGAGATAAATGTTTTGGATGGAATGATAGATCTAACTGGTGGGACAAGAGTACTTGGATATTTGGAGAGTATTAATCTCTGCCATAATTATTACTAAAAAATGCAGGCAAAATAAATATATTTTCAATTAACAGTGACTATTTGCTACCATCAGATTCACTAAGGGTGTTCTAAAACTCCATCTTAGGAATGGAAATTGAACCTCAAAAGCTATACTGATATACAACAAGGAATAATGACAACAATGTTTGCTAGCATGTGGTAAATATTAACTATGAAAGAATAATGACTAGTCAATGGAATTAGAATAACAGAATAGTGTTAAAATATAGAAAAATAAAAATGTAAGAGATATCAAGGGATGAAAAGGGTTAAAGTGTCCTAAGTTCCTATCTTGTGCAAGAGGAGGGTTGAGATATCAATTCATTTCAAAGTGTTATATATGCAAATTATAAATGTTAGTGTGCACTAAAAAAAATAGAAAAAGTTCTTATTTCAGAGATCCCCCCCCCAGAAATGTTTAGCATTCTTTTGAAATATGTATTTTTATTGATTTCAAAGAGGAAGGGAGAGGGACAGAGAGATAGAAACATCAATGATGAGAGAGAATTATTGATTGGCTGCCTCCTGCCTGCTCCCTACTGAGGATTGAACCTGAATACTGGGCATGTGCCCCAACTGGGAACTGAACCTTAATCTCCTGGTTCATGAGTCAACACTCAATCACTGAGCAACACCAGTCTGACTATGGGCCTCATTTTAACATAATTATCTCTTTAAAGGCCCTATCTCCAAATAAAGTCACATTATAAGGTACCAGGTATGAGGACTCAGCATAAGAATTTTGGGAAGACAGAAATCTCACTCTTCAATAGATGTAAAAACGTTACTGACACATTTGTTTAACATTGTTCTTTTGTTGCTTATATTTACTATCATAAATACCGATGCCATCTTATCTAGAGACTATATTGAATATTCCTAAATAAGCGAAGCCTGTAGTTAAAATTCTGTCTTGGCAGACTGATTCTTTTAGTAGCATGAAAAATATTCATTGTGGCCCTGGACAATGTGGCTCAGTTGGTTGGGTGTCATTCCAGGCACCAAAAGGTTGTTGGTTGAATTCCCAGTCAGGACACAAGCCCAGGTTTTGGGTTTGATTTCCAGTAGGGGCCGTGAAGGAGATAGCTGTTGAATGTTTCTCATTCTCATCAATGTTTCTCTCTCTCCTCCCTTCCTTTCTCTAAAAATCAATTAAAAAATCTTCATATATATTCATAGTTGACTATACAGCTGTTTACTTTGTGGATTTTAAGGGATCTTTTAAATGCACCTGCCTCTATCTGAAAATAGAGTTTCCACCAGTGAGGACCTAAAAATCCTATAATCACATTCAAATAATTATTATTAAAATAAAATAATTTATAGATATCATGTATCATATCTTATCTGAAATTGCCTACTTTAGTCTACTCTACTACTGTCATAAGTAAATAAACATCCTGAAAATCAAGCTCACAAAACACTGTTTGTACACAGAGGTAACACAAAAATAATTTGTAAAATGACAGGTCTGGTGTTTGATTCAGAAAATAAGTGAACCCTAGGTTATCTGTTAAGGGTTTTTCAGTTATGAATATCTTCTGTGGAATTACTTAGATTGTTTTCTGACTATTAACAAAGACCTTGTGTAAATGTAACATTAACTATTGGCACACATGTATGTTGGGATGATGATAGGATATGAAGTCACTGTGATTACAATTTGTAGATGGAGAGGACATGGTAGAAGGTATGTGCAAGAATGATAGGAGAAAATACACTAACACTCATGCAGCCTGAGATTAGATATTGATTTAAATTTTATCAAATTAAAATTTAGTCTAAGTATCACATTCATCAATTTTCTTTTAAGCAATTGGATATATTTTCTCTTCATTGCCACATTATTTACAATAACCAAGATTTGGAAGCAGCCCAAGTGTCCATTAGTAGATGAGTGGATAAAAAAACTATGGTACACTCTTCAATAGATGTAAAAACACAATGGAATACTATTTGGCTATAACAAAAGAAGGAAATCTTACCCTTTTCAACAACATGGATGGACCTAGAGAACATTGTGCTAAGTGAAACAAACCAGTCAAAGAAAGACAGTATAATTTCACTCAGATGTGTATGGAATCTAATGAACACAGTAAACTAACAAACAAAATATAAACAGACTCATAGATAGAGAACAAACTGACAGCTGCAGAGGGGCGGGTGGTTGTGAGACTTGGTAAAAATGGTAAAGGGATCAAGAAAAAAAAATAATAGACACAGACAACAGTATGGTGATTATCAGAGGGGCGAGAAGGAGGGGGAGGTGGGAGAGGCTAACAGGGGGATAAATAGTGTTGGAAGAAGACTTGACTTACAGTGATGAATGCACAATACAATATATAGATGATGTATTATAGAAAGATGCATTTAAAACCTATGTAATTTTATTAACCAACTAGAGGCCCGGTGCATGAAATTTGTTGCCCTGCCTGCACCCTCTCCAATCCAGGACTGCTGGCTCCTAACTGCTCACCTGGATCACTCTAGCCCAGGTAATCCCCTCAATCAGTAGCTCACCTGCCTGCCTGCCTGATCGCCCCTAACCACTCACCTGCCTGCCTGATCACACCCAACTGCCCCTGCTTGCCAGCCTGGTTGCCCCCTAACTGACCCCCTGCCGGCCTGGTTGCCCCCTAACTGTCCGGAAGGAAGTTGGACATCCGGAGATGTCCAGTTGACCCAGTCTAATTAGCATATTACCCTTTTATTAGTATAGACTAGGGGCCCGGTGCACAAAAATTTGTGCACTGGGGAGGGGGTTCCGTCAGCCCAGCTTGCCCCCTATCACATACTGGGAGCCCTAGGGGATGTCCTACTACCTGCTCCCTGCTCCCCTTGGGGTGTGGGCCTAAGCCACAGTCTGGCCTCCCTTTGTGGAAGTTGACCTGGCTGATCAGGGGAAGGCACCAGCCCCATCACCGCACTATTGCAGCCACTGCCAGTCACCACAGCCACCAAGGTGTTTTCATCAACATGGACTCCAGTCCCTTTACCATGAAAAAATGACAACTTTCTTTAGGCATTTTCAAGAAGTGTCTTTCATAGGATATGACATTTCTTTCTTTCTTTATCCTCACCTGGGGATATGTTTCCATTGATTTTTAGAGAATGTGGAAGAGAAAGGGAGAGACAGAGAGAAACATCAAAGTGAGAGGAGCACTTTGATTGGTTGCCTCCTGCATGAGCCCTGCCCTGGGCCAGAGCCAGGGAGGAACCTGAAACCTAGGTACATGCCCTTGGTCAGAATTGAACCCAGAATCTGCGTTGGGCAGGCTGAGGCATTATCCACTGAGCAAAACTGGCTAGGACAGGATATGACATTTCTTAACCCTCCAGCAGCAGACCTTCATTTTTTTCTCCAGGAGTGTGGTAAAAAAAACCCTAGATCACTTTTTGGACTCTTATTACTCAAGTTACTAAGAATATTACCAGTGGCATACAGGGAGCTTAACCAATCAGCAGTCAGAAAAGGTGTTTCCTCTGTAGTTCACACCAATTGCTGGTTTGGCCCCTGCCCAGGCCTAACGCCTCTGGCGAGTCATTAGCCCAGGGCCAGGGCACCATCAGCTTCAAGCCACCGTGGCCATCAAGGATCGCTGGCTGGCTGCGCCCCTGTTCGGGCCACCACCACCATCTAGGATCACTGGCTGGCTCCTCCCCGGCCCAAGCCTAAAGCCTCTGGCCGAGGCATTAGGCCTGGGCTGGGGCACCCCCAGGTCCCCGCCACCGCAGCCATCAACGATTGCTGGCTGGCTCCGCCCTGGCCCTAGCCTAAAGCCTCTGCTCGAGGCTTTAGGCCTGGGCCAGGGCACCCCCAGCTCCCCGCCGCCGCTGCCATATATGATCGCTGGCTGGCTCCACCCCGGTTCCCCCTGCCATCACCACCATCAACCATCGCTGACTCAAGGATTGCTGGCTGGCTCCTCCCTTACCCAGGCCTAAAGCCTCAGTCTGTGGCCTGGAGCCTACATATGCAAATTAGCCGCCATCTTGGTTGTCAGTTAATTTGCATATACTCACTGATTAGCCAATGAAAAGGGTAGCAGTCGTACGCTAATTACCATGTTTCTCTTTTATTAGTGTAGATTTCACTGCAATAAATTCAATAGAAAACTAAAAATATACACAAAAAATTCAGATGTTACTATTAACATGTGTAATAATATTTCACAAAATCATTTTTAAATTTTAATTTTAAAGACCAAAAAGAGATGATATGTAATAAGATTTTTGATTTGACGGTCATGAGAGGCTTGAATTACAGAGACAAGTCTGGGGAATGGGGAGGATAAATAATGTTCTTTACTAAATGGGTAAATACTAGTTAGATAAATGCCCTCAAATGAATAGATGAGTCTGTGCCTTCGTTTTCTCATTTATAAAATAAAACATAAATTTTACCTAATTCTTAGGAAGACTATCAAGTCAGTGATTTGGTATGTTTTGGGAGAAAATCATATATTTATTCATTCATCAGCCTATTGACTACTAATAATATACCATCACTCAGAGCAAAAAGGACTTTTCTTGGCTTTCAATAAGCTCTTAGTCTAATGAGGGTAAACATGTAAATAAATATATAATATGCCAGGTGGCACGCGTGCACGCGCACACACACACACACACATACACACAGTCAGTATGGTCTGAAGTTCTACAACGGTGGTCAAGAAGTCCTCTGACAAGAAGACAGCTGAGTAGGGTCTGCAGGAAGCAAGCTAGTGATTGAGGGAATTACCTGGGCGAGGGTGATCCAGGCAAAGCAACAAACCAGGACACCTGTTCAAAGACAGAAGCAAAAGTGGCCATTGCTTCTGTGCAAAGAACAGCAATGAGAGCAGAGTGGTTGAGAGAGGTGCATGAGGGGGAGAGGGAGGGGAAGTTATGGGTTCAGAACTCAAGAGAGTTTTACTCTGAATCATACTGCACACCATGGGGATTCTTGGAGAGAAACATGGTCTTATTTAAGTGTTAGCAGGATCCCTCAGGCTTCTGTTTGGAAGGATTTGGGGTTGGGGTGGCAAGGGTAGAATCAAGGAAACCCTCCTATTGTGATGGCCTAGGGTAGGCAAACTGCGGCTCGGCAAACCGCGGCTCGAGAGCCACATGCAGCTCTTTGGCACCTTGAGTGTGGCTCTTCCACAAAATACCGGTTCTTCCACACAATACCGACTTCTGCACATGGGCCACAAAGTTTCAATCGCACTGTACGTGCGTGCCCGCATGTGGTATTTTGTGGAAGAGCCACACTCAAGGAGCCAAAGAGCCGCATGTGGCTCGCGAGCGCAGTTTGCCGACCACAGGCCTAGGCAATCCATGATAGTGACTTTGAATTCGATGGTGGTGATGAAAGTGGTGAAATGTGGTCAGCTTTGGGCTCTGTTTACAAGAGGGAGCCAATAGGATTTGTTGATGGATTGGGTGTAGGATATGAGAGTAAAAGATGGCTCCAAACTTATTAAATTTTATAAACTAAAATTGTTTAAACACTTTGAAAATATATGTAGGTACAGCCTTGAAGTTTTTGGTTTTCCCCCTTGTGGTTCAGATTAGTGGGTGCAGAGTTGGGTGTGTAAAGAATCACCTGGAAAGCTACCAGAGAATGCAGAGGCCAACACATTGATGCAGGATAGGACTGGAGTCTATGTATTTTTATCAAATCCCAGATAAATGTAATACATGACTGAGTTTAAGAATGGCTGGTTTAGATAAAATATTTCAGGGATATTGACTGATAGCTTAAGGCCTTTTTCATCAGAAACACAAAATTTAGAAATGTACTTATTTTCATTTTATGATCCATGAACTGTTCTTTATAAGTCACTTAGCATTTACTGGGTAGAAAATTAATCTTACTAAATTAATCATAGACTTCTGTTCCTCCTGACATTTCCCTTTCTGCTTAGCATTAATCCCCAGACTGAATAAGCTCTCCCATTCCCCTACTGTATTTGAAAACTGCATTTATACCTGGTGCCCATAACCAGGCAGGTGAGTGTGTAATTTTCTGTTTCCACACACACAGAAAGGAGCATTTGCCGTCACAATGCAACACTGTGCTAATATCTTCTGCTCTACCACACTCACCCTCCTGCTCTTTGTGGCTTTGAGTTTCACATTGTGCCCTCATTCTTCCAGCAGAGCAAATTGTACCGCCTGCAGGGATCACACTGTGTTTTCAAATCCTAGAGGTAATGCAACAATGGTCATTCCTGCAAATTGGAAAACTCAGAGACAGGAAAACAAGTCTTGTATCTGGGTCACCCCAGCTGCGGCTGGCCTAAGGGACAAGCTCTGGGAGCACCAGGCACCTGGGAACCTGTGCTTTATACCCAGGATGACTCTGTGTGGCTGAGAGGACACCTGATGAGATGCAGTGGTATGATGGGGACTTGAAGGGAAAGAAGGGAACTTAGAGGAAAATATTGGACAAAAATGTAAATGAAGTAAATGTAATGGCCAGCATTGCCAGGCTCTGTTGCTTTCAATAACACAAATGCTTTCAAGAAGATTAATTTCTAGGACAAGAGAAAGACAGAGCAGATACAATCTAATTGACAGAACTGTTCTGGGCAACTGATTCTATTATTTTCAATAGGCTGAGTCAGAGAACCTGGTCAAACATAGTTATGACTTGTAATGATATTCAAAAGGGAGAAATATAGAGAGGCAAAACGGAATTTGACTTTTGCAGATGCTTTTACATAAATACCTAAAGATGCAAAGTTTCAAAATGGCCCAAAGTTTAAAACTGATAAATGAAACCCATGTTATGCTAAATAATTTAATTAACTTTGTTGTGACCTAAACAAAAAAAAAATATAAAGCAACATCATCTCAACCCAGTTTTCTAAATTCCATGTTCAACTAGGCATAACTTTACAGTGGAAAAAATATACTTAAGCTACTGGCTCAATAAATAATTTCTTTATTTAGCAAATATTTATTTATAATCATTCAAAACACTTCACTGTAAAGAAGGGGTTCATAAACTATTTGGAGTCACAGGTTCTTTTGTGAATCAAATGAAAATGAAGGATTCTCACTGCCTCACTCCTGTGCCTGTACACAAAATTGTCCTTAAACCTGTAACCCCACAAGAACTTAATTTCTTTAATGTGAATATTTCCTTAATTCAAGCCAGCTTTGTCCAATCTAATAGCAACAGATCTCTCCACTTTTGTACATACTGCATGCCCACTCCCTTAATCATTAACCCTCAGAACAATTGGGTTCTGATAAGGGTCAAAATATCCTAAAGAACAAAGCCTCAGGTCTGTTGACCATAGAAACAGAGTTGAGTTTTGGTCAAACCAAAGAAAACATCTTGACCGCAGTTGAGATTCAGCCCCAGACCCATGCAAGAAAGTGGAACAACCCTACTGACCATAGCCTTTCAAAGCCCGACAAAATGACACCATGGCTGACATTAGGACTGAATGCAATCATCAACTACCCTTACTCTATGAATCAGCAGAGCCCATGACCCTAACTCCCTTGTCACCATGATTAATGATTTCTCCCCTATACAACCCTACCCTAGAAGCCATCAGGAAGCCAGGTCTTTGAGCAATAGTGCACATGTGTCTCCAAGCTCAGTGCCATTTCCTTAGAGAAATCTTTGCTTTCTTTGTCGCATACTCCTATTCCCATTTTATTGGACTTTGATGCATGCAAACAAACCCCTTTTATGTCTTTAACAAATCCAGTTGAAAAATACTTCATCTCCAAATGAACTTATTGAGCATTTACTTCATCCTTAGAAATGCCACAGGTACTGAACACACTTAGAAAGTAGGCACTGTCCCAATCCTAGTAGGTCATATGCATACGTTGGGTAAGACATGTCTCTTACCTAATCACATACATGACTTAATTTGACTTCATGCAAAAGGAGGTTATTATAATGATTTATAATTTTAAATACATTAAGAATTGAAAATATTTGGCTAAAGGAAACAAACTTTTTTTTTACTTTATGCTTTTTACTATCATAAATAAACATGAAATCTAGATTTTGGTTTTAAAAAATATGTAATGGCTTATCTTTGAGTTAGTAAGCCTTTTTCAAGTGCCTACAATATGATGAGCACCACACTAGATAATGTAAAGATACAATCCAAATATTGTAAAGCCACCTTTTATTTTCATCCATTTCTATGCTTTCATAATAATGTGTTCTCTCTCACTGAGCACTTGCCTTTGAAAAATGGTATTTTAATAGTTGACTGTCTATTCAGCAAAAGTCATCTTATTGAAATAATAAAACAGACCGTGTCCTGCTGAGCATGATATTGGGTGAGGAAATAGAGAAAAGGAATAAAGATTTGCTTATCATTGATGAATGTAAGGAAAATAAACAAATGTCAAGAGATAAAGGATAAATGCCAAAAATTACAAATCAACATGTATATTCTATGCAACAAAGTCCGGAACAAAGAATGGAACAGCAGTATTCAGATTAGGAAGTATAACAGTAAAACACTCCTCCATTTGTATTTTATTGTTTCTCATTTGGGAGCTAATTCATTGGGTCAATGGAAGTAGGTGAGTGGACTGAGGTAGGCAATATAAACAGAAGCAAAATAATGGAGAAGGAGCCCATTAGAGGCCCTCAGGGAGTTGTTCATGAGGTGGGTGTGCTGCTAGCAAAGAGAGACCCACTAAAACGCTTCTATTTCTGCAACTATTCTTCACCTGGATAGTAACGCAAGAAGCACAAATAATAATAATACTGAAAAAGAAAGGACAGCAGAATAACAAATAATCACACACAGTCACTTCAGACCTATTCTGGAACAACAGAATACACTTTAAAAAGCAGTAAAAACAATAAAAACCCAGTCATCGTGAAAAAAGAGAGCCTTCGCTGCAATAAAGGCAGTCAATAAAGAAGCTCTCTCATTTAAACATCAAATGCACATTGTTGTGCAACACCTGTTATTCAGCCATAATAGCTTTCTTAACCTGTCAAAGTGTTTAAGCTGAGGAAAAGAAATGGGCCTCCAGCTGCGCGGTTCTGTGGAGAAAGCCTGTGCGAAGTGATATTAGTTTAATGAAATGTGTACAGATTGTAATTGTGGTAATAAGAGGGCAATTCCCTGAGGTGCCATAGGAGAGCGGTGAGCGCAGCCAGGCAGAACACAGAAGCTTGCAGGCTGAGGGAGAAAATGTGGCCTGCTCTGGGGAGAGGGCAGGGACTGAGCAGGAAAGATCAGGGAGAGAGGAATCTCATGAGCGCGTTTTCCTCAGACTCGCTCCAAGGAAGAAACCACATCTAACAGGGGGTTAAAACCCTCTCCTTGCAGCACAGCTGACCCAGAGCTAATCCGAATCAGTGTTAACTCGGCTGCAGGTGCTGGGGAACTCAGGGGAAACAGCTCTCATTCTGTGACAAGATGACAGCGACCCTTCTGAAACTCATTGAGAGACAATGAATAATCAAAATTAAATGAGGTATAAAGAGGGTGATGCAGAAAAGAAGAAAGCAAAATATATTGCAAATCATATTGCATGGCCTTAGGTTTGTGTTTATCTAGGCATCATCCTAGGATTTCCTCCTGAAAGAACATGTTTTAGGAGTATTCCTGAGAGAGGGGGGCACTTCTATCAGTTACTTGATAGACAATCAATTTGTCATTATTTGAAACTGCCCGAATAATTCAAATGCCCGAAGGTGAGGCATGTGCAGCAGGTCTCCACAGACCAGCATTATATTTCTAGCTCTTTTCCTAACTAGCTGTGTGCCTTTGAGTAAGTCCTAGAACCTCTCTAGACCTCCATTTCATTATCTGCAAATCTCAGGAAGTCAGTCTACACAATTACTCTGTGCGACGCCTATCAGTGGTTCCCTGCTACCTAACAGCTCGAAGGTCCATTTAAATCTTGACCCTCACCTCCTCCTAAGGGCTCATGCCCTGTCCACTTGACTGCAGAATTTTACAGGATTATGTGAAAATATTGGTGCTTCCTCTTTTATCCACAAGGTGATTTAAATCTAACATGCCACATGTCTCTTTTCCCCTCTCAAAAATATTATTCAACTGGTTCAGTTCTGGCCCAGTTCCATTTGTGCTCAAGGCTGAGGCTGAGACTGATCTTCCCGTGTACGCTGGCCTTGGCTAGAATGGTAGCTCCATCCCCCCACTTTGCTGGGGATGCGTTGTCTCTTCCTTCAATGCTCTGTTCCGATGTCATTTCTTTCAGAAGGGCTTCCCTGAGTGCCCCAGTCTGGACAGTGTTCAACCCATTAATTCCGACAGCTGCTTCTACTGCTCACCTCATGATATTAATCTATTGTAGTAGCATAGTCACTGATGTCAATTAGATTCAAACTCCTTGTGGACAAGGTGTATAGGTTTGTGTTATTTTTATGGGAAGTATCAATAGAGACGAGTGTCTGATAAATTCACAGTAAGTCTATGCCTTGAATATGAATGGCTAGTTATAGTGCTAAGAGAAGCTTAGCTTGCATATCCAGGTTGGGCAAAGGACCCATTATATGTTCTGGTCCAATATGTTCCCTATGAGTTAAATCTCCTCTGTCTCTCTTCACCTCACTCACTAGATTATTAACTTCCTGCAAGGCAGGAAAGCCATCTACTGCTTAGCACAACACCTTGACTTCCACGATGCTCAACAAATGCTCATTGAAATGTATGTTTACTGCTCTAAAATTCTATAAAGATTATATGATATAAGCAATTTCCCAGAAGATTTTTCACCCCAAAGGAATTTGTTTTTATACTGAATAATATATATTGTTTAGGAAATTACACACCTAACTACCCAACACTTGTCTTGTATTTTAGACAGAATACATGTAAAAACAAAAACACAAAAACAAATATAGCACCAGAGTTGAACAAAGATTATCCATGTTACTTTCTATCCCCATAGAGGGAGTATAAAAGATTATAATTCACAACCTTAAAAAATATACAGTCTTAACATTCCTCAAGAGTTTTTTGTAATCCCTATGAATATAAAAATAATTAACTGATATAAAACTTTTTGAAAGAAATGTATTTTTATATATAATATATGCCCAAGGATTATTTTCTAAAGTAAATTAGATTAATCCTTTAATAAAATCAATCTGATAGAGCTTCAGCTCTAGAAATTATCTGTTAAATTGTCTTTTCTTCTCTGGACCTTGGGCACAGTAGAAGGTGGCTTAGACTTTGAAATTTAAATATTAGGTTTATATCCTGACTCTAACTTTTTATTGGTTTGCTTGTCTGAAATTTAGTTTCCTCTTATGAAAAATCAGAATATGTACTTTAATCTCTCCTGGGTGCATCTACAGAAGTTTTATGTAACCCTGATAAGTCTTCATTTACAGTTGCTTAAGGGCAGACACCTTGAAGTAGAGAGAGATTCCATATTACATTGTTTGAAATTTGATATTAACACAGACTTAAAAACTCTAGGAGTTCAAAAGTACTTGGTGACTAAGTATATATACCCTTTTTTCTTTCTCCATGTAATTACTAGGCATTGAAGACATACAGATATTTAGTTAACTACTGAGAAACCATGGGGCGCCATGCAGTATTAACTGTTAATATTAACTAATATTTGCATAGACCATAATAGTTTGTACAGCATTTTCATGGACAGTTGCTCACTTAATGTATGTAAAACAATTACCTAGGAACTATGCCTAGGATGCGGTAAGCCCTCAATAAATGATAAATTTGCTATAGTTTTATTACCTTCAACAATTCTTACAAAGAGGAATTATATTTTAATCTATGATGTACAAATAGGAAAACTGGCTCAAAAGGTCAAGTGACTTGCCTAAGTTTATAACACTAGGAATTGGCAGGTTAGAATCTGAATTTCAATGCTACAGTACCAAATTGCGTACCATTATCATTACTTTATGTAATCACCTAACCCGTGGTTGGCAAACTTCGGCTCGTGAGCCACATGCGGCTCTTTGGCCCCCTCAGTGTGGCTCTTCCTAAGCCTTAGGAGTACCCTAATTAAGTTAATAACAATGTACCTACCTATATAGTTTAAGTTTAAAAAATTTGCCTCTCAAAAGAAATTTCAATCATTGTACTGTTGATATTTGGCTCTGTTGACTAATGAGTTTGCCGACCACTGGCCTAAGCCATAACCCCTGGAAGATGACTGAACTATCATGGAAAGAGGACAATATTAGAAGTCTAAAGATTTTACATCTAACTATTGGCTGTGTATTGCGAGTGTCGTTTTCTTTCACTATTAATGTATTACAATTTTCCTTACAAAATTATGCATTGTTTTCACTCCCATAAGAACTACGTCCTCCTGACATTTTCATCACGGGTGTATCTTGTAGATAATTAAGCTACCATTTGAAGAAGACATACTACGCGTGAAGCTCTGCAAAGCTAGGAGCTTTAACTTTCATTGTTTCATTTTATCCTCGCCTCAACCTTAGGTGGTAAGTAATATCTATGAGGTGAGAAAATTGAAGTTTCGGATTACAAATTGACTTGCCAGGTACACACAGCTAATAAATAGTAAAATTAGTATTCTGGGCCAACTCTATTTGAGTTGTCACCACCACATTACGGTACTTTGGGGAAACAATGAAGAAACAGTTTTTTGTAGAATGTCTTTTCTAATAAAATCTCAGGTCTTTAATATACTAATGTACAATGAGCTTCTTCCGATGAGGGTATAGAATGCATCATTAATTATATTTCTTTGACAATGCACCCTTTTTCCCTTCAGAATATCTTGTGGAAATAATATTCTAAGCCTGTATATTTTAGGCATTAGATGATTCCTTAAAAGCCTTTCAATTCTAATATTGTGTAGCTTAATTCCTAACTTTTCTAACTACATTTCTGTTCTTTTTCTATCTGGATCCGCTTCTTAACCAAGACCAGCCTCCATGTGAAATGATAGCATATAATCACAGAGTTGTGTGAAAGTCTCAAGTTCATTAGTTGCCGATAATAAAACAAACAACATGAAACAAATGCATTTGTTTCTGAAAGGTAATAAATACTGTGTAGATTTAAATAACATCAGTATAGACTGTATCATCAATTGGAAAACCAAGATTGTTTTTACTAACTTAGATATACATTTAAAATAATGGTCAAAGAAATAAAAGAATTTAGCAAGTGTCCCATGAGGGAAAACCTGAGCTGAGTTAGTAGGAGGATTCTAGTATCTGTCTCCAAACCAGACAAGATCTCTGAACCCAACTTTGTAATCTTTGTTTACTCCCATGTGCTCTTTACTTTTTCTGAGATAGTATTTTGAACACAATAAAATTCAAATTGCCCAGAAAGCTGAACTTTTTATCTCCAATCTGTGTTCCTTTTAATAGTGGGTTGGAGGGTTTCTGAGACTCCCCAGCTGAGACCTCATATTGTGAGGTGGCACATCTCTTTTCATCATCTGCACTCTTTTCTGCTCCGTGATGTCGTGCGGAGCATCCTGAGGGGTTGAACCTGACACCCCCTGTCATGGAGCCAGGGCACCAGCTGGGAAGCCTACTGAGCAACAAGCTTCAGCAAAGGGCAACTTGGAGATTAAAAACTTGTTACAGTGATTTTCCAAATCTAAGCCAAGCAAATGAGTGTTTACTTTTAAATATAACAAGATTCTGAGACAATCCTAGATATATATATATATCTTCTTATCATTCCTTTTAAAACAAAAATTAAGTTACTTTGTTTTCTCTTAATAGTAATGCAAAAACTATTAGACTGGTATATTGTCAATAAAGCTTATATTGCATTTGGGTATTCTGATCTTTGTAAGTTTCTTAAAACAGAGTACATGTATTGTTTTCCACTAAATTGTATTTGAGTATTACAAGGGAAACGGTAGGTGTTTTTTTTCCCTCAGTAATCTTTGGAGTACTTGTATTCTGTGTATAGTGTTCTCACATGGCCATCAGAATTGGCTCACTTTTATTAGGGAGTACCTGGTGTTGTTGCCATGGGAAAAACTCTGCATAATGATTAAGCTTACATTATTTTATTCCCACTATCTTGACATTAAAATATGTCTCCATTCTAAGAGGAAAGCCTGACCTCTGTGAACATCAGGAGAAATATGTTTGTACTTTGGCTCACCTGTTCCTGTAGCCCTGGATTCTGCATAAAAGTATAACTTCCCATGGGAAATGCCTTTGAAAACTTAGAATAGGACATATTGCCCCAATATTATGAAGTTGAAATTTTTTTCCCATATGCTTTTTCCTCTTGCTAATCATTTTCTTCCATTTTATATCTGGACCCCAAGAAGGTATCTCTTCTGTTGCCTCACCACCCTTAATCAATAAAGTAAAAAGGGATCAATCACCTTAAGGTTAATGTGAATGAATTTCAGCTAATAGTTATACTTCCTTCGATATTTAGGCCATTTCCCTAATCATGGTAACAAAAACTCCGGGTACCCATTACAAAAAAACATGAAACTTTAATAAACGGAGTGAAAGTAGAAAATGCTATGGCCCGTGGAAGCAAAGCCCCCAGAACACTTCTGCCAAAGGACAATTCTAACAGGGATTGCACTGGGAGTCCTTGTTTTATGTATTAAGTCAACATAACCTCTGCCTATACAAACGTTTCCCCATTAAGAGTAAAGGCTTGGTTTCTGAGAGTTTGCAGAATGACCTCTACTCACAATATCACTTTTGCTGTCAACAAATGTCACTAAGGTGAGAATGATCTATTTCTATTCTATTTCAGCCTCAGTCTCAGCAGAAAACCTAAGAGAAAATGCATGAGCAACCTGTATCAAAAGGCCTGTTTACTGAGTATTCTGTACCTGCTTTCTGAGCCTCTACATCAAGTTCTGTAGGGTTTTGTTCAAGCTTAAGGTTGAGCATCTATTTGTACTACTTTGAAATTGATACAGTCATAGCTTTTCCAAAACAAACTGCCTATTAGGCCCAAGCCTTTCTACCCCCCTGTCTTGGGGGAAATAATCAGAACAACTTTCTTGTCTTTATTTTTTTTTGCACTTTATTATGTATATCGAGGTTGAAAAAAATATAGGATAATGATTTAGCTTTAAAATATGACAGCACTATTTCTTGCCCACAGAGTAAATAGCATAGATTTTTCCCAGGGCACTGGTTGTGATACTAGGTGAAGTTGGTCTTAATGAATTAGTTTGAGGCTACATGACTCCTCTATTCTTTGTAGGAGTAATTCATTTTCTGTCTTTACATATATTCCTGCTGGCACTTTGGTGGGTTTCTTTCCTTTTAAGCAGAGTATGCAAAACCAAGTTCAGTACTAGCTTTATTCGCCCAGAATAAGTACAAATAAAAAAAATTAAAAATCTATTAGAAGGCATACAGCAGCAACTCTGGCTTTACCTTGGTTACTATTTAGACATTGGGAACAACATTAACTATTTGTTATTATTGTCATTGGAGCTTTTTGAATTTTAATTTTAGTTTATTTTGGTGACATATCTAAGGGCAATATTCCTACTTTTTTGTATAATTATACCAAAACTTGTTAATCTATGTTATAGAACATGGATTTTCAGGGCGCGCAGGCTTTTGTTGGACAAAGCTGAGCCACTCTTCCTGGTATTAGGAAAATAACATCTTTAATGTAGATGAACATATAACCAAAGCAAAAATATTTTCTGATGGTGGCTTATAGTTTCCAGTGTTATTAACATATTGACTAGCACAGCAGAATTTTTAATAAACATTGAATTAAATGACTTTTTAGCAATATTAATCCCAACTGAGGCCAGAAGAGTTCCAAGGCACCTCTGAACTCATGAGGAAGGAAATCATTTTCTCTTGTTTGAAATAAAATTGGTAGCATTAAATGCAGAGTTTAAGAGCACAAATTTTGAAGTCAGCTGGATTTTGCCAGTTAATAACTGTTATTTAACCTCTGTGAGCCTCAATTTTCCTATCATTAAAGTAAGGATAATAATAGCTTGTTGGAGATGATTCACATGATATAACATGTGACTTGGAACACAGCAATGCTCAATAAACTATTGATACTACATTGTATTTTCTAAACATTTGCCAAGAGCATAGAAGACTTTCTCCAGGTTTACTGAAACTGGATAAAACCTAAAGCTCATCATTCAATAACACAATAACCAGGGGATGTTCAAAGCATTCCTTCAACTTCGCATTCTCTACAGATAGAAAAGTGAACCATCAGCCTGCTAACATTCCCTTTTATCCATTTTCTGCACCCCGGACTGAACTCCACTTTGAACTGTGGTTACTGAACAGTGACCAACTTGAGACTGTTCTGCCCAGTGACTTTACTCCACATTCAAGTTCTTCCAAGTTATGGGGTTGATGTCTAGCAGGAAGGTCCAGCGACCCATCACAAGTGAAGATTCCCACAGTGAGAACAGCAGAGACCGTCACAACACCAACCTCCAGAAAGAGACCAAGGTCCACTGTGTCCCCTCTGGGTTCAGAGTCGCCAAAGAGGACTCAAAACACAAAGTGCTAATTGGGACAAGCTTTACTCACAGAAGAAAAAAAACAAAAACATACACATAGCAAGACCAGCATCTGCAGTTTCACAGGTTTCCCCTGACCAGCAGATGCCTCCCGATGGCCAACACAGGGCAGTGAACTGTAGTTCTCCTCTTGTTATACTGCAGATGAAGTCCCTTTACCTTGGGGGTGGGGGTGGGGGGATGGATCTACTGATGGGCTGGCCAGGTGCCACATGACACACACATAAGCAATACAAGGAACTTACCTGTGTTACCAGAACATGGGGAAGGTGCCTTCTAGTCAGAAACAAGAATCTGGGGCCTGATGATAGCTCAGCACCTGTCTTCCATATAGGAGAATGCGTCAGCCTCAGGGTACCGAATGGGCAATCCCAGAGAGAGCTGGCAGGTTGGGCAATGGCTGCTTACCCAATAGTTTGTTTAAAACAAAATGGTGCTGGAAAGATGGAACTTCTGTGACTTAGAAGTGAAAGTCTTTGTATTAAATTGTCAAGCCTTTGAAATAATGTCTTATTTAGGATAAGCAACTTCTACCATCAAATTTTATTTTATTTCTTTATGATCATATTTCACCCATCACTAATTCCCTATTTCTCTTGATTCTCATTAACTGCTTGTTAAATTTATGTTTGCTTATCACTCCTTTGCAGAAATTACTCTACAACATGTTTTAAGCAGTAACAAGTTCATATTTATTCACTCACTAAGCAATCATTACGAAAGTATCTAGTATATGCAAAGAAATACGTTAAGGATGGGCAAGTATACAAGGATAAACAAGATAAAGTTGCTATCCTTAAGGACTTCACATTTAATAGGGAAAATAGAAAAGTATACATACCCAAGAACAACATAAGGCAGATTCTGATAAGTTCCATAAAGTTATCATGATTGGCTTATGGAAATTGATTTCACAGACTCTGGTCTTGACTTGTTTTAATGTATTCTTCATCTTAGAGTAATATCGCTCTTTAAAAAAATTATATCATCGCTTGCCTTAAAATTCTTCAATAGATGCCTTCTGTTGTCAAGGAAAGCTTAAAACTTCATAACATGATATGATCTCAGTTTAACTCTCCAATCTTCTTTGTTGCCCTCATCTATCCCAACCCCCGACCCACTTTGGATTTACTCAGCTTTACCCCAGAGACAATGTCCTATTTATCACCCTATTCTTAGTATTTAACAGTATATGGCTCATTGAATCCAATTGATAAATATTTTCATTAAGGGGAGAAATAATGTATCTTTTAATATTGAATTCAGAGTTCCAGCATAATATTCAGACCAAGATACCAAATAGGTAGCTGGAACTATTGGATTAATGCTTGAGATGGAAACTTGGGCTTGTTATAGAGCTACCTGCAGACACACGATCTTTTAAAGTATAGCAACAAACAAGAAATTGAAAATAGTGCTAGATGTTGAGTTAACCACAAGTTTCTTTGTTCTAGGATTTTAAAAAAAAATCTAATATGCTATGGTAAATCTTCAAGAAGAGGTTATAGCCCTAGCTAGTTTGGCTCAGTGGATAGAGCATTGGCCTGTGGACTGAAGGGTCCTGGGTTCGATTCCGGTCAAGAGCACATGCCCAGGTTGCGGGCTCAATCCCCAGTTTTTTCCACATGTGTTTGACCAAAGAAAACGTTTCTCACTGACCATGATTGGTTTAAAAATCTTTTGAAAGAGAGAAAGAAACCAAGAAATGATCAGAAAGGCAGAAAGAAAATTAAATGAAGCATCTTGAAAATAAGATCAGTTATCAGAATAAAGTGGTGCTCGATAAATTAAGCAATGTTGGGAGGTCAAGGAAGATATCCTTGGGATAATAAGTGTTTATAAGAAAATAAAATATAACCAGTTTAGGAA
The DNA here is from genome assembly GCF_028538775.1 of Myotis yumanensis. Classification (NCBI taxonomy): domain Eukaryota; kingdom Metazoa; phylum Chordata; class Mammalia; order Chiroptera; family Vespertilionidae; genus Myotis; species Myotis yumanensis. The sequence continues at coordinate 174,237,599 of NW_027223752.1, read as the reverse complement.
GTGGGATAGAGTGGCAGTAAATGGGAAAAGGGTAGTAAGTGAGAAATGTAGACACAAAATGAGACAATGTCATACAAGGCAAAACAGTTGTGGCACTTCAATCCAGCCATCCCGAAGTGTCCTAATGATATGAGTGATGTGAAACCACTTTTACTTGCCAGCTACATGAACCACACCAACCTGGGCCAAGAACTCTGCAGTCTTAATTCACTCATGACGTACAGACATAGCCCAAAATAGAATGTGGATGATGGTTGTGCCTGTTGGAATTATATAACTGATGGACCGTAGGCCCCAAATTGAGGTTATTTATTTATTTTTGACAGCCTAATTCATTAGGACAAGCACATTGACTGTTTAATACTCCAGAATCATTTGCTAAGGGACAAATAATAGCCCAGAGATATGAGCCCAGAGAGACTGCTGATGACCAATATACCTGTGCTTATGCTGCACTCCCCATGCACTCACCCCACTTCTTTTCCATTTTGTGTCATTTCTCTGTTTTACTTCACTCTTTCCCTTTGGAATCGAGCTTTCAGTGAGTCTCATTTTCTGCTTATTTTCCACCCTCCTTTTTTTCCTCCTTCTCTGTGACCAATAAAAGCTATATAGCAGACACTCATTCATTTCTAGAACCTTATCTTGGGAAGCATATGTTTCTTTTCTTTGAGGTCAGATTAACTATTCCTCATATGAAACACAAAGAAGAAATATGCATTGGCAGCAAATTCTGCTAAGGTAAACCATCATTTCTGTCCACTCTGTTAAGCCAATTTAACATGCTTAAACATGCCTTTTGTCATCGACAACAAAAGCAAAATGCAGCTGAACTCTGGTTAATAAATCATTTTCTGAGGCAGAAAGACTGCTTGGGAAATGTGATGCCAGACTTTTAAGACTATTCTCCAAAGAGTTTCAGTCATGAGTTCGCTCAATTTCCTCATGATTAAAACTGTTTTAACAAAAAGACATTTAAAAGAACATGAGGAATAACTGAATTTGAAGACAACTTACTAAATACTTGAGGCAGACTTTATATTTGCTGGAAGGTTTACTGGATAAATTGTTATTCCACAGAGAGAGTGAGTAATGGGAAGATATTATAGAGGTATTTCATGAAGATATGAATTCTAAGAAATGTTAGCTTGCATATTTTTCCTAAAACAACCCTAAGCCTTCAACCTTTCCCTACTTGAGCTTCTAATTTTATTAACTTAAATAAAATACATTCATTCACTTTTAACAGGGTATACGTACAGTAATAAAATTAATGTGGTTTTCTCTAAGACTACATTGTAAAGTACTGACCATAAAAGGCAGATATCTTAGCAGAAAAAAAAGATTCAACTTGAAATGATGATAAAAAAAAAACAAATGTCTGGAAGACTATATGTTCACCTAAAATTATTTGACCACACACACACACACAAAGATACTATAACTATGGTGGCAAAAACTTGCCAATGTCAAGATCTATAATTATCACTGCCAAATATTTGACATGATATGCATAAACAGGATTAACTACTCACTCACTTGTATTTAATTTTATTACTCTGTGGGAAAAAAAATGTGCAGAATTATACATCTTTTCATGTTAGTTAGTACATGCATTCATGATAGGTAGAGCATTTTTAGGTCAGTTGATACATTTAGAAATACATTTTCAGGTGATCTGGGATGAAGTTTTCTGGCCCAATTTTATCTTCTCCTCCCACCCAGCTGGTGTATGACTTTTAGAGCTTGGTCATGCTTCCAAACTGAGCAAACTCATAGCAAAGGAGAATAAAAGCTTTTGAATACACAGGTGCTGCTGAATGCAGAACCCCTTGTTGCCATGCTTACTGATGAATACAGGGGAGTTACAAACAACCCTGGCCAAACAGCATAGGCATCTCCAAGCTCTGAAAATGACGTTGTTTCCTAATCAGATGAGTAACATTGCAAAACACCACCATCCATATGGACACACAGAGGAAAACTGGATTGAATGGCTTTTAAGGAGACACAGCAAGCTCTGCTTTGAAAATAACTGCCTAGAGCCAGTAGAAACAAGTAGCAAATCTCTGGCTAATGTATACCTTTCTGCTATCTCTCTAACAACATGCTATATTTATATAAATAATTTAGCCTCAAAATAATTAGGTCCTAATTTAGCTAAATGCACTTATAATAACCATGACACTCATGTGCCAGTTACTGTACTAAATGCTAAGTATTTATTATTTACCTCTTATAGGAGAACATTGAGCTGGTATCCCAAATTATTTAGCACATTTTTTGGGGATTGTACTTTTATTAGCTTTATTTAATGAAAAGAACACTACTGTGAGACAATTTCTAAGTTTGAATCTAGTTCAACTCCATACAATTAATACTACCCCCACCATCTTTGTAAGCAAATATTTACTGAACACATACTATTCTAAAGGCATTGTTCTAAATCCCTTACTCATTTAATGTTCCCAATAAAATCATGAGATATTATTATCTCTATTTTACTGATTAGAAAACTGGAGGGCAAAGAGTTTTGTTGTGTGTTTTTATGTATGTGTGTTTTTTGTGGGGTTTTTTGTTTTTTGTTTGTTTGTTTGTTTTCCAGCTGTTATACAGACTTAAACTCTGGCATTTGATTGTCCTTAATCACTTTAATATATTGACTCTGTTAGAACACTGGAATAGCTCACTTCTTAGATTATTTATTACAAAAATTGTTGCAAGTTTTTAATAAAATAATGTTAGTGAAAGGAGTTCTGTATCCTGAAAAAAATGTCTGCAAATGGTGATTTATTCATCCATCGATCCATCCATCCATCCATTTACTTATTACTTCTTTGTTCTACTAAAGAATGAAAACCTCTAAGTCAGTAAAATGCTATTTTACCAAATTTCTGTATTTTTTTCAGATGCTAGATTAACTTCTCACTTCCAGTCTAGCAACTAAGGTGAATAATAGATTGCAACCTATTCATTTAAAAAATATACCTTGCTAATCCAAATGTAGTTTTACATTTGCCAGCTCTTTTTGGATCATTTTTAGGTATGCTTCAGACATAAGTAATTGAAATATTAAAATATATATCAATAAGATGCTCACTTTAAATTGTGTTTTAACATCACCTGCCTCAGTTTCTCCCAATTTCCTGATAAAGATTGAGAAAAAAACCTTTTTCATTAATGTAAATGTATCAGAAAAAATAATAACAATTTAAGAAATAAACTGTATGTGATACCCTATATAATTTAGTGAGTCTACTCTAGGAATGCACAGGTGGTTTAATATCAGGAAGTATATCAGTACAGTTAATATTTTTTTTTTAAGTAACAGTCAGTAGACTCCAAAAATCTACTAAAAAGAAGTATTGGAATATTGTTGCTTAATAACATACAATGCAATACCATTTATAATGATATTGGATAAAAAAGCAATAATGTAAGATAATAGTCTTACAGTAGAAGTATACCACTAATACACATCACATTTTAAAGAGTAATCATATGGGAACTCACAAAATAAAATTAAGTGAAAGTAACATAAGAAAGGATATATTACAGGATTTAATTTTCTAAAAATTAAAAAAAAATTTATTTGTTGAATAAATATTTTTCAGGCTATTTTAAAAAGCTGCAAGTCAAAAAGAAAAACATTAACATGCTCATTGGAAAAATGGAGAAAAGACATAAAAGAAACAGTAAAATTAATTAATAAACATATTAAAATATACCTTTTAAAATCACATTTACAAAAGATATAACCTTTATATATAAAACTAAAAAAACTTTAACACCTTAATGTCAACAGTGGCATCTCCAAGTATTGCAGTTCTTATAATCTTTTTATTTTCTTTGATTTATTTTCACTATTTTCTCATATGATTATAAGCATCTATTAATATTATAGTATTTTAAATGAAACAGTTACTTTGACTAAAATAAAACAATTCAACTTAACTGAAATAATAAGGATATTTATTATACATAATAATAAGGTCAGAAACAGGTAAGGTTCCCAGGCTGGTAGATTTAGTAACTCAAGTACCCAGGTTTTACAAATTTCTGTTATCCTTTATTTGTCAGCTTTCCCTTGATTTGGGCCCTCATGGTCCCAAGATTGTTGCCACAATAAGTGAATCGCTGTCCTTTGTTCACATCTTGTGAAAAACAGAGAAATTTCTTCCCCAATCATGGACTATAATTGGGTAAACTTAGTTCACATGCCCACTTCTGGATGAATAGTATTTCACCAGGGCAATGCCATACATTTATTGGCTTAGATAAATCAAGTTCTGGTGGCTAAATCAGCTTACCCTAAGTCACATGGGGGAGAAGCAGACACAAGAACAAACTTGGAGTGTTACAACAGAAAAGGAAGAGGTGAGACATAGAAACTAGAAAGGCAACTAAGACGGCCTGTATGAACCTTTATTGGCACTCATTAGAATGCTTTGGTATTTTTGTTTCTTTAAGAAGCATAGAAGCAAACGAAACATGGTAAAATGTGTCTAATCAAGCACAGTAATAATGCCTTGTGCCCATTTTTACTTTTCATAATTTATGTATTAAGAGACTACACATAAATTTTATTCCAGTCCAAATGATAAATATCAACTTTATGTCTGCCCTAGATTCACAGGCTCATTCTGGGTAAGCAATAAAAATTTACATTTTAAAGTATACAGAGCTGCCGTGTATGCTACACATTTGATTCAGCCCAGACATCTATGAAGATTTAAAAAAAATAATAAAGTGGAATGTTAAAATGAGCATCCATTTGGTACAACAACATGGTGCAAATAACCTAATTAAATGCACCCAACCTACTTTCACAGCTGTATATGATAAAACTAATGCTTCTGCACAGATTATAAGCTTGTGTCCACTTGTCTCTAATGCACAAAGGACAGATTTCCTGACTTTACAAAATTAATACAATGGACGAGTGGCAGTATTTACAGTGCATTCACAGTCAGCTGCACATTAAAACCTTAGGAATTAGGCATTCTGAGGACAACCAGAAATCCAGGCCAGATACTTCAGTAGTTTAGTGTGTTACAGAGTTAAGAATTTCCTTTATATTTAAAGACATCCATTCATAGTCATATAAATTGGGCTGAAAGATATGCATAGAAATAGTTCTTTTTTTACAAAATTTGTATAGTTGCTTGTGTGGGTGGCTTGATTAATTATTTGCACAGTGTAATAGCTCTAAATTCTTCCTGTCACTGAGAAATTTGTTGATATAAAGGGTTGCCACATTTTCCTCTGGTGTATTTGGATCAAATGAAGGAGCACTGCTGTCAAAGACAATTTCGAGATTCTAGCAAGATCAACACATCTTGGATTTTCTTATACTTTATGCAAACAGAAAAAAATGAATATTAGTTTTTACCCTCTCCTCTGGAGTTTCTCCATGCAAACTCAGATTCCTAAGAGACCTCTCAAGGAAACTGATACAGAACATCCCTGGATTTGGATATGTTCTCAGAGCATCTTACCCTCTCTTGGTCTTTGAAGTCACATATATGACTTCAATCTTTTACTTCAAGCTTCAGCATTAAGCCAGGGGCGGGAGGGTCAGAAATGCATACCTTTGCGAGGGCATCTAATTCAAAGGGATTGTACTTCTTCGGGGATCATTGAGGAGTGGTGCTTATTTGCACGATCCAATCAGATCACTGGGCAGTGAGCCAGTGTCCACAGTGCCTCTTCTTACAGTTACATGAAGGGATTCTCTCAACTTAGTGTTGGGGAATGGAAAAAAAATACTTAAGAATACGGGATGAACTGGTTTTCATCATATGTCACAATGGCATAAATATGTACTATAGATATCCACAGGCTCCACATGATTTTAATAAATCTAGACAAGGAGAAGAATAAATAGATCCTGTCAAGTTCTAGGAAATCATTGGTATATATTAATAAACATTTTCATAAATATTCTAGTGAAAGGGGTTAATATAGTATGCAACATATCTTTAGGCAAAATATTATTTTTAGTGAACTAAATATTTCTCTGAATTTTTCCGGAAGAGGCTTCCATTTTGCCTTTTTTCTTCTCCCTCATTGGACCCTAAAATCAAATGTGATAACACTAACATGCTGTCATCATCCTAGGGACAGGAAGACACAACCTAACAAGGCTTCTTTTGTACAAGAAAGTAGTAAACTCCTATTTTGTTTATTTTACTGCCATTTAAAAAAATGCAACCACACCTAAACCAACAACTATAATAGAAACCGGGAGAGATAAGGGGAGGTAGGGGTTCCTTCCTGGGGCACAGATGAGAAGTCTTCTCTGTATTGCTGTCTTGGAGAGCAGACGAAACTGACCATATCTGCTCTCAGGAATTCACCATAGAGACGAGAAATATGCTGAGCAAAAATATTGCTTCTTGTCTTGATATCTCTAATATTATCTTGAAGGTATAATAACTCGGACTGGCTTGGGTTCTTTTTGCATAATAAGCTAGAGCTTGATCTCACCTGTCAGGTTTATCATTATGTACTTTGTCCCACACGTTCAAAAAATGTCAACAAATACTTTCAAATTGGATTTTATGTAGTAAAATAGGAGCAAATAAAAATAGGAGCATATAAGGAAAATTGAACATATTCAAAGAATTTGACAAATGGTAATGAGAAATTAAACTTTCAAAAAATATTAGTAAATGGAAAGCACATTTAAAAACAATGAAAATAATCTTTCAACCACTTATACAATATGATTTATTTTAGGGAATGAATCTTAATAAGCAAACAACAAAATGAAGTAATTCTTAGGATTATTTTTTTTAATTTGCTTTTTGGAACAGATGTTTCTTAAATATTTAAGAGCCAGAATTACTAGATTATACTTTCAGTATGTAAAATATTTTACAGTATCTTCAGAGTAATTCCTTAACTGAAATAATATGCATAACTTTAGCAACTACCAAAGATATTTTTCTGCTTTCTGTTTTGCCTTCATTCCATAATGTGTATATATACATATATATTATACATATACAAATATTGCAAATATGTATTTGCAAAATCTTCTGTAATAAAAAATAAAAAGTAAGCATATATTTATAAATTCAAAACAAGCATGGAAGATTTCACAATCCATGGATGTGAAAAGGTACAAAGTCCAAAGGCACTGATAAAACCAGAAGAGAAATTTAATAAATTGCAAATTCAGTTTGCCTTCCTTAAGGTTTATAAATTTATTTCTGAATATCTGCAAAGAGAAAGTGCAAAAGAGTTTTCAAGGATCATCTTACAATCCTTTTCCAAATGCCATTTTCTTCTGTCCTGGAGTAAAGCTTTAATTTAGAATTATCACAGCCTCCTTGCTTAGATTTAGTTTGGATACCTTCCCTCTTTACGGAGCTGAACTTTTATACAAATAGTTAAGGGTCCAATATGAAAAGCAGTTGGCAGAGGGAATTCCTCCCCCTAGTGTGTTGAGTACAAGGGTCTATCAATGTCAAATGTAATTGCTTTCAGTGTTTTCCACAATTGATAGAGTTGAAGCCAACAAGTCCATAACATATCTCATCATTATAGCTTTCTCACTGTGGGGTTGATTGGTGCACCTGCCCGTGTCTGACCAAGGACCATTCAGATTTATTTTGTCTCTCTGCTGATTTTATAGAGTGTGGCTGCCTCCTACTCCAAACATGGGTTCACCTATCATTTATATGAAACCTGGATTCATTACAAAATTCATACACCAATATGACAAAACATTTTATTGAATTTATTGGAGTGACATTGGTTAATAAAAACCATAGGTTTCAAGTATACAACTCAATAAACATCATCTGCATACTGCATTGAACACTCATTGCCCAAATTAAAGTATCTTTCCATCCCCATTTATCCCCCCTCTGCCATAGATATAGATTTGGAAAAATGATATGGGGAGGAGAGAGAGAGAGAGAGAGAGAGAGAGAGAGAGAGAGAGAGAGAGGGAATATATCTTAATCTCTATTCCAACATGACAAAAGTTAAACATAATACAGACCAAAAATCCTAATCTTTTCTGTATAAAAGCCATAGACAAACTATAACATAAACTAACCATACCTAATAAGCCAGAGATCAACTTAGATGAAACAACACACCATGGAGAGGTGGTTAAGGAGCACAGAATGACAGCTCTGATGACTGTAGAATCCAAGTGTCATCAAACTGCAGCCTTAGAAGTTCATGAAGATAAATTTATGTAATATCAAATAAAAATGAAAATCACTAAGCTCATTCTGTGTTCTTGGTGCTAAGCTAGATCAGATCTGTGATCCCTTTGAAAGGGAACTATATTAAGAGGTATGCACTGATATGGTTAATAGGCATAGCTTCAGAGGTCATTTTTCTTAGCAGAGGAATGATTGCTTATTAGGACACTATCTTACAATGTTCAGGTAGGTCATAGTACAGTAAGTGTAAGCACACACATGTGTGCATGTGTCTGTGTGTGCATGTAGTTATAGAAAACTACAACATTAGCATTATCTCTTAAAACCTGGCAGCATGTAATTAATAATTTTCATAAACCTTATTTTAGAATCAAATATCTGAGGATATAGGTATTTTACTGTAAATGTGAATTCTAAAAATATAGCATCTTAATAAGTAACCTAAAATCATTTTAGCATAAAACTTAAGATTGTAAAGAAAAACACAGGATGAACTAACATTTTACAATTTTTTTCTCCCTTTATTTGGTTTGTAATCTTGATTTTAACATCAACAATTAATCAATGTAACTTAACGTGGTCAATTGGCTTTTCATCCCAAAGGCCATTATATAGGATGACAGTATGTTTCCTCTTGGAGACTGTGCCAGACTCGCTGTGGAGCAGATGGCAAGTCAACTGGATTCAGGTTGGTAGTCTAGATAATTCCATATTAAGTGACATCTTCCAGCAGGAAGTCAATTTCATTGGACACTGCTGTGCCACCTTAACACAAGGCTATCTGAAGCTTTCCATCAGACCTGTTGCCATTGACACATGAAAATAGGGAATCTTGGGCAGTCTTTGGGATATTTAAAAGTGCATTCCTGGAAACTTATTATAAAAAAAACCCAGCTCCCAGTTGAGTTTTTTCCCTTTAACTGTTCAAACAGAGGTGTGAGTATGGTTCTAGACCATCTTCTGAAAGAACTATTATTGGGTTCAATAGATTAGAATGCATCTGCTCCATATCATCAAATACACAATCCAGAATTTTTTTTCTGGCTGAAAAAACAACAACAGTGATACTATATTCCCTTTATCCCCTGCAATAAAGTTGCCTAGAATAATGGAAGATCAACAATTTTACAGTAAAATAGTAAAAATATGAATAATATAAAATCTCTTCATCAGTATTATATGTTTACCAAACGTGAACATATCTGAGACCCGACTCAGTCTAAATACAGGTTGGATTTGGAACGAATTTGTACATTCTTAGCATGAGGTTGGAGCAGAAATAATTTTTTCTTCTACTTCCCTGGAGCTCTGACTTTTATTTGACTTTAGCTCAGCACTTCCATGTTTATACCAGAACATGAACCCTCGCTGGTATTCAGTGCCTCTGAGTTGAAATAACGTCTCAGCCAACAAGCCGCTTCCAGAAGGGATCATGTAACTGGCATGGCCATGGCAGAAACAACACCCTCCCCTGCCAAGTCCCTGCTTCATCTGCCCTGGGTAGCTTTATTGTTGTTTGTGTTTATGGACATGAATTTACTTGTCTAGAGATGATAATACCATAAAAGCATGTCTCTGCCTCTGAAGCAAAAACTAAAGCTTTAGAATGTGGTGCCTTTCATGGGGAAAAATTGTAGCTGGGCAATTTACATCCTAGAGTAACAGTACCCACATTTTTGAGATTGTAATCAGTTTTTAAACAGTCTCTATTTTTATCACTTGAAAGAAATACACAAATTGCCTTTCAATAGCATCTTAAAGTTACATTAGTGCCAACTCTCTTATTATTTTTTAATAGAATGAGTAAAACTTTCCCTGCTTTCTATGCTTAATTTTTTATACCATGAAGAAATTATTGTGAATGGAAGCTTTTTTTTCCAGTCTAGTGCCTGAGTTCACATCATAAATCATCAAGAGAAGGACTAAGAGAAAGAGAAGAACAAAGCACTTTTAGAGAGAGAACAAAGAATTTTTAAAGATAGAAGCATAAAGCATTTTTCACTGGCAACTTTGTCTTTGGGTTCAGCTTTATAATCTATCTTACATACATGTTCCATGAGTCTATGGTTTGTAACATTCCACTAAAATGTATCTGTCTTCAGGCATAGGTTATAGAAACCATGCCCTGCTGAAAGAAAGGTGGTCATTTTGATTTATGAGTTTCCTGACACACTTCCAACTTATCCTCTACCCCCAATCAAGGCTCAAACTAGATTTATTTCTCTACTTCTTTGCTTGGCCAAGAGGTTAAGGAAACCACTCAAGATAGACAGATGCAGACACTGTATTAGGCACTCTGTCTATGTGGTCTTATTTCATTCTCACAAAATATTTGAAATAGACATTCTTAACTCAGTTTTATGGTTCAGAGAACAGAAGCCAAGAGAGTTTAGGTAACTCTGTAAGTTGAATTATTCCTCTATTTCTTAACCATTTAAAATGTGGAGAACTATGTTACCATTTTTATTAGATTCCTATCTTTTCCTAATGTGTTAGAGACATAGTGCTATGTCTCTAACCTCATTTTCCTCATAAGCTCTGTGATCTTCACTGTGTGTGTTTTGATTTTAGCTAAACTACTCCAATTATATTGCTGCCTTGGCATTTATTTTGTGTGGCCTGCAGGGGGCTATGACCTGACATGAGCCCCTCATATAAGTCAATGGCCTAGAAAACAGCCTTACAGAGTCACAAGTAAATGTAAGTTCCTGACATGACACCAACCTCCTTTGTGATAAAAACTCTCCTCCTCGTCTCCCAGGGCCTTTCCCTTATATGCCTTTAGATAGGACTACCCATCGAAGCTTACTAAAATTCCACTCTTTTTGGTTTGAATTGACCAACCTGGCCTTAGCCCTGAAACCCCAAAGCACTCCACCTGTGGATCCTAATAAAGACATGTACCCTAGAGGTGCTGCTGTGCTCTCTGCTTGCACCCTGAATTGACTTACCCAAATGGCCCTCAAGATGTAGTGTGAAAACTCTTCCAGTGCTGCTGGGGCTGACCAGTGGACCATGAGCGACAGATGAATGATTACTCTGACACAGGTTTGCTGTGAAAGAGAGGGCTAAGGGACTGCCTGGTTAAAGGAACCAGACAGCCTTGATCGCCTACCTTGTTAGGCTTTTATTGTAACAGCAGTTTGAGATAAAGTTTATCTTTTAGATACCATCAGCAGGGTAAGTAATCTTGGGAGGACACATGTGTTTGTACTGTCCTTTAAGCAAGGACACCCAAAGATTAAGCATAAGGATTCCAGTAAACACCTGGGAGTCTGCACATGCACAGACCTGTTTAGAAAGGTCAAGGAATAATTAGGGGTACCACCTTCGGCACTCCCCTAAGTTGGAATTCTGAGAAACAGGACAGGCTGCCTTCAGCACACTTCCCTTATCTCGGAATGTCCTCCTTACAAACTTTCCAACCAAGTCTCATGTGCTCCCCAACACAGTGCCCATTAGTAATAAACTCAATTTTAATTACTTTGTGGTCTTTTATTGAACCACTAGAGTCCTGGTGCATGAATTCGTGCAGCAGTGGTGTCCCTCGGCCTGGCCTGCGAGATCGGCCAAAACCGGCTCTCCAACATCCCCCGAGGGGTCCCAGATTGCAAGAGTGTTCAGGCCAGGCCAAGGGACCCCACCAGTGCACAACTGGGGCTAAAGATGGACACAGGAGGTTGGCCAACCAGGGAAGGACCATGGGAGGGCTCCAGGGCGTGTCCGGCATGTCTCACTCAGTCCCAATCAGCTGGACCCCAGCAGCAAGCTAACCTACTGGTCAGAGCATCTGCCTCTGGTGGTCAGTGCACGTTATAGCAGCTGGCCGACCAGCCAACTGTCTGCCCTCTGGTGGTCATTGCGCATCATAGCGAGTGGTTGAGTGGCCTTAGCATATCATTAGCATATTACCTTTTGATTGGTTGAATGGCCAACTGAATGACCAAACACTTAGCATATTAGGCTTTTATTATATAGGATGGCTCCTCATTCAACACCACAAGGCTGTACTTAACAAATGTTATTCAACAAATTCACAATAGCATGAATTGTGTAGCTAGTTTTAGGAACCCATGTATGTCCCATTATAGTAGCACTTACTGTACTTGAAATACCCAGGTTAGACTTTGATAAGCAAGCATTAAAAAATTATACCTGGAAAGAATATAATTCATTCAGTGGCAAACCAAAGTGGGGCAGCAGGAACAGTCCCACTAAGTACAGACAATGAAGGGATGCACATTGGTCTGCTTTTCTTGTCACTGTGTCCAAGCACTCTAAACAATGTTGATGGTAAACTAATCTTTCATAGAAAAGATGTTCTTAAATGGTCTAAATTTTGAACAATTTTTGCAGTTACTGTTGAGTTGTGTAAATGCGTACAAAATAACGTACAAGTAAGTTTAACATTAGCACATTTTTGCTGCTTATCCTTTAATATTTTCTACCTTAAAGTTATTTCAGGCAAGTTCCAATTACACAAGTGGCCTTGAACAGGTGAGCTCCACTATATACAAATTCAAGTGTAATTTCATAGCAGTTCAGAATGTTTCAAGGTTATTTCTGGTGCCGTTCAGTTCTCATGCCTATAGAAAAGCCCTGTGTTTAATAATTTAAATTAGAAAAAAAACATATTTTTGTATTTAATTGTTTAGTTAGAAATAAATGAGTAGAGCACAATGACTATAGAGACAAAAACAACAACTTGAGTTCCTTCATTTCTGTCCATTCATGTGAGCATTTGGAGTTTTTATTTGTGTTTAAATGTGAAACGGTGAAACAAAGGGGAAGCTATCAAATATAATATTTAGATTTAACCCCTGAATCTGTGAATATGTTACCTTCCTCAGCTGAAAGGGCTTTGCAGGTGTGATTAAGTTAAAGATCCTGCGATGGGGAGATTATCATGGATTATTAGCTTAAGGTCATGTAATCACAAGGGTCCTCATAAGTGCAAAGGGAGGGAAGAGGGAAATGGGACTCGGGAAGCAGAGGTTAGAGTGAGGTGATTGGGACTTTGGAGAGGAAGGACAGCCTCTAGGAACAGGAGAAGGCAGGGCATTCTGCTCCCGAGTCTCCTGAAGGAACATGGCCTTGCCAACAGCTTGATTTCAGTCCCATGTGACCCAGTTCATACCTCTAAAGCCCAAAACTGTAAGATGATAAATGCTGTATTAAGTCACTAAGTCTGTGGTAAATTGTTACAGCAGCTACAGGAAACTAATACGATTGGTTAAGTGCAATTTTAGTTCACAGGAAATATTTGAATAAAATTTATCTTTAAAATGGAAATTAATTCTATTTTAAAAGCATTAATTGTCTTATTAATAAGTAACAAGTCAAAAAACAATGATTATTATTAAATATTATATAATTTTACTCAAAATAATTTTGTCACAGAGAAGAGAGGAATATTAACAACAAAAATGTCAAGTGTGCTAGATACCACAGAGCTGGTGCTCAAGTTCAAGAATTCTGTTGGCTCTTCCCCATTCTATCACATTTACATGGGATCAGCTTTGATTTATTAATTTTCAATTTCTACTGCCTCTATATAATCTTCTCCACTTATAACCATAACTGACTGGTTAAACACAGTTTTTAAAAAATTTGTATCAATATACTTACACTACCGAAGGGAAAGGGAAAAAGATAAATCGTTTCCATAACATGAACAATCATTATTATTTATTTGAGGGCAGAGATCATGCCTTATTCATTCTTCCTCCCAGCATCTAACACAGTTTCTGGCATATAATAGAATAATCAATAAAGTTTGATTAATAAATGAATAATAAAAAGAGGTCTGTATTTTGAATGTCCCTATTCCACAGATATCTCGTATATAACTATTGGGTGTCTTTTATTATTCTGCTTCAAAGCTATATGTTTAACAAAATTTTCCTAGATACACTTCCACCCAAAACTAAGTTTTTACTTCCCTAAATCCTCATAGGCTATTTGCACCACCCACCATAAAGCTCTTTTGATGGCCTGCCACACTTTAAATTTAATGATATATGATTTTATTTCCTCCACTAGATTATAAACTCTTTGTGGTTGAGGACATGCAGTTTATTCATACCTGTGGTTACCATAGAACCTACAGAATAATTTTCATATGTCACCTGATAAACAAATCATTGCTCAATTTAAGTTGAAAGTGTCATCTTATCATTACCTATTTCATTTCCATCAATTCATATTTTCAAAGGTATAAGAATGTCAAATATTTTTACATATTCTTTAAAACCCATACATGTAAGAGCATGCCTTTACCTTATTACCTTTACTTATTTTATACTGTAATGCATCAAATGAAGAAATTTCCTCCAGGGAACTGATTCTCTGAGATTTCAATAGATGTTACATGCACTTGTTCATGGCCCTGGGGATAAATGCGTTATTTTTTCTTTCCTTATCAAAACTGAACAGTTTAAATGGGTCTCTTTGATGTAATGGGTTTTCAATACAATTTCAAAACATTTTCCTTCCTGCCTTTTCCCCTTCTCAATCCTGCCCTCCCCCTGCCCGCATTATATTACTGCATGTCACATCCTTTTTTTCTCCATCTGAGTGGACTATTGAGATTTATGGTAATGACTTTAATAAACAATTTGATGTGAAGCTGCCTTTATCATTTAAGTGTGTATCTCCCACGGTCTTTCCTGGAAACTGAAATAACCTGGGCATCACCCTTTATTTCTCCGTACACAAAGGAGCAGACAGAATTTCAAGCTGTCTGCATTTCCCCTGCTTTAAGACACCCCATGCTCAAAGCCAGTGGCGCTGGTACCTGCTTCTGACGCTAACATGGTTATTCCAGAGGGCCCCAGGGAACAGTAGTGTTTCCAGAGTCTGAGGTGTAAACATCAACAGAACAACTGTCAAAAGAATAGCGTCCAGTTGGGCCCTCTAGCATCCCGATCATAAGTAATCCGCCCTGTGGTATCTCAGATAAACCAGTCCAAGATGTGTTGCAACACAAAGTGCTGAGTTTTTAGCGTACAGCAAAGGAGCTTTTAAAGCAAACCTGGGAAGAAAATTCGAGAAGAGTGAATTTGTCTGGAGGACACTGAGAAGATAAGTCTTCTCTCAGATGAGGCTACTTTTTGAAGAAAAAAGAAACAGTCTCAATGAAATGCAGAAAACATGTCATCAGCAGATAGAAAACTGACACATCTATCTTGTCACAAAGTTTGTTTTAAATGCACACAGTGGTTGAGGGTATAGTGTCATAGGCTAAGGATTCCAATATTCTAGATGATATCTGTAGATCTTTTTTTTCTAACAAACATATGAAATATAAGACATTTTGAGACTTGAATTGTTTATAAAGGAAACATCTCCATCTCTCTTGCCAATAACTGGATGGGGAATGGAAGTAGTAACTCTTAGAGATAATGAAAGAGTGCATGCTTTTAAAATGTAGACTATGGTTTGCTGAAGCTCGCTCATACTGATTTGTGAGGATTAAGGACATTCTACAAATATTTAGAAATTCTGTTAAACTGTTGGTATCTTAAAATTGTCCACAGTGGAGGTATTTATACCATGGAAATGATTTATGCATGATTATTTAGTACATGTTAATTTATGGAACACTATTTAGCCTAATGTGAGTTATTTTATACTACAGACCCAGTGCATGAAATTTGTGCAGGGTGCGGGGTTCCCTCAGCCCAGCCTGCACCCTCTCCAATCTGGAACCCCTTGAGGGATGTTCGACTGCCCATTTAAACGGGCAGTCGGGCATCCCTCTCATAATCCAGGACTGCTGGCTCCCAACCTCTCACCTGCCTGCCTGCCTGATTGCCCCTAACCGCTCCCCTGCCAGCCTGATCGACACCTAACTGCTCCCCTGCCAGCCTGGTTGCCCCCAATTACCCTCCCCTGCCAGACTGGTCACCCCTTACTGTCCTCCCCTGTCGGCCTGGATCCCCCTAATTGCCTGCCAGCCTGATTACCCCCTAACCACACCCCTGCCAGCCTGATCACCCACAACTGCCCTCCCCTGCTGGCCATCTTGTGTTCATATGGGGGTGGCCATCTTTGACCACATGGGGGAGGCCATCTTGTGTGTTGGAGTGATGGTCAATTTGCATATTACCTCTTTATTAGATAGGATACTTGAGATTAAAAAAAGTTTATACTTAACTAATTTAGATTAGCTCATTTCTATTTAGCTCTCATTACAGAGGTCTTGCTACACAGGTTGATATTTGTTTCACAATTGCTATCATGTCATTTCATGTGCCCATTTTTTATTTCCTCAACTAACTTCTAAAATCCTCAGAGTCAAGAATTATATATTCTACTTTTTACTCCTGTCTAAAGGGCCTGTGTGCACTACTATTTGTAAGATTACAATAAATGCTTAATTGATGTCAGATAATTGGATACATCTTTTAAAAAATCTACTAATATTTTTAAGAAGCCAAGAAATATAATATTGTTTTGTGCATCTTGAGTCAAAAACTTATTTCCCAAAGCAATAATGTTAAGAAAAATATGCTTTATTATTCTATTAGTGATACACACAAACTTACCCTTTGGTATATATCCTTATTCATATCCTTATTCATAAATAAGGCTCTTCCCTTGAAAAATGCTATTTTGTCTTTTTGACAATTTTGTATGCTGATCACAAATGATGGTGCTTTACTACATTTGTTTATTAATGAATTTTTATTAAGTAACATATTAGATCTCTCTTAATAGCCATGGCAAGAACAAGAGACCGAAGGTCCCTAAGTGTACATGGGCCAGTTTCTATTCTCAATTATAGTTTCTAGTTGCTTACTAATAGATCAAAAAGTGTTAACAAAGTTTGTGACATAGTTTTGTATTCAGCAAGCTCTATTTTTAGCTTTAATAATGTGTTGATTCTTTTGTATACAGCTACAGTGCTATAATGTATTATATCATTTTTTATCTTTTAAAAAATGTATTTAGTATGATGTTTGCTTAAAATGCTTTAGTAAATACTTTTTATCAAGTGAAATGTTCCTTAGTTCATAATTTTCTAATAATTTTTATTATAAAATCGATTTTGAACTTTATCACTTATATTGAGATCATCATTATTTCAACAATTTAGACCATTTATGTGTTAAATTGCATTAATATATTTTCAGATGGTGAGCCATCTAGGCATTCCAGCAATAAATTCTAATTGGTC
Organism: Myotis yumanensis; assembly: GCF_028538775.1. Taxonomy (NCBI): domain Eukaryota; kingdom Metazoa; phylum Chordata; class Mammalia; order Chiroptera; family Vespertilionidae; genus Myotis; species Myotis yumanensis. The sequence continues at coordinate 174,220,232 of NW_027223752.1, read as the reverse complement.
ATGATATACTGATTTTTAATGTCATGTTATAGTGATTTTTCTAACAATTCATTTAGGAATTGTCTGTGTTTAAGTCAGGTGATCCTATATAATTTTGTTTCTTATATAGATTGCTCAGCCGTCATTAGCTTTCTACACAATACCAAACCCTACATCTCCTTTGCTAATAAAACTCCAATTTATTCAATGCTGCAATCTTCCTAGCAGTTCAAGGATCTTGATTAGTCTAAGCCAGCAGTTTTCAAACCTTTTATCTCGGGCCTTTACGCATTTTTATAAAGTACTGAGGACCCCGAAGAGCTCTTATTTATGTAGGTTAGGCCTATTGAGAAATGTTTAGAACACAAAAAGGTATGAGCATACATTCTACAGTCACCAGGTCATTAACATTATAATTATCACATATCATTTAGTCTGGAAACTATACCAATGGGAAAAGAAAGATTGATACTTACCGATTTACTGATTATTAAATAGTGTTGACCTTTCCGATCCCCTGAAGTGGGTGGAATTCCCAGATCACATTTTGAACACCAATGATCAAAGTAAATCAAAATAGTCATGTTCCTTGTTTTCTGAATCTCCTTATCGCTAGGTGTGCCTTTGGGATTTGATTTTGGCCAGGAGTTAAACAGAAGTCAACTAAGGAGGTTTCTGAGGGAACTATTATTTTTTAGTGACTTCTGGGTGAACTTTCTTTTTATTTTCTTGAAGGTGGTGATGGGATAGGAAGCTGCCACAGCCCACTGTTAACCATGCAATCTCCAGGCTGAGGAGGAAAACCAAGCTGCTAAAATGACAAAAGTGGGAAGATAAAAACAGCCTGTTTCAGTTCAGTGGTAAGTGGATGAATAATTAAAAGAAAAAATACCTCTGGATGTTTTGTTATGAGGGAAAATAAATCCCTATTTATTTAAACTGTTGTAAGTTAGGTCTGCTGTTACTTGAAGCTTGAACACACTCTCATTTGATCTATTGTCTTTAACCAGTTTGGAAATCAAAGTTTTACTAAGATTATAAAATAAATTCAGAGTTTTCCCACTTTTGTGCAATAACCTGTGGATGCTAGAGATGAGTTTTTGCTGGAAAGTTTGGTTGATATTACACATAAAACTTTCTGAATCTGAAGTCTTTGCATAGATGTTTCTTATAAGGTTTGCCCCCTTAAATTATATTCTTACCATTTAACTCCTTTAGTGGTTTTGATATATTCAAGGGTTCATTTGTTCTCATACAAGTTTTGACATATATTTAGGAACAAAGTTATTCATTTTATATAGTTTTCAAGTATATTGCTGTTCTCAATATTTTTTGTCATGTTTCTTTGAATCTCATTGTCTGACATGTTTCTTATACCCTCATTACGTTAATTCTCTAAAAAGTTCTGTATTTTGTTTATTCACATTTTTCTTTTTTCTTCATCTGACTTGCCATAGGGTTGCCTAACCTATTACACTTTTAAACATGAGTTTTCAATTTTTTGTATATGTTTCACATTTTTCTCTATTTTTAGCTTATTTAGTTGTTATTTTCTTATTTCTGGTATTAAACATTTGGCTCTTTTCTTTTTTATCTCATAAAGCTAAAGCTACAAATTTCCATCTACGTACTGTTTTATCTGCATTTCATAACATTTGACAAGTGCTTTCAATATTATTCATTTTAAATTTATCATTTTCTTTAATCCTGAAGTTAATGTTTTTCTTGTTTCCAGATATATAATCTTTCTTAGTTCTCACTTCCTTATTTCCAGTCTTATTAAATTATGAATATAAGTATCATGTAATAATTTTGTCATTATTTGAGACTTTATTTATAGCCTTAAACATGGTCACCTTTTTGACTAGGCCATGTATGTTTGAAATAAATCCATATTTATTTGAAATAAATATTTTATTAGTTTGATTTATACGTGCAACCCTATATTTTCTTTTGGATGATATTTTCCTGGTATATTTTTCCTGGTATGTATTTACAAAGATATTCTGAATGCACAGTTTTATTAAATAGAGAATGGCCAAATGTGAAAATTAATGTTTGATCAGGATTGAGGCAAAAGTCAAATATGCCCATCAATAATAAATGAAATAATCTAATATTTCATTCCTAAAATGATCATTTTATTGCAACTTTATTTATCGGTCAAATTTGAAATGTTTGCATGTTTAATGTAGAAACAATTTCGCAGCCTAGTCATACAATCATAATAGCCTGCTCCTACAATCATAATACTACACACTTAAAATACTGAAATAGATGTCCACTCTCCCCTGAGGCTGTGGAGAAGCAAAAGGATCCAATGGTAGATTTTTTCACTTGTTGATGTTAAAGTTAACAACAAATTGTTTTACCAAAGTAAAAACTCATCACATTTTCAAGTACAGGTTTAGACAAAGTGGTGCTGTAATATAATTTATGCAATTTCACCAACATAGGCTTGGTGTATTTTTTTAATAAAATTTCTATGTATTTACAGTCTATATTTAAATTTTTTTGTAACCTTCATATTGTATATGGCAGCAACTTAAGTGCCCCTCAGTAGACTACTGGATAAAGAAGATGTGGTACATATATACAAGGGAATATTAGTCAGCCATAAAAAACTAAAATCTTAACATTTGCATCAACATGCGTGGACCTAGAGGGTATTATGCCAAGTGAAATAAGACAGACAGAGAACGACAAATACCATCTTTATACCATTGTAAATAACCCAGTTATAAATAACTGAAAAGGAGCAAAGTGAAGACAAAATATTATAAGCATACTCAGTAAAGTCTGGGAGACATAGGGAAGTTACTTGTCTGTCAGTCACACCTGGGAGTGTTCATTGGCCAGAGAAGGGGTGGCCACTTTAAATGCATGAAGATTTGAGATACATAAGCTCCTAAACAAAGTAGTTCTCTCTCTGTGTGTGTATATAGCAGAGTATGCTGGACTCCTGGCTCTCTTGTTATATGGGGCATGCTCCTCTGCATTTGCCCACATGACTCAGAGCCATGTGGACCAAACACAATGGACTGATGGACTGAATCTAGCCTGATGTTATATAGGACCCAGCTCCACCATGAAATGGAAACAATGGACACTGGCTTTGCTTCTAGCTCTGCTAAATCCTGGGCTACACCTCTTCCAGGACTGATTTAAGGAAAATGGGATTTTTCAAACCGAGGGATGTAACTCCACACAAATAAAGCTTTCAACCCCATCTCCTCCTCCCATGGGGGACTCCAGAAATTCTTATTCAAGCAACACCCCAAGAACCCCACTCCCACTAGCAATGGAGAAAGGCCATCCATTCATTTCTCTTATAATAATATGATTTAACTTATATGTGGAATCTAAAGAACAATATCAAACAGAAACAGACTCATAGATACAGAGAACAAACAGGTGGTTGCCAGATGGGAAGGGAATAGGGGGACTGGATGAAAAAGGTGGAAGGATTAAGAAATACAAATTGATGGTTACAGAATAGTTAAAGGGATATAAAGTACAACAGAGGGAATATGGTCAATAATATTGCAATGGCTATGTGTGGTGCCTGGTGGATACCGGACTTATCAAGGGGATCACTTCTAAAGTTATATAAATGTTTAACACTATGCTGTACACCTGAAACTAATATAAAGTAATATTGAATGTCAACTGTAATTGAAAAATATGACTAAATAAATAAATAAAAATAAAACCTATATTTAATACTAGAGGCCCGGTGCATGAAATTTGTCCCTCAGCCCAGCCTGCACCTTCTCCAATCTGGGACTCCTTGGGGAATGTCTGACTGCCGGTTTAGGCCTGATCCCACAGTTGGACATCCCTCTCACAGTCCGGGACTGCTGGTTCCTAACCGCTCACCTGACTGCCTGCCTGATTGCTCCTAATCACTTCTGCCTGCCAGCCTGATCACCCCCTAACCGCTCCCCTGCCAGCCTGATTAACACCTAACTGCTCCCCTGCTGGCCCATTTGCCCCCAACTGACCTCCCTTGCAGGCATGGTCCCCCCCAACTGCCCTCTCCTGCCAGCCATCTTGTGACGACATGGGGGTGGCTATCTTGTGACATGAGGGTGTGAGGGTCAATTTGCATATTACCTCTTTATTATATAGGATTTCTGTACATAAAATGTAAGTAGATAAAGATAGATGATAGATTATAGGTAGATAGTTGATGATAGATGATAGATAGATAGATAGATAGATAGATAGATAGATAGATATTAAAATTGAATCAGAATCTTTTCTGATATACAGTGACAAGACACCTGTGCAGCTGGAAGAAAGAACTGAACTACCAAGGCTAAGAAATGTCAGCAAGTACCAAAAACCAAACTACTTTTCGTATAAGCAACAATTCATTGTTAATAAGTTCTGTCAAGCTAGACTACATTTCCCTCAAGCAATCTTTTAGATATGCAAAACCTGATATTTCATCTTGTTTGAAAATCTTATATAAATATAAATCAAGCAGCTCAAAAAATCACTTTTATGACATAATAGATTTTTTACCCCAAGTGATATCCAGAGTATCAAAGTAAAAAATTAGATTTCATAATAAATCTAGATGACACACCTTTCAGTATTTCTGAAGTTGTTTTCCTGGATCTACAGGGAAGTAGCTTACACTATCACATGATCATCATTCCCACGTAAGTTCTGGGATGGCAGAACAATGTTAAGATGAGCAGTCAGTTATTTGCCCTTTCAAAGTCTGACACAGAACCCTATCTATAATAATAAAAGCATAATATGCTAATTAGACTGGACAGTCGAACAACCTTCCGGACGTCATTCCGGACATCCTTCCAAATGAAGCCACAGCAGCAGGGCCGAGGCAGAGATGGTTAGGAACCATCAGGCAGGCAGGTGAGCAGTTAGGAGCCAGCGGACCCAGATTGCAAGAGGGATATCCAACTGCCGGTTTAGGCCTGATCCAACTCCGTGCACAATTTTCATGCACCAGGCCTCTAGTGTCAAATAACTGATTTTGAGAAAACCATGAAAGCTAAAGCTGAACTTGAGTTAATCTTTTATTTCTAACCTTTCTTCATCCTACTATTTTAAATCTGTTTCTCCTGATAAGTACATTGCTGGATCATGCCTAACATCTGATATGCCTAACATCTGCTTCTTGATTGTCGATTCTAAGCTGAACTTGTTTATTGTAATTCTGTGTTTGATTGGGATTTAGTTTTTTTTTTAATCTTTATTGTTGAAAGTATCCAAATATTCCCTTTATCCCCTATTGACCTCTTCTAGTCAGCCCCTGCCCCCAACCCCAGGCCTTTACCACCCTATTGTCTGTGTCCATGGGTTATGCATATATGCATACAAGTTTTTTCATTAATCTCTTCCCACTCACCCACTCTCCCCTGTCTCTCCTCTGAGGTTCCACATCTGTTCTACGCTTCTATGTCTCTGGAATTTAGTTTTGATATAATATTTCTTGCTTTCTATTAACCTTTTGTTTTTGTTTCTATTTTTTGTCTTTTCTCTCTCCCTTTAGAGATAACATATTTTTACTGACAGTTTGAATTATCCATTTGCTCTGTATTCTTGTGATGGTTATATAATATTCATATTTGTATTTATGCTCTCCTTAGTTTGTTGAGCTATCTATCTCTTCACACAAAACACATATCTTTGCATACTCTCACCTTCTTTTTCTACCCATCGCACTCACCAAGCCAACATATAACTTTGAATTTCTACCCTCCTCTTCAAGGACTCTCATACCTGGATGTTGACCCTTTCAAGTTTATTCTCTCCTTCCCTTTCATTTTTAAAACTTATTCCTAATGTTCCTACTGCTTCTGTGGGAAGTCTTCAACCTAATCTCCTAAGTCACTAACTTTTTTGTTGGTTTTATTTGTTCTTAGTGTTTCCTAAAAAATTATTTTGTGTTGTAATGCACATGCCATACAACTGACCCTTCTAATTATATAATTCAACTAGAGGCCCGATGCACAAAATTTGTGCAAGGGGCTCGGCCCTCGCAGCCCCAGCTGCCTCACAGCCCCACGGCCCCACCCCCTGCCCACTGATCATTTCAGAAAGTCATTCCAGAAGGTCATTACAGAAGGTTGTTTCGCCATCCAGTCTAATTAGCATATTAACTCTTTATTATATAGCATAGTGTTTAGTATGGTTGCAGTTGGGCAACCATTGCCACAATCAATTTTAAGACATTTTCAGGTGGAGGAAGGTATATGGGGGATAAATGGTAATGGATGGAGACTTTACTTGGGGTGGTGAACACATAATACAATATGCAGATGATATGTTGTAGATTGTGCACCTGAAACCAGTGTCACCCCAATAAATTCAATGAAAAGGAGAAAAAGATATTTTCATCATCCCAAAACAAAGTATGTGCCCATTGCAGCCACTCTCAATTTCCTACCAACTTTCTCAGCCCTAGGCAACCACTAATGTACTTTCTGCCTCTATAGGCCTGCCTATTCTGGCATTTCATATAATACTAGAGGCTCGGTGCAGGAAATTCATGCACTGGGGGGGGGGGGGTCCCTCAGCCCAGCCTGCACCCTCTCCAATCTGGGACCCCTCAGGGGATTCCGACTGCCAGCACAATCTGGGGTTGCTGGCTCCCAACTGCTCACCTGGCTGCCTGCCTAATTGTCCCTAAACACTTCTGCCTGCCAGCCTGATCACCCCCTAACCACTCCCCTGCCAGCCTGATCAACGCCTAACTGTCCTCTGCCAGCCCAATTGCCCCCAACTTCCCTCCCCTGCTGGCCCAATAGCCCCCAATTGTCCTCCCCTGCCTGGCTGGTTGCCCCCAACTGCCCTCCCCTGCAGGTCTGGTCCCCCCCAACTGCCCTCCCCTGCCAGCCTGGTCACCCCTAACTGCCCTCCCCTGCTGGCCATCTTGTGGAGGCCATCTTGTGACCACATGGGGGCGGCCATCTTATGCGAGGGCATGATGGTCAATTTTCATATTACCTTTTTATTATATAGTATGTGATCTTTTGTGATTGGCTTCTTTTACTTGATATAATGTTTTCAGAGTTCATTCATGTTGTAATATGTATCAGTACTTCATTTATTTTCATTGCTGCATATTATCCTATTGTGTGGATATACCACATTTTATTTATCCATTCATCAGTTGGTATTTGTGTTGTTTCCACTTTTTGGCTACTACGAATACTAATGCTATGAATTTCCATGTACATGTGTTTTTATTGTTCTTGGATATACACCTAGTAGTAGAATTGATGGGTTATATGCAAACTCTATGTTTAAATAGTCTGTCAGACTGTTTTCCATAGTGACTGCATTATTTACATTCCCACCAGCTAAATATGATTCCAGTTTCTCCACATCCTCACAAACACTTGTTATTATCTGTATTTTTGCTTATAGCCATCCTAGTGGTTGTGAAGTGGTATCTTGTGATTTTGACTTACATTTTCCTGTTAAGCATTCTTCATTTGGATATCTTCTTTTTTTATATTTATTACTGAAATTATTACAGATATTCTACCTTTTCCCCCCATTGCTCTTCTCCACCCAGTTCCTTCACAGCCCTATTATCTGTGTTCATGGGCAATACATATATGCATATAAATTCTTTGGTTAATCTCTTCCCATGCCCCTCCCTTCCTCCATGCTTGCCTCTGAGATTTGTCAGTGTGTTCCATGTTTCCATGCCTCTTGTTCTACTTTATTTGTCAGTTTATTTTATTCATTAGATTCTACATTTAAGTGAGATCAGGTGATATTTTTCTTTCTCTGACTGGCTTATTTCATTTAGCATAATGTTTATTTAGATCCTTTGTACATTTTTAATGGTTATTTGGTTTTAGAGTTTTTTATATACTGTACCACATTTAATAATCAGATTTAATATTATTCAATAATCAGATAGACATTATGTAACTATTTCCACTTATCCTATGAGTTTTCTCTTCACGTTTTTGATGTACTTTAACATGATAAAAATAAATCAATGTTTATTATATAAATGTATTAATTTGTGAATCTATCTAATTATTTCTTTGTATCAATGAATGCAGTCTTCATTTATAAGCTACTATTTTCTTGTGGACTTACATCCCTCTGGGCATATCAGCTGCATTGACTGGTTATTAGTCATATAGGGGAGGAGCCAAACATGGCACAGAGTGAGGATGTGGAAAGAGAGTCTCTGCTATTACAATCTGCTCACCCACCTCACTCCACAAGACCCTCCCGGGCTCAACCCTCACAGCTTACCCTATCTCAAGCAAAAATTCCCGTTCTGCAACCAACATGATGTTTTTCGTTTAGATTCTAACTTGGTTAAGTTTAAAATCAGTGTCACAGCTTTTCTTTGAATTGGTATTTTCCTTGTATAACTTTTTTGATCCCTGGCATTGTTCTTTGCTCTGAGCTGCTTCTGTCAGTTAAAAATCACTTAGACAAAAAGTGGGGGGAAAAAATTCTCAGGAGCTTGCCCACTTATTTGCTCTAGATACTATATGATTTCCACTTCGGCTGGGCCCCAACACTGTACAGATGTTACCCTGTCACCTCTGGCTGGTTCTGCTGTGGTTGCCCTGTTTTCCTGTGCCGCAAGAGTGCAGATGCAGGCAATTACCCTACCATGGCTAAGTAAGGAAGAGAGAATGGCATAACTATAAAGCTTGCACCCAGTTTGAGGTATCTATTCTTTTCTCACCTCAAGTCCCAATTTCCCCATTGCAGATGTGATCCTCAATGTCTTCTCTCTCCCCTGGATTTGTTATCATTCGTTGTAGGTTATTGAACCAATTAGAATAATTATCTACTTTTTATTTTTTTATTTAAAGGGTAAGCCAGCAGCCATGCTAGATCATCTCATCAGGAATCATTTTTTTCCTTTAAATTATTTGTAACTGGAAATTTCCTGATATTTAAATGTTTCTTACTCTGTATCACTGAGTGCCCTTGCCACTTTTTCTAAAGGCTTAATAGCATTTAACTACAATCTAGAAATAACCTTTAAAATACTGTTTATAAAGAGGTCACCAGGGATTCACTGCAAACTTGCAACTTAAAATACTTATATTAATAATGTAGAAAAGAGAGTAAGCATGGAAAGAAAGTATTTGGGGGGAAAGTGCAGAGAAGAAGAAGAATCTTATCAAACACATATTGTGGATAAAAATCTAACTAATGATAATAGTTGAGAGACAACGAAAAGATTAGGGGAAGTAAGGACAATAGAACAAACGAGATTTGTAGATACATTGTTATCTCAATGTCCTTCAAACTTTACATGGTGCTACCTTGTTAATGCAGGGTTCTAGTTCTGTTACTACATTTGGACCAAGCTAGAAAATTATCCTATATAATAAAAAGCTAATATGCAAATCGACTGAATGGCAGAATGACCAGTCGCTATGACACACACTGACCACCAGGGGGCAGACACTCAATACAGAAGCTGCCTCCAGGAGGTCAGTGCACTCCCACAGGGAGAGCGCCACTCAGCCAGAAGCCAGTTCACAGCTGGTGAGCACAGCGGCAGTGGCAGGAGCCTCTCCTGTCTCCATAGCAGCATTAAAGATTTCCAATTGCTGGCTTAGGCCCCCTCCCCTCAGAGAGTGGTCCTAAGGCATCAGTCAGACACCCCCCAAGGGCTCCAGGACTGTGAGAGGGTGAAGGCCGGGCTGAGGGACCCTCCTGAGTGCAAGAATTTCATGCATCAGGCCTCCAGTATATCCTATCTAATAAAAGAGAAACATGGTAATTAGCCGTACCTCCGCTACCCTTCCCATTGGCTAATGAGGGCGATATGCAAATTAACTGCCAGCCAAGATGGCGGCCAGCAGCCAGGCAGCTTGAAGCGAACATGAGGCTTGCTTGCTTCAGTGACAGAGGAAGCCAACGTTACCCGCCTGCCGCTGCCGGCCTCTGAGCTTGCAGTTTGAAACATTGTTACAAATATAGAAGCTAAACAAAACCCCAGAAACCTGCTTTCAGCCAGCTGGGATCTCAGAGCTGGAGTTGAAACAGTGTTTTGATTATAGAACCCAAACAAACTAGATACCTGCTTTCAGCAGCCGAGGCCTCAGAGCTGAAGACAAGCCTCAGAGCTAAAGCTGGCTCAGAGTAAAAAAAAAAAAAAAAGAAATAAAGGACAGGTTGGGAGCTTCAGTCACCTGCCATCCTGAAAACTGCCCTCAGCCCCTCACCCAGACTGGCCAGGCACCCCAGTGGGGACCCCCACCCTGATCCAGGACACCATTCAGGGCAAACCAGCTGGCCCCCACCTGTGCACCAGGCCTCTATCCTATATAGTAAAAGGGTAATATGCCTCCCAGCACCGGGATCAGCGGAGCCGTGAGGCCTCCCAGCACCGGGATCAGCGTGACAGGGGGCAGCGTCCAAACCCCCTGATCGCCCTGCGGCTCTGTGTGTGACAGGGTGCGGTGCCCCAACCCCCCCACCCCCCCCCCACGGGCCCTGCTCTGTGTGTGACAGGGTAGAGCCATAACCTCTGCATCGGCCCTGCCCTGAGTGTGACAGTGGCAGCACCCCAACCTCCTGATCGGATCTGCTCTGTGGGTGATAGAGGGCAGTGCCCCAACCCCCCCCCCCCCCCCACAGGCCCTGCTCTGTGTGTGACAGGGTAGAGCCATAACCTCCCCATCGGCCCTGCCCTGAGTGTGACAGAGTGCGGTGCCCCAACCCCCTGATCCGCCCTGCTCTGTGCGTGACAGGGTACGGAGCCCCAACCCCCCTGATGGGCCCTGCTCTGTGAGTGACAGGGGGCAGCGCCCCAACCCCCTTATTGGCCCTGCTCTGTGTGTGACAGGGGGTGGCGCCACAACCTCCCCATTGACCCTGCCTTGAGTGTGATAGGGGGCGGTGCCCCAACCCCCCAATCGGCCCTACCCTGAGCGTGACTGAGGGTGGCATCGCAACCTCCCTATCCGCCCTGCTCTGTGCATGACAGGGGGCGGCGCCCCAACTCTCCAATCAGCCCTGCTCTGAGCCCTACCAGGGGCTGCACCTAGGGATTGGGCCTGCCCTCTGCCACCCAGGAGCAGGCCTAAGCCAGCAGGTCGTTATCTCCCGAGGGGTCCCAGACTGCGAGAGGGCACAGGCCGGGCTGAGGGACTCCCCCCTCCTCCCCCGAGTGCACAAATTTTTGTGCACTGGGCCTCTAGTATATATATAAAAGTCTAATATGCAAAGTGTCCCCTTAGGAGTACGACTGACCGGGAGTTCGATCGCTCACTATGAGGTGCACTAATCACCAGGGGGTGGCGTGGAACAAAGGAAGGTCCCAGCAGTGGCCAGGGAAGGGAGTCTCTGGTCGGCAGTTGGCAGTCACCTGGGACCCTACTCGTGCACAAATGTTGTGCACTGGGCCTCTAGTTGAGATATAAAGACAGTCTTGTAGTGTTATTTACGTTCTGTATTCAAGAAGGGAGGAGAGGGACCTACCAGTTAGAAATTCAGATTGTCTTGCACTACAATAGGTGAGAGATGAGTTTCAGAATTGTAACCACATGCTGATAAAATTAACTTTTAAATATCCTGGAGTTTACAAACAGAGTTGAATCTCTCCCTTGGTACAGAGTGTACTTGAATATTTCTATACCTGCCTAACATGACAGAATCATTTTCATTCATTGCAAATATCTTCATGTGGAATCCCATGTATGTTATTTCTGTGATCATTTCCATCTGCCCTATGTGATCTAAAAATCTAAGGTAAATTATAATCTGAACAGATTGAAAATGGAAACCATTAGGATCTTCCACTCTAAACCACTCTGTGTCTCTTATTCAAATGACACATACTTCTTAATCTAGTTAACATAGGACCAAATCTTTACATTTTCCAAAACTGTGTAATTATAATAACATACAAAATATAGGTAATCTACCTAAATTTATTTCCTTCTGTCTAGTTCTGGATCTAAAGAACTTAACAGATTTTTCATGAACTCAACAGATTTTTGTTGAGCCAGAAATTCTTCCAATTTCTCAGATTTGGCATTGTACAGCACAGTTAGAAGGTTCCTTTCTCATAGAACTTACATTTGAATTGGTGACAGATAATGAGCAAGTCAGTACACAAATGAAATAATTTTATATCATGATTATAACTATAAAAAAAAGAAACAACAAAATGATATATTGGTTTGGGTGGGAACTGGGGTGGGAGGCATTAGGAAAAGGTGCTCTCAAAATGGGTATTATAGTTAAAATTTAAGTGATAAGAATTCAGCCATGTGAAGATCTGAGGAAAAAAATATTTCAGGCAGTAAGAAAGGCAAGAACAAAAAAAGAAAGAAATTTTTAAATAGCAAACAGTTAAACAAAGACTTGAAACTTGATTGAATTAAGTAATTATCTCTTAGTTACGGAATATGTGTCTGCCTGGCTGGAACCATCTGTGTTTACGCCTATTGCCCAGCATAATTACCCATTGCTCACCCATTCACTCTTAAAATGTTCTGGTTTCAATAAGAAATGATATGGTCAATCTGCTTATAAATCTGAGATAATTGAAGCTACTTATAGGCCAATGTTGGAAAATTTGAATATTGATTTTGCTACAGTTATTAAACTCAGAAAACTGCTTGCACTCATTACAATCTATTATTATCTTAGTATAAGTCTTTGAATTCAGAACAATCCATTTTATTTGTCATCTTTTCTTATGATTCTTATATTCTCCTCTGTTAATTATCTAACTCTGTGCTCTAAAGCTGCACACACAAAAAAAAACCACAAAAAAACAAAACTAAATACAAAAAAAATAAATAAATGCCTTCTATTCTTAGGTTTCTTTCACTATCATTACTTTGTTCTTAGTCTTTGGAATGTACTTGGGAAGTAGGACTATGCAAATAAGAGTGATTGATTAGACTTTTACTGTGCTCTTTCGTGTGTGCTCATCCGTGGGTTTATTTCCCAGTTTTCTGCAGTCTGCACACAGAAAGTCTTGCATGATCTGAAGCCAGTTTGAAGGCTGATATCACAGATGCCCTAGGACTGGACATGGAGACCAACAGTTAATGAGTAGAATGTTTGTCTAGCATGGTGCCAAGGGAGCATTTTTTTTTTAATTTTTAAGCTCTCTTAAACCATGATTTTTAGGAGAAAAGATTGTGATATATACTTGTTTTTAAAGAACTGTTTAATATATGTGTAAAATATGTTATTTCTATGTGTATGCAGTTTCTATCAGACCACAGGTATAACAAAAGGTAAAAAACATTAATTAGTTACTTTTATGTTTGAAATACTCAACAATCCTTAGAAACTAAAAAACACAAGTAGGGAATGTGGGCAAAAGTAAGTATTTCTTGTGACACTTTAAGTTTTGATTTATATCACCAGTCAAAACATTTTCCACACTTAAATTTTTTATCTTCTTGTTTTCCCCAGGAAATTCAAGAAATTCAAAGGCACTCAAATGTGTACTTGTCTTAAAGAATCCCAGGGGCTAAAGATGGCAAAGTCACACAATTTTATATCCTTTTCACATTCCATTTGTGTCTCTGTTGGATATTTAGAAGCTAACTTATAAATAAGGATCTGTAATTAATCTAACATTATAATGTGTCTGTAAAGGGCTAATATGATTTAATCTGCATTGATTGTAGTACATTCATCAAAATAACAATTCCTTGAATTCTGTGTACCACTTTTTAAGAGAAACATGAACATACAGAGAAAAAATTACTTGCATGGAGATTTAAAAATACAGTATTGATAGGAGGGATTGATAGGAGAGGATGGAGAGTACAAGCCTGCATTTCACCTTCAACATCAAGGATTTCATCAACTTTGTGGAAAAGAACTGTGTGTGTGTGTGTGTGTGTGTGTGTGTGTGTGTGTGTGTGTTTCACTTATTCAACATACATTTTGGGAGCACTTATACATTAGTTTCTTTGGTATATACCAGGAAAAAAATTAATACTCTTACATTTGAGAATTATCTAATACTTACTTCTAAAATTAAGTTCTTAGTTCCCAGTAATAAACATCTTAGCCATAATTATTAGGCTGTAGGTGGTAACAGAAGTACACCTTTTAAGACCAGTTTTAGATAAGCTTTCTGCTATAATTTCATTTTCTTGAAAGCAAAAGACACTGAAGTAATGCACATCACCTGCAATTGCTGTGCTGTCCACATTGGAAGAGTCCATTTTCAAAGTGTCAAAGGTACACCAGGAAAAACGTGTCAAAGGAAGCCAGGGGGCACCTCATGAAGTCCCGGATGTGGCAACTTCCAATGGCCTTTGTTACTCTACCAGAATGATTTGGTGAATTGGAGGTTTTAATATGATTCCATGCTTACCTGTTTAGCTTAATTAAATTCTAAATTAATACAATTAATACAGGTTTGGAAAAGTACAATCAATAAGCTATCCATGCTTACACAGAGTACTGGTACATTTCTAATTATGCCCAAACCTAGCACATTACTTGACACTAGCAAGAATAAAAAGAAAATAAATAAGTAGAAAAAATAGTCTACTACCTGAACATTTCACTAAAAATTAGAGATGTGGCTGTAGGGCTTAAGAAGATTTTTTTTTTCAGAGTCAAAACCCTAATTGGCCCTGGCCAGGTAGCTCAGTTGGTTAGAACATGTCTTCATTCACCAAGCTTTCAGATTCAATCCCAGGTCAGGGCACAAACAAGTTGATTCGTACAGGAGTCAACCAATGAATAAGTGAAACAACAAATTGATGTCTCTCTCTCTCTCTCTCTCTCTCTCTCTCTCCTGTAGCTCTCTCTTCTCTCTCTCTCTCTCTCTCCTCTCTCTCTCTCTCCCTTCCGCTCTCTCTGTAAAAATCAATAAATGTTAAAGAAAGTGCTACTTGGACACTGAGGTATCTAGCTCCAAGTCAAGGCTCGGGGGGGGAGGGGGGGGGGCGGGGGGTGGAGTGGACTCAGCCCCCGCCATCTGCATGGGCCAAGCATGCTCAGACATTTATACAGAGCTCCCTTCCAAACCCAGGCTCCTCCATTTGGGGCCTCAGCTGAATTACTTTGATCCATTTTGACTCAGTACTTTTCTACCCCTAGCCCTTCCCACCTCCCTCCCTTGGCTCACAGGAGCCTTTTGTTTGGGGCTCCTCATCACTGAGATGATTCCCTCCACCTGTACCATTCCCAGCTGACACTCCCCCTGTGCTGTTCTGGGGAGAAGAATGAACACCAGGGAATGCAGAGCCAGGAGGGCTGCCTCTCTCCTTGCCTTTTCTTGCAACAAGTGAATAAAGGCTCCACTGTTACTTTCACTTTGGCTCATTGCCCTAATTGACCAAGTGGACACCTGATTGTATGGCAGCCACTAAAATGGCTTTTGAAGCCAACCTCAAAAGTTGTACAAGAGTAGCACTTCTCCTCCAGGAAGTGAAAGGGGAATTGTAACATTGCCCACATGGCACATGTTATTTGTTGCTGTGAATGGAAATTAGCAAATATAAAACATCGAACAAGAATTTCAGCACAATCCAAATTTTCTCAGAAGCATTTATTTGCCAATCAGCATAATAAAATAAAAATATTTGTATAATTAATTAAGGAAATCCTTCTGATTGTCTGAAGTCCTGCTCAGATCATACCATCTACTTTCCTCCACACCTAATTCCTATGCCATTTCTGACCCACAGGTATAGATAACCTATCCATCCCATGATATTTTAGTATCTTTTTCTCAGATTTCAACCACCATATTTTCTTTGCTACTTTCCTTAGAATAATTATTTGTGCACGTCTCTTTCTCTCTCCATAGATTTCAAGCTCCCAGCATACATATTTGCATTCATTAGCACACACCGGCCATATTCACTAGCACTATGTTTTGATTATAATAGCACACAGAAACATTTGTTAAACTGAGTCATTAATTTGGATTTAAAGTTGTAAGAGAAATGCATCAACTTTATGTAAATTATGTACCTACAAAGGTAAGCCTCATCCAAGCTGCCTTCCTGATGGAGCCACCAGTTAAGGCCTTTAAAAAAAAATTTAGACTTTTGCCCTGGCCTGTGTGGCTCAGTTGGTTGGGTGTTGTCCTGTGCACCAAAGTTTTACCTGTTCTATTCCTGGTTGGGATACATGCCCAGGTTGTGGGCTTGATTCCAGGTAGGAGGCATTCAGGAGTCAGCTGATAGATCTTCTGCTCTCACATCGATGTTTCTCTCTCCCTCTCCTGTCCTCCTCTCTAAACACCAGTAAAAAAAAATCTTAAAATAAATTTACACTTATTATTTTGAGTTTATTTTGTTATAGATTCACACACAATTGTAAGAAATAATAGAGAGGTAATCAGTTTTCCCCCAGCGGTACCTCTTTCAAAACTATAGTACATTACAATCAGGATCTTGATATTGATACAATCAAGAAGCAGACAGGTCCACCTCCACAAGAATTCTTCTTGTTGTTCTTTTATACCCATACCCACTGCTCTCGACTACATCCTTATGCCCTGGCAACCAGTAATCTGCTGTCCATTTCCACAGGCATGTCATTTGAAGAATGTACATAAAGGAAATCATAACTTTTGAAATTGTATTCTGTCTTTGAGATTGATTTTTTTCACTCAGCATACTTCTCTGGAGATTCACCCAGGTTGTTGTGTGTTTCAATAGGTGTTTTTGTTGTGGTTGTTTTGTTTTCTGAGTAGAATTCTATAACATGGATATACCACATGTTCTTTAACCATGCATCTATTGAAAGGTATCTAGATTATTTCCAGGTTTGGATATAAATATTCATGTACAAGTTTTGTGTGAACATCAGTTTTCATTTCTCAGTGATGAGTGCCCAGGAGTACAATTGGTGGGTTATATGGTAATTGTATGTTTAGTTTATTAAGAAATTATCAAACTGTTTTTCAGAGAGGCTATACCATTTTAGATTCCCACCAGCAATGTATAAGCCATCCAGTTTCTCCATATCCTTGCCAAATTTTGGTATTATTGATATTTGTTTTTAATTTTAACCATTCTGATGAGTGTTTGTAATATCTCATTATGGTTTTAATTTGAATTTTCCTTCCCTGACAGTTAATGATATTGAACATTTTTTTATGTATGTATTTGCTATTTGTATATCCTTGTTGTTAAAATGTCTTTTCATATCTTTTGTCCACTTTATAATCAGACTGTTTGATTTTTTATTGTTGCTATTTAAGGTATTTTTATATATTCTAGATAATAGTCACTTATTGCATATTCATTTTGCAAATATTTTCTCCTTGTCTGTAGTTTGCCTTTCCATCACCTTAGCAAGGTCTTTTGTAGAGCAAAGACCAGTTTAATCATTTTTGAAGTCCAGTTTATCATTTTGTGCTTTTGATATCCAATCTAAAATTTCTTTGTCTAGCCCTAGAATCTAAAGATTTTCTCCTATTTTTTTTTATTTTTACAGTTTTATATTTTATAGTTAAGTCCAAAATCCATTTGGAGTTAATTTCTTACATAAGGTGTGAGAATTAGGTCTTCTTTTGTTATTTATATATTTATTTATCCTATGAATGCCCAATTGCTCCAGCACTGTATTTTGAAAACCAATCTCTTCTCCAATTAATTTTTTTTTGCATGTTGTCAAATATTAGTTGAGATTATGTGTGGAGCTACTTCTAATTTCTCTGTTCTTATATGTCTATTCTTTTGCCAATACAGTACAGTCCTAATAATATAGCTATGTCTTGAAATTGGGTAAAGTGATTCTTTCTACTTTGTTCTTCTTTTTTGAAACTGTTTTATTCTAATTCTTTTGCTTTTTCATATAAAATTTTAAATAATTTTGTCAACATCTTAAGAAAACAATTTTGTTGAAATTTTGATAAAAATTACATTAAACCCATATATCAATTTGGGGAGAACTGACATATTTACTTAGGTTGAACCTTCCAATCAAAAAACAGACTATGTCTCTTCACTTACTTAGTTTTTTTCTGATTTCTTTCATCAGCCTTGTATAGTTTTCAGCCTACACATCATATACAGGTTTTGTTAGATTTACACCAAAGTATTTAGTTTTGGGTGGTGATTATCAATGAAATTATGTGATTAATTTTTGTGTCCATCTTCTCATTTCTAGTTTATGGAAGTATAACTGATGTTTATCTTGTTTTCTGTGACCCTAATGAACCCCCTTATTTTTCAAAATATTTTTTTTATTGATTTTAGAGAGAGAGGAAGGGAGAGGAAGAGAGATTATAGAAATATCCATGAGAGAAACATTGATCTGCTACCTCTTGCTTGCCACCTATCAGGGATCAAGCCTGCAACCCAAGCATGTGCCCTGTGCAGGAATCAAACCAGTGATCTTTTGGTACATGGGACAACGCTCAACCAACTGAACCACACAAACCAGGGCTGGACCCCTTTTATTAATTCTAGGAATAGTTCAGGGATTCCTTGAAGTTTTCTCTATAGACAATTATGTCATCTGAATGTAAGCACATTTATATTCCTTTCCAATCTGTATTATTTTTATTTTTTACTTTCTTACACTGGCTAGAACATCCATATTATGTTGAATAAGAGTGGTAAGAGTAGACATCCTTGCCTTATTCCTAATCTTAGAAGTAGAGCACTATCTTTCAACATTAAAGTTAGCTGTAGTGAGTTTTTTGTTTGTTTGCTTGCTTGCTTTGTAGATGATCATTATCAAAGTGAGGAAGTTTCCCTATATACTGACATCTATGAGAGGTTTCTTTGTTTTTGTTTTTTTTAATCATGAACTAGAGGCCAGGTGCATGAAATTCATGCACTGGGGTGGGGGGCGGGGGGGGGGGGGGACGACTCAGCCCAGCCTGCACCCTCTCCAATTTGTGATCCCTCTCACAATCCGGGACTGCTGCCTCTCAACCACTTGCCTGCCTGCCTGCCTGATTGCCCCTAACCGCTTCTGCCTGCCAGCCTGATTACCCCCTGGCATCCTGGTCACCCCCGACTGCCTTCCCCTGCTGGCCCGGTACCCCCTAACTGCCCTCCCCTGCTGGCCTGATCACCCACAACTGTCCTCCCCTGCCAGCCATCTTGTGGCTGTGGGAGCCACCATCTTTGAGGGCATGGCAGTCTTTAGCATATTCTCTCCTTTTGGCTGTGGGCGCCACCATCTTTGTGACAGTGTGAGGGTCAAATAGCATATTCCCTCTTTATTAGATAGGATGGGCATTGACTTTTGTCTAATTATTTTATACATTAATTAAAATGACCATATAATTTTTCTTCTTTAGCCTATTAATATGGTGGATTATGTTAATCAATTTTTGAATATTGAACCATTTTTACATGCCTAGAATTAACCTCACTTTGTCATGATATACAATTATTTTTATGCATTGCTAGATTATATTTGCAAATATTTTAAAGAATTAACATTGATTTCTACAAAGGGATAGTGGCCTGTACTTTTCTTTTTTCTTTCTTTCTTTTTTTTTAAAATATTTTTATTGATTTCAGAGAAGGGAGAGGGAGAGAGAGATAGAAACATCAATATGAGAGAAAATCATTGATTGACTGCCTCCTGTATGCCTCACACTGGGATTGAGCCCATAATTCTGGACTGTGCCCTGGCCGGGAATTGAACTGTGACCTCCTGGTTCATAGGCCAATGCTCAACCACTAGGCCATACTGGCCAGACTCTTTCTTTTTTTAAGTACTCTCATTATCTAGCTTTTAGTACCAGGGTAATACTACCTTCATAGAATGAATTTCTTTTCTATCTTCTGTAAAAATCATAAAGAATTGTTATTGCCTCTTTAATCTTTGGTAGAATTCTTCAGTGAAACCATCTGAGCATAAAGATTACTATTTTAAAAATGTTTAATAATGTATTATATTTTTTAAATTTGATATAGGTCTTACTGCTTTAGCTGTGTCACACAAGTTTTAATATGATTATTTTTATTTAGGTTTTTGTATGTTTTTGGTCTTCTTCTTAGACTCATGGATTATTTACAAATATGTTTAGTTTCCAAGTGTTTGGAAGTTTTTCTGTTACCTGTCTGTTACTAATGTCTGATTTAAAGTTTTGATTCCATTGTGATCAGAGAACACATTCTACCTGGTTCCATTCATTTAACTCTGATGAAGTTTGTTTCTGAGTTGCCATGTCTGGGAGACAAGAGACAAAAACAAACAAACAAAAAAACAAGGGCAATCACCACTGTACTCTTTCTCAGATCTGGGGTCCTTCACCAATCCACCTCTTCTAGATGAGGCTTTGTTTTATTAATGGCATTTGTGTGACTATTTTTCTGTGGTAGTGGTGGTGATGGTGGTGGTTGGCATAAGGAGGAAGCAAAATGCAGAGTGGGACAGAAGCAGGTTTACAATTGTTTGTATGGAAAATAAAACAATTTAAAAATAATAATTCAAGAATAAAATCTGTGTTTTGTGTACTCACAACTGTAGATGTGTGTGTTTGTGTTGACTCACACCAATAAATTATTATACAAATTACATATGTATTAGTAAACAACTAGTAGGAAAAAAATCAAATAATAGCATACTATAAGAAAATACAAGTTAACAGAAAATTACAGGATAGATTAAGAACTTTTAGAAGTGTACATGATTGAAAAAATCATACACAGAAATACAAATAAGTATTTTTACTAGCATTAAAAATATATTTGCTCTCTACAAAGAAGCATACCACATTAAAGCAAATACTCATATATAAATAGTGTTTATAAATAGTTATGAGGAAGTTAGTAAGACTTAAAGAATTCACAGAAGAGGAAGCATGCATAGCTAATTATTAAGTAATCAAATTATACATTTTTTAAAATAGAAATTCAACAATGATTTTCCAGATAATTTTTATTTGAATGTTTATTGTGCCACATATACAACACACTCTATATCTGATTGGGACTTAAATTAAGCACATTTAACAAAAATAAATTGTACAACAATGATACAGTGACTTTCTTTAAGACAAGAAAAAGCTATCTAGATTCTCATTACTGGGTACCTCAAGGCCAACATGGCAGTAAACAAGCTTATATATTTTCTTATTCATCTATGTGTCTATTTGAGGTGGATTGGGAATATGGTTGTACCCTTATATTCATTGTGAAATGAGCTAAAAGGTAGTGAAGGTCTACATCCCCTTTCTGAATAATCTTTTGGCCTCCTCAAGGGTCCACACACTTTCTCTGAAATGCCAGATAGCCAATATCCTAGGAATTGTAGGCCACAGTATCTGTTGCAACAATTCCAACATTGCTTTTGTGTAGGAGAAAAATCTTCTCAGTCCTATTAGGTTCAGTACTTGATGACCTGCAAATTTAACAAAACACAGATTAGCAAGAGAAGAGACAAAATTTATCATGTTTATCATGTGTATTCACAGGACCACCTACAGAAAATGTGGCCAAAAAGGCATGTAGAATATAAGGCTTATATACCATCTTAACAGGGGAAGAGGTGGAGGAGACAGAGCACTTATGGGAAACGATATACTTTTAGGAAGGATAAACGGGCCTTTAGGAGAATAGATGAGAGATGTGATAGCTTTGTAACAATTTATGTTTAGGCACTTCCTTATCCCAGTGCCAGCTGCACGTCTCTGTTGATAGAGTCGATCTTCCTTGGTTGTGAAACTCCAGGGAGAACAGTTATTGTAGCTGAAATCTTTGGGGAGGCTGTGCTTTTAGGCAGATAAAGAACATTTAGATAAAGACTTTATTACATCTCTTGACTCTCAAATGTCTTCAGTGTTAAATAATCCTTATGCCACAGTGGTGTACCCTGGAGCCCTACAGTTCACCATAAAAGCAGTCCTAGACAATATGTAAATGATGTTCCAATAAATCTTTACATGTGGGAACAGGCATCAGCTAAGAGACAATGGTTTGCAGACCCCTACTCTAGACTTTCTGTATAATTTCAGGACCCATACATTAAATATAGAAATTACCTTGTTTTAAAAAGGAAGTAACTAACGTAATTTCATGTACTTAATTTGTCAAGAGCCACTAATGCTATATTTTTACAATATTTATAAAGTCCTTTACAAAAGAGTTGAAAATGATAGCATAGAATGTTTAAAAAATTAAATAACTGTCTACTTAAAAGAATAAGACCTTGCAACCTGGCCGGGTAGCTCAGTTGGTTGGAGTGTCATCCCAATATGCCAAGGTTATGGGTTTAATCCCCAGTCAGAACACATATAAGAATCAACCAATGAATGCCTAAATAAGTGGAACAATAAATTAGTTTCTCTCTCTCTCTTTATTTCTATCTCTCTCTCTCTCTCTCTATTTTTCTCTCTCTCTATCTCTCTATCTCTATCTTTCTATCTCTCTATCTCTCTAGCTTTCAAAAGTCAGTTTCTGGCTCTGCCATTTACTAGTTGTAGGTCCAGGGAAAACACTTCCAAGCCTCAGTTTCTTCATTTACAGAAGGGATGGAATAATATCTATTTCTCACTGTGAAAATTAAATGGCAAATACATGAAAGGAGCTAGCATACTCCCTGGCATGCAATAACCACTAATTAATGGTTGTTATTGTTTTTAGTTTATTATTATTAAACTAGAGGTCCGGTGCACAGATTCGTGCACCAGTGGGGTGACTCGGCCTTGCCTGTGCCCTCTAGCAATCCGGGACCCCTCAGGGGATGTCAGACTGCCGTTTTTGGCCAATCCCTGCAGGCCAGGCCAAGGGACCCCACCGGTGCAAGAATCCGTGCACTAGGCCTCTAGTATGCATATAAGATCTTTGGTTAATCTCTTCCCTCCCCACTTCCCTCTGAGATTCATCACTCTGTTCCATGTTTCCATGCCTGTGCATTGAGCATTTGCTCCCTGGTGGTCAGTCGCTTAGGCTTTTATATATAGAAATAGTTTTATTAAACAAACAAGGGAGAAATGAGCATTTGGGTTTGCTAATATCACTGTAATAGATTTGATATCTGCCATTGAAGTAGTTCACTTTTAATGATGATAATGAAACAGAAATTTTAGGGAAATATAGGGAATTTTTAGAATTGGGGTCCATGGAAAAAACATAGGGCTACAGAAGGGGAGAAGGTGCATTTCCATGACACAGGGAAGCCAGGTGCAGTTACATCTCCATAAGACAAGGGAGCAGCAACAGTTGCATTTACATAATAAGTCAAGGGAACTGGAAGTAGCCAAGAAAGGTCTATATTTACAAAATAAAGAAGGAAGAAAGCCCAGAAGGAATAGGAGGACAATGAGGGAGGAGGGCCTCAGGAGTCACTATAGTAACCAAATTGAAAGGGAGTATTGACCAATTAGAGGGGATATCAGGACACAGAAACTACAGCCTTTGGAAACAGAAAGTCGGTGGGACTCTTCCCTCTCCCCACATGGGAGTCTGTACTTGTTCTTCAATAAGTCTCCACCTTTGCTATACTACCCTCTGTCTGTGGATTCATTCTTCGACTCCGGTGGACAAAGAATCTGGGTTCCAGTCCAAAAATTCCGTATCAAAATTTACTACTTAAGAATGCTCTAAACTTTATAACAAGGAACATATCTTTATTATTTTGTTCAGAATTCTGAGCAGAAACACTTCTCCTCAACCCACTTAGATTCAGCACTTAGAATGAAAGTACTGAAGCAGTACTGAAGAAATGGGCACAGTCATGCCTGCTTTATCATAAAATAGGCACAAGTGACAGTTTGGAACACTTATCGTTTGAAAGATGCAGAAGAGTCTAAATCAGTATCACCATGAGGTCAGGAGCCGGAATCTGGTGTCCTTTTTTCTGAACTTCTTAGTCTTCTGTACCATGACTAACAACTGACTGGGAATAGTGCATTAAATCGATTACAATATGATGAAGTAAGTGGCTATCAAGCATGGGAGGAGCTGATGACATCACAGTCTCAAAACATGCACTAAACATCAAAAATGCTTTTTTCATCCTTATCTCTCACCAGGGAGCATTGACAACAGTAATGACATCTGGGTTCCTTTCCAACCAGTGGATTTTGGACAGGGATGAGAGTTTTTTATTCTTTGAATGGTCCACAGCCCCAAATTAGGATCAAAATTAGCCACTATCAAGGTTGGATGATTCTTTTCACAGAAGATTTCTTCTGAGCATATTTGCATTGCAAATGTAAAAAAACCCCTGAAAGAAAATGAAGGCAAAATAAGTAAATAAATATATGGTGGGCATTTTCTTAAAAGCAGCAGCAATTCATTATCAAGCAATTAGTCTTGCAATAAACTCCCATTTCTCAGTTTAGAATATTTCAGTCAATATTGGAAATATAATTATGATAAAGGTTGAAGACACAGCGCGGTACTCAAATGTTAACCATTTACAAACAATTTGTCTTTAATGCCAGACAGGAGAGCATCTAATTACACTCAGCATTTCAAGAAAGGCTGACTATTTGCCAAACAGCACTCCGTTTGATTGCCTTTAAAGTGCAGCCCTGGGTTGTTAAAGGGAAAATAGGATTTTTGGCTCCAGGTAATTAACTTTCCTGCTGTTCCTTTTTGAGGCCCTAATGAAGGCTTTTTGAAGTCTTCATTACCAATGGGTATTTGTCAAGGCCAAGAAAATAATGCAGAGCTCCAAGTCCTTCAAATAACAGTTCCTTTTTTCATTCCTCTGTAAAACCTTTGAAATGACTAATGATGTCCTGAGAGGTGCAAAGGGCAAGGCTCACTAACTGAAATGGGACTAATCATCTAGAGGGGCTGGGAGAGGACAGCCCAGGAAAGGAAAGTAACACTGAACCCAGGGAGGAGAGAGAGGTAGTATTTGAAATCTAGATTCTTTGCAACAAAGGCTCATTCCTCAAAGCTCCGTGAAAAAGTGTAAAGGAAAAAAATGTGAAAGCATGAAAAGTAAAGGTAAGTGAAAAAAATTAAAGCACATTTTAACATAGATGCATGATCATAGGAATTCATTGTTGACTGAATGGGCCCACATTTAGTAGCATGTGCCTTGAAATAGGAATAAGGAAGAAATCAGTCACGGGGTTGGTCTCCTCTATTTGCCTCAGAGATCACTAGATATATTTCTAGCACTTCTTTTTCCCTTTTCTCCTAAGGGTCTAGCATTTATAGAATCTATTGGAAGAATTCTCAGAAGTGCTGCATTTCATGGACTCTTGATAAGCTGTCTGAATTATGTGCCATTGTGCGGTGAATTTCCCCCAGCCCCTTCCTTTATTAAGTAAGGTGCATGAAAAGACTTTGAATTATTGATTTGCCTTTGTTAAGACTTCTCTGCCCTGTTTCTATAGTGTCCTATTTGAGACAAGTTTTCTTAGAGCTGGTAATGAGCAATCTAACTTTGAAACATTTGGTGGGGGAGGGAGTACCTCATATTCTTATATCTTTTTCTGGAAGAGAACCAGCATTAATGGGACACTCACTGTGTGCCACATTACTATTTCCTCACTTTCACTTCCCACCTTTGTTGAGGATGAAAGGATAATTTGAATTAATCAATCACCCCTTGGTTTCAATTCCTAGTAGCCTAGATTTGATTTACTTAAACCAGTAGTCAGCAAACTGCAGCTCGCGAGCCACATGCGGCTCTTCGGCCCCTTGAGTGTGGCCACGAAGTTTCAATCGCACTGTACATGTCCTCCTGCTCGTGGTATTTTGTGAAAGAGCCACACTCAAGGGGCCGCAGTTTGCCGACCACTGACTTAAACCATTACATTAAACCACTCTTCTAACAGATGCAAATATTCTTCTAGCAAACTCACTAGGTGAAATCTAAACCTTAGAGTATTGGGAACATCTGCTTTCTCCAATACCTCACTCTATAGTTTATTCTATTTGTAGTATATTTACACTATGCCTTTTAAAACTTGCTTCTCTACTCAATACCCATTCTACAGTCTCTGCCACTTATAATTGTTAAAAACCAAGGTAACAAGCCCCAAATTGAGTTACTTATACTAAGCCAGGACTTGATTATAGTTTCTTTCCTTCTAGAAATGTACTCTTAAACCAGTCAATCAGGAGTAACCTGATCACCACTAATTAGGTAATCCTCCTGATAGATCCCTGCCATTCCCTAGAACAGTGGTTCTCAACCTTGGCTGCACATTAGAATCACCTGGGAATCTTTTTAAAATCCTGATTTCTGGGCCTTATCCTCCAGAAATTCTGTTTCTTTGTTATGGGGTGGGACCACAACATTAGTCACAAAGAAACAGAATTTCCGGAGGATAAGGCCCAGAAATCAGGATTTTAAAAAGATTCCCAGGTGATTCTAATGTGCAGCCAAGGTTGAGAATCACTGCTCTAGAGGAAAGTAACCTTGCAATAACCAACCCACTTTTTTGCTAGTCTAACTTCATGTTCCTGCTCTTTTCTGCCTATAACAGTCTTTCATTTTGTACAGCTCATTGAAGCTCCTTTATATTGGTAAGATTGAATGCTACCCAATTTAAATCAATTTTTGATCAATTAAATTCTTAAAATGTTTAATGTCCCTCAGTTTATCCTTTAACATGACAAATCTTTGATTTTGCATTCTCCTCTGGCCATCACCTGATCTCTGTTTCCCCTAAAAGCCTGTAAAAGGGAGTCTTAAACACTCAATATCTTACCTACCATTTAATTGGCCCATTGGAATCTGATTTCTGTGCCTCATTGTCACATTGATTAAAGCTAACATCATCTGTGCACTCCCAGTTGCTAAACCCAATGGAGAGTTTTAGTCTTTACCACAGTTGGCCTCTCTGCAACTGTGTAAATATACCTTCTCCCTTGGGTTCCAACATCCACGCTCTTCTTTTTTGTCCTGCCTAGGTGTCATTTCCATCTTTGTCTCCTGTTTCATTTATATTTTTTAAATTGATTTCAGAGAGGAAGGGGTAGGACATCAATGATGAGAGGGAACCATTGACTGGCTGCCTCCTGCACACGCCCTACTGGGGATCAAGCCCTCGAGCCTGCAACCTGGGCATGAGCCCTGATTGGAATCGAACTGTGACCTCCTAGTTCATAGGTTAATGCTCAACCACTGAGCCACACTGGCCTGGCTCAGTCTCCTCTTCTAGGAGGATCTTCTTTCCTCATTAATAATTTGATTGTAATATTCCCTGCAATCAATCCTTGACTCTCTTATCTCCTTATTTTGACTTCTTTCTGGAATCTGCGATGGTCCATAATGTCTATTGTGAAAGCCAGGCCTCATTTGGGGGCTCCAGACACAGGTTTTAAATATGAATTACAGACCCAGGAAATATCTTCTTAGATTTGCTGTCCCCCCAAAAATATATTTCTTTATTATCCATAAACCTGATTTATGGTGCCATCATCCACCCAAGAGCTAGTCTGGTAGCATTTGAAAGCTTAGAGATGGTGATGATTGGGCTGGTTTGTAATTTCCTCTGGTTTATTCTTGAAGCCACAAAGGAAGTGCATAGGATATAAGTGGTAGACATGGCTCCCTCTTCTTGTGAGAAGGGATGCTCAAGTTTGGTCTTCTTGACTACCCACAGGGAAGGAGATGTCTTCCAAAACAGAGAAACAGAGAACTCTGGACTCACTAGCTCTTTATCTGTTGCCATAACAGCACTCTATAACACAGTATCATTTAAGGCTATTGAACCACCTAACCTAGGTCTTCAGGCCTTAACTTTCTTGTTATGCCTGAATGTGAGCAATCTTCTTTGATCTATGCCTTTGCTACCAGCCCCAAGGAGTTTTGTGTTCATGGTCTCTTTGGAGCAATTTGTGGACAAGCCCAGTCATGGCCCACCACAACCCAATTACCCAAGTTAGAGAATTTGAATTTATTCTTGCTTTTTTCTTTCTCACTGTCAATATTTAACTAATGGTGAATTAAGTCTTGCCACTTCTATTCATTAAATATATGCTATCTACCTATTCCAATTTCCAGTGTCATTGCCACCATCAACTCTCAGAGATAATACTGCACAATTTCCAACCTGGTCTCTAACTCCAAGCCCTGCTCTTTCTTCAGTTTGTTGTCCATTCTACTAGCAGCATTAGCACTCTAAAATATGAATATGATAATGCCTCACTCCTAAAAAGGCAATGATTCCGCACCACTTTCAGGATAAACTCCAACCTCCACAACAAAGCAACAGATTTGACATAAGTTGGGTCCCATCGGACTCTGAAATCTCCTTTACCACTTGCCTTTTCTTTTCCTCCTCCTGCAAAGTACCACAATTCTTTGAGCCCCCACTTCTTCTAATAGGTAGGCAATGCCATCCTTTTTGCTCTCACCTTCACCACTCCCCTTTTCACTGCCTTTACTCATCTGGCAAAATTCAGTTCAGGTTGACCGCACACTGCATTGGCCAATCTTGGATTCCGTTTTCAGGACACATCTGGACTCCAACCACTTCTCACATTAGTTCAAGTCACCAAGACCTTTCAAACAGATTAGTGCAATCTCCTTCTAACTAGTGTGTTGACTTCTACCCTTGCTCACCCCATGGGGTATCTCCCACAGAGAAGCCAGAAGGATGCTTGAAATACTGTGTCATATCATATTACTCCTCTGCTTACAACCCACCAATAGGATCATTCAGAAGAAAAGAAAATTTTCACAGTGGCCTTCATAACTGACATGATCTAGTCTCCAATTATCTCTCTGATTCCATGTCACATGTGTCTCCCCATTCTTATATTATGGAGACAATATTGGCTTCATGTTATTCCAATAATATACTTCTTCCACCTTATGATGTGCTTCTTCTGCCCAGTCACTCTATTTGCAGATTGCATAGATATATGTATACATATATACACACATATATAAATATGTATATATCTGATACATACTTATATATAAAAATATATACCATTTAGATCCACCATTCCACCATTCCCTCATTCCAGTCAAAAGCTACATTATGAAAGACACCTCATCTGACAACCCCAACTAAAAGAGCAACCCCCCTCCAATATTCTCCATTTTCTTTCCTAATTATTGTTTTTCCATAGCACCATCCATGTGTCCTATTTTGTGTTTTTCCTGCTCTAAGTCAATAGAATATAATCTCCAGAAGGGACCTTCATTGTATTGTTCATTGTTGTTTTTGTGAAACAAGGGATATTAAATAAATGAATGAATAGATAAATAAAAAATTAAAGATTCCAAATAAACATGTATTGACATTTATTTACGATTCTAAAGACAGTTTGCTCCCAAATTTGAGACATTTGATAACAAAGGGCATTACATTATACAAGTTACTAATACCCAGTAACTTGTAAATACATGTTCATCATTTGTTTTTTTACTTCAGGGAGCTTATATTTCAGGTAGATGCCATGTTGGGAGACAATTAACACCATATAGTACCTTACAGAGCAGAGGCAATCCTTAAATATCACATTTCTTTTTATTCTCTTGCATAGCCCAGTTCCACTTTAGAGATAACTCTGAGTAACAAAAATATATGACAGTTTAAATATACTAGGTGCATTAGTTTCCTCGCACTGCCCTAACAAAACACCACAAACTCAGTGGCTTAAACATTTATTTTCTCCCAATTCTGGGGGCTACTAGTACAAAATCAAGAATTTAACAGGGCCATACCCTCTCACAAGCCCCCAGAGGAAGATCTTTCTTCGTCTCTTGCAGCTTCTGGTAGCCTCAAGGGTTCCTCCCTTATAGCAGCATAACTCCAATCTTTGCCTCTGCCTTCATGGCCATTTTTCCTCTGTGTCTGTCTCTCCTCGTCTTACAAGGACACCAGTCATATTGGATTAACGGCCTACCCTCCTCCAGCATGATCTCACTTTAACTAGTTACACCTGCAACAAACCTATTTCAGAATAAGATCCCATTCTGAGGCACTGGGAGTCAGAACATCAGCATGTTCTTGGGGGGAACACAATTCCACCCATAGCACTAGAGACAGAAAACCTTATATATTTCCTGCCATGGAGGTTGCTCTTTTATTAATTTCACAGACATTTACTAAAAAGTTCTTTTTTGATAGCCACAATGCTAGATTCTGAGCACTAAAAATAAACTAGACCTAGTTTTTATCAGCAAGGAGATAGAGATCTAAGCCTGTTTAAATGTGATATGAGTGGTATGACCTGCATGCCATGCGTGCGTAGCTTAGTGTGATTAATTCAGCTGTGAGAACAGGCTAGACATTACAAAGGTAATGTTTAACTTAGTACTAATGGAATATAAGATCTAAGCGCTCAGAAAGATCAGAGGTGGCATTCCAGTTATCAGTCCATTCAATGCACATATATTGAGCACCTGCTGTGTGCTAAACATACAAGTTCAATGCTGGCATACAGCTATAATTTGAGTTGGTTTGGGGTAGATAAAGACATTAAATGCTCCTGTCTTGATGGAATATTAATTGAGTGGGGAAGACAGAAAAGTAAACAGATAATCATAATAGAACATGACAGCTACTGTGATGGAGCTACAAAAGAGCAGAGGAAGAGAAATAATTAGGCTTGAATGACTTGGCAATATGAAGAGTTTTACATAGGGGAATAAATGATTAGAGATTTTGCTAAAATGAAAAAAAAAAGATTTTTATAGAGCATCCTATTTAAGAATGAAGAATACTTCAGATAGTATAGTGTCAATCTTTTTAACTTTTAAGTCCAGATTTTCATATATCTATACCCATATGCCCTTTGCTAGGAGTTGTTTGGATGTTGTGGGTTTATTTTTTTTTTTTTATCACTACCATAAATTAGCCACCCAAGGTCTAAAACAAATAGATGATAAGAAATATATTAAAAGTTTATATCTTCCTCCTAGTTATCAACCTATAAAATAAGTAGAAAGGGAAAGAAAGTATCAAACTCACAATTCTTTGATGATATAAACTTGAATTTAAAGTTTCTTTTCTGCATTATGAAGCATTCAAACTTCTTTTGAATCACTGGATTCTGTATTAAGAAAGGTTTTGGAGCTATCTCCTTTTCCCTCTCTCTCTCTCTCTTCCTCTCTCTTTAAAAAATCAATAAAACAGATCCTTGGGTGAGGATTAAAAGAAAAGAAAAAGAAAGGATTTGGGGAAAATCCTCATTTACTTGAGTCAATGGTTTTTACTAAACAAAATATTTTCTCATGATTCCTTTTGTTTTAAGAATGCCTCAGAAACAGCAGTCTTATATAAATGGGCATATGTGAAAATTATAAGGTATAAATTTGTATATACATCTGAGTATACTTGTTATAACTTCATCTTTATAAGTGCATATACATAAAATTCAATAATACATTGATCTCTGGAAGCCACTGTAAAAGGAATGGTACAGAGATCTTCTGCTAAAATTGTTAAGCATAAGCATAAAACCCTGTCTTTGAGAAAAAATCTCTTTCTCTACCCCTTTAGGTTGAGTTCTTGGGGGCCTGCAAATTAAACTGACAAAGGACAGATTAGCATGATAAAAGACATATTTTAATCACTTGTGTATGTAAGGGAATTCACCAAGAATTGTGACCCAAAATGATGGTTAGAGCCCTGGCTAGTGTGTTCAGTGGTCAGATCGTCAGCCTGTGACCAGAGGGTCGCAGGTTTTATTCCTGGTCTAGGGCATGTACCTGGGATGAAGGTTCCATCAATGCCCCCGACCTTGGTGTGTGTGGGAGGCAACCAATTGATGTGTCTCTCTTACATGGGTGTTTCTCTCTCTCCTTCCTCTCTCTCTCTCTCTCTTTCTCTCTCTCTCTGCCCACCTCCCCCCTCCCTTCCATTCTCTCTAGAAATCAATGGAAAAAGTATCCTCATTCCTTCGGTAAGGATCCTATCTAATAATAGACAAACATGGTAATTAACCATACCTCCACTACGCTTCCCATTGGCTAATCAGCAGGATATGCAAATTAACTGCCAACAAAGATGGCGGCCAGCAGCCATGCAGCTGAAGCGAGCAGGAGGCTTGCTTGCTCCAGTGATGGAGGAAGCCAAGGTTCCCCACCTGCCCCGGCCCAGCTCTGAGCTCGGGATGCAACAATGTTGCAATTATAGAAGCTAAACAAACCCCAGATACCTGCTTTCAGACAGCAGCATCTTTTCAGAGCAAACCAGCTGGCCCCCTCCCATGCACCAGGCCTCTATCCTATATAGTAAAAGGGTAATAAGCAAATTGACCCTAACAGCAGAAAGACTGGGAATGACTGGTCACTATGACACACACTGACCACCAGGGGGCAGATGCTCAACGCAGGTGCTGCCCTCTGGTGGTCAGTGAGCTCTCAAAGGGGGGAGCTCTGCTCAGCCACAAGCCAGGCTGATGGCTGCCAGTACAGCAGTGGTGGTGGGAGCCTCTCCTGCCTCCTCAGCAGCGCTAAGGATGTCTGACTGCAGCTTAGGTCTGCTCCCCGCTGGCAAGTGGACATCCCCCTGAGGGTTCCCAGGCTGCCAGAGGGATGTCTGATTGCCATCTTAGGCCCAATCCCCCGGGGAGCAGGCCTAAGCCAGCAAGTGGTCACCCCCGAGGGATCCCAGACTGCAAAAGGGCACAGGCCAGGCTGAGGGACACCCCCCCCCCCCCCGTGAGTGCACAAATTTTTGTGCACCGGGCCTCTAGCTAAAAAATAATAACAACATGAAGGTTAGAATTTAGAGCACATTGGTGAAGGGGATGGGGAGAAGAATATTTAATAGGAAAACAAATTCCTCTTAGAAAAGGGGTGGGGGAAGGTAGAGAAAAGCACTTATGGGAAAACAGATGACTTTTGGCGAGATAAATGGACCCTCAGGAGGATAAATGGTATATATGATAGTTTCGTGACGATGTCTTTTAGGTGTGCTGCTGACTTCTCATTGTTTGTCTCTGGTGATAAGAATCAATCTTCTCTGGTTGCTCTTGGGAGGGGATTTATGATAGTTCTTTTGGTAGCTCTGCTTTTAGGCAGATGAGGGATTTCAGGAACTCAAAAGCCTTCCGCTCAAAATAATTTTTATGCAGAAGTGGCATATTTTGGATTCCTGCAGTCTGAGAATAGAAAAATGGATACAGAGTCTCCAGGGAAAAGGAGAGACAATAGGATCCTCATTCTGGGCTGAGCCCCCTAAGGCGAATAATAATAATCTAATCTTTCCGTGTTCTCACTTTGTAACTGGGTGGCTCCACAACCAGGGGAGTGTTTAAGGCTAGATAGGTTTCACTTTGGAGTTTTAACTCAGCTTTTGTCCTTGCCCCTCACCGCCTTTATTTCTCTTTGCTTTTCATAGGGAAAAACAATAGTTTGTTCGCCAACATCCTCTTTGCCTCAGCTGTTTCCTAACTAATTTTACAGTTTGAAAATGTCTGCTTCTGATTTTTAAGGAATTTTAATTAGGACTTTGAAGTCCAAACATAATGCAGCCCTGTGTGTGATTAGTCACTAAGGAGACAGGGAGCATCCAGATACTACAGTGAGTCTGGGAATATTAGGTCAGGCATAGGGCTGGGACACAAGACACTCACCTGGACAGAGCTGCCTGTACTTCTGGGCACTGGTGGAGGGGTCACCTCAGACACAGTGACTCTAGAACCAGTGTGGGGCAGTGGGGAGGGCAGATGCCTGCACCATCCAATTATTCCGTTCTCTCCTCACAGGCCGATTATGATACCACTGCTATCAAACATCCTTTTAATTATCTGTACTATGCATGTGATGCACATTGTAATCAGAAGGTGTTTTTTTCTACAAAAATATTAAAAATGCATTTCTCTTTCTCAAAAATCATCTTGCTCTATTTCTATTATAAATCCTGTGGCTGTAGCTTCTGTTCACGCCTATACTTTTCTCTTTTTTACTCACTTTTATATACAGATGAGAGGTTTTAAAGGCATTCTTATTTGCTGAGTATAAAAACTGAAATGTGACTGAAATCCTTAGAAGAGCAAACTATGTCTATCACGCACCATTACCTCCTGCATTGTTTGTGATTACTGGGCTTGAACTTAACAAAAGGCTTCCTCAGAAACCAAGGGCAAGACCCCACCTTTTCGGAAGAATCTATTAAACAAAACAAAACCCATGAGATTTGAAAAAAGAAAGAAATATCTGACCCATTTTTAGCATACTAAAATAAAGCACTAGCACCATCTATCAGGAGATTTCAAACAATGGCACAAGCACAAAGACAAGTCCTAATGGAAGGGTTAGAGTTGGAACGTCGGTGTGCCTCACAGCCTAATTAATTGTAGCCTAGTTTAAACTCAAAATATATTGCCTGTATGAAAATATACCAAATATAGGTGCATGTGTGCATGTGTGTGTGTGTGCATGTGTGTGTGTGTGTGTGTACATACACACAATGCCAAGTGAGGCAAACTCAAGCACACACACATATACAACACAGCCATGCTAAGGTGAGTCTAAAAACACACATTATAAGAACTTTTCACACAGCTAAATATGGGCTCTCATGTGTCTAATGGCAACAAAGGACATAAGAGCAGTTAAAAGATTCACGGAGGTCAAGGATTTATAAACCTATTTCAATGAAAATATTATGCCTACTTTGAACAAATAAATAAATAACCTCATACGGCCCATGACTAACCAGTGCTGCGCTCTGATTGTGTTATCCAGTACATCGGCCTATTTCTATGTATGTGCTCCTATTGCAATAGAAAAGCATGACTAAAAGTGACAGGAATTACATGGATAAAAATCTGATGATTGCAGTCTTCATGTGAATCCTTTGCAGAAAATAAGGGTTTGCCAAAAGTGAGTATATGACAGATAAATCTGAATAAAAAAAAATTTTTTTTATTGTTTTATAAGTAAAACTTTTTGGTCTTACTTATCTTCTCAGTGGACTTCTCTAAAGGTCCACTTTACATTTATTCAGTCAAAAAGGCACGGCTGAGTAACTTTATAAAAAACGTTCCTTGACCCAGTCCCTATGCTAGCTATCCTGGCCCATGTCAGTGTTTTGAAGGTATGATTTTAGGTGACAAGAAATACGTGAAAATGGAAACCCCAAGGCAAAAATTCTATCCTCTCTATGAATGAACTTCTTCTTGTTATAATTGTCCGTGGC
This sequence comes from Myotis yumanensis, assembly GCF_028538775.1. Classification (NCBI taxonomy): domain Eukaryota; kingdom Metazoa; phylum Chordata; class Mammalia; order Chiroptera; family Vespertilionidae; genus Myotis; species Myotis yumanensis. Next base: position 174,185,284 of record NW_027223752.1, on the reverse strand, counting down.
ACTCAGAGAAGAGGTATAGGTTAGAACTGCAATGCAAAGAGTTATATTGTTAGTATAAGTACCCTTCACGGCTGCAGCCTCTATTGCTGCAGCTGGTGAGTCAGCACTATTCCTCTTAGAGAAAGATCAAACACAGTGCTTCTTGTCTTGCTTTGGTTCTATATTAAAATGAGGCATTTTCTTCAGCAATTTCCCATCTAGTCATGACAGACAGGACTCATGATGGGTGATGGACAGGTGGATGATTGAGTTGTTTTTGAGATAAGAATTGCTTAGTGGAAGAGTTATGGAGCAAAGCAGCCAATAAAACCATCTACAAAGAATAATGGCCAGTGATGACAGAGCTCCGAGCACAGCAGGAAATGTTTTTCACTCCCTTTCCTGTCAGAGAGGTGCACTTTCCTCTGCATTAGCAAGGGTTGGGTCAACACCTGCAATGTAATGCATTTTAAATCTCAAATGTGAGAGCCCCTGCTCAAGAGAAAAATCTTTCAGATTCCACCCTCAGCTTTGTGGAACCCTTGTGACTGTGTGACTACCGAAGGAAACACACAGTGCTGGGCATCACGGGAAGAAAGGGAGCTCAAGTCTGACCATTTGTTTACCTATAGAGACACCATGATCCAATCGAAATGAAAGAACCATCCTTCTCCCTCAAGAGCAGATACAGAAAAAGTGCTGAGTGTGCACATTTTATTCCTAACTCCTAAATTCAGTTTTGTTTCCACCATCATATTTCCAAGTGATTATTGAAGTGAAGTGGAGAGAATTAAGGGGAGTAGCTGAGAATTCCTGGCTTGAACTTAAGGTAGACAGGATAACCCTAATTTCCATATTACTCATGTAGGTTAGTACTCTTGGGGAGAACTAGAAAACTTAAAGAGCAGAGAAGTCTAATGTTATAAGAGACTGAACATTTCCTGAGAAATAACTCAGGCCTATAGACACTACCCAACGGTATTCTTTGGAGGACAAGAACAAAGAAGGTCAATCATTAAGATTGCCCCAGTGGAAAGGTAGCTAAGTGGAGTACCCCATAAATAAAAACCAAAAATGCTGCTTTATTAAGAACTTGATAAGACACAGACGGACAAGAGTGGGACATAAGAGTACCCCGGACTGGTTTTATTTGTTAATTCTTCAAAGTGGTTTAAAGTTTCTGGTTATATTGCTTAAAAAACATGTTCACTTATTTCATTCCCATTGTCTGAATCACACATGGTGTTCGAAAAATAGTTGCAAACCATCTCACTTTTGTTTGGTCCTTGTTCTGCACCACTCTTGTGATGTTCCAAAACTTCTAGGAAGGCACATTAAGCCATTTACAGCTTAGATAATAAGAGAAGAAAATTAGTCTCAGTAAACAGCACCCTGCCAGGCATTCTTATTTTCAGTTAACTGTGCTCACTGTCTTTCCGCTAACCAAGGGATGTAACCTTGCAAAAAGAATTGACAAAAAAAATAGATGTGTTAGCAGGGAATTGCTGCTATTGCTGGACTGTGGTGCCCTTTGACATACTGTAGTTTTATCCGTTTCTAGTTCATGGCCTAGTCCATTTCATAGATGTAAACATCACAATATCCCAGTAAAGTTTTATTTCTATTACATATAAGTAGAGCTGCACACTGACTGACCCATTCTTTCCTCAGACTCTTCACCAGGACAAAAGCAGCACTGCTTAGAACCTTCTATCTTAGAGCAACCTTTCAAGGTGAGAGACCAATTAGTCCCCAACTTTGCTGGAAAGCACTATATGGTGTCAGGGGCTATGCTATTCCATTTTCCTCAGGTTTCTTCTGCCAGTCATTCTGTCCTTCCTTTAGTCCCACATCCCTACAGGAAAAGGATTCACTGATTTAACTGGTGAGATGCAGAGGATGTGGCACCATGGGTCCGTGTTCCTCAATTGGTCAGCGCCCATCGGGGCTCACTCTCTCTTTCTCTGCTTTGAGGCCTCAGTGCATGCAAGACTAATGTCCCCTTGCAGCTTATCTTCGCAAACAACCTGCACACCCTGTATTCCTAAGAGAAGTTTTCCAAGATCAGAACTCGGGCAACCGCTATTAGAAGTCCCTGGTTAAAACCCAAGTTGTCTTTTCTGATCTAACGATAAAGCCGATATTTTAGACTATGCTTATCAAGCTCCTGTGTCTACTTTTCAACTGACTGAACTTGGGGAGCAGGGGGAGTGTGTACTATATTGGCCTTATTTACACCCTCCACTCACAGTTCAAAGCTCCAGGGCACTGTTCCCAGAGAAGATAATGAACTTGGCAGGTTCCCAGGACCCCACACAGGGAAACCAGGGCAAGAGAAGCAGAAATTGTGGTTGGCATTTGGCAACTGATGAAGAATGTTCGTGACAAAGTGAGAGACACGCCTTGGAAGATCACAAAAAAGTCCAACGGAAAAATTCAGGAAGAGGCATGGTGAACTGGTGACCTGTGGGATCGCGCACTTCAAGTCATTTTATATGGGCTCTCAGACTAGTGAAACCTTGGAAATTTAAGTTATCCACACATATATTTTATAGCCAACTTACTGTTTAAAGCAGTTTTGTGGAAGGGGGTATGCATTTAAGAATAAGACTATATCTGTGAGGTAGACAGGATAACCCCAATTTCCCTATTACTCGTGTAGGAAACTGGGGATTAAAGCCCAAGAACTACCCTATATTATATAGCTGGTGAGAAGTGGGGAAGAAATGAAATATATACATATATATACATATATATATATATATATATATATATATATATATATATATATATATATCCTCTAATTTCTAGACTGATTTACTAATATATCACTTAGAATTCCTCAAGCCTATGAATTCTCCTTCACAGAAATACGCAGAATTTTTCAAAAATAAAAATTTATTTAAATGTAACTGGGTTAAAAATTAGAGAAACAGCCTGGCTGGCATGACTCAGTGGTAGAGCATTGACCTATGAACCACAGGAGGTCACAGTTCAATTCCCGGTCAGGGCACATGCCAGGGTTGTAGGCTCGATCCCCAGTAGGGGGTGTGCAGAAGGCTGCCAATCAATGATTCTCTCTCATCATTGATGTTTCTATCTCTCACTCCCTCTCCCTTCCTCCCTGAAATCAACAAAATAGTAAAGAAATATAAATAAAAATTAGATAAACAGCCCAAGTTGTCTTGGCTCAGTGGATTGAGCATCGGTCCGCAGACTGAAGGGTCCTGGATTTGATTCTGGGCAAGGGCACATACATTGGTTGCAGGCTTGATCCAAGGTCATGGGAGGTAACCAATCAATATATCTCTCTCACATGATGTTTCTCTCTGTGTGTCTCTCCCTCTCCTTTCCACTCTCTCTAAAAAATCAATGGAAAAAATATCCTCAGGTGAGAATTAACAACAGCGATGACAACAACAAAATAGAGAAACACTTTAGGGCTCAGTAATGGGTCGATTCTCAGATGACACCCCGCCGCCCCATGATCCCTGCATCCTGGTACTCACACTGTTGTGTAGTCATCTCCCTCTGAGTGTGAATGGAATCTGTGACTAGTTTCTAGCCAATAGAATATGGCAGAGGGGATGGGTGTCACTTCCAGGATTGTAGTTCCCATCTCCTAGCAGACTCTTGTTATCGGCTCTGTCTCCTGTTGGCTTTGATGAAACAAACTGTCATATGAAAAAGCCTACAAGGCAAGGAATTGAGGGGGACCATCAGCTAACAGGCAGTAAGGAAGTGGATCTTGCCAACATCCTTCCTCACTCAAGCCCATCCCTGGTGGACACCTTGTTTGTAGCCTTGTGAGAACCTAAAGCAGAGGTCCAGCTAAGCCATCCCCTGATGACCACAGAAACAGTGAGGTAATAAATATGTTATGTTAAGCTGCTAAGTTTGTGATAATTTACTATGCAGCAGTAGATCACTAAGATAGTAATCGATACATTTTCTTTCCAATAAGACAACAGGAATTATCTTGTAGATAAAAGCTACAAATAGTCCTAACATTACCTTTCTGGTCATCATCCTATTTTACATGCTACCCTAACTTGTTGTACCGGGTAATATAATAAGCAGGTATGCCTTATGCAGCAGAAACAGTTGTCTTGTGTTATCTCTTACCTCCCTGGCAGAATTTAGTGCTCAGTTGTCTACCACCAGGCACTGCTAGGCCAAAATCATTTATTACAGAGAGTTTAAGGATATTTCTGTGCTCACTAGTCCTTGTGAGATAAACTTTAATGAAAATTATAACTCAGTCTCAAGGTACCTTATGGAATATTTATCTGAAATTGCTTTATCAAGGCCTGGAAGCAGATGATCAAAAATCTCCTTCGATGACATACACAGTCCAGGACTATTGTGACAGAGAAGGAAGTGAGGGAAAGGGGGGAAAAAGAAGATATCAACCTCTTTGCTTTGTTCCCTGGCAGCTTTTCTTTGGATGTCTTTTTTATTAAATGTCTTGTGTTTCTCTTTTTCCCCATGAAAGTGTTGGAAATGAGGAAGAAATTGGTTTAATGACTTTCTGAGAAATCAGCTAAATTATCATGTTGTTTGATCACATCCAGTTGCAAAAATGTCAAATGCATTTCCATTTAGAGTGCTTGCTTAAACAGCCGTGCAAATGGGGAACACCCGGAAATCAGCATATATCATGAGAGCGTTTTGAATTTTTTCAGTACGCACTTGCATTAATCCAGCCTGTTACTCTTGAAAATAATGCATTTTTCCAGCACATCATTTCTTAAATGAGAGTGATCCATCACCACGGGAGACTCACCGCTGAGGCGCATTAATAACAGCAGACAGCTTCAGGTGTGTTTTCTTTGGGAAGGTTTGCTTCTCAGGAGTGTAGCGTTTTGTTACTTATGCCAAAAATCCAACCCAGATGTTTCTACAACTTCTATTTTCCTAGTTAGGACATTTCCCTCGATAATTGTCTACCACTATTCTCATTCTACTCTTCATTAAGGAGCTGTTCATCTCAAAACATTCTATGTGACATAGTGAGATGGGATTTTTCTTCCCTTTCCTGAAAACTGAGGTATTAAAAAAAGCTATAGCAACTCTACTAGACATTTTATTTCTGACTAGTTCAGGGCTATAATATGATTTAAACACACATACATACATACACATTCAAACACCCATTTGAATAGTAAGCAGTGAAGCGCAGAAATGTGGAATTTAGACAAATTTCACCTTTTTATCACACATTTTTCAAATCTTAAATATTTCTGGATCATTTACTTTCTGCAAATGAGTAATAATAGGTGACATGAGAGACTAAATATTTAAATTTTAGTATTTAATTAGATTAAGAAATATCTAAGTGTTGTTTTATTGAATAAAATTATATGGCATTTTTCCCCTTAAATAAAATTCTCCTTTTTCCATTCCCAAAATATGTATAAGCACATCCCATATTTAGGCAGCACCACTGATTTTGTGCAGTTTAATCTCTAAATCCTGCTGCTACATTTTAGAATATGAACTTTACATAGAGTGAGGTGAACTTTCTGGCATAGCTACATTTTAGCTTTAACAAAAGATTTAGTCTTCTCACATTCATTTTGACAATTTCACACTTGAACTATATATAATGATTGAAATGAGTGTCTATGCTTGTAGTATTGCATCAAATATTTAATCACCTTAATAATACCAAAAATTAAAATTCTTAATATGTAAATGACAAAATAATCAGTGCTCAACTACATGATAATGAGATTAGAGAAATATAAAAATATAAGAATGGCTATATAGAAACTCCTGAGAGAAAATCACCTTTTTTGATGTTATTCTCAATAATAGGTTAAGGCTGTGGTCAGCAAACTGCGGCTCGCGAGCCACATGCAGCTCTTTGGCCCCTTGAGTACCCTAATTAAGTAAATAACAATGTACCTACCTATACAGTTTAAGTTTAAAAAATTTGGCTCTCAAAAGAAATTTCAATCGTTGTACTGTTGATATTTGGCTCTGTTGACTAATGAGTTTGTTGACCACTGATCTAGACCAGTCTCAACTGGGCTGAATGGGCACTTCAAGTCTCTGCCATGTATCTGTTCCATGCCAGTAGGCTACGTCAGGAATGTCCTCATGGAGATGACAGAAACACAAGAAAGAGCAAGGCCTCTCGAGTTGTAGACTTAGAAGCACCATACTTGCACTTCTGCTTCATTCTATTACCCAAAGCCAGGCACATGGTCAAGTCCAGAGACAGAGGCAGAGGACACTTCAAAGTTAAATGCCCAAGGGGGTGGATGCAGAGAGGGTAAAAGATTATTCAACTCATCAGCAAGACCTATCAATTCTACCTTAGAAATACTTTCCACACCTGTCCAATACTCCTTCTATCTCATTGCTACCACCACTTCAGTTCACCATGATCTCTCTTACCTATCACCACCTGGCTGCTCTGTCCAAATCTTTCTTGTCCATTCCTTCTCAGACCATTCTTAATGCAGCAATGAGAATACACTTAAAAAGAAAACCTGCTCTGACCACTCATTTAATTAAGTCTGCCAAATTGTTTCCTATTGTTCTCAGGATAAAGGTGAAAATCCTGACTAAGGTTTGAATTGTTTTCAATTTTCAATTGAGGGGTTATTTTAAAGCAAGTAGGTGAACCTGGTGAAAGGGAGAAAGAGAGTGAAGAGGGAGTTTGGGAAAGAGAGGCTTTGTAATGACTTCCATGTGAGGACAGCCTGGGACCCCTTTTTCCAACCTCATCTCCTTCCATCCTTTCTTTCACTTTATGGTTGGAACACATCATAATTCCCCAACTTGTACACTATTTCAAGCCTCTGGGGTCTTACTTGGACTGCTCTGTGTCCAAGTAGAGTTCTTTATCCCTCCTTTTGGTACGGATTCAAACCCCTCTGCTTTCCAGTTTCCTTCTAGGGAGAAAAAAGAAGAGAGGAGAAGAGCCGTGAGTGGTTTGGCTGAGTGGATGGAGCGTCCGCCTGCGGACTGAAGCATCTCAGGTTCAATTCCAGAATGAGAGAGAGAGAGAGAGAGAGAGAGAGAGAGAGAGAGAGAGAGGAGAGGATGAGGGAGAGGATGAGGATGTTTTTAGCAAAGGCCAGCTTAGGAGTACCCTAATTAAATTAATAACAATGTACCTACCTATATAGTTTAAGTTTAAAAAATTTGGCTCTCAAAAGAAATTTCAATGGTTGTACTGTTGATATTTGGCTCTGTTGACTAATGAGTTTGCCGACCACTGGGTTAAGGGAATTAAATCAAATGAAAGCAATTGATAAAATATGTACTGATTAATCATAGCAATATACTTACATGATAGATTGATGAGGCCATGCATTATTTGAATCATGATTTATAAAAAAATTCTCAGCAGAAACGATGCTGAGTATCTAATTACATGAAGTTGCCAAGAGAATAGGGATTTAAAGAGCAGAGAATTATCATAAGACCCAGATTTAAGATCAGGAGAAGTCACATGTCTTTATATAAAGAGAAGCTGGCCTAAGGACAGAATCTATAACTTCAAATCGAGGAATGCAACACACAGGAAAATACTAAAAAATAATGAATTGGAATTTTCAAAGGCAAACACTGAGCATGAAAAAAGGAACATGGTGTGAAACAGGAGGAGACTGGGAATTAATAAATTTTCATGTTCAGTTTTTCCTTACAATTTTCTGAGGTTGGCTGTGAACTTCATCATTTCAAATTAGTAGTACTAATTTTTTAAAGTCTTTATTGTTGAAAGTTTTACATATGTCCCCTTCTTTTCCCCATTGACCTCTTCTAGTCCTAATTTTTAATCACCAACTTGGAGTGATTGTCACTCCATCCAAAGATCTAGAACAACCTGGAAAAGCCTCAAAATCAGTTTTTAAAAAAATCAGAACCCTGGCCAGTTTTTCTCAGTGGATAGAGCATCAAACCATGGACTGAAGGATCCTGGGTTCGATTTCAGTCAGGGGCATGTATTTTGGTTACAGGCTTCATCCCTGGCCGCGTCGGGGCATGTACGGGAGGCAATGAATCAATAAGTCTCTCTCACATCAATATTTGTCTCTCCCCATCCCTTCCACTCTCTGTAAAAAAAAAAGAAAAATCTATAGAAAAATATCCTCAGGTGAGGATTAACAAACAAACAAACAAAATTAGAGAATTGAATATGCAAAGAAAACAAAATAAACTTAAATCCTGAAAGTACTGAGCATCTGGGCAGCTGCTAACAGAAGAATGAGTAGAAATGTGCCAGAGATAAGGGCAGGGCATGTAGAAACCTAACTCACCTTCAGCACCATAGACAGTATAACTGATGAGAGTCACACAGCACCTCAGCCACAAAGTGAGCCGGCACCACTTACCAATCTTTCCCCAGCATTCACCACGGTGGGCTACACTGAAGCCTGGAGACAGCAGGAAAGTTGGGAGAGATACCCCATGAGGTACATGGTCCTTTTCCAAGGGCTAAGCGGCTATCTGTAAAAGCTGGTCTCTGGCTCTATTTTTGTTCATCAGTTTATGTTGTTCATTATATTCCATAAATGAGTGAGATCATGTGGTATTTATCTTTCTCCGACTGGCTTATTTCACTTAGCATAATGCTCTCCAGATCCATCCATGCTGTTGCAAATGGTAAGAATTCCTTCTTTTTTACCACATTGTAGTATTCCATTGTGTAGATGCACCACAGTTTTTTAATCCACTCTTCTGCTGATGGACACCTAGGCTGTTTCCAAATCTTAGCTACGGTGAATTGAATACCTTAATAAATAAAAAAAATTAAAAAATTAAATTAAATTTTTAAAAAAAGCTGGTCTGGGGAGAGAGTGATAAGAGGACTTCATAGTTACTCTGGGCTTTTGCAGACTGCACTGCGACAGCATGCCAAACACTGGGGACAGGACAGAAGACAGAGAAAACATTCCTCTGAGAAATTCTGGCCCTTCCCCGAGTGCTCTGCAGCAGGCCTCCAAAGCCTCAGGCTGGGCTGCAGGGCAGCAGGAGATTTCCCAAGGAGCAGAGAACTCCCAATGACCTGGAGAGCCGGAAGCTGGATGAAACTGAAGGAGTGATTACCAGACTGCCAGTGCTCAGATCGCCAGCCTTGCTAAAGGGAAGCATTTCGAGTCAGTTCTTTAATGTGTTTTAACTCAGTGATTAAGTAATTTAACTAAAGATGCAGGAAAACTCAGACCGAAGTCAAAATGGATTTGGCTGATTTAGCCCTCATCACTAATGACATACGAAGTCTGTCATAAGAAAACAATAATACTAATACGAAAAAATAAATAAGCAATATGACCTTCGGTGAAGAAAGGAAATAATGGAAACAGAGCTAGAATTGGGCATGATGTTGGAGTTTTTGGAGACTTTGAAATAACCAGGAGAAATGTGTCTAGTGGAAAAGATGGACAAGATAAATACACAGGTGAGGAATTTTAACACAGTGGTAGGCACTATGCAAATGAAGAAAATGAAAAATACAATATCGGAAATAAATTTTTCTATGGGAATAACAGCAGGCTAAACAAGACAGAAGTAAGAATTAGTGAATGTGAAGGCCTATCAGTAGAAATTATCCAAAGCATAACCCAAAGAGGAAAAAAAGGTACAGAACACCTGAAGTCTGCGGAACATTATTAAATGATGTAATTTATATGTATGTATCATGAACATATCACATATACATAGGTATCCTATGTAATAAAAGCCTAATATGCAAATCAACCCAATGGTGGAATGATAGGTCGCTATGATACACACTGCCCCTCCCCCCCCCCAGAGGGAGGTGACCTGCAGCAGCAATCAGGGTTGGGGCCAGCCAGAGGGCGGTGCCAAGCTGACAGCCAAGGCGGGTGCCAGCGGGGGCTCCCCGATCGCCCCACACACCAGTAGCCCCACAGATGGCCCTGATGGCCGGCCAGGCCTAGGAACCCTACCCTATATACTGGGAAGAGTCTCTTAGATTTAAAAATTAAAACCTGGCAAGGCTACTCTAACACTGAAAAAACAGGATGATGCAGCGATGACATGCATGGACTCTGACTTGCACATTTTGTGGTCAGCCCTGATTCTGACACTTATAACTGTGTGACAAAGCCAATTACTTAACTTCTCTCTGCTTCAGTTTTTCCACCCATAAGATGGGGAAAATGGTACTACTGCCTCAGAAGGATCACATTATGTATTACTTTTTATAATCAGGGGAAAAAATGTAGCTGCCCATACAACAGCAAGATGCATTTTATCTGTATGAAAAGTATGGTCACTGGTGCATGCAGCATCCTGGATTGTGAAAGAGATTTCCAACTTCCAGTTTAGGCCCAACATCCCCCGAGGGGTCCCAGATTTCGAGAGGACACAGGCTGGGCTGAGGGTCCCCGCCCCCCCACACCCCTGTGCACAAATTTTATGCACCAGGCCTCTAGTATGTATATAAACATAAAATTTTACATCACAGTGTATATTTTTCCTTATGAACCCTTACCAAAAAGCTCTACCAAATTGTGTTGTTTTTCTTCTCCTATTAGTGATATTGTACATCATTTTGTAAAGTTTATTAACTAGTGTTTCTTTCCCAAGAATATTTGTTTACCTCTGCCTGGGTGACAATTGTGTCACATTTGTGGTTGAAGTTGGGTAACTATACTTCAAAGCTACTCATTGCTCTCAAAAGGAAAACACGTGTTTCCTATCATTTATCTATAGTTACAATAAAAGTACCTGAGAGTAGGTCTCTGTGGGAAGAACACCTGCCTGGAATGCAAGGAAACTAGATGCATAAGCCCCCACGTGTGATGTGCCTGCCTCCATTTGTAATGCAAAGTTGGTTAATAAGAGCCAGCTGTCTCTTACAGAGCCAGAGAGTTCCTGCTCAGAACATGTTTACTAAAAGGCCCTCTCACAATGACAACCAACTGGGCAAGTATCCTCAAGCTGTTTATAGATGAGAGAAAAGGAGGGAAAATGGGGTTAAAGATAGATTTTATAGAACACCTGCTGAACAACTTCAGGAAGCTTTCCAATAAATTTAAGGTAGTACTCAATAAAGAAATAACTTAATTCCACTAAGAAATTGCTTTCAATGTGAAGGCTAAGCAGTTTTTGTGACCCTTAATATCTTCCATTTTCCCTTTATTTGGACCATTTCACCGAAGCAATTTCTAATTTGATAATGATGCAGATCTCTTTACTTATTCAAAATATGTCTCAGTTATCCATTTTTCAGTTTCATGCAAGAGTTTAAAGATCATTATTTTAGAATCTAAAACTGGATGCCTTGAAACGATTTTTTTCAAAATAAAAGGTTACTCATACTCCTGCGTGTGTGCATGTGTGAGTGTGTGCGCGCACGCATGCGCACATGTGATAGTTAAAGCATTTTAGACAAAGACTAGCATCTTTTATCAAGATAGATTTAGGATGCCAGTAAGGAAAATTGTGAATAGAAGATAAATTAAGCAAATTGCTTAATGTATGGACTGTAATTTGGAATACCCTGAGAAACAGGAGCTAGGTGGAGAAAATCCTTCAGAAGGAATTCAGGTGTTAAACCATTTCAACACAAGCAGTATTTTACTTATTTGGAAGTCACAACTTTTTAATAGTCTAAACTGGTAATTTCCAAACTATAAAAACTGCAGAATCCTCTGGATATACTGAGTTATTGAACGAAGTTGAAGAAAATTCAAATGCAACCCAAAATGTAGCACAACAGTTGTTGCCTTACCTTTAAAGACTTCTTGCAAATCAATAATGAAAAATTGATGGTCCAAAGAAAAAAACAGTCAGCAAAAAAATACAAGTAAGAAATAGGTTATTTTATAAAATACTAGTAGCTAGGACAAGGAATTTTGAAATGTTCCTATTCAGTAAGAACTGTTGAATGATAGATATAATGTTGAAAGCACCAGCTCATGAGTGAGAAAGGTTTGGGTTCTAGCTTTGTGGCCTATGGCAAGATATGTAAAGTATACTGAGTCTCAATGTCTTTGTTTGTAAAAGAAAAAATATACCATTTGTTCTTACCTAAAAGCATCCTATGAGAATTAAAAAGAGAATGTATTAGTGATTAATAATGAAACAGCTTTATTTATTATTTAGTCAAATAATTAAATGATGCTATTCAATGTTTGTGTGACTTTGAGAAATAAACCATCACATTATATGTAGACGTCCAAACTGAATCATCTTGCCACACTGGAAGGAGAGATGGTAATATGAATCAACAAGACAATAATTTGATATGAAATCCATAATAAAATATATAAAAATAATGGAAGTATATGTACAGATTGTTTAGTAAAAATTTCCTCATATAGTTGACTCTTGCACAACCCTAGTTTGAACTGGGAAGGTCCACTTATATGTGGATTTTTTTAAAAAAACAGTATTTTTTTTTTTTTAAAATACTGTTGTCAGTCCACAGTTGGGAGTCAGTGAATGTAAAGGCTGACTGCATTGATTGACACCATCCTATATAATAAAAGCCTAGGTGGCATCATGCCCTTGCACAATGTTGTCACAAGATGGCCACCATAAGATGGCCACCACAAGATGGCCGCGTGCACAGTGGAGGCAGGGCCCAGTGGCCGCTCCGTGCGGTGAGGCCTGGGGGTCCTGAAGATCTGTATGGCACAGAGGAGGCCAGTCCTGGTGGAGGAGGTGGGTTGCAGCAGGGGAGGGCAGTTGGGGGCGACCAGGCCTGCAGGGGAGGGCAGTTGTGGGCAATCAGGCCAGCAGGGGAGTGGTTAGGGAGCGATCAGGCTGGCAGGCAGGTGAGCACTTAGGAGCCAGCAGTTCGGGATTGTGTGAAGAATGTCTAATCCTGTGGGATCGGGCCTAAACCGGCAGTCAAACATCCCCTAAGGGGTCCCAGATTGGAGAGGGTGCAGGCCAGGCTGAGGGACACCCCCACCATGCATGAATTTTGTGCACCGGGCCTCTAGTCCTATATAATATAGAGCTAATATGCAAATGGTCATCACGCCCTCACACCCTCACGCCCTCATGCCATCCTGCCTAATGGCTCAGACACTCAACACTGGGAAGAGTGGAATGTGAACCAGCCCGGCACAAATCAGCTTGTGAGACAGGAATGGGAAACAGCCAGGCACAAATGAGCTCCCAAGAGAGGAATGGGGCCAGCCAGGATGCGGCCTGGGAGAGGAACAAGCCACCCGCCTTGTGGTCCCAGGCACCAGTAGCTGCACCTGCAACCCAGGAGAGGGACAAGCTACTTGCCCTGTGGTCCTGGGTACCAGCACCAGCAGTTGCGGCCTGGAAGAGGGACAAGCTGCCTGCCTTGCGGCCCGGAAACCCATGGCTGTGGCCCAGAGGAAGCCACCTGCCCACAGTCCCCTGCAGCTATGGCTGGCCCGGGCAAAGCCAGCCCCAGTCCTGGGTGCCTGCGGCCGGCCAGAGGGAGGGAAACCTGGGTCCCAGGTGTGGGGTGAGGCAGAGGTGGTTAGGGGTGATCAGGCCAGCAGGGGAGCAGTTAGGGGTGATCAAGCAGGCAGGCAGAAGTGGTTAGGGGTGATCAGGCAGGCAGGCAGAGAGGTTAGGGGCTATTAGGCAGGCAGGCAGGCAAGTGGTTAGGAGCCAGTGGTCCCGAATTGCGAGAGCAGTCAGACATCCCCTGAGGGGTCCCAGATTGGAGAGGGTGCAGGCCAGGCTGAGGGACCACACCCCCCATGCACAAATTTCATGCACCAGGCCTCTAGTTTTATATAAGGTCTTGAGCATTTGTGGATTTGGGTATCTGTGTGGGGTCCTGGGAACTAATTCCCTGCAGATATTGAGGGACAACTAAATTTGAGGGGAGTCAAAAGTTATATTCAGATTGTTGACTGTGTGATGTGGCACCACTAACCCCAGCACTGTTCAAGAGTCAACTGTAGTAGCAAAAAAATGTCTATGAGTATAAAATGTAGGTATTTAAGTCATTGTACATGTATATAAATTCCTAGAAGAATTATAAAGATAAACAGATGTTGTGAGTACACATAACTAATTTCTTTTGTAACAACTTATCCTTAGAAAGTTATACTTTACAAACAAATACGGAAAGTTCATAGCTGGCAACAAATGGAAATCGAGTTTGCAAATTATTTTGAAACTTTACAGAAATCCCGACAAATCAACATCTGCTCCTAGAAATTTCTCAGACATGCTAATAAATAAAGATGAAGTTATACATATAATCCATGAGGCTAAATGAGACTTCAGGGTGAATATCTTTATTTTTTGTCTTCTCAGAAAAATTATGTCAAACCCTTCACAAAATATTTGGCTATCATATTCATGCAAACCTCCAAAAGGTGAGATATTTTTTTTAAGCTGTGATAGATTTATTTATTTACTGAAGTAGTATTTATTGAGTTCTATGGCAAGCCACTTAGTATCTCTTCATATAGTCAAGACCCATTAAGCTCACCATTTAGCTGCCAATTTCTATTTTTTTATTACTGAATTTCATTTTCACTTCTAAGAGATTATTTTAAAATATTTCACACCTCTGTGTGTCTCTTCAGCACCCTCTTAAAATTTCCCTATAGTTCTTTTCATATGAACAAATTCTAAGCATCTAGAATTTAACCAGTGAATAGGCTTAGTAGATAAACTGCTATAGTAGAAGAAGCACAAAAAACAGGAACCCAAGGTTTGTATTTTATACACAGTTTTGTCATACCAATGGTTTACCTGAATCCTAGTCATTGGTGAAGGAAACCACTGACTTAGGATGCGTGGAAAGTTCAGATCTGGGACATGAGGTTGGACTTCTGTTGAATGAGGTACCCATGAGTAGTGAAAAGCTGCAAAAGTACAACTGGATTCTTGAGCAACACCAGGGTTAGGGATGCCAACCCCAGCCCACCTCTACCCCCTCCCTGTGCATTTAAAAATCCTGGTACAACTTTTGACTTCCCCAAACTTTACCACTGTCAGCCTATTATTGACCAGAAGCCTACCTGGTAACATGAACAGTTGATTAACACATATTTTAATGTTATATGTATCATACACTAGTCTAACAAGAAAGTAAGCTAGAGAAAAGAAAATGTTATTAAGAAAATCATAAGGAAGATAAAATACATTTATCGTATTTATTGAAAAGCACTCACATATAAGTGGGCCTGTGCAGTTCAAACCCCTGTTGTTCCAGGGTGAGCTGCCATTCCAATAGGGATTGTCAAAGACAGCCATTGACGGCTTTGCCTGCTTACTTGCGTCCCATGAAGCAGCGTGGCTTAAAAAGCAGGTCTGTTCTCAGAGCGAGGTATGTGGCAAATCCCAAATCCACACCAACAAAAGCTGTCCATGTTTGTTTTTGACTTGGAAGGGTCTATGGTGATAGGGTATCCTCTTGAAAAACCCCAATTCTCAAACCCTGATTCTCACTCACCACCTACTCCACACCCCACATCACAGAAAAAGCACTTTGACTGCCACAAACAGGCCAAGCTTGGCCGCCCATCCAGAAGTGACCATGTGAAGTTACAGTGACTCCAGAATGTTGCAGAAGACCGGAGAAAAACCAAGTCACACTTAGAGAAAGGGAGTTACATTTTATTATTAAATTCTGTGCAGACCCAGAGAAAAACATGTCTTTCAAATTCTGGGCCACCCCAACATGGAGGAAACTCTCTTTATTTATACTTTTTCCAGTCCTTTGTCTCCCAAATTTGGAATGAGACTTCCGGGCCTTCTGAGAAAGAAGGCCTGCGTGCTGGGAAGGGGCCATGAGACCATATCTCAAGGCCTGGCCTGGTGTCAGCACTGACAACTCTGTCTGGGGCATAGTTTACGGCCTCTCTGGAATGGGAGTAGTCTTATTTTCCTTATTATTTAAGACAGAATCCAGAATAGCAGGGTTAAAATTTCAAACAGCAGTTTTTCTATAAGATGGATGCTTCAAGAACAAAGGGGTTTGTGCTTTAAAAAAAAAAAAAAAAAATATATATATATATATATATATATATATACACATACAGTGGGGCCTTGACTTACGAGTGTCCCGACTAACGAGTTTTTTGAGATAACAGCTGTCTCTCGGCCGATTTTTTGCATTGAGTTGACAGAGTAATTTGAGTTAAAAAGCTCCTTAACAAGCTCGGTCTCGGAACGAATTAAACTCGTAAGTCAAGGCCCCACTGTGTGTGTGTGTGTATATATATATATATTGACTTTCTTTTTTTTTTTTTTTTTTGAGAGAGAGAGAGAGAAAGAGAGAGAGCCAGAGGAAGGGAAAGAGAGAACGAGAGAATGAGAGAGAGAGAAAGAGAGAGAGACATCAATCAGTTGCCTCCAGGATGCACCCTTACCAGGAATCAAACCCCCAGCCTGGGTATGTGCCCTGACCAGGAATAGAACCAGCAGCCTTTCAGTACACAGGACAATGCCCAACCATCAACCACATTGGCCAGGGCAGGGGCTTTTGCTTTTAGTGGCAAAATTAAATACATATTGGCCACCTCTGTGCACACATTTTCAAATAACAATGGGAGAAATTTGTGATAAGGACTACGTTTATTATCATGTGACTATTTCTGCCTTCTTGCCTGCCTTTCTCTCCTCTCTTCCCCACAGGAAATATATAACTTCTTGGATATTTTGAAAATAAAGAAACAGGAACCTGGGAGCAGGTGGAGGAAAGAGTGAAGGTCTTGATTTCAGAGGCCAAATCAATCAATGTAATAAAGAGCTGGAGGTAGAGAGAAGTTGAGAAAAAGAAAACTTGGATGGAAAGAATGATAAGTGTGAGGCGTGAAAGATTCCAAATCAGTTCTGATGAATGAATGGGTTATCTGAGATGTGTGACCATGGGCCCTTCAGGAGACGTGAGTAAAGATTAAAGTCTTTCCTTACATCAGCTGTTGTCCAGTGCTTCTCTAAATGTGCCTGTGCAGACCCAGGATCCCAGTGCCCCAGGGTTTATGGGCTGTAAACTAATACTCAATTTATCTATATTTCTCCCTTTTTAGATTTTAAACTTCTTAAGGGCAGTTCTGTTTTATTTATCTTTGATGTCTGTCAATCATTGAGTGTGTGATTACTTCAGCATTTACCTAGGATTCTACATCGTTTTTTCCAAATACTAAACTTTAATATTTTAATTACCACTTTCTCTTGAAAGCATTGATATATTTGTGCTACCTCACACACACATATATATGCATATATATCAGTGTGTAGATATATAAAGATATAGACAAAGGCATAGATATAGTCAACCTATAAGTTTAAAGATACCATCAGAATATTAGCCCTTATTCTTAAGAAATACTACAAAGATGATGATTTTATGCCTGGGAAAATTTGTTTTCTACCTCTGAAGTTATACTATTTGGCAACCTCTCTATAAACAAAGGTATAATATACAGGTCCTGATATTAAGAATCACAAGATTTTAAAATACCTTTTAATCTTTATTTTGTTCTAGGTCTAGAATACCACTTACGAAAATAATTTTTAACCCAGAAAATTAATTTATGTGCAAAGAAAAGTTAAAACAGGGAGTCATTTGGGGGTCTGGAATGGATTAATTCAATTTACATTATTTCTAATGGGAAAACGTGATTTAGTTTTCAAACAAAGTGCTTCTCTAATAGCCTTCCGGAATGAATTAAAGTCAAGAGCCGAGGTTCCACTGTATGCGAAGAGTCAATAGAGGGACTAAAGAAGGAACCATGCTTATTGAAGAACATCTGAAGAATATAGCCGAATTATTTCTACCATCACACAGATTATCAGCTGGTGAAAATAAATCAGTATTGGCCAATTTTTGTTGTTTCATTTTCTCTACCAACCAACCTTATGGCTCATATCTTCAAGACTGAATTGCTTTACACTGGCAATCTTGCCACAACCAAGTTGCTTTTACAGCTCATGCTCCCAGGTGATGCGTGAACTAGAAAGGGTCCTCAACAATATCTGAACACGGGGGTGCATTTTTCAATGTCTTTGAATTTACATAATGGAGAGTTAAATTGCTGAAGAAGGTAAACACAATCGTTGGAACTATTTACACCTGCAGTTACTTTGAGCTGAAAAGGCTTTTGGAAAAAATATAGTATATTCATGTTGAAAGATTTAACTTTTTCAGTAATTGGCTAAAGATGGAAGCAAATAATTAGAGAATTATATAATAGAAGTGACACTTAGTTTTATATTTCAACAAGATCACTTGCTAGGATTTTTTACTATGTTTTATAAAAGTCATCTGTTAGATGCAGTAAGGGCAAGCAAACATAAATATGACTCTATTTCTAGCTCTGAGGCCCAAGTAAAAATGATTCAGAAGTGCCATATTCAGAATATAATTCACACATAATTATGTTCCATATTTGTAAGGAATCTAGTACATAAATCCTTGAATGGAGCCGTTTAACCAACTTTAAAAGAATGAACAGCTGAATGGAATTGTAATGATATAATGTAGGAGCATAAAAATTGAAAGAGTATAGTCACCTTGTAAATTTTCTCCATTTCATATTTATGCTCTCTTCTATATTTATTATACCATATATCAAATAATTCTGCTTCCTTGGAAACCCATTTTTATAAGAATAGCCCCAGCGATACAGCCATGGTAAATCTGCAGTAGGAACTTAAGGACACATGACCTATACACTCCAGATGGCCTTGTATGATTTCCGCAATTATTTTGAAACGCAAAGCTCTATGGACATCAGTCAAATGGTGACATTAAATGTTCACTAACCTAAGATTTTCTTGGGTGAAGAAGGCGTCTGGATAAATGTGCACACTTGGAAAGCAATGGAGTCTTAGCTTCCACTACACAGCCTATGAAATAGGTACGAGTCATGAATAATCTGGTGAGCTCCCACACAAAAACAAAGTATGTTGTACCTTGAATCAATCCTTCATCTTAAGTATCAGATTAAAGTGGTTAATATAACCATTGGTCTTAGAAACAGCCTGATAACTATTGGTAAGCCTGGATTATTTAAATTGCAGCTGAATTGCCTCCTTCAATTTCTTTCCCAGGATCAGCAAACGGCTTACTACATTTTGTAAGGTGGTATCTACAGCAATTGTTCACTGTGAGGTGTATAAGCATTTAGTATTACCTTGCTTAAAAGACACTTATTTCATTAGGTGCTGATATATAATTTTAAAGATAGTCTTCTGCCTGTTGCTAATAACTACTTAAAGTGTACTTTGAGTATCCATTACAGAATATTTATATTAATCCCTCTATCACATATTTTTGGCCTTCATTAATCTCATTCAAGCATATTCTTTTATTAGAGAAATAAAAATTACTATTAGCTTATTTCACAGAGGAAGTATTTCCTTCTTTATCTATAAAAATAATTCAGATGTGTAAATTTTACAAGTTAGAGAGCAGCTGAATCTACAAAGCAGCCACTTGCCAGGAATTCTTAAAGTCAAAGTATGTCTTTACATGAGATCAGTATTACTCAGAGGTGAATATAAAGCAACATTTTATTAAAGTTAATGCAATATATTAAAGAGTAGATTTTAAAAGTTAAATGGATTTTTAAGAAAACAACAACTAGAAAATCAAAGAAACTTTGTTTGTTCATGGCTGTTTCAGACTTACCCCAGAGTCCCAGGGTTACATATCTATACCCCCATGATGTTAAGACATAGGTAAAAATGTGAGACATACTGAATACATTATTTACATATTTTTAAATTATTCTAACAGTTGTGTATGGTGGGTGTGACAGAAGAGGTAGCTGAGGCTAAAAAGAATTCCAAGATTGGCCAAAATGATTAATTATTAAGTTTGAGACCCAGTCTCAGGTCGTTGAACTACAAATCTAAATCCCTTTACTGAATTTCCTGTTCATCTTAATAACACTGGTAAGGACAAAGAATTACAAAGAAAAAAGCAGCAAAAACATAGAGAAGAATAAACCTAAACAATCAAATCAGGAATGAACTTTATTCTGCAATTCTAACATCTACTTTTTCTGTTTTATAAAGTTATATTCAATAAATTTCTCAGTACAGCACTTTTAATTTGGCTGAATTGCCAAAATGATTTTATATGAATCACCTACAAGGTGATTATCTATCTACCTACCTACCTAGTTATTTTTCTCTACAATGAGTACAAGATAATAAAAAGTTAAAGGATATATTCCCCAACCACAATAATGACTACAATAAAGTGGTTCTCTGCAAGACAGCCATGCCCTGGCGTGATCAGTATTAGATGCTGCAATGTGAACTGAATGCAGTATATTAGCCGAAGGATCTCAGCAGCATATGCAGCTGTTAATTGACAAAAATAAATTCAACTGGTACATGAACTCATACTAAGAACCATGTTTTATAGTCCAGTAATTTATGCAAAATGGAATGGGGCCCACATGGCATAACAAAACAGTGGCTGTTAGAAAAACTGTTCCCTCCACTGCCACTTGATTCGTATATTTAAGCACTCCCATGGTTTCATACTTCATGAAGACAAAGCCTTAAAGGGGAATCAAGGAAAAAACAAACAAAAAAATGTTGACAAGTTTAATTATTTTGTATTTCTACTAAATATATACATAAGTAAATAGGTCCATCGAGTTTAATTCAATTCTAGAGAAGGAATTATTGAAAATGTGAGGTTTACGTTTGGTATATCTTATAATAGATAGAAATTTGTGAAATACAGATTTCTAAAAACTGATATTATGAATTAATAGAGAATGAATTAAACCGAAATGTGTAACTAGTAGAGTCTCTTTACATAGCATATGTTGCACCTGTTTGACAGGTTATTTTAGGGTACAGATAGCTTGTGAAACAGATGTTATTTTTTGTTGAGATACCAACTTTGACTCTTGTCTGAGGATCAGGGATATTTTTAAATAAAAATAAACATACATAAAATAAACAGTTTGTATTGTCTCACTTTTCTAAATATTTTACACATATTCTGTCATTTATTTGTTACAGAGAAACTATTAGATAAGTAATTGCATCTGCATTTTCTACAAGAGTAAGTCAATATTACAGTAGTTAAGTAACTAGCCCCAAATTGCACATTAGAACTGGTATTTGATTCCAGAACTAGGTAATATTCCGAAGTCAGTGCTTTTCACCAATGTAGACTATTGTTGCTTCTAAATGAATAGAGCTATTTAAAAAAATTCAACCAGCATGGCTAGCTAGTGTAGTGTCCTTCCCTGCACCGAAAGGTTGCAGGTTCAATTCCTAGTCAGGGCACACGCCCAGGTTGCAGGTTTGGTCCCTGGTCAGGGTGCATGCAGGAGGCAGCCAATTGATGTTTCTCTCTCACATCGCTGTTTTTCTGTCTCTTTCTCTCCCCATCCTCTCCTCTTTCTCTAAGAAAAAAAAAATCAATAAAAACATGTTTTTTAAAAATCCAGCCTAAGTCTGGTTATCTTTTAATTTGCTGAGCATAGAAAAACAACACAAAGCCATGTAATCTTTTTTGTTTTTATTTATTTATTTAAATATATTTTTATTAGTTTCAGACAGGAAGGGAGAGGGAGAGAGAGATACAAACATTAATGATGAGAATCACTGATTGGCTGCCTCCTGCAACACCCTCAACCCCTACTAGGGATAGAGCCTGCAACCCGGGCATGTGCCCTGACCCGGAATGAACCGTGACCTAGTTCATAGGTTGGTGCTCAACCTCTGAGCTACACCAGGGAGCAAAATGATGTCATCTTTAACTGGTGTGACAGACAGACCCTAAGGTGACCCCCAATGACCCTTGCCTTCTAGCATTCATGTCCTGGCATAATACCCTCCTCTTGAGTGTGGATGGGACCTATGACTTGATTCTAATTAATAGAATATGAAAAAGTGATGGGAAGCTACTCATGTGATTATATCACTTTGTATGTCTTCCAAGCCAACTTGCTTTGCAGCTTCTCCTTTCTGACTTGATGAATGAAGCAGCTGTGCTGAGAAAGATCAGGTAACAAAGAGTCACTGGTGGTCATAGAAACTGAAAGCAGAAAGCCAGCAAAAAGTCAGGGCCTTCAGTCATGCAGCCATGAGGAAATGAATCCTGCAACAACCTGGATGAGTTGAAAGGCAGATGCCATTCCAGTTGAGCCAGATGAAAATGACATTCAGCCAACACCTCGACTGCAGCCCTGGTTCATCGTGGGCAGAGAACCCAATCCGGTGCCAGGACTCCTGACTCACAGGGACTCTGAGGTAATAAACTCCCAAGAACCACTGAGTTGGTGGTGATTTGTTAGGGAGCAATATAAAACTAATTCTCTGGATGAGATGCAGGATTGGCAGGATTGTTTCAAAAAGGAGAAATCACATCTCTATTTCAATTCGCTTGCATTTGAACCATAACTGTGTGCATTTTCCATCCTTAAGCTACCTTACTCTATACTCCTGGAGTTACCTCGATGATCTTGACCTTGAGGCTTGAGGAGCAAATCCCAAAGCAAACAGTGCTCTGAGTGCCATCCTGGAAAGCGGGCAGAAGCTTTGCTTTTTCTCAAGTTAAAGTATTTTTATTCCACAAGTGAGAATCATCTCCTGAGCCATTATTATTCAACATCAAGTATGCAATATTTGAATTGAGATTTTGCTAACACACCAGGAAAAAAGTAACAATATTCTTTTATTTTTCTTGTCCCTTGATTTTCTTGGGTGACCTTTATAAAAAGTCAAGGCATACCCAGGGAAAAATAACTGAATTTGAGAAAATTTGGAGTTATTGTATTTAATTTCAAAGACTATTAAATGTCATGAAACTATCTGAAAGAAAGTGAAAATGTTTGGAAATAATATCCTTTTGGTTACTGTTAAATTCTGACGGTTTTTGGAAGAAATTTAGATTTATTTACAAGCATTTCAGTGTTTCCTGACTATTAAAACTATATAGTTGTTGTCATTACCATAAAAATTATCACAAATTTAGCAGTTTAAACACAAATGTATTACTTCACAGTTCTACAGGTCAGAAATCCAATAGGCTTGGCTGGTTTCTTTACTCTGGGTTCCACAAGGCAAAGCCAAGGTGGCATGGGGGCGTTTTCTCCGGAGGTTCTACTGAAGAATTCATTTGGAATCTCTCCATTGGCAGAATTCAATTCCATGGGGTTGTGCTAGCGAGGGTCCTCTTTCCTTGCTGGCTGTTGGCTGAGGGTTGTTTTCAGCTTCTAGAGGAGACTCATTCCTTGGCTCATAACCCTCCACCCCATCTTCAAAGCCTGCAATAGAGGCACAAGTCCATCTCACCTTTCAAATGTTCTGCCTCATCTATTTGCTGCCTTTCTCTTCTACTGTGTCTCTCTGACTTCAGCCAGAGAAATTGTTTTTTAAGGGCTTGTGATTGGACTGAGCACACCTGGATAATCCAGGCTAATTTCAAATATTGTAAGTAAGTCATGTCTGTAAAGTCCCTTTTGCTATAACATATACCTATAACATATTCACAGATTCTGGGGGTCAGGGAGTGGGAATCTTTAGAGGGGGCTGGGGGGGTGGCATTATTCTGTCTACCACACTATTCTTCAGGTGCATTCAATGATAACTTAATAATAAATAGCTGTATAGCCACAAACATCTTTAAATTGGGGAAAATAATGTCTCAGAAGAGTTTTTGGTTGTGTAATGTTTGTGATCTTCATTTAGATCAATCCGATCAGTTGGAGTAGGGCGCACAATCTTGATCACACATAACGAAGTTCAAAGCAGAAAAGCCTATGAGTTCTTACATCACTTTCTTTTGTTCCCTGTATAGTGGCCCATTTGAAGAATTCTCTGTAGTTACCAAACCTCATACAATTTTTCATTTATGTTTTTAGTATCTAGTTGTCCAATGATGTTCTATTTTTTCACATTATACTCAGAGTTTACTTCACTAACTCTTTTTTAAAAATTGTGATAAAATTTACATAACCTAAAGTTTAAAACTTTAGCCATTTTAAAATGCATAATGCAGTAGTACAAGTATATATACAATGATGTATAATCATCACTTCTACTTCCAGAAAATGTTCATCATCTCAAAGAGAAATTCTGCCCCCATTAAGCAATAACTTCCCATTGCCCCTCCTCCCAGCTCCTGGTAACCTCTATTCTAACTTTCTGTTCCTAAGGATTTGCCTATCCTAGAAGCCTCATATAAGTGAAATCAAAAGATAGTTTTCCTTTTGCTTACGGGTTATCTCAGTTAGCATAATGTTTTCAAGGTCCATCCATGTTGTAACATTTATCAGAGCTTTATTTCTTTTCTTTCTGAATAGCATTTCATTGTTATTTCATTGTTATGTATGCACTACGTTTGGTTTATCTAATCATTTGTCAATAAGCACTTGGGTTGTTTCCACCTTTTGGCTTTTGTTAATAATGCTGCTATGAATATAGTTATACAAATATCTCTTTGAAATCTTGATTTCATTTTTTTGGTATATTTTGAGGATTTTTAAGACCTTTAATATTAAAGGATTTTTAAGACCTTTAATATCATAGCTTGTGGCCCAACATTTGGATTTTTGTAGTTTGAGATCTGAAGCTGCTTACAAGGCATAACTTTGCCCTTTGGGGCTCCAAAACCACCTGCAGAGCAAGCAGCCCCCGTGCTGATTGTACTATTTGATAAATCATATTCCTTGCATTGTGATAAATAATAATTGTGTTGTGAACACACCACACACACACACACACAGTCTTTTGTTGTACAGGCCTGGGCTGAAACTAGAGTGGGGATAAATGCTTAATCACATATTATCCATTGTTCTTATCTCACAACCCCATGTGCTTAGCCGCTGAGTCAGCCAACACTTGAAAGTCCAGTTGTCCCCACCAATCACAAAATGAATGATGTCAGTTTTGGTCATGTTTCCCCTAAAAACCATGTCTCTGATAAACAGGTGTTTAAAATTTTGCCTTTAAAAACCTTGCCCCATCCCCTCCATTTTGGGAGGTTTTCTTGGTTCATACTGAGGGCCACATTTCCTGGTTTACATGTCATTATCTGTATAAACTCTCTTTTAATTTCTCAGAAGTTTCCTCTGAAGTTTTGTTTACAATACCCAGAGTGGAATTGCTGGATCATGTGATAGTTCTATTTTTAATTGTTTGAGGATCCACCATACTGTTTTCCATAGCAGATGCACTATTTTACATTCCCACCAAGAGTGCATAAAACTTCAATTTCTCCACATCCTCACCAATGCTTGTCATTTTCTGGAGTTTTTTTTTTTTTGCTGTTGTTGTTATTTGGTGTTTAATTTTTTATCTATTAAAAATTAAATTAGAGTTGATATTCAATATTATTTTGTATTAATTTTAGTTGTACAGCACAGTGGTTAGTCAATCATGTACTTTCCGCCTGATATTTGCAGTACCCAAAGGGCACCATACATAGTTATGATAATATTAAAGACTATATGTCCTATGCTGTACTTTACATCTCCATGACTATTTTGTATCTTCCAATCTGTATTTCTCAATCTCTTCATCTTTTTCACCCAGTTCCCAAACTCCCTCCCCTCTGGCAACCATCAGTCTGTTTTCTATATTTATGAGTCTATTTCTGTTTTGTTTCTTTATTTACATTGTTCTTTCGATTCCACATATCAATGAAATCCAGCATGAGGTTTGTACTGTATTGATCTCTCTCAGAGGTAGTACCTATATATATAAAAGCCTAAGCAACTGTTATGACCGGTTGAGCAGTCACTATGACGTGCACCAACCACCAGAGGTCAGACACCTAATGCAGGAGCTGCTCCCTGGTGGTCAGTGCACTCTCACAGCCAACCTCCTCTGGCTGGCCAACATCCCTCAGTCCCTCCCCCTGGCCAGCCAGTTCCCCCCTTCCCCCCGCCCCATCAGCCCTGATCACCCCAATCACGGCCAGGCTGAGGGACCCCACCCATGCACGAATTCATGCACCGGGCCTCTAGTCTATAATAATAAAAGTGTAATATGCTAATTAAACCAGATGACCTTCCAGATGAAGCCCAGGCTGCGAGGGAAGCCTGAGTCCTGGGTGCCAGAAGGAAGCCAGTGGAAGGAAGGCCTACTCTTCCATGAATTTCATGCATCAGGCCTCTAGTTGTATAATAAAGGATTTGTTTGGCCTTTGTCCCCAGTTCTTAGAAAATAACCTCCTAACCCTTGGAATTTTCCAAGTGTTAGGAATATCTTTGTTATTCAGGGTGGTTCCCTGGACCACATTTGATAGTTTATGGTAACAATGACTCAAAATAGGAGCTGACCATGCCAGAAAGACCGATCATGTGATTAGAGTGCTAGTCCTACCTCAGAGAAGATAGGAAGGATGGGCATTGAGTTCAACCACATAACCAATGTTTTAACCATTCACATCCACATAATGAAGACACAGAAAGACTTTGGACACCACAGCTTGCTGGACTCTCCTGGGTAGCAACACTCTGAGTGCTGTCACACTTTGATTCTGAGAGGGTAACACATCCCTTAAAACTTTGCATTTGGAACTTTCTGAAAATTTGTGCTATGAGTCTCTCCTTTTGGCTGGATCATCTTGTGGAGGACTGAACACTTAATCTTCAATTTTTCCAACTTCCAGTACCTATTCAGATAAGTACTGTAAGACTAGAGAATATCCAGCTACCTTTGTGCCAGGATGCCTTAGTGCCACCCTCCCTCCTGCCCCAAACAACTGAAATTTCACCATTAGAAAGATACAATTAAGAACCATAGGTCCCCAGAGATGCCCTTTAAAATTCAAATGTGTATGTGATTGATACATATCAAAGTGCTTTTAGTCTTTCATATATCTAAAGCCACTTATCTATTAGTCAGTAAAAGCAGCCTGTAATCACAGTGTGAGGAATAAGAGTTTCAAGAAAGAATAGTAACCTGAGATATTTTCAAGGTTGGGCTTTTATGCAAAGCCCCAGAGAGCATCAGGTACTCTGGAGATGTAAATGGAAAATGAGGCTGTAAAGAAAAGGGTCAAGATACTGTAAGAGCAGGGTGGAATTGTCCCCGAAGCAAACCACTAACTTCATTATTTTGCCTGAGGCTAACCATACATTTTGAAATAAAAATCGCTAGTCTCAAAATCCCCAGAAGATGCAATGCATATTTGTTTTCCTTTGTAAAAAAGCCTTCCTAAGCTCATCCTCCTTAAGACAGATAATAAGAAAATAGCAGGCAGTCCCAAGCCATTAACCAACAATGAAACCCAATGACCTTTATTTGTTGTGGGTACTTGCTGAATTATAGACAAGTGAACTAAATAACTGTGAGGCAAACTCCTGTGATCCCCTAAAGGGATTTATGAGTTGTGAAATCCATGAGTTAAATATTCATTGAGCAGTACCTATAGTTCACCCTTCTACTAAATTTTATAGGGTATTCAAGAGAAAAACCAAAACCAGATTACCTTCAGAAATATTATAATTGTGTTGGGAAGACATTTTGCAATTTAGTAATAAAGACAAAGGAACTAAAAAAAGTAATCATGCAAAAGATGATGAAGACGAAGAAATACAGAAATATCTGAGAGTCACTAGTTCTTTCTGGGTGGGTGTTTCAGGAAAGATTTTGTTGGTGGCAACAAGAACGGCACCAGGTGTTAGACCAGTGAGGTCAGACCAGACTTAGGTTCAGCAACCTAGGTACTTGAGTTCTGGCTAGGAAAGAATTCAGAGCCAAGATTCAAACTATAAGAGAAAGTTTATTTAGAAAGTCACAGAGGTAGAAGTGAGCCTTAGAAGAAATGGGTTCAGGAAACAAATTACAGAGGCAAAAGAAGGGCCCCTGGAGCTTAGGAGAGAGGAAGGTAATGGTATCTCGCACTGGGAGAGGAAGAAGGCATGGGCAAGCTCCAGGGCGGGAGAGCACACTGACTCTTCCCTCCAATGGGCTTTTAAGGGTGTGGGTTTTAGGGGAGGCCCCAGGGGAGGGTCCCAATTTAATATTCATCACCTCTCCAGGTGTGTCCTTTCAGGGTTGTGGTCTCCACTGATTGGTTGGTGCCAGGGCAGGGGTCATTAGTCAGTGCAGCTGGTCCTGAGGTCAGCTGAGGCTTTGCTTGTCTGGTTTACCTGCTTTTCAGCCTGGAGCTGAAACAACACTGTGATGTATTTGATGAAGATCAGAACCTCATTGTCCTGGGAGCTTGATGCTTAAGGGCTATTCTCTGGCCCCTTTCTTTGTTCTCCCCTCTAAGGGGGGTCTAACCTGCATGATTAGCAACATGCCAAGGGAGGAAAGGTCAGGGGAGGGTCCAAGCCTCATGACCTGTGATATGAAAGGTCAAAGGGTCTATGCCACATGACCAGCCATATTCTTGGGGAGGAAAGATGACCTGGAGGGTGAGGTCCTTGTTTTCCCAGTTTTGCCCATTGCCAGGTGCCTGGAGCTTTCTGCCCTGGTGGCCTTCTGTACCTGGCCCATCATCCTTGCTCTGCTTATGTCTGTCTACCTACCTACCACAGTTTTGCATAAGGTTATTTATGAGAAGGAATTTACAAATAAATAGGAATTGTACAGGCAGATCCTGACAGGATGTGCATTTTGGGTAGACAGAACAAAATATAGTATGTTTGAAGGACAGAAGGTAGTGGAGGCACAGATTAAAAACACAGATGACTAGCAGGACAGTATGTAGCCATAAACCAACAGCTAAACCCAATGACCTTTCTGGGGGAATGGAAGGTTTAATGAAGGTCCTGTGCCCTCCTACAGAGCTTGGGCTCTATAAGGCAATGAAAGCCAAATAAAGGGTTATTCGGAGTAGTGATCATGATGATTGTTAAAAATAAAACACTTCTCTGCCTTTAGCATGGAAGACAATGAGATGGGAATGGAAGAGAAGCAGAGAGATGAATAAGCAGGGGGTTATTGCAATAATATTGCTAAATAATAATGAGCACTTAATAATTAATATGATGGGAGCAGGTTGAGAGCAACAGTAGAAAAATTGAAGGTATACGAGTATTCTTTCTCAGGAATTAGGTAGATGGTGAAGCTACCAACCATAAGATGGAATACAAAATGATGATCAATTTATTGTTACTATACAGAGAGGGTTAAGAGTGGCCTTTAATCAGTTTAGTTTTAGCCTGTGGTATTTCAAGTATCTGTGGAAAATTCAAGTGTACATGTTCATACAATAGAAATATTAGCATGGAACTCAGGAAAAAAAATCACATCATGATTTACATCAGAGTCATCATCATGTGGATTCTAGTTAAAACCCTGGCAGTGGATGAAATCACTCAAAGAAAGTAGATGCAATAAACTGAAGACAAGAAAAGAAATGTGGAACACTAATCCCAAATGAGATGGA
This sequence comes from Myotis yumanensis, assembly GCF_028538775.1. NCBI lineage: Eukaryota > Metazoa > Chordata > Mammalia > Chiroptera > Vespertilionidae > Myotis > Myotis yumanensis. The sequence goes on along the minus strand of NW_027223752.1, from coordinate 174,156,033 downwards.
AAAGACAGAGAATCCAATAAAGAAGACTTATGTAGAATAATCTTAAAAGTAGGGGAAAAAATAAGAAGAGAGTAGGAAAAGCTTTTTTTCTCTTCTGTGACTCCTCACCTAAAGATGTTTTGTCCATTGATTTTTAGAGAGAGTGGAAAGGAGGGAAGGAAGAAGGGGGAGAGAAAGAGAGAAACATTAGTGTGTCTCTCTCACATCCATTGGTTGCCTCCTGCATGTGCCCTGACCAGAGCAGGGATCCAACCTGCAATCCAGGTATCTGTCTTTGACCAGAAATCGAACTAGAGATCCTTTGGTTTGTGCTCTAACCACTGAGCACACTGGAAAAGCTTTTCACAATGTAGTGTGAACCAACAATTTCAATCACCCCATGAAGGTCACATAAGAAAAATACTGAAAATGCCAACTGGATCTGAGAATTAGATGGTTATGGGCAACCTTCTATAGTACAGGGTCAGCACATGCTGAGAATTATGAAAGCTTCACCTCCGTGACCTAAAGAAAGAGGAAGTGGAGGAAACACAGTGAGCTGGGCTGGAAAGACCAGGAGAAGCAGGAGAGCTTGCTGAAAGGGCACCCAGTGAGAGGTCTGAACATGTGTATGGTATATGCTAAGGAGAAGGACCCGCTGGTAAATCTGAAGGACGGATTAATGGAAATAAAGGACAATTAATGGAAGAGATAAGAAATGGAGTCAAGGGTTCAAGTGGAGAATTAACTCTTAGAATTAATGTAAACACATGATGGGCTGAATATGAGAAAGAAAGACGACTCGGTTGAGGTACCTGAGAGAACTTCTTGCAGATGTCAAGGCTGTACAGGATCTTGGAGGCAGACCAAGCTGAATGTGAGAGAAGATTCAAGCATTCCAGCATGCCCAGAATCACACAAACCACTCATCGAGTTTCTTTTTTAAATGTATCTTTATTGTTGAAAGTATTTCAGATGGCCCCTTTGCTGTTTGTTTTTCCACTCATCGCTTTAAGAGAAGCTTCATGGTGTGAAGATCTAGAGGTGAGACAGAAATTGAGAAATAGTTAAATTTTTTTTCCAGAATTCCTCTTCTAAATTAAACTATAAAACTTTGATAGCCTATGAACTGCGTTATGGCATCTCCCCATGTTTTTTTTGTTTTATTAGTGTATAAAAAGCAACATCAAAAAAGAGAGCATGTGCCACAAAATATACCACTTACGCTCACCACAGAGAACAAGGGTACATTGGGATTTCCCATTTCCTTTTATTTTCACTTGCACGCTACATTTGCTGATATTTTGTTATTATAAAAGTGTACAGGTATCACTTGGCCCATGTTGCTCAGTGGTTACAGCATTGGCCCGCCCACCAAAGGCCATGTCATTTTCGGTCAAGATCACATGTCTGGGTTGCAGGTTCATTCCTGGCCTCAGTTGGGGTGTAGGCAAGAGGCGACTAATCGATGTGTCTCTCACAGGTTGATGTTTCTCTCTCCCCACCTCCTCCCTCTCTTCCACTTTATCTAAAAGCCATGGAAAAATATCCTCAAATGAGGATTTTAAAAAAGTGTACAAGTATGAAATAAAAGCTAATTTTAATAAAGATAATATAAAGAAGCAAAATAAAATCATCCATACTATTTTCATCATGCCTATTATTAAATATTAGGTTCATGTTCATTTTAACAAATCCAAATAATATTTATGTGCATAAATCATTGTGTACATTGCAGATTATTACTTTATAATAAATATCTAGGCATTATTACAAAAGAAATGAGTGGAACTGAGATACCTTATTTTGACAACCAACTTCTTTATCAAACTCACAAAATATTTGTTTTATATAATTTAATGAATGCCCAAGAATGAAACCCATACCCTCACATACACCAGAGAAGGCTAGTTTTCTCCTCTTGGGGTCTCTTTGATATTGTAAGGTTAGAATGAGTTTGTGGTAAATCATTTTGTAGAAAGCACTTGGCTTGTTCAGCTGAACTTAAGGAAAAGAAAAAATGGTTATATCAGACACCCGGAACATTGGTGCACTGTAATGCATGTAACTAAAATAACATATGATTTATAATGGCATTCAGAACAAGAGGCGCATTCTATCAAGGGGCATCCATGGAAGAATGCTTGCCAGGAATCTGAGTCTGCTTCCAACCCCCAAGCCCACAGCTGAAACTAATAGAGAGCTTCCTTTTATTGAGGAGTTTAATGTAAGACTTGTGACAAAAGGTAGTATGCCCTCCCAGATAGATGCATAGATAGATAGATAATTTTTTATATCAACCTGAATAGACTAGGGTGCCCAGTTTTTTGGCAATGTCAGTCTACATATTGCTGTTTAGGTCATTTTAGATGTGATTAACATTTACTGGTAAATCAGTAGACTTTGAGAAAAACAGATCACTCTGCATAATGTGGGTGAGCCTCATATAGTCAGCTGAAGGCTTTAAGAGAAAAGACTGAGGTCCCTGACAATACAAGCATTCTGCCTGCAGAATTGAGACTGCAACATCAACTCTTGCTCCAGCCTGCTGGCCTGCCTTACAGATTTCAGACTTGCCAGCCCCACAGTCACACGAGCCAATTCCTTAAAATCTCTCTCTCTCTCTCTCTCTCTCTCTCTCTCTCTCTCTCTTCCTCTCTCTCTCTCTCTCTCCCTAACCCTCTCCCTCTCTCCATTCTCTCTGGAGAACCCTGACTAATATTAGTAGATAGATAGATCAGTGAGTGGATATGATGGACAGGTGCAGAGATGGACAGGTAGATAAAGAGGTGCTGCTTCAGGTGATCTGAGAGTGTGCGCTGAAAGCACATTGGAAAAAGTCAAATTACTGGGGTTTGATTCCTGGCTCTACCTTTTAGAGGTTGTGCGGCCACAGAAAAGTCTTTTAACCACTCTGAGTTACAATTTTCTCATCTGTTAAATAAAAGCAATGGAATAAATAGTATCTTCCTTACCCATCTTGCCAGACTTCTATGAAAATTAATGATAAAAATAGCATGGATAATGGCTGCTGATATTTATTGAGTGCTAACTATGAGTCAGGAAGTGGTGATTACTTCTCACACATTATATTGTTTAATCTTCAATAAAAACCTTCAAGGTAGATAAATTATTATTTTAATTTCATAGATAAAAATCTCAGACTTTGATTATCTTACCTAAAGTAACACCTTTTCTGTGCAATTCTCACTGATCTCCATTCCTTAAGAGCACTAACCACAGTCATGATTTGTTTATTATCTTAACTTGGTAGAGTGTAGACTCTCTTTTAATACTTGAAAATAAAAGAGTAGCTGAACGAATGAATGAATGAATGAAACTTGCTTTGGGAGATTCAACATATGTAACCATTAGAAGTAAAAGCTCTAGAGATAAACATTACTACAGTTTACAATAGTACACAAGTGTAGGGCCTGAAAGACTCATTTCCATTCTTTCTGAAGGAGCCGGGAGCACAGAGTCACGTCCCCAGTTCCCACCCCCACTGTCCTGCAGAACCAGAGGGAAGCCCGGCTAAGAAAGGAGATGCACTCCACAAAGGTACTTTCTCCCTGTGTTGTACTTACTCAGGAAAAGACATTTAGTGCATAATATTGACTTTTGCCCTCTTCCACCATGGTTTTCTTTGTAAGGCACCCTAGTCCTTCAGGAACACAGTCCCTTTGGCCCTGCTATTTTGGTGTTATGGTCTTGTTGTATTTGAAGGACCTACATGACAAAGAGTAGGACCTGCACCTCTCCACTAACTCACGTAGAAAGCAGGCTATACCGAAGAGAAGAGGAGTTCTAGGAGGAGGTCAGTGATGTCCTGAGTGGAGGCCCCAGAGATGCTGTGCCCGTGTGCAAAGCAAACGCAACCAAGAACCAACACCTGCATCTTCCCACTGTAATCCAGGGTGAACCAATCTGAAACACACAACAAAACAGGGGCTTGAGGAGTCTGGGAAGGGGTATTTAAACTGCAGTTTTATTGATGACCAGATGGGTCATGAATTGCCAGGTTTACACATTAGTGACAGCAAAAGATCTAGAACTCTAGTAATTTCTCTCACTATATGGTCTTCACTTTCTTTTTCTTAACTAATAAGCAGCAACACAAAGTTCAGTAATGCATTTGAATAATAAAGAGATTTACTTCAGAATATAATAGATGGATATCTGCATTTGACAAGGCATTCTCTTCCCAGAGGCCTAATTAGGTGATAATGTCAAGATTCTGCCTGTGGCTCTCTGATGGCGCCGCCACTGTGTTTTCACGCTTCATTTCTTACCCCTCCTGAAATGGTGTTGCACATGGTCCCACTGCTGTTATAACCAGGCATCAAAATGTCCTCCTGTTTATAATTTCGTAGAAATCCTGATAGAGTCCCCCTTATTTTTAAATGCAAAGTCAAAGTCAAATGTTACTTTCCCATTTTCCACAAGTGATGCTTTCAGATACACGTTGTGAAGGGCACTTTCCACTTGGTGGGTAGTTAGTGCCTTGTGACCTGAATCGTTAGATCTTATCCAGCAAAATTTGCATTACCTGGGAGACTGGTGGTTCCCTTCATTGGAAAAATCATGCTTTGAAGTTGTGCCACTGATTATTGAAATGGTTCAGACTTCAGACTGAATGAGACAAACAGAGATCAAATGGATGTGACACGTGCTCACCTGTCAGTGTTAGAGGGCAGCTTGTGAGCAGCTGGTCTCACAGGGCAACATTATTTACATTTTTTATGACAATTCATATTTTCATACTCTCTTCCTCCCTAAAGATATTCTCATCTAGAATCCTAGAACCCTTCTTTTCTCTATTAACTTATATTACTTTCTCACACTATTTCTTTGGTCTTTTTTTTTTTTACCCCTGGGGCCTTTTTCTTAAACTCATTCTTTTCATCATTTTTTGGGGACAAAGTATTACCAGAAAGCACACTCAGTTTGAATGGGTAGCTAACTTAGCATACTGTAGTTTTACCAGAGTGTAACAGATTTGGAAGCTGCTACAAAATGTGCATGGTTTCCCAAAGGCCTTAGTTATATATTTCTTTTTATAACACAAGATGATTCACTAAAATGCATTTTTTCACAGTGTAACAGTGAGAATAGTAGGCACCTCATTAAATCTCTCCTAAAGTAAGAGATATCAGATGAAAACATCTGGGTGGGCTCTAGGTAACATCTAGTCCACTCTTTCTCTAATCTTCACTTATCTTACTTTAAATAAAGAGGAAAGAGAGAGTACTGATTTGTGTAAATTTAAGGAAGGCTGTGAAAATGGCCACCAGTGACCAGGCGAGACAAGTTTTGTAGCATGAAATAGAATATATAGCAGTGGTTCCCAAACTTATTTGGCCTACTGCCCCCTTTCCAGAAAAAATATTACTAGCACCCCCTGGAAATATTAATTATTTTTTAATTTTAATAGCAATTAAACAGAAAGATATATGTATTAATGTTTCTACCTTTTTCGTAAAATATAGTAAAGAAAGGTGTAATTAGAAACATTGAAGTTTGAAATTATGAAACTATTTATTGAACTCAGAATAGAAAGGTAATACAAAAAAAGTTAAAACAAATGCACCTGGGGGGGGAAAAATGGCGGAGGTTTAGACGGACGTGTTGGTGCTTTGTCCCGGAGCAGATAAGGCCGAGCAGCTGAAACGGGTAACATACAGCCTGAACAAAGAGAGGAGATTCAGCTGAGAAACAGTCTGCAGCCAGGAAAGACAGAGAACTCCTAGAAAATGGGGATGGTTAGAGATTGAGGCTGAAACCTCCCCCTGGGCGCCAGCTCAGCGGCGAGACCTCGCCATCTTGAGCAGCTGTATATCCGCATCCAGACATCGGCTACTAACCCAGAGGCAACCGCTCTCAAGCAGCACGGCTACATGAACTCAGAGGAGACCTGCTTCCCTCCACGGAAAGGTTACACTCCCGCCGAAACCGGTTTGGCTCAGTGGATAGAGCGTCGGCTTGCAGACTGAAAGGTCCCAGGTTCGATTCCGGTCAAGGGCATGTACCTGGGTTGCGGGCACATCCCCAGTAGGAGGTGTGCAGGAGGCAGCTGGTCGATGTTTCTCTCTCATCAATGTTTCTAGCTCTCTAACACTCTCCCTTCCTCTCTGTGAAAAATCAATAAAATATATTAAAAAAAAAAAAAAAAAGAAAGAAAGGTTAGACTCCCCCCAAAGGTGCAGTTTGCAATTCAGGTTGGAGCGAAGAACGCGCGTGTGCGCGGGGGGGGGGGGGGGGGGGAATCTGCGCCCCACAAAGTCCACGTCCACACCCATTGAGGCCAGCATGACCCGCAAGTGGGGAGGGCTCCTGCAGGGCTGCTCACAGAAGGTAACACTATAAATAAGCCTATAGTTGGACTGGATGCAAAGGGGCAGCCTCAGAATCTTCCATCCAGCCTGCTACTTGGTGCCAGGGGCCAGAGCGTGCCCAGAGACTCTGCGCAAATCTGGAAGGTGGAGCCCAGCGAGTTCGCACAGCTTCCCAGGCTCTTGTTTACACACTTCCTCTTACATCTGTGAGTTTGATTGTTGAGCCCAGTGCATGGGATTGCCCAGTTGGGGTCACTAGCGGAGCCTGTAGGGGAAGATTGTTTTTGGGGAGCCTGGGAAACAGAGCTGGGAGTGGCGCCTGGGGAACCAGCTCTGGGCGGAGCTGGTTCAGGTACAATAGAGAGATCCTGGTCAGAGAGGACATATAGCCTTGGAGATCAATCCAGACACACTGCCACCCAGAGGCAGAGCCACGAACTGACTCTTCTGTAAATACAGATAAGGCAGTAAGGGGAACCAATACGGCCTGCCTTAAAATCAGGACTGTGGCTTACAACACGGAGGAACAGTGTATCAGAGGGAAATTCAACATTCTCCTGAATTCCGGGCGTGCCAAAAAGAAGAGTAGAAGATCTGAAGCACCTGCATTACTGCACATTTTTATTTTTATTTTTTTAAATTACTCTTTCACCTTTTAACTAAGAAAACATTTTTCTTTTTTTTTTCTTTTTTTTTTTGTTCTTTTTTTTCCCATCACCTGATTTTTACCCTTTCAATTACTACATTTTTATTTTTATCTAGTATTATTACTGCTACCATTTTACCATTTTTTAAAGTGTCATTTATTTTGTCTTTATTTTATTTTGGGACTATTGTTCTCCATTCTATTTTCATCGTCCCTTTAGCAACATTTCTCTCTACCTCAATTTTGCCTCTGTGCTAAAACCCTCTTCCCCACTTTTTCCCTTTTGTTGTCCTGTTTCTCTTACCCTACTCCAGCTTTAGATTTTCCCTTTTCTTTTTACCCCCTGTCAAAATTTCACCCTACTTATATATCCTTTGTCCAATCCCCTGCTCTAAATCCTTATACACCTTTCCCTTATCTTCCTTCACTATCCAAATTTTTTTTTCTTCTTATTCTTCTTCTTTTCTCTCTCTATTGTTTTATTGTTGTTTGCTTGATTGACGAGTATATTGGGGGTTTTTTTAGGATTGTTTTTGAGATTACTCTGCTTATTCTTTTTATTTTTCTGCCCCCCCCTCCCCCCCCGGTTATTTCGGTGCTTCTGTTTTCCTGTGCATCGCTTGATATTATTGGTTGTTGGTAGTTTGTATTCATCTCCAGGAATCTGTTGCTGTAATTTGTTGGGATTAGTGGCAGTTCTATAGGAGTTTTCTCCTCATATAAATAGTCTCTTCCCCTTTTATACTTCATTCTCTGTTCTCTCTTACTTTATTTTTCTTTTCCTCTTTTTTCCCCTCCCTTTTTCCAATTTCATTTTTACACTCCTTTTTTTTCTTTCTTTCTTTTTTCTCTTCTTTCTCTTTCTCTTCTATCTTCCTTATCTCCTAACTCTCTTTGCTCGGGTGGCCACCTTTATTTGGGGTTATTAATATTGTAAATACATTCGTGTTCAGTGCCTGGTACGTTGTGCCTTGTTGTGTTGTATTTGGTGCCTTTAAATCAACGCAGCAGATTCAAGCAATAGCGGCCTCCTGATCACCACTCGCTCTGTCTGGGGAACAATTACTGTGTGTGAAGCCTCCCTCCACCAGCCAGAAGAGCCACCACAGCTGTGAACAGCACCCACCAGAGGAGCTGCTGCCAACTGAGGAGCAGCTGCTACCACAACTGCCCAAGGAGCAACCACAGCCCAAGGAGCCACTGCCACCCTGGGAGCAGCCACTGCCACCCAGGGAGCAGCCACTGAACAACTCAACAACTAGATATGTCAGTGAGATCAAACATGGGTAGACAAAGAAACCCCCAAAGAAAAGAAAAGGAGGACTCGCCAGAAAAGCAGCTAAGTGAGACAGAGGCATGCAACATGACGGAAAAAGAATTCAGAATAAGGGTCCTAGAGTTCATGCACCGGACGGAGGAAAAAATCAATACCATATGCAAGAAGCTAGAAGATAAAGATGAAAAAACAACAACTTAAGTAAGTCCCAAGAAGAAATGAAGAGTGACATAGCTGCAATAAAAAACACCATAGAAAGTATCAACAGTAGACTAGGAGAAGCGGAGGACCGAATTACTGAATTAGAAGACAGGGAACAAAACACACTCAAACTGTACTGCAATTGGAGAAAAAAATTAAAAGACAGGAAGAGAGCCTAAGGGAGCTTTGGGACAACATGAAATGAAACAACATACGAATAATAGGGGTGCCAGAACAACAGAAAGATGAACATGGATTAGAAAACCTATTCGAAGAAATAATATCAGAAAACTTCCCTGAGGTGGGGAAGAAAAAAGTCACACAAGCCCAGAGAGTCCCAAACAAGGTGAACCCAAAAAGACCCACACCAAGACACATCATAATTACCATGGCAAATGTTCAGGACAAAGAGAGAATCTTACAGGCTGCAAGAGAGAGACGGAAAGTTACATACAAGGGATCTCCCATTAGATTATCAAATGATTTCTCAACAGAAACACATCAGGCCAGAAAAGAATGGACGGAAATCTACAAAGTAATGCAAAGCAAAGGACTGAATACAAGAATACTCTATCCAGCAAGGCTATCATTCAAAATTGAAGGGGAAATAAGAAGCTTCACAGACAAAAAAAGGCTAAGGGAGTATATCACCACCAAGCCAGCAATACAAGAAATGCTAAAGGGACTGGTGTAAAAAGAAGAAATAAAAAGCTCAGAAAGAAAACAGCCACACACAAAAAAAGAAATGGCTACAAACAAGTACCTTTCAATAATAACTTTAAACGTAAACGGACTAAATGCTCCAACCAAAAGACATCGAGTGGCTGAATGGATAAAAAAACATGACCCATACATCTGCTGTCTACAAGAGACCCACCTCATTAGAAGGGACTCACACAGACTGAAAGTGAAGGGATGGAAGAATATCTTTCAGGCAAATGGAAAGGAAAAGAAAGCTGGGGTAGCAATATTTATATCGTACAAAATACATCTCAAAGTGAAGGCCATAACAAAAGATAAGGAAGGCCACTTCATAATACTAAAGGGATCAATACAACAAGAGGATATAACCCTGATAAACATATATGCACCCAATGCAGGAGCACCCAATACATAAGAAAACTTCTGGAAGATATCAGGGGAGAGATCGACAACAATACAATCATAGTAGGGGACTTTAATACACCACTGACATCACTGGATAAATCCGCTAGACAAACAATCAGCAAAGAAACAGCAATCCTAAATGACTCACTAGATCAGATGGACTTAATTGACATCTTCAGAACACTTCACCCCAAAGCCATGGAATATACATTCCTCTCAGGTGCTCATGGGACATATTCAAAAATAGACCACATATTGGGTCACAAGCAAAGTCTCCACAAATTCAAGAAGATTGAAATCATAAAAAGCATCTTCTCAGACCACGATGGCATAATGTTAGAAATAAACTACAATAAAAACAACCCAAAATACTCAAACACTTGGAAGCTGAATAGCATCTTATTAAATATTGATTGGGTTACCAATGACATCAAAGAAGAAATTAAAAACATCCTGGACACTAATGACAATGAAAACACAATAATCCAAAACCTATGGGACACAATGAAAGCAGTCCTGTGAGGGAAGTTTATAGCTCTACAGGCCTATCTCAAAAAACAAGAAAAAATGATAGTTAATCATCTAACTCTACAACTCAAAGAATTAGAAAGAGAGCAACAAGAAAACCCCAGAGTGAGCAGAAGGAAGGAGATAATAAAGATTAGAGCAGAAATCAATGAAATAGAGACCAAAAAAACAATACAGAAAATCAATGAAACCAAGAGCTGGTTCTTTGAAAGGATAAACAAGACTGACAAACCCCTAGCCAGGCTCACCAAGAAGCAAAGAGAGAGGTCCCAAATAAACCAAATCAGAAACGATAGAGGCGAAATAAAACAGACCCCACAGAAATACAAATGATTGTTAAAAAATACTATGGACAACTCTACTCCAACAAACTAGACAACCTGGAGGAAATGGACAAATTCCTAGAAAAATACAACATTCCAAAACTCAATCAGGAAGAATCTAAAAATCTCAATAGGCCAATAACTATGGAAGAAATTGAAGCAGTCATCAAAAAGCTTCCAGCAAACAAAAGCCCAGGACCAGATGGCTTCTCAGGGGAGTTTTACCAAACTTTCAAGGAAGAACTAAAACCTATCCTCCTCAGATTACTACAAAAAGTTCAAGAGGAAGGAACACTTCCAAGCATATTCTATGAAGCTAGCATCACCCTAATACCAAAACCAGGTAAAGACAACACAATGAAAGAGAATTACAGGCCAATATCCCTCATGAACATAGATGCCAAAATCCTCAACAAAATCTTAGCAAATCGGATCCAGCAGTACATCAGAAGAATCATACACCATGACCAAGTAGGATTTATCCCAGGGATGCAAGGATGGTACAACATCCGTAAATCAATAAACGTGATACATCACATAAACAAATTGAAAGAAAAAAACCACATGGTCATATCAATTGATGCAGAAAAAGCATTCGACAAAATCCAACACCCATTTTTGATAAAAACTCTCAGAAAGGTGGGAATAGAAGGATCATACCTCAACATAATAAAAGCCATATATGACAGGCCCACAGCCAACATCATACTCAATGGACAAAAACTAACACCATTTCCCCTAAGAACAGGAACAAGACAGGGATGCCCACTCTCACCACTCCTGTTCAACATAGTACTGGAAGTATTAGCCATTGCAATTAGACAAGAAGAAGAAATAAAAGGCATCCAAACTGGAAAAGAGGAAGTAGAACTGTCCTTATTTGCAGACGACATGATATTATACATACAAAACCCTAGAGACTCCATCAAAAAACTACTAGACTTAATACATGAATTTGGCAAAGTAGCAGGATACAAAATTAACCCCAAGAAATCTGAGGCATTTCTATACAGCAATAGTGAACTGTCAGAAAGAGAGATTATAAAAACAATCCCATTTACCATCACACCAAAAAAATTAAGATACCTAGGAATAAACTTTACTAAAGAGGTAAAAGACCTCTACTCAGAAAACTACAGGACGTTGAAAAAAGAGATAGAGGAAGACATAAAGAGATGGAAGAACATACCATGTTCTTGGATTGGTAGAATCAACATAATAAAAATGTCCATACTACCCAAAGCAATCTATAAATTCAACGCACTTCCTATTAAAATTCCAATGGCCTTCTTCAAAGATCTAGAACGAACTCTCCAAAAATTCATCTGGAATGAAAAAAGACCCCGAATAGCTGCAGCAATCCTGAGAAAGAACAAAGTAGGTGGGATCTCAATGCCAGATATCAAGCTGTATTACAAAGCCACTGTTCTCAAAACTGCCTGGTACTGGCACAAGAACAGACATATAGACCAGTGGAATAGAATAGAGAGTCCAGAAATTAGCCCGAACCAATATGCTCAATTAATTTTTGACAAAGGAGGTATGAACATACAATGGAGCCAAGATAGTCTCTTCAATAAATGGTGTTGGGAAAATTGGACAGATACATGCAAGAAAATGAAACTAGACCACCAACTTACACCATACACAAGAATAAACTCAAAATGGATAAAGGACTTAAATGTACGACAGGAAACCATAAAAATTCTAGAAGAATACAAAGGCAACAAAATCTCAGACATATGCCAAAGCAATTTCTTCACTGATACAGCTCCTAGGGCAGTTGAAACTAAAGATAAAATGAACAAATGGGACTACATCAAAACAAAAAGCTTCTGCACAGCAAAAGAAACCATCAACAAAACAACAAGAAAACCCACTTCGTGGGAAAACATATTTGCCAACGTCATATCTGAAAAGGGCCTAATCTCCAAAATTTATAGGAAACTCATACAACTTAACAAAAAGAAGATAAACAATCCAATCAAAAAATGGGCAAAGGATCTAAATAGACACCTTTCAAGAGAGGACATTCAGAAAGCCAAGAGACATATGAAAACATGCTCAAAGTCACTAATCATCCGAGAGATGCAAATCAAAACAACAATGAGGTACCATCTCACACCTGTCAGAATGGCCATCATCAACAAATCAACAAACGACAAGTGCTGGAGAGGATGTGGAGAAAAAGGAACACTCGTGCACTGCTGGTGGGAATGCAGACTGGTGCAGCCACTATGGAAGACAGTATGGAGTTTCCTCAAAAAATTGGAAATGGAACTCCCATTTGACCCTGTGATCCCACTTCTAGGAATATATCCCAAGAAACCAGAAACACCAATCAGAAAGGATATATGCACCCCTATGTTCATAGCAGCACAATTCACCATAGCTAAGATCTGGAAACAGCCTAAGTGCCCATCAGTAGATGAATGGATTAGAAAACGGTGGTACATCTACACGATGGAATACTATGCTGCTGTAAAAAAGAAGGAACTCTTACCATTTGCAACAGCATGGATGGAGCTGGAGAGCATTATGCTAAGTGAAACAAGCCAGTCAATGAAGGAAAAATACCACATGATCTCACTCATTCATGGATAATAAAGACCATTACAAACTTTTGAACAATAATAGATACAGAGGCAGAGCTGCCTCAAACTGATTGTCAAACTGCAGTGGGAAGCCAGGGAGGGTTGGGGGACAGGAGGGAGGGGAGTAAAAGATCAACCGAAGGACTTGTATGCATCCATATAAGCATAACTAATGGACATAAGACACTGGGGGGTAAGGGAGGGCAGGGGTTTGTCAAGGGCTGGGGGGGAGGGGAAGGACACTTATGTAATACCCTTTGTAATACTTTTAGCAAAATATAAAAAATAAAAATAAATAAATAAATAAATAAAAACAAATGCACCTGTGGCCATCACCGCCCCCCCCCCCCCCCCCGATCGCTGCAGCGCCCACCAGGGGGCGGTAGCGCCCACTTTGGGAATCACTGATATATAGAAACAGTAAGTGTCTGTTGTTCCAACATTCCCTTCACATCTGCTAATAAATAGACTGAAATAAGACAAAAATTATGCATATTCCCTAGTCTGTACTAAGAGGAAAATGTTCATAAATAAAAATCACTTGCCTGGCTGGTGTGCCTCAGTGGTTGAGTGATGACCTATGAACCAGGAGACCATGGTTCGATTCCTGGTCAGGGCACATGCCCGGGTTGCAGGCTCAATCCCCAGTGTGGGGAATGCAGGAGGCAGCGATCAATGATTCTCTCTCATCTTCGATGTTTCTCTCTCTCCTCTCCCTCCCTCTCTCTGATATATATATATATATATATATATACATATATATATACATATATTTAAATAAAGATCACCCCTGGGAGAATGTGCATATAAAAATAGACCACACCCACACAGGTGTTTTCAGGAAACGCTGATAAATGCTGACTGCATCAGGTCCTTACCCATTTCACTGCCACCAAAACTCTATGAACTTACACCTCAGTTACATTGTGGCCTAATTTCCCTGCTTCCACCCCTTACCCTTTATAGTGTTTTACCTAATCAACACTTACAATGATCCCTTTAAAATATAATTTAAGTCAAATCAATATTCAATTCAAATTTTGCAGTATCTGTCACTCAGGGTCAAAGCTTTACACAGGCCTAAAAAGCTTCACTGGTTATTAAAACCATTGTTCAGATTATTTACCTATTATTTACAAATCACCCTCAACATTAGTGGATGAAAACCAGTGGTCATTTTATTGTTCTCTTTCATGTTTCTGGGGTTGATTGGGCTCAGCTAGGTGTCTCTCTCTCAGGTTCTCTCATGCACTTAAATTTGATGGTGGCTGGGCTGGAATCATCTGACAGACTCTCTCACTTAGAAGTGTGAGAACTGACGCTGGCCATCAGTGGTCTGTGAGCTGGAAACTCCAAATAGCCTCTTCATACAGCCTGCCCTTCTCACGGCCTTGCAGTTGTGTTCCAAGAGCAAGCATACCAACAAACAGTAAGGAGAAGGTGCCACCTTCTTATGGCCTGGACCTAGAGAGTGCACAGCATAGCTTCTGCTACACTGGCCCATCAGTCACCAGGCCTAGTTTCAAGGGGAGGGACCTAGGCTCCTCCTCTCAATGGGAGGAGTGTCAAGTAATTAGTAAATTAGGTGTGTGGTTTTTTCTTTTTTTTTTTTTCTTTTAAGTTTTTTAAAAATATATTTTTATTGATTTCAGAGAGAGGAAGGGAGAGGGAGAGATAGAAACATTGATGAGAGAGAAACATCGATAGGCTGCCTCCTGCACACTCCCCACTGGGGATGGAGTCCACAACCCAGGCATGTGTCCTGACCAGGAATGGAACGGTGACCTCCTGGTTCCTAGGACAATGCTCAACCAACTGAGCCTCACCAACCAGGCTAAGGGATTAGGTTTTAAAACCACTGTAGATGGTCACTTCTCATACCTTACCCCTCTACCTCTTCTTGCTCACTCAGTTCTAATCATGCTTACCTCCTTGCTGTTCCTTGAACAGACTGGTTATGCCCCTTCCTTAAGGCCTTTGGACTATGGCTCCCTGGCTCCCTCTACATCCATAAATGAAAATACCCACCCCTCTACCCCCAGCCTAAATTCAATAGTGTTCCTGAAAGCTAACTCTAAAATTCCCCTCTTGAAACTATGCTGTTTATACTAATAAAAGGGTAATATGCTAATTAGGCCAGACATCTTTCAAACGACCTTCCAGATGTCCTTCCAGACAGGCCATGGTGGCAAGGCCGAGGCAGAGGTGGTTAGGGGTGATCAGGCTGCCAGGGAAGAGAAGTTATGGGGATCAGGCCGGCAGGGGAGAGCAGTCGGATATCCCCCTAAGGTCCTGGTTTGGAGACGGTGCAGGCCTGGCTGAGGGACGAACCCCCTCTCCCATGCATGAATTTCGAGTACAGGGCCTCTAGTTTTCTCTAATAGGTTATTCATTTCTTAAAGAACCTTGGTCTTACTCTTTCTTTGGTATGCTTTAATGAATCAAGTCATTAAAGCCATTATTGGATACAGAGTGGGTTGAAGGATGATTAATCATTGATATTTATAATAATGTTTGGACAGTACAAAAATACATTGACTCATTAGAAAATTAAATTTTTGTTTGGTATGATGCAGTTAGTGAAACAAGAGATTAATAATTTAATTTTAATGAAATTTCAACAATAAATATTGATATAAAGCAAAGACTGGTTAATTTAGGGTTAACCATAAAATAATTTAAAATACTCCCTTTTTTTTAGATTTCTTTTAGTTCAAGTTTCCCCTGAAATAAACATACAAAGCTCTTTTACAATAGATGAAAAATTGTATCTTGTATATTCATATTATGTCCAGGGTTTTTTACTGGAAAGAAATGTGATAGTTTGTTTAAAGATAGATTTTATTTGTTCTTGCTCAGGAACTGACAATAAAAACCATTATAAATGAATGAACATTTTCAGGCTTTTTACAAGGTAATCGAGAAATGCACGCTTTGGTGAAGAACTATAAAACACAGGAAAGTAACAGCGTTACAAAAATGTCCTTTGATGAACGATGAAGGAGGAAGGGCTAAAACATAATTATCCTAAGTCACTCCTCGTGTCCAATTAACCACTAAGTGCTACCCATTCAATCTCTTGAATCTGTCCTTTCCTCTCCACCCGAGCACCAGCACCTTGAATTATGGAGTCATCATTTTGCACTCCACTATGGTAACAATTCCCTAAATGGTTTCCAAGACTCCTATCTTGCCCTCTTAAGTTCACTTCTCACATTGTCACTGGGGTAATATTTCTTTTTTAACAAAATCCAAATTATGCAGTGACGCAATTGCTTTCTTAGAATTCTTCAGCAGCTCTCCATTGGCCTGAGGAAAAGAAAAGTTCCATCTCCCCAGTGTGACATCTAAATCCTTCTGTGGCCTGGCCCCTTCCTTTCCCTCAACCTCCACACTTGCCTTTCAAAATCCACTCCTTCCGAAGAACCTGCAGTGCCCTCAAAGAGCTGTGCTTTTCTTAGCTCTGAAATTTTGCACTTGTAGTGCCTTCTGTCAGAACATCTCTCCACTCTCCTTCGCACCACACACTGTGGTAACAGGTAAAGGTGTTAGTATCTGTCCATTATCTAGTCCTCTCTCTATACATGAATTGGAAACAGTAAACACAGAAAATTATGAGTAAATCAGATGGTTCAGACAAAGTAGGACCAAGGTCAGGAAGGACTGATCAGCATGAGTTGTCACACACAGACCCAGGTTCAAAGAAAATCCAACAGCATGTTGCAGTGGAGCATTGAGCCTCGACTCCACTGAGGCTGGATTCACCGGCCCTTGGGCCCTTGCTCTCAAGTGGGAATAAATAAGTGTATGTTTTCTCTGTCTTGTTGCTAATAAAGATGGCCAACTGCATGTGGAGTCACTAGGAAATTCTTCTGGCTTCATTAGATTTGGTGCTTGTAAGTTGGGACATTATAGCAAGAAACTACTGGCTAGCAGTCAGATCTGAGGGTTAATATTCACCTGCTCCTGGAAGACTTTCCTTAATTCCCCCTGGCCTCGTCTTCCCAGACAAGGTTAATGCCCTCCTATGTGCCCATGCTTTTATCTCTGCAGTAGCATGTAATGAACCTCTATTGAAAATTTATTATTTTACCTCCTACACATATATGTATGCTTTTTAAGCACAAGGTCTATAAATAATTCCCCATCACCTAGCACCTAGCATATAGAGGACTCCAAATTAATAAGATGAATGATGTCTTGAGACTTTGAAGGACACCAAAGTTAGAGGCTATCACTGTGGTGTATTTATCCTCAAATTCCTTGGGGGGTGGGGTGGAAGGGGAAGACAAGTAGAGGACAAGACTTCCCTAAATAAGAATGCCTCAGCCCACCTGTACTTATAATGATTAGAGTTGACCTCTTTGCTTTCTTCCCAGTCTCAAAGGAAAAGAGATGAATGTTACATATAAGGATGATGTTCATTCTAGGTTTTTCATAGATGCCTTCCATCAAACTGAGGAAGTTTCCTTTTATTTCTCATTTGCTGAAAGTTTTTATTAAATGGGTGCTACATGTCAGGCCGGCAGGGCTCGGTGGTTGAGCATCAACCTGTGAACCAAAAGGTCATGATTCAATTCCCAGTCAGGGCACATGCAGAGTTGCAGGCTCGATCCCCAGTGGGGCGTGCAGGAGGCAATCGATTGATTCTTTCTTATCATTGATGTTTCTATCTCTCTTTCTCTCCCTTTGTTTCTGAAATCAATAAAAATACATTTTTAAAAAATGGGTTCTACATGTTATCAAATGCCTGTTAAGATTCTATTAAGGTTAACTTATGATATTTTTCCAAATATGATAATTAAATTGGAAAAAAATGTTAGTTCTAAACAAATAATTTTTGTGAGATAAACTCTGCTTGATCATGAGGTATTATCCTTTTTATGTTTTGCTTGATTTGATTCACTATATTTTATTAAGTATTTTTTGTATCTATAGTCATAGGTTTCATATTTTAATAAGTTCTACTGACACAGATTCAAGTTCACTAAATCTTTCATCAGTGCCCAGACTCCATTAGTTCACCAAATAAATTCTTACTTAAATTACATACATTTTATCCCTAGGAATGCCATTTGATTCTTTTCAACAGTTTTCACCTCTTTTCTGTTGTTCCCTTAAGTTTCTAACCCTTTCTATAAAATATTTAACATATTTCTCATAGTTATTTAAAGTCTCTGTCAGAAAATTCCAACATCTGAGCCCCCTCTGAGTCTGATATTATTGTATCTTTCCTCCTTGACCATATGTAAAATTATTTTTGTTTACTTCTTTATGTGTCTTGTAAGTTTTTATCACATGATTGTTACTGTGTGTAAAAAAACAAATAAATAGTAGGAAGTTAAATAAATATTACATAACACCTAGAAAAGCTTATGTGTTGGAAAAGGTAGTCTCATGCTCACAGTCTCATGCACTCAGCCTCATAAGAATGGGCCTTGGATCTGGAACACATTCTTGCTAAGAGATAGAAAGTCTGTACAATCTCCACCAGGCTTATCACCTGGCATGGGAATAGCTTTCCCTGTTTCTTGCTCAGTGGGTGTTCTTTGGTTCTGCTTATGGTGTGTGTCTTAGAGGACTTGTCCAACCTCACTGCTAAACCTATCTCCACAGGGAGGGGGTGGTGTCCTTCCCCTCAGAGTAAGAGGGGTGGGTGCACATGGGAGGCTTGTTCTGTGCTGGCTGCTGAGAGAGAGACCCCCACAGGCCAGGACTACTGACAGCCACTATAGAAATTGATCTTGCTCTCTCTTCTCTATGTAGGTAATGCATTGCTCCATGCAGTGCTTCACTGCACTGCATTTTCCTTGGTGACTCTGATACGAAGATGCAATGGGCAGAAGTGTCTGGACTTCTATTCCTAGTGGTTGGCACAGTAATGTCTTTGCTATCCTCCACGGGGGTGCCCCTGAGACTGGGCACCCATGCAAGATGTTGGGCTGGACATTATGCCTCTTATTTTCTCAGGCTATTGGGGTGAGGCTTGAGTCAATGTAATCTATCTACTTTATCTATCTATCTAGCTATCTATCTATCATCTATCTATCATCTATCTATCCATCATTTATCTATCTATATTGGTCTGAACTTTGTGCTGCTTTTAGTTAGACTCAGTTTACCACTGACTACAAATTATTTGAGGGCATGATCATAATCTTTCAGAAGAAGTTAAGAGGCAAGAAATGCAGGGCATTGTTTCTGAAAACAGCATTAGGAATGATCTTTGGATGATGCAATACATTTTTAATACCTTTACTATAGGATAGATTTTTATTCTTTAAATGGACTTTTGGTGTTTAAAAAATATATGAGCTTTGAGTCATCTCGGTTAAATAAAATTTGTGTGACCAAGGGTAAACCGTTATGATTACAGTAAGGTAGTGTGGCCATAAGGAAAAGAGAGTGATTACTTGTGGCGTCTTATGATTTGTCTCAAAGCAAAGTTTTTAGTGGATTTCAAGCAATGATAGTCTCTTTGAACTAGGTGTACTACTCAAGGCAATTACTTTGAAAAGGACAAGGTATCTAAGACAGTAATTCATTTTAGTTTAGTGCTTTTCAGATTATAATATTACAAATCACTTGGATATATTGTTAAAATATAGGTTCCAATTCAGTAGGTCAACATTTCTGCTCATCTCCCAAGTGATGCTAACCCTGACATTAAGTAGCAATGATTTAGTCTCCTAGCTCTGACTCCCCACTCTGGTAGCTAGCTTCCAAGATGGCCCTCAGTGACCTATGCATCCTGGTATTAACCCTTGTGTAGTCCTCTCCCACATTATACTAGGGTTTGCCTATGTTAAATACGGCAGAAGTGATAGTATAACACTTCCAATATTAGCTTACTGGAGACACCTTGGCTTCTGTCTTGGTTCCCTTCTTCTATCTCATATCCTTCACTTTGGTGGGTGACAACTGCCATATCATGAACATCTCTGTGGAGAAGCTGCTGTGGCAAGGAACTGAGGCCTACAGCTACTGTACAGTGTAGAACTGAGATCAACGTGGATCCTCCAACCTTATTTAAGCCATCAGATGTCCATAACATCAGATAACAGTTTGACTACAACCTCATAAGAGAACTTGAGCTTGAAACACCTAACCTGCTTCTCAATTCCTAACCCTCAGAAACTGTTAAGTAATAAAGATTTATTATTTTAATTTGGGTGTAATTTTTCATAGAGCAATAGATAACTAATCCAACTTCCTTTCCTTTTCTATTTTAACTTCTCTAATGTCAGTGGACTTTAGAAAGACTAAATAAGTACTTTTTGTCACTGTGGGTGCTTTAGGGATTGAATTGTGTCACCTCCCCTCCCCCAAAAAATGTTCAATTCCTAACCCCAGTACCTGTGAATGTTCCCTTACTTGGGAAGAAGATATTGGTGGATGTAATCAAGATAAACTCATTCTGAATTAGGTCCTAAATCCAATGACTAGTCTCTTTATAAGGAGAGACCCAGAAACACAGACACACAGGACGAAGGCCATGTGACAGTGGAGGCAGAGGATGAGGTAACACAGCTGCAAGCCTAGAAATGCCAAAGATTGCCCCACCCACCAGAAGCTCCAAGAGGCAAAGATTTTCCCCTTACAAAGCTTTCAGAGGTTGGGTCCAGGTCTATGATACCTGGCCTCCAGAACTCTGAGGAAATAAATTTCAGTTGTATTAAGCCACCCAATTTATGATACTATTTTTATGGCAACTTTAGAAAACTAATATAGCTGCCTAAAATAATGATCTGTGAAACATCTAAAAAAGGAGCTGTCAGGTTCCCATGGAAGACACAGTAAGTAAAAATCTCAAATTCTTATTCATATATACTTGGGGCTCAGGTATATGTGTTTTAATTTCAAAGCATGTTATAATGCATAGTCAAGTTTGAGAGTCACTGGATTACATGATTTTAAAGCCCTAACTGTAAGAAGTCCTTATGGACTATTTTAAATTTTGTAAATGTAATAATGTATAGCCTGCTTTGATTATTCATGCAAACACATGAAAGCCATTCGCAATTGTTTGCATGGATCCATGCATAAACCTAATTAACTATTGTGTACATAAACATTGTATGTGTTGAGTTGTTCGCATTAACTTATTTGTTTTGGAGTTAATATCAGTTTTAAAGACAACTGAATTTAATGTTTAAAGATTTAAAATTTTTCCAAACAAGAACAGCATATGGTTTTGCTCTTATACATGCTCCATGAACAATAACTATCTATATATTGATGCATTTTTTGAATTGTGTGATAAAGTGAAAAATTATAATAATGTGGCTCTTTTCTTTTTGCTAAAATAATTACTGAAAAAATTGAAAAGATGCTGGATATAAATAAATTTCATAGACTCAGATATTTTTGAATCTTCTGTGGATTCTGGGCACCACTTATAAAGATATATTTATAATGGCCTCAATGAAACAATTATTTAGTACTCTTCCAGGTCTGTGCCATCTCTCCTCCAAAAGACACCATAGCAACATGGAGTCTGAATGTCACAGTTTTCTTCTGGCATTAGGAGGGCAAACAAGCTCCTATTCCTGTACAACCAGAGGCTCCACAGTCATAAATAACTTCCAAAATAATACTGCTCTTCTTTTTCTATTCTTTACTGGCAGCAGCCAAAACACAGGAAGTACCATGTCTCTACGGTAAATAGAGATTCTGACATTGGTTTCTGTGACTTATAAAAGACCAGGTGACACCAATAGAGTATGACCACACAGGTCTCAACACACAGGGCTTGGTGACAAAGGCTGCCACTCCCACCACATTATCACATTTGCCAAAGAGGACTGACAAGTACCGTTCTTGGGGAATTAAATGTAGAACTGTGGTTGCCGCCGCACTCAGAGTGATACAGGTAAAATAAGATGAGCAGATGCAGAAAACTTGAGAAGTCTAACAATATATTTTGAATATCAGACACTTACCAGAGGGCAACTTTGACTTTACGTTGATTTCTGCACATTCAGGCAGAAGGGAGCCAGCATTCAGCTGAAGATGTGATTCACATGTGAGCTTCAATTAGTCTATCAATGAGCAACAAGGGAACAAGATACAGGGGTAGGAAGGTAATTAGAACTTTCTTTTAACATTCCTTAATTGCAAACCTTTCTTCAGTGGCAGATGGTAGGTGAGCAGGAATTTGGGGGGGAAGCCACTTTTTTGACATTACCTCTAATTAAGAACATTTTCTCAGTTATTAGGACAAACTGAAATCATTGTATTTTTCCCAGAACAATATTAACTCAAAAGGTGTAATGAAATCTGTTCTCCTTCTGTCTATCATTTACTCTAGCTGCTTCCATCTGTTCTAAGGTGAAATGATGAACCTCTCAATGATTCTAGTCCAGGGTGCACACTCAGAGACCCCCACTGACTCATGAGCACTACTTCACACTGGATAACTTTTAGGGGAGAACCATCCCACCCACACCATTGAGACAGACCTGGGAGAATGTAAAATGCACTCAGTATTTGAGACCACCATTATGTCACAGCAAGGGAATTGGATACAAAACAACAATGAAACAAACATTTCTACTTAGCATTCAGCTTGAAAGCCATACTGTTTTTGCAAGAAGAAAACCATCACAGGCTAGTGCAAGACTAGTCTACACTAGAGTGTTATAAACCTCTCTAGAGGTTTATTTTATATAAAAAAATTTATATACCTCTTCATGAATCCTCTTCTTGGCCGACTCTATTTTAAGACAATAACTCTGTCTAAAGGCCCTTTTCTTAAATGCTTGTGGTATGTGTATCTGTTACCTACTTCTGATGAATGTACCTGATACAATAGGATCACTTGGACAGCTTCTCTTCTTATAGAACATTTGTCAGTTACTGAAAAAATCGAACAGATGCTGGATATAAATAAATATCATGGACTCAGATATTTGGGGATCTTCTGTGGATTCTGAGCACCACTTATAAAGATATATTTATAACTAGAGGCCCAATGCACAAAATTTGTGCAAGAGTATGCCTTCCTTCCCCCGGCTGCCGGCACCAGCTTCCCTCTGGCACCCGGGATGGGCTTCCCTCACAGCCCTGGCTTCATTCAGAAGGTCATCCAGAAGGACGTCCAGTCTAATTAGCATATTACGCTTTTATTATTATAGATGGCCTCAATGAAATAATTATTTAGTGCTTTCCCAGGTCAGTGCTACCTCTTCCAAAAGAGTCCTTAGCAACATGGAGTCTGAATGCCATAGTTTTCATCTGGCATTAGGAGGGAAAACACACTCTTATGCCTGTACAACCAGAGGCTCCACAGTCATAAATAACTTCCAAAATAATACTGCTCTTCTTTTTCTATTCTTTAATGGCAGTTTCCAAAGCACATGAAGTATGACATCCCTACTGAAAATAGAGATATGGCAGGGCTCCTCAAAGTGTGGCCCTCAACACAACAGTGTCAGCATCACCTGGGAAATTATTAGTAATGCAGATTCTCAGGCCTCACCCTAATCCACTGACACAGGAACTCTGGTGTCTGTGCTTAAAATCTATGTGTTAAACAATGTTTTTATGCATGCTGAAGTGTGAAGCTAGGATATTAGGAGTACGCACCAGTCACTGGGTCATGCTCCATACCATATTAGCTACATTATAAGCATATGTCAGTTAATCATCGCAATGACCATGTGAAACACTTTCTATTATTACTCTCATTATGTAGATCAGGAATGAAACGATTATCAATGTAAAGTAATGTGGCCAAGGACCCAGAGCTAACCAGTGGCAGCTGGATTTCTAACCATACTCTGACGAGTCTAGAACTCATTCTCTTAACTATTGAAGATAGCCAAGGAGAAACAAAGACAAGAACTGTCCCAATTTTGTGTGAACACACATTGTAGGCATTATAGCAAAGTTAACTGTAGGCCTCACACACACAAAAGTCTACCATAAAACTTAAAAAATAAAAATCAAGGCTCTGAGGATCAGCAATTGACCCAATGCTGAAAAAAATGAATTCCCTCATGGACATAAAAACTCATGTACTATGGAATAAAATAGCTGTACCCCATTTTAAAACACAATTTCTGGCTATGTTAATATATGTTTTCCAAAATCTCAGTTAATATATGTTTTCCAAAATCTGAAGCATAACTAAGTTAAAGTCCTGGAAATTGCGGCAGGTGGCTCCTGCATTCCATGGTCATCAGATCTGGTGACTGCAGGCTCAATGCAGTTCTGACTCCCCCAGGACCATCTTTAACACACTGCATTTTAGTGCTAAACATGCTATTTTTTAAAATGTTGATGAAAGCAAGCAAATACCAGTTCAGTATTTTTTATTTGTGTCAAGGAAATTCTATGTATATTATTCAGTGCTCCTGTAAGGACCCCCATGAAGCAAGGTTTTGATATGACTTTTCCATAAAGATGAGTCATGATGTCATTAGTTCCACAAGATTTTAGTGAGTCTTTCAGAAAAGTTGTTCTGCTGTTGAATACATCTGCCAACACTAGATTATTCAGTTATTCTTATATCCACATTGCACATCTTTTCAGAGCCTCTAGCATGCTGCTGTGATTTGTGAATTTCCAAGGAAGTTATAACATAGGTAAATTTCCCCAGAGCACTGACCCATCAGATTGATTCTTTTTGGATACTCATTGTGAGAGACTAGAGTTCTCCGGAATAAATGCTAGGATGCATAATTATACTTAAATACCAGAGGAAATGGATTTCCTAAGGTATCACTATACTCCATTTTTGCTCAACATTATGGAACTCGGGATCAAGTCAGATAATTCAGTTGTGCAAAGTGATGACATAATATAGAAAAGAAAAGTATGTATTCCAAAAAGCTTGCCTATATGGCTTAAATTTAAATTTGCCCATTTCTTAGCTGTGCCATTCTAGAAAGATTCTTAAACTTTTGTGCCTCATTTCCTTCAGCTGGAAAATTATTTGTTTGTTTGTTTGTTTGTTTAATAAGAGCAACCTCTTGGAGTTCTTTTAAAAAGATTAAAGTTTTTGAAGGGCTTAGGAGAATACATGGCATATGGTTAAAACTACATAAGTATTTGTTAATTAGCAATTAAACTAGCTCTTGTGGCCAATCTTGTTGCTTTCTCTGTCAATCTATCTCCTACTTGTCAGCATTCATTTATCTTTTATTAATTTTAATGTACCCAAGTGACTGGTGGGTGGCATACTTTTTGGGAATTATGTAAGTGATATAAAAGCATGTTTTAAAATGAAGCAGATGGGATAAAAAGGAACGTTCACAGTAAACCTGATGAGTCAGTGCTTCTGAGCACAGCTCAGGGAAATAAGTGATCTGTCTGTTTAATGTGGATGTAGTTAATGGAGACCTTCCAGTGAGCTGGTTGTTCATGGGGGAGGGCCAGCTTTGTGACACTCCTCCCAGCTTAGTGTCATCTAACTCCATTTGCTCTGACCTTAGTCAATTTCCCAAGAAAACTCTCCTACTGGGATAAACTTCCACTGTGAGAATATCCCATTCCTCAAGTATTTTAGTTTATGTTTTGTTCTTTTCTGACTTTGGATAGTGTGAATTAATTTACCAGTTTGAACACCATGAGTGAATTGGTAGAAATGTGTTTTTATTTTTTTAATATATCTTTATTGATTTCAGAAAGGAAGGGAGAGTGAGAGAAAGAGATAACAATGGTGAGAGAGAATCATTGATCAGCTGCCTCCTGCACACCCCCTGACTGGGGATGCTGAGCCTGCAACCCATCACCTCCTGGTTCATAGGTTCATGCTCAACCACTGAACCACACCAGCCAGGTGGTAAAAGTATGTTTTTACACTGACAAACGTAAGGGGTAGGAAAAGTTGCAAAGGAAACAGAATCAGGAGACACGATCGTGATTGTACCAGTGAGCGCACTCTGCTTCCATTCCTGGGGCTGGCACGGACCTCTGGCCAGAGGACGGTGCTTTTCAAGTAGATCTGGTGGTGAAGGCATGTTCTTTAAAAAAAAACAAGCCAAAAAAAAAAAGTGGAGAAAAGGTGTTTGCCACCTGACAAGAGTACAGTTGTGAGATGATAATTAAATTGAGATGGAGACCAGGTTTGGAACCTGCCAGTGTTAATGAAGATTTATTCACTAGTGACATTTGATGAGATCTGCTGGGTGGATTCTTGGATTTCATTAGTTGAAGACATAAAGCAGTCTGTCTGATTAAAGAGGGGAAAAACTGTAGGGAGCACCCATAAATTACTAGAGCTCAATTAGCTGCAGACACTTTAGTGAGTGTTTATTACTAGTACAAAGAAAGATTTTCCAATTAGATTAAAAGGTTTTGAAAACAACAGTTATAGGCACAGTGATTTAGACCGATTGCTAGAATAATGCATCGTGAGAAGCTTTATTGATTAAAAGTAAACTGAAAAGTTATTTGTAGTGTTCATTGTTTATCAGTCGAACCCATGCTGTGAGGTACAATTTTCCTCACAAGATCAATGACAGGACTGGGCTAATTTCTTCTTGCCCTGAAAATTGATAAGAATATAAAGGGCAGCTATATCACTGCTGAAAATACCAGCATGATTTATTCAGGTTAATCATCAAGAAAGTGACATTGCATAAATCATTGGGAATTTACCTTGCCAGGCTGGGCCCTTCAGGCTGGTTTCCCTGTCATGTGTTGGACCAAGAGAAAAAAAAAAGACAAAAAGTAGTGTAGGATTTAATCAGACAAAGCCTTTAGTTCACTGAGCTCCCATAAGCTATTGTAAAACCTGGAAATGGCAAGAAATCAAAGGGAAATTGCATAGACACCTTCTCTGAGAGTGACCACTAGAATTTATGACAATCATTTGGAGGGATGAAGCCTAGGATGCAGGCTGTTAGCTCCTGTGCCTTTTTGTCTTGAAGCATCCATTAGACCAGGGGTCCTCAAACTACGGCCTGCGGGCCACATGCAAATACAAATATTGTATTTGTTCCCGTTTTGTTTTTTTACTTCAAAATAAGATATGTGCAGTGTGCATAGGAATTTGTTCATAGTTTTTTTTTAAAACTATAGTCCGGCCCTCCAACGGTCTGAGGGACAGTGAACTGGCCCTCTGTTTAAAAAGTTTGAGGACCCCTGCATTAGACTTTCAGGAGTGTCGACCACGCTGGAAATCCCATCCACTTGGCTAGAGGTCACAAATGATCACTTTCTCACTACATGTGATTAAATATAAAAAGAAGGAAAGAGACACAAATAAATTATAGCTGAGTCTCTGGATTCTGCAGATGCAAGATATATATATATATATATATATATATATATATATATATATATCATAGCATATATTACAAAAATTCTGCATAAAGAATGGAACAAAAAATATTTTCCCCTTAAAACTCTTGTTCTTAGACTGACAGCTGTCAGAGGGAGGGGGCTAGCAGGCTGGGTGAAAAAAGGTGAAGAGATTAAGCAAAAACAACAAAAACTGGCAGGTAGACAATAGTATGGTGATTACCAGAGGGAAATGGGAGTGGGGGCAAATAGGAGAGGGTAAAGGGGGCTGAATGGTGATGCAAGGAGACTTGACCTTGGGTGGTGAACACATAGTACAGTATAGCGATGATGTAGTATAGAATTGTACACTTGAAACCTACATAATTTCATTAGCTAATACCGTCCCAACAAATTCAATAAAAATAAAAAAACCCTCTTGTACTTTAAAACATGGTTTAGAGATAAGCAGGAAGCATTTTTCATTTCATAATTGAAAAATATCCTGAATTTGTCCTTATAGATTTGCCCCTTGTGGGTCTATCCTTTCTCATCCACTTTTTCTCATTTTGACTTTCCTAACTGAAATTTTGCAACCAGAAATAGCAGTTAGAAACATTCAAAGGGCAGAATAAGACAACAAACTAGCATTCCATCTGTTGTGACATTTAGTATTTGCTTTTTCAGAAAAAACATCATATGAATCGGTTTCTTATTAGCATTAAGAAATTAAGATCTTAGTTCACATGATACACACACATCTATTTTCCCCGCATCTGGAATCAGGCTGCCTGGTTTGAATCCCTGCGCTTCTCTTCCTAGCTGCATGTGGAGACACTGGGCTAGTTTCCAATACCTTTAAACCTCAGTTTGCTTGTCTGCAAGACGGAGGGAATAGTCTTTAACAGATACCATTGTTAAAAGAAATAATTGGGGGAAATATTCTTAAAGTGCTCCCCATAATATCTGGAAAATAGGAAGTGCTCAATAAATGTTTATTTTCTTATTCATATTTTTATGCTTTTCTCTAACTGCATTAAATAATGATGCAATATAAACATGTTCCAATCGTTCCCATCACATCAAAATTTTGCAACATTAAACCAATGTTGACTGCATTTTCCTATGAACAAGAGGAAAACATGTAAGGAAGCAGGAAATTTCCCATTGCTTTTAAAGTGGATGTTCTTAAATGAAAATCTGACACACTCCTCTAATCTGGCCCACATACTCAGGGGTTAGAGGTTAGAATAACCTCAAATAAGTTTTGAATAAACCACCTGAGGCATCAGTATCCTTCACTGGGTAGCAGAAGATACTGTCACTAGCTAAACCATAACTTTAAGCAGAAATCAGTGATCAATGACATATATTAGTTAAACTAACTAGCCTGCATTGTTTGTGAGTGAGCAGAAAAAGGGGGTGAAAAAAAAGCAGAGAGCAAGCTGTGAACAGAAGCCAGCAGAAGATTGAGAGCTAAAGACCCTGACTAGAGATCAGGAAAAAAAAGAGTAATTATTTATGTACTAAGTCCATGAACAAGGTGCTAAGTGGATGATTGTTTCCCCTTGTAAACTGTGAGAGAGCACCGAGAACTCTATTACTGGCTTCCTGGAAGAGTTTATAACCTAGTCAAGCTGGACATCTTACTGAGCACTTGGAGTTAACATGTTCTTTGGTCATGCTAGCGATCATTTTTCAGGGAAATAAAAGAAATGTCTGGCAGAAAAGAGGCCTATGTTCTCTCCACTAATGGCCTCTACCTTCAGCTAGTGCAGGGGTGGGCAAACTTTTTGACTCGAGGGCCACAATGGGTTCTTAAACTGGACCGGAGGGCCAGAACAAAAGCATGGATGGAGTGTTTGTGTGAACTAATATAAATTCAAAGTAAACATCATTACATAAAAGGGTATGGTCTTTTTTTTTTAGTTTTATTCATTTCAAACGGGCCGTAGTTTGCCCACAGCTGAGCTAGTGAGATGTTGAGCTTAAGAAATAAAAACCAGCATATTGATTTCACTTCTGGTTCCAGGTAAATACCTATTTAGGTTCTCAGACATTGCGCAAGAACCATCTAGAACATATTTATTGAGATTTACTCTTTCAGAGAGAATACTACGTTGCAACATACTCTTCAGATGTCTGCCCTAACAACATTTGGGTCTGAGAACACAAGGAGATTATGGACAATCAATTTTTCTATCTGAAAAAGATTTTATTCCCTTTCTAATATGTATGTTAAAATGAAACAAGTAGACATACTGAAAATCACTAGCAATCTAAACAATGAACTTGGGAACTAGCAGTTTCATGCTGTTATAGAATCCTCTTCATGCTGCCTTTGAAGTAGCAAAAATGCCTATCCCCTTGTTCATATTTATAATTCTCATTAGAGGCCCGGTTCACAAATTTGTACACTGGTGGGGTCCCTCGGTATGTCCTGCAGGGATTGGGCTGAAACCGGCAGTCCAACGCCATCTGCCGCTCCTGCTCATCCTGGCCCCCCTGTGCTGCCGCGGGCTCACGCCTAGTCAGTTCTGATCAAGAGAGGCTCCTGCAGCCAAAGCGTTGCTCACAGCCCTGAGCCCTGCATCTGGCACCCACCCTGAGGAGGCTCTGGATGTGATTGGCCCTCCAGATGGCCTGTGGGACGCCCTTGCCCACCTGGGATCCGGATCCATCCAGCTGACATTCGCACCAGTTGTCAGGAGCCACCTGGTGGCCACTTTTATATCTTTTTTTCCTTGCAGAGCAGCTAGGGAGGGGAAGCCGCCATGGTGCCTGAGGCCAACTTCCAGGAGGCTGGCGGTGCTCTCTGGATCATGTGGTGGCACCGGTCTGTTAGTGCCTGGCCAATTCTCTGGAGATTGGACCTGCAGGACTACTGAGGGAGTGAGTGGCTGCCACCGGGCTGGTGGGCCACTGGGACAGGTGAGTCAGCCGAGTGGCACTCCCACTGTGGAAGCACACTGACCACCAGGGACAGCTCCTGTGTTGAGAGTCTGCCCCCTGGTGGTCAGCGTGCGTCATACTGACCGGTCGACCAGTCGACCGGTCGTTCAGTCATTTGGTCCTTCGGTCGCTTAGGCCAGCAGTCGCCAATCTTTTGGATCTCACAGAACACCAGTGGTCCACAGACCACTGGTTGTCAACTGCTGCTCCAAAGTTTTCCTTAAACTAGGGGTTGCCAACCTTTCAGACCTCACAGACCACCAGTGTCCGCAGACCACTGGTTGGTGACTGCTGGCTTAGGCTTTTATATATATAGATTTTCATTCCATGCCATTATGTCTTCTATTCTAAACTGCAGCAATTATCTCACAAATAACTCCCTTCCTTCTGTTTTCTCTTTATTCAACCCTATGATCCTAAAATCTTTTGTAAGCTCCCATTTGCTGAACATTTACTGCGTCTTAGACCTTGTGTTGAAGGCCGGCACATGAATCTCATCTAATCCTCGCAGTCACTTTCAGATGATGATGTGTTTGACTCCTTCAACATTTCATCTTTTTCTTAGTGTGCCTTCCAGTGCTTGGAGGTGGGAAAGCTCAATGCCACATTCCCCATACTGGGTTCCAGCCAAGGTTTCAGACATCGTTCACATGCCTTTACGCAAAATTTTCCAGCTAATCAGAACTGAGTGAAGTTCAGAGAGAACTGGAGGTGTCCGTTTCTATTGTAAGGCATAGCAGAGATGTCGTGACTTTGACCCAAGAGCTGGAGAGACAGGAGCAGCAGCTTCTGTGATGGGCCAGTTCTGCAACGTGGCTTTGGACATCCTATATAATAAAGAGGTAATGTGCAAATTGACCCTCACACCCTCACGTCACAAGATGGCTGCCCCTACATTGTCACAAGATGGCCACCACAAAGATTGCCACCCCATGTCATCACAAGATGGCCATCACAAGATGGCCGCCCCACATTGTCATAAGATGGCTGGCAGGGGAGGGCAGTTGGGGGGACCAGGCCTGCAGGGGAGAGAAGTTGGGGGTGACCAGGCCTGCAGGGGAGGGCAGTTGGGGGTGATCAGGCTGGCAGGGGAGCAGTTAGGGACAATCAGGCAGCTAGGCAGGCGAGTGGCTAGGAGCCAGCAGTCCCAGATTGTGAGAGGGTGCAGGCTGGGCTGAGGGACACCCCCCCAGTGCACAAATTTCACGCACTGGGCCTCTAGTCATTTATTAAAGGTCAACAGTCCAGCCAATGCTTCTGAAGGGCATTTAATACTCTGTAGTAACTCTATCCATGCTGAAACAATTCAGAGTAATTGAGCACTAAACTCAATACATAAATGTGTTCCCACTGTAGATGTGAGATAGAGTAGCTAAATTTATACAGGTAGTTAAGTAAGTAATGGTTTAGGATTCAAGTTCAGACAAAACTATCTGCACTTTCACTATTCCATTCTCTCTTTATTCACTCCTTGCTGCTTGACTCAATGAAGTCCAAGTCTTTTTGCTTGTCACCAAAAGCCATTTTTAGTTTATCCCAAGCTCTTTTCTTATTTGTTTTCTTACTCAAAGCACTCTATCCTCCAGTCATGCTGTGCTTACCCCTGGTCATGCCTATCTATTATTTTTCACCCTAATTCTCACATCTGGAATTCTCCCCATTCACTTAACTTACCCAAATTCTACCCATACTTCAGAAAACGTATTTCCAAACGATCCACTGCTCTGAGAAAAATGTAGTGCAGAGTGATCTTTTCTTTATAATTTCATATCACTTATAGTATATCATTGTTTTGATAATTAAATATGTAGGGATTTATATCTCATTTATCATTACTATGTATATTAAATTTTTTAACCTTTATCTTTGTGGCTAGATCAGAAGGTTTTTGATAAATGGGCTTCCTCTCATAGTTCACTGAATCCTCCTCACCATAGTAGGTATTCAGGTGACTTGTTTCTTTCATTTTTCAGTAATATTAAGGTGATGGTTTTCAAGCTGTAGCTCTTAAGGATTCCCTGTAGAGCTTCTTAAAACATGGATTCCCGGGCCCCATCCTCAAAAATTGTTTTCAGTAGAGCTGAGGTCTGAGCACTGGATTTTTAACAAGCTCCCTGATGATGCAAATGTGCTAGTTCTGGTACTACACACTGGCACTAGAATGATAAGTAAGAATGATAGTAATTTCTATAAGACTTTCAAATTCTTTTCACAAATACCTTTTCATTTGATTCTTCCAATAGCTCTCTTAGATGTCTAGTATTATCCCCACTTTAATAAAGAAGAAAGGATATGTACGAATGATTAAATGATTCTCCTCAGTCACACTCCTAGCCGGATTTTTAATTGAGGCCCATTAATTCAAAACTATGTTATTTTGTCTGATGTCATAATGCCACCCCATCTCAAAACTGGAAAATAATTTATAGCAAATACCTCTTTGTTACAATAATTGTTATTTCTTTTTTAAGTATATTTTCATTGATTTCAGAGAGGAAAGAAGAGGGAGACAGTGATAGAAACACCAGTGATGAGAAAGAATCATTAATTGGATGCCTCCTGTACATCCCACAGTGGGGATCAAGCCCACAACCCAGGTATGTGCCCTGACCAGGAATCGAACTGTGATGCTGGCTGAGTAATAATTGTTATTCTTGTTAGAAGGCGGATTTATTGAATAATCTTTGGTTTAACTAATTTGATGTCACATGAATAAATAAAACAACAGTTCTATACAAGTCTGATCAAATGAAAACTTTTACAGAAGAGGAAAATGAAAGGTAAACAGGAAAAATCATATATTTGTATGTCCCTGATAGTTCTGAAGATTATAGAAAACTATATATATGAATTAAGACTATTTTGGTTGCAAATGATAGAAACCCAATTCAAACCAGTTAAGTAAAAAAAGAAATGTCTTGGTCACAAATCCAGGGAATTGAACTTTGGTCAAGGTTGCAATAGGTGCTTAACCAATACTACTAATACTTTCTTTTTCTCTCAACTTCAGAAATTCTTTTCTCTGCTCTGGAAAATTCGGATAAGCTAGATCTTCATAGTGGTCGGATGGTTACCAATAGCTCCAGGTATGGATCTTAGTATTTCATAAACCCCATGAGAAAGATTGTCTTTCCCCAGAGTTTCTGTCAAAATTGTCTGACTCACACCTATTGGCTCTGTTTAGCTCAGCCTAATTTATATACACACCCAAGAACCAATTACTGTGATACTTTAAAGGACAGAATAACCGAGACATGGGAACTGAAAATGATTAAGGGTAATTAACAATAAAAAGAAATGGTGAATTTTTACCAGAAGAAACTGAAAAATTTTCCTAAGTAGGCAGAACTAAAAGATGTATAACAGACCACTAAATATCTGGGTATAAATTATGGAAAAGATAATATTAATATGCATATTATATTGCTTTGGAGAGTTTGAAGAAATTAAATATTCATATGGATAAAAGTATGCTGACTAGATGTTTTTCAAAAAGCCTGTGAAGGCCCTAGCTGGGTTGGCTCAGTGGATAGAGCATTGGCCTGAGGAATGAAGCGTCCTGGGTTCTATTCCAGTCAAAGACACATGCCCGGGGTTGCGGACTCAATCCTCAGTAGGGGGTGTGCAAAAAGGAGGCAGTTGATCAATGATTCTCTCTCATCATTGATGTTTCTATCTCCTTCTCCCTTCCTCTCTGAAATCAATAAAATTTTAAAACTTTTTTTAAAAAGCCTTTGAAGAAGGCTACTAATATTAATAATTTCAGGTTACACTTACTATGTCTTTCTAGGAGATAAGAAATAATAACAATAACCAAAATAGAGAAACCAAGATGGTGGCATAGGTTAATGCTGGAGTTTGCTGCCTCGAACAACCACTTCAAAAATACAACTAAAAGACGCAAGGGACATCATCCAGAACCACAGGAAGGCTGGCTGAGTGGAAGTTCTACAACTAGGAGGAACCAAGAATCAGAGGGGGCGCAATGCTGAAGTAAAATACTAAGGTGCGGAGTGCGCGCGGCGCGGGCTGGTGGCTGAGGGCGTGGTTGTCTGTTTCAATCCGGAGGGAGCCTCAGACTCTGAGCTCCAGATCCAGGTGAGTCTCTAGGGACCCAGACTCAAACGGGAGAAGCGGGACTGTCTGGCTTCGGTCCCTCCGAGGTTTGCAGCAGTTGCTGGGACAGAGAGGCAGAGCCCCTGGGGATGGACTGAGAGCAGCCATAACTGCTCCCTCCTCCGCCCTATTGATCCCGTGGGACCCGCCCTGCCCAAGCCCTGCACAGAGCCATTTGCCCGATAGCCCCAGGCAAAGGCTAGATTAGCACCTCCCTAGAGGACAGAAGTTCTCCCACCTCAGACACAGCTGATTCTCACAGCCAGTTGGCCTGGAGGTCAAGTAGTAATTACCTACAACAATCAAGGCTTAACTACAACAAGACTGCGCACAAAGACCACAAGGGGGTGCACCAAGAGTGTCTACCTCAGGTAATTGGGACACTTAACACGGAAAGCCACTCTATCGACACAGTGAGGCATAAAAAAATGCCGAGACAAAGAAACAGGCCACAAAGGACAGAACCGGAGGAAAGCAGGCTACTGGATATAGAATTCAGAACCACACTTTTGAGGTCTCTCAAGAGGCTTCTAGAGTCTGTCGATAAACTTGATGAGATGTACAGGAAATCTAATGAGACCCTCGATGGTGTGATAAAGGACCAACTAGAAATTAAGCATACACTGACTGAAATAAAGAATATTATACAGACTCCCAATAGCAGAACAGAGGAGCGCAAGAATCAAGTCAAAGATTTGAAATACAAAGAAGCAGAAAACACCCAACCGGAAAAGCAAAATGAAAAAAGAATCCGAAAATACGAAGATAGCGTAAGGAGCCTCTGGGACAGCTTCAAACGTACCAACATCAGAATTATCGGGGTGCCAGAGGATGAGAGAGAGCAAGATATTGAAAACCTATTTGAAAAAATAATGACAGAAAACTTCCCCTACTTGGTGAAAGAAATAGACTTACAAGTCCAGGAAGCGCAGAGAACCCCAAACAAAAGGAATCCAAGGAGGACCACACCAAGACACATCATAATTAAAATGCCAAGAGCAAAAGACAAAGAGAGAATCTTAAAAGCAGCAAGAGAAAGACAGTCAGTTACCTACAAGGGAATACCCATACAACTGTCAGCTGATTTCTCAACAGAAACTTTGCAGGCCAGAAGGGAGTGGCAAGAAATATTCAAAGTGATGAATAGCAAGAACCTACAACCAAGAGTACTTCATCCAGCAAAGCTATCATTCAGAATTGAAGGTCAGATAAAGAGCTTCACAGATAAGGAAAAGCTAAAGGAGTTCATCACCACCAAACCAGTATTATATGAAATGCTGAAAGGTATCCTTTAAGAAGAGGAAGAAGAAGAAAAAGGTAAAGATACAAATTATGAACAACAAATATGCATCTATCAACAAGTGAATCTAAGAATCAAGTGAATAAATAATCTGATGAACAGA